>NC_044353.1:24846985-25451485 GCF_007364275.1 Archocentrus centrarchus | reverse complement strand
TGCAACTTTTGTAGTGTCCAGGTATGGCCTCATACTACCAGCAGTGACTCTGACCCTAGCCAAATTTCAAAACTAGTTAAAAAAAAAGAAAAAAAAAAAACAGTCATGAAAGATGAGAAGGGGAAAAATGTCAGTGGCCTTCAACTGTAAAATCATTCCTGTTTTGAGGGTTGTCTCATTGTTGCCCCTCTAGTGCATCTGTTGTTAATTTCATTAACACCAAATCAACTAAAACTGATTAACAACCTCCTCTGCTACTTAACTGACCAGATCAATATCCCAGAAGTTTCATTGATTTGATGCTATACTCTGATTAAAAAGTCTTCCTTTATTTTTTTTGAACAGTGTCCTTGAATTTTAATCGGTGACTCACTTTGAACAAACAACTTTGGTGCAGCCCAAAAACTTTCCTCTTCTAGAAGTCTGTGCTTCTGCAGACAAAGATTAACTGAAAAATTATGAGTCTGTGTAATTTCTGCCTTGTTGCCAACCTCTGTTGTTCAGTGATGTGAGTAACAACAACAAATCAAAGAAGCCTTCTACAGTCTCTCCCCTTCATTTCCCTCCAGGCAAGCCAAACAAGCAAAGTGCAATAGAAAGGCAGAAAAAGCAGAACTGTAAACAAGCTATCGATGGCTGAGGTGAGTCAAGCAAAGTACGTCTATATGGTCAGTGCTTTGTTGTTAAAGTTCAGTGCATTTTATAGGAAAGTAGTAATGAGCACTTCCCAGGTAGTAGGCAGGTAGCTTGTTGGTTTTCTCCTTTCAGCTTCAAACATCTCAGTGTTGTTATATCTCTGGGGAATTAGTAGGTATCATAAAAAGACATTTTCAGTAGCTTGTGGAACACAGAAAATTTAAGCGACGTAAATGAAACAGCATGGACCCTCAAACAACTGTTTTGTGATTTTCCTGATGAATGTTCTGATAAATTTCAAATGAGATCAGCATATGTAGAAGTAATCCCTATGAGCTGAAAGTTTGTTTCAGACTGCGCTAAATGCCCTGTTTCAGACTGTTTTTTTCTACTCTTTGCTCTGTACAGTGTTGATGAGAAATTATCAACACTATACAGGGGGGATGACAGAGGATATGGTATTTCTCAAGTGCACAGCTCTGGCTGCAAGCCCATCACCTGCCATTCACTTCTGTTTGGAAGAATCAGCATATCAGAAAACAATGAGCCTAAAGCTCCCAGTGACACAGGCCTAGAGACAGGTCAGTGACCTTCAGGAACCATCAGACTCTAGCGAAAAGGTTTGCAGGTGGTTGCTTGCTATCACTAGGAGAAATTCTTCGCAGATAGGTGTGCTGAAAACTTCCTTGTGATTACTTTGGATGCTAGCAGGTTTCTATGGTCACCCACTGGAAAATGCCTCGTTGTATGCAAACATTCACAAACTACTTGCTTATTGAAACTGTGAAGAGTGCAACACAAACAGGAAACAAATGTTCGCCTTCAAGTAAAAGTTGTGCCTTTTGAAATGTGTTATGTTGAAATGCATTTTACTCTGAAGGTGAAGGTTTGTGTTCTCCAGTTTCACCCAGCAACCTGCAGGAACCACTGGTCAGGGAACATGCATTTTTCCCTAGTGCCTGGAGGTTGCCAGATCTCTAGTCCTGTGTGAGTGAGGCCTAATGGGTAGTGTTAGGGAGCTGAAACTACTTTTTCAGACAGAGGATGAACTGAAGTGCTTCTTCTTTTATCATCATATGATAAATAAGGATTATTTTGAAATGTAAATCATGCTACACTATTCAATCATTCATCAACCAATTTTATTTTAAGCGCCAACTCACAACAAACTTCACCTCTGCTTTGTAGGGAAGCACAACATGGACGCAAACATAAACTATGAATATGATGTATTTTTGACTTGTGAATGAACTTGTTTTTTGTGAATAGGGGAAGTAAAGTTTTAAAAGCCTTTTGTGGTTTGTCATAGTCAAAATTGTGCAGTCATAAACAATGGGCAAGAGCTCTTGCTACAGTAGCTATATTATGTTTTGGGCTTTTGAATTAAATGTTTTTTTTTCCTCCTTTTGTCCCTGTGTGACGGGTGTAAAATGGCCCATAAAGATGCCACTCTGTAAGCATAACCAGCAGCCTGGGAAAACTGAATCCATCACTCAGTACTTACTGTCCTCATTACCTTAATCACATTAAAACGTGTGACTAGGTGAGCATTGAAGCATGTCTGCTGGATAAAGGAATTTACAGATAAAATGAGGTAGACAAGCATAACCAAGATGGAAGGAGGTGATGAGATTTTTGGCATGGTACACCATCAGGATATACAAATGTACTGGATTTGTGTTTAACTGCATTTCTAGTGCACTCAGTGTCCATTATAACACATGTGATGTCATGATCTGCCACAAGATGGGTATGAATAGGGTGAAAAAAATCAGCTTACATGCTTACAAATTTATACTGTAATACGCACAGGAAAACGATGGTGTTCAGTTCCTGAAGAAGAACAAGAACATGCTGTTAAGGGACAGAAACTTAATTTATGAATTAACACTATCCCCATCAATAATGAAAAGCAATTAGTGTTGTCACATCATTGGTAGTGTTAAAAATTGAACTTTCTGTTCTTTTCTTTTAATAAACTGTATATATCCAATTATATATATATATATAGTCATAGAACAAAAATATTCTGGGAGGTTTTGAAGATTAGTGATTCATGCCTCACCAGTAAGTTCAAAACATCACTCTGGCATGGAAAGGGTTAATGAGGTAACGCAGAAGGAGAGGTTTGTGCTTCACGCTATCAAAGAGGAGTTTTTCTTGTAAAATAATAGAAAGTTGCACGGAAGAGATTCATATTTTGCATAATGAAGTCATTTTCTTCAGGGAAACAAAGATTTTGCTGTTTATGTTTATAGTGCTACATTTAAGTGAAATGTTCTCTAAGAATTCCTCCTTTCAGTTAAAACTCAAACCATCTCATTGGCATTTCGGCATCATGTTTCGGCTGTGCATAGTCTCAGTCACCATCAAATGTTTGTTTCATATGCATACGTAAAACACGTTTCCTCCTCACTGAGAATTTTATGGTGCTGTTATGTTCTTAAAAACACAATTATGTGCAGTGCAGCAGCTTAGTAAGACTGATTGTCTTCCACCTGTCATATGAATCCTCTGTTCTTAATAATTTTATATACTGTAAACTGGTTTTGACTGATATTTTTTGCTTATTCTTCTTGTCTTTTGTAACTCTTCTGTGACCATGGATGTTTTGAATGGTGCCTAAAATGTATTATTATTATTAAGATAACATACTTGCTCTGTTTTCAGCTTTTCTTAAACAAATGGGGCATTCAAAAATATGCAAGCCAAATTCAGGAAGGGAACCTGCACACTGAGGTCCACAGGATCTTCAAAAATGGCAATGCTTTGGAAACTGATTGTTCAGTAGGTCATGCTGGTCTGTTATCTTGAGTATAACCTCAATCAGGCAGTTTACAGATACAGCAATAATCACCATGACACACTATATTGACAAAAGTATTTGCTTGTCTGCTGTCACACACATATGAACTTGATTGATATTCCATTCTCAGGGTTTAATATGATGTTGGCCCACCCTTTGCAGCTATATCAACTTCACCTCTTCTGGGAAGGCTTTCCACAAGGTTTAGGAGTTCATGGGAATTTTTGACCATTCTTCCAGAAGCAGATTTGTAAGGTCAGACACTGATGTTGGATGAGGAAGCCCGGCTTGGGTGCCGGGGTGACTCAGCGGTAGAGCAGGTGATCACATATATGCTGCGAGGCAAAAGCTGGCAGCACAGGTTCGAGTCCTGGCCTGTGCTCTTTGCCGCATGTCTTCCCTGATCTCTTCTCCTGCTTTCCTGTCATAACCTACACTGTCAATAAAGCTGCTGTGGCCACAAAAAAAAAAAAAAAAAAAGTGAAAGCATGGCTTGTGGTCTCTGTGGGGTTAGGTCAGAACTCTGTGCAGGCCAGTAAAGTTCTTCCACATCAAACTCATTCATCCATGTCTGTATGGATCTTGTTTTGTGCAGTTATGGTGGAACAGGAAGGGGCCGTCCCCAAACTGCTCTCAAAAAGTTGGGAGCAGGAAATTGTCCAAAATGCAATTTTATGCCTACCACTTTGTGGCTGAATTGCTGTCGTTCCCAATCGCATCCACTTTGTTATAATACCAATGCTGACTGTGGAATATTTAGTAGTGAGAAAATTTCTCGACTGAACTTGTTGCACAGGTGGCATCCGATCACGGTACCACGCTGGAATTCACCGAACTCTTGAGAGCGACCCATTCTTTCACAAATGTTTGTAGAAGCAGTCTGCATGCCTGGTGCTTGATTTTACACACCTGTGGCCATGGAAGTGACTGGAACACCTTGTGTGGATGTGGATGGGTGAGTGAATACTTCTGGCAATATAGTGCATCTTGGGTAACATTTAACAATTTCTTGTAGCACAAGTTAATTGGAAAGTTACACCCAACTTCCAAAAGTTAGCCCTTAGGTAACTTAGATAAGCTACTTGGATCACTTCATAGTACAAACCTCAGGTGGAGCAATTCTGACATAAAAACTTATAATAAAGATGCTGAGTGTACACTGTCTGTGCACCCTTAACTTTATTTCACAGTACTTTGTCTGAAAGCAGATAACATAGTATTAAGAAATAAAATAAAAAAACAACACATTTTGTGCTCTTGTTTGTTTTGATGCACTTGAACAACAACTGTTGATCTTTCTAAAGGTTTTCTCAACACTTAAAACTCTTATTAGACACAGAAGTGCTACAATATGCAGTATAAAAACATGTCGCTAAATAGCTAAATGAACTAGAAACCTGAGAGCTCTCAGGAGATACTGAAATGCTTTTTTTATAAAAAATAACAAATGGAGACTCAACAACAGTATCAACATTGGAAATAAAACAAAAGGAAGTTTACTCTTGTATACATATCCCAAAATCTTAAGGCGGTTGAAGTATTAAGTCAGACAACCCAGTTAACACTTTACAAGGTGCTTATATAAGACATTCACATCAGGCTCATGAATGCTTCATTTCACATTAATGAATAAAAACAGCTTCATGACACACTTAGATGAAATGGACACAGACTTATGACACAGAAAAAATATAAATGGGGTAATAAACGCCTGCAGTTATACTTACATAGTCGGTGTTTAATGGAAAAAAGAGCTGATTAAACCAATTTTGACCGGATAAATTCCTTTCCTTAGGTCAGCTCTATTATCAGATTGTAGACTCAGTTCTCACCTTAACACAAGATGCATGCATGACAGCATATTTCTGCCCTTCTTTCATGTTTTAATTCATTGATCATGAACTGTTTAATATTCATTTGCACAGCCAAGGGCAGCCATTTTTAACCTATTGAGAGATGCACGTGGAGAGTCTTTAGAAGCAGCTGCAAGGAGCAACCTGAAAGGAAATGAGTTCCTAGTATTAGAGAGGAAAATTCTGACCATATTTTAGTTGATGTATCATCATCCATCTGGAGACTACGCTCACTATGGTCTAACCCACGTCAGATTGTTACAGTAGATTTGGATTTTACCAAGAAAAAGAAAACCAACTGGTCTGAATTCGATGTAATGAGTGCAAAGGCTTTTGCACTTGAATGAGGTGGAAGGGTTCTTAAATCAGTGAAAACAAAAGGTGCACCAAAGTGCAGTGGAAACAGGCTTAGTGAATTAATCATGATGCACATGAATTATGTGACTTAAGTGTCAAGTAAGGAGATCTGATCTGCACAAATGAAGAGACTTTAATGTCCCTCAAATTAATACAAAAGGCAAATTAAGATACTGGATTTCCATAACTGGAAGTCATTGCTGCATTGCTTTCATTTGAAGTTTGACTAGTGACTCTTTCAATTACATCATCATATTGCATCTTCTTCTTTTTCATCTATACTTGTACCCAACTGAAATGTTTCTTTTTTTTCTTTTAATATTCATATAAAACCTGGATGGACGGATGAAAAATGTGTGCTCATTTGCATGTTGTTTTCCTTTTTTTTCTTTTTTGGGGGGGGGGGAGGTAGTAGAGAAAATAAAAAGAAGACCTGCTTCTACTTGGGTAAGCAGTTTTCTTTGTTTCCTTAAACTGACAGCAATAATAAGACTTTAAATCCTGACTATGAAGTAAATGATGTAAAATTTAACGGTGGAACCACAAAGAGATGTTCTCTGCTTTTTTTTTTTTTAATAAACCCAAATCCTGCATTGCTGATACATTTCGAGTTACAGCATAACACTTCTTCAAAATGAGCAGTAGGGAAGTAGATATTGACTACTCATTAGTAAATATGTGATGAATCATCATGAGCCTGTTTGGAACAATTTATATAAACAACTTAGAAAGAAAAAGTGTTTAGTCTTATATGTACTTAAAAAAATCAAAATATACAAATTCACAGCCAGTAAGTCAGAGGATTCAGTTTCACATTCTCAAAATTTACTCTAGCATGTTTATATTTGCCCGGTATGAGGCTTTCATAATATACAAAAGATTTAATAGGCTAGCAGATAAAAAAATAAAATGAAACCTCTCAGCAAGCAACAAGGCCCATCTGAAAAACCAACTACTTTCCTCCATTTATTGGATCAGACATTATGCAATATAATACACTGGAAGAAATACTGAAGCAAAGGAAAAACAAAAACACAGTAGTTAATAGCATCAAATAAATATTTCCTTGAAAATATACATAAAAGCTGCCATAGACAGATCAAAATACATATCTGTTACATTCATCCATCGGGCTCTCCTGCAGGGCACAACATCTGTCCATGTACCTAAATAACAGGTGACAAAGTACAGCTGTCTTCCCTTTGAAATATTAATGATTAATAGAAGGACTTCAACACCACATCCTGTGTGTGGCTATTATTGTTTCCCAGTGTTTTCTCTTTTGAAGGAATAAATGATAAAACCGGAGAAGGAAAAATCTACATGGAGCCACCGTACCGTATATTATGATCCCCAGGCCGTGCGGAAATATTGTAAACATTTCAGCTTTTTTTTTTTTTTGTTTTTTTTTGTACTTTGGTACTAAAGATACAGGTGGTGGTTCATGAAACTAATGACGGATACCTTCACTACAGCATGATCGCACTGCACTTTTGAAGTCTTTCAAAATCCTTCCAGTGAATACTGCATGGTGTGATTCAGGGGACTGAATCATGTAAAAGATGTAAAAGTCTTCAAATAATAATAATAATAATAAAAAACAAGTAAAGAAAAGAACATGCAGTGATGATGATAAAAAGACAAATGTTCTCATGGGTTTAAAGTGGGACTTGCGGTTATTTATAAACAAGGTAATCTAAATGAACAGCGCTCCATTTGTTAAACCTGATTCATCCACTAACACTTTTCCATTTACACAGCAAACACTGCAAATATAGAAACCCATATCTGTACATAGTTTTGAATTAAATATATGCAAGGAGGGAAGAAAAGAATGTTCATTTTAAATGGAGGGGCTGGACAGTTTTTCAAAAATACTGAGGCTTCAGTAGACATATCTTCATATAATAGTTTCATATTACACAACAGCAAATCCACTGTCACAGGACTTGGCCATGCGATACCCAAAAAACCTATTATCCATTGTAACATATATATTATTTATTTGCAATATAGTTTTCCCGATGAATGCTTTACATAACAAGACAAATTGAAAGAATCCTTACCCCATTTTCTTCACAGTCAAAAGAGAGTGAGATACATGTGAGCGAGAAGTTAATTCTATTATGGAAGTATCCACTGATTCAGTTGTCACATGAGGTGATTGTGTCATTTCTGCAATGTGTTGTCCTTTAAAAAACAAACAAACAAATAAACAAACAAACAAACAAAAATCAAATGACTAGATAGGTTAGGATTTATGTTGGGATGATACGCCTTTCCAGTAGTCTAAAATATCATGGAGGTCCTCATCCTTTGCAAACTGGACTTTCTTACGCAGTGCATGCCCCGCAGCCATGTACTCCTCATCTTTATGCCGTTTCCGATGGAGTTTGAATCGCTCCCAGATGCTGTGTGAAGGTTTGTAGTATTCAGGACTGGAGGAATAGCTTAGATTGTGGTACTGAGAGGACATCTGCGAATATGCTAAGTCTCTGGAACGGGAGTGAGTGAGAGGCTCCAACATGGAGGACTTGTGGCTGTCAGGTCCTTCGAGCTCCTCTATCTGAGCATCGGGATAGGAGTGCCGGTGGGCACTGTACTGACGGATCTTTTCTGCCTCGGCCCTCAGGATGGCAGCAGCAGGTGTTACAGTGAGAATGGTCTCTCCTGTTGGGGAGGTTTTTTCTATGTACTTGGATTCAGAGCGATAAGGCCTGGGGCTTCGCATGGGCCCTCCTGTGGCTGTACTGGGCCTCTTTGGAGAGACATCAGAAGTCCGATGTCTCTGCAGAGAGTGGTGGTAGCTGTCCTTATACACTGGAGACAGAAGGCCAGATTTACTCTGTGGGTGTTCTGATATTAGTACAAGCTGGGGCTCTGCAGTGGACACTGCTCCAGATTTCACTCCTTGAAAAGAGGTGGATTCTGACTTTAAAGCATCTATGCAGTTGTTTATTATCTGATTGACTTTATCCACCTCTTTTGCAATAGTGGAAATTTCTGCTACTGATCCCTGACTATTCCCAGCCATTCCCATATCACACTCCCGACGGTCATGGTGATCCATACTTCGCACCTCCATGTAATTTCCCTTCATCATTTTAGGAGTATCACTTATCTCTTGAAATTTGTACTGCTCCATTTCACTTGCAGATGGTAAGTATGGCATACGTGCCATGCTCTCCCCTGCTAACAACTGCTTCTGAGACATTCGAGATATTGTCCCACCCTCCAGCTCTTGTCCATATTTTAGTTCCATTATGTTTTTCTTTAGACTTCCTGATTTTTTGTGCTTTTCATCTTGCTGGCGCTTTCTTCTCAAGCAATAGTAAACAACCCCAAGAAATATAACCATGCTGAAGAGGCAGCCTAAAATTGTCATAATGTAATGCGTAGCAGTCGCATTTTTTACAATTCTATCCTTTCCATTCCGAGGGCCGGTAGAGACTGTCAGACACGTGTGGTTGTGTCTAAGAGAATTGCGTATTGAAGCAACACAGTATGTGTAGTTGGTGTGGGGTTTAAGGTTTTTTAATTCAATGTCCTCTTTTATATCTTTCAGGTTTTGAATATCCGTAAAAAAACTGTTGTTGTAAAGAACCAGGATGTACATCTTCTTATAGGGATGAGGAATCTGAACTGTGATGGTAGCACCTGTGTTTGTTACTTGCTTCACTTTCATCAATGGGATTCCCTGACCATCGTTTTCAGTTGTACTGATTATGTCATTATTAATTTCTTCTGGTCCTGTGCCTGATGAACAATCTTCCAGTACACAAAGCGTTGAATCCGGTGGTAGTGTTGTTGACTCAATGGACACAGTAATAAATGGTGTTACATAGTCATCAGTACACACAGTGGTAAGCATGTGCAGTGCATTTCGATAGTTTGGATTGTTAGGATTCTGGCTCAGTAAGCTATAACCGGAAACCCCAGGCGGGGAGTCGCAGACCATCCGTTCATTTGTCCTGTTTGGGAAAACTGAGAGCCATTTGACAAAACCAAGTAATTCACATGAGCAGTTGAAAGGGTTAGTGTACAGCTCGCAGGTGGTGAGTTTATTTAAACTGGCAAACGTGGACCCATCTAACTGCTGGATTCGGTTCATGGAGAGGTCAATGTTCTCTAAGTTGGGGCATTCCCAAAAGGCATTAGGTGTCACAGTCTCAATCAGGTTCGCCTGGAGGTAGAGGTACTGCAGCTTTCCTAAACCCCTGAGGATCCCCTCTGTCAGGTTCCGCAACTTATTGAAGCCCATTTGAAGGACTTGCAAGTTAAACTGAGCAGAAAAGGCCCCGTCTTCTATGTAGGAGATTTCATTCTTAGTCAGGTTCAGGTAGGTCAAGTTGGCAAAGCGGCTAAGGGCAGAATAATGGATACTTTTGATTTTGTTTTCATTCAGACGAAGGTCCACAATGGTGCTGTTGATATGCTGTGGGATGGCCTCATAAGGTGGTTGGTTTTGACTACAAATTGCAAGCCATACAAAGCCCTTTTCACCCTCAATTAACCAGCAGTCTCCACTGGCTCCGCCAATATGAGTCAAATATACAATGGCTACAGACCAAAACAAGGCACTCATCACCATGCCTAAGCTGCAGGCCATTGGTGCTTCTCCGAGAGTCATGTGCAGGGCCAAACGAATGAAAGGGATGTGATACCACTATGGTTTCAGTACAGCTGTTCTGCCGCTCTCAGGGCCAGAAACAATCCTTTTATTTGCCTCCTCTTCATTGATGGATGTATGATACTGAATATTATCTCCATGTATCAATCAGAAAAATCTTGAGTATCTGCCTTTAGATTGAGGCTTGGCTGCAGTAAACTTGTGGCAATGCTTAAAAGCGCTTCCACCACCTCAGCTTGGTTTGTGCTTTTTTCCTTAGAAGGTACCATCATTAAATGGTCTCATCTTGTTGTTTCTGCCTGTGTCCTGTGTCCCGTGCCTCTCTCGTGTGCATGGATGAATAACCTGTAAAATACAGAAAGGGACACACAGTTGACATTAAGTACACTTACTCAAGCCCTCCTTGTTTATTCCTCACCAATTATTTTGTACACCATTTAAGAAGTGTTTGCTGTTGCCTATGGCAGCCTGCTATTAAAGGAGACTGTTGACCAATTACCACTTGACAGGCTGGGGAAAGCAGTGTCCCTGTTTTCACACCATTAACCTGAGGCCTGTCACATGCAACTGAGGGAGGCCAATGTTAAGAAGCTGCATTAAATCAATTATACAGCACCATGTGAAATGACAATTTGCATCATGTATTTAGTTTTTTCCCTCTGAAAACCTTCATGCATAAATTAAAATCTTTCTGAGCACTGGATTATGGAGGAGAAAAGAGGGAAATCATGTATCAGGAGTGATTACCATAGAGTTGAAAATTCAATTAAAATCTTTTGCAGGAGGAAATGGGAAAGCGAGCAGCAACTTTCACCTTTAATTCTGCATTTTTTAAAAATTTTCTACAGAGTAGAAAGTATTCCTAAATATTTAATAATATCCTTACAAGCACATTATACTCCTTTAACTGCTGTTTTTACTGTTTGTACAGTTGATTCTATTTAATTCCTCTAGAGTTTATAGTAACATATCTCATTCCAGAGTGTGTGGTTAAGAGCACTTTATTCGGCTCTCACAGGTTTTTTTTTTGTTTGATTTTTTGTGAACCTACTGAAAATTTAGAGTCATTTAAAAAATATAAATACATTTTTTTTGTTTGTTTATATGCTCCACTTTTAATGATAAAATAAAAAAAAATATATATATGCTGAATGTATTTTTTTCTCTTTGAAAGTTTCACATTGATGCAGTAAATTGCAGTGATTCATTCAGTTCAATTTCAGAGCACAGCCTTTTTCTCTTACATCACTACTCAGCATTACAGCCTTCATTACAGCGTTTAATTGCTCAAGGGTCAATTTACTGCCTCTGACAAAGAAATAATAATAATAATAAAAAAAAGATCTGCCTGCTACACAGGTATACAGTAGTGGTGAAAAATTCAATCACCTATAATAGGGGTGTCATTAAAACAATTTGCTGGATCAATTTTAACTTGCAGTGTGGGCATGTTTGTACCTAATTGCTCACTAAATGATGTTTTTGTGGAAACCAAATGTATTAACTGCTCTGATATGAGAGGAATGATTTCATTTATCTAGTTGCTAAAGCCAACTGTTTATGCAGCTTAATCAGTGGAACCTATAATAGGCAATTTCTATATTAAATTGAACGCTTTCTATTGTTAGAATACAATTAATAATGTAGTTACTACCCTTCCTGATTATTTACTCCAAAGTTCAATATAATTTACATGTGTAGCATAGTTAACAGAAATTATATTGTGAGAAAATTAACAGGACTTTAATTACAAATAGACCACTGTTAGACAACTAAAAAATACAAAAACTTTCTGAACTGGGCCTGGTGTGGGCAACTGAAGGTCACCTGGAGTGAGAAGGTGCTTTTGTGTGTTAGAGGACATGCCTCTACACACCACACTTACTCTAGAGTCGATGTGACAGTTTATGGCAGAGAGGATATACTTCAAATTGAAACCACACTTGCCACAGTGGCTCTAAAGACCATTCCTGCAGTCATTTGACCTTTGTGTAGGTTCATCACATTACAGTCACATTCTTTGTGGTTTTGCTTATTATACTCTGACATGGGGAAACAACTGTCTCTGCATTAAATCAGAATCCCCAGTTTGTTGCTTTTTTTTTTTATCCTTTAATAGAACAAGAATCAGTAATCTTTTATTTTGAGGACTGTATTTTAGGTGATCACAATGGCAGGAGTGTTACTGATGACTTACAAGCAAACCTTTACCATTGGGTTGATGTACATCCCTAGGTAAAAACTGTCTGCTTGTAATTGCTTTTACTTGCTACTAATTTGCTTTGTGAATTAATTTGGTTGAATGTAATTGTTGGTCAATTTATGGTCAGTGGTAATGTTTTTTTTCAAGAGAAGGAAAAGCTGTTTGGAGTGGTTGGAGTGGGTGATAGGTGCACAAAGTTCAAGACTAACAATGGGGATTTTTTTTGTTTTTTTTTTACTTTGATGACTGTGTGGTAGGGTTATGCAACGAGGCACTTTGATTAAGGTCAGAGAAAGATGGATTAAATATTAACAAAGTAAGCACATCTTGTCTTATGCTTCACTGTTGACATTTAAGTTTTTAGTCTTGGGTGTCTGCCAGTTATGGTTAAGGTTAAGGAAAGTAATTCATCCATCCATTTACTTTACGCTTATGAAACTTAAAGTTGCCGGGGGAGGGTTGCAGCCTGTCCCAGCTGACCGACTGAGTGACAGGGTATACTTTGGACAGGTCACCTGTCCATCACAGGGCCTACACAGGAACACAGACAAGCACACATCCACACCTACAGCCAAGTTAGAATCACCAATGAATCTAACATGCATGTCTTTGAACTGTGGGAAGAAGCCCGGAGGAAATCCACACAAGTACAGGCAGAGCATGCAGATCTGGCCCTAACCCGTACATTGTTGCTTAACGTAAACCTTGACGTGCTGAATGGTCCAAGTTGAATGTAGATAATGCATTTTCCCAACAAACCCTATTGTACATACAAAACCTACAGTATCCACAATGACTGCATGCTGCACGTTAGAATAACATAACTAAGTAATTTGGCAGAATGATAACTAATAACAGAATGATTTTTCAGCATGTTTTCATGCATTCCAGCTTTGAATGATCTCAAACAGTTAACACACACAGATTGCTGATAAACTGGCGTTGGGCTTGGTGGCTTTGTTTATTTCACATAGACTCCAGTTGGCCTATAGGGTGAGATTATATATCATTTTAAAGATTTCAGATTAGCCTGTTATTCCTTTTATAGTCCATAAATTCACCAGCTGCAAAGCTGTAACGTTTTCATTGTCAATTCAGTATTTCCACGTTAGCATTCCCACTCTAACAAATGTGGTGAGTACTGTAGATGCACAGTACAGCAAACTGTGTCAATGTGAAAAAAATTATTTGAAATACCTCTGATAATATTTTGTTTAGGGGCAGTCAGTCTGAGGATTTGAAGCTGCTTCATAGCTGCCATTTACTGATCTTTTGAATTATGCTGCAGTGGATGTCTGTAAATCTGTCCTTATAGTCACTTGAAAGCAAATGGCCTAAATCTTATTCAAAAATACAACAAAAGACAAGATTTTACAACACAAATGAAAGGCAATTTAGGTACACAGAAACAGTTTTCAATTACAATTCTCCTTGGGTCACATAGTACTAAGAAATTAACTGCAATGAGGCTAAGATAATCAAGTAAAAGCACTGCTCAGCTATTCAAGTATAGATAAAGAGCAGAAATAAACGCTGTGGTGGAGGACACTGGAACAGAATGCCAAAGGCTGCCATTACAAAACCACCTTCATGATGACAAAAGAGCAGTGGCAGAGGAGCACTGAAGAAAAGAACACTCTGAAAACCCCTGGGAGGTTCCAAATCAAATGTTCCATGAAATGAATATGAAAAATACAGCTCTTCACAATATCTGGTGAGGCCACAGATTTTCTAAGGAAAAGCTATGCTTTTATTCCTCGATCCACTATATGGTAGAGATAGAGCTCATCTAATCAAAGAACTTGGTTTTATTCTCAAATTGTCACATATGAACTCTTGGTCAGGAGCACTGGTGAATGCACTGGGTAGCAAGTTTAGGTAGCAAGTTTTGTTTTGGATTTTTTTGTGCATCAAGCTCATCAAAGAGTGGATGGAAAATAAACTAGACATAAAAAAAAAAAAAAAAGCCACAAAAAAAAAAAGGGGCGGGGGGGCAAAAGCAAAACCCCCACGCAAAGCATGCGCATCTGTCTCCTAGTTGACACTTGTGTGATTTATGCCAACGCCATCACACCTGCCATCTCATGGGGACTTTTTGGGTCTCTGCTTTTTCTGCCCAGGGTGTAAAGGAACCAGTGCCAAAGGGCATGTTGTGCATATCTCTGAGATGCCAGTGGCTTTGTCAAAAATAGTGATATTTGATGCCCTGGAAATTAGAACAAGCTTTGCCCCAACTGGCTGACAGCATGGCATTGATGTGTGATTCTTTCAGCCCCTAAATAGAAGTTTAAGTTGCATTTCTTGTGTTTTGTTTATCCACCATGACTCACTCGGGTGAGCCTCCAAATGATTCACTGCCTCACCACTGAAACCAGTGCACAATTTAGAGCCAAGCTCATTCCCCTTGTAAGGCCAAACACAAACACACAAGCATATTTACACTGATAGATAATACTCTAACTTTTAGTTGACAAAACACGGATTTTGCATTTAAATATTGCATAATATTTTACTTAATTGTGCCCCAATGTATCCAAAACATATGGCAATAAAAACAAAGCCTGCAGTGTTAAGTTGTTAAGGGATAAAGAAAGCAAGCTACATTAAAATTAATTTTCTGAGCTTTAGTTTCATGCAAATCACCCCATACTGTATATTCAGATCTCCAAACGAGCCTAAGGCTTCCAGACGTGTATGTTGCCTTGTGAGTGCTTGGGTCTATTTGCCACCACAGACCCACTTTCCATAATGGCAGCAATCTGTATGGTCCAGTGCTAGCCCTGAGTGCAGCAGGCCAGAACACCCAAGGCGTCAGAGCTGAGTATATTCCCCTATCAGACACAGGCAGCCATTCCACAGTCTCTTTTCCATTTAGGCTTTATGCACTGGGTAATGAAAGCTTTTCTTTTTCTTTTCCTCTTCTGTGGATAACCTATTGAAACCCTGCTTTTGAAGAATGATTCAAACACAGCTTTGTAAATTTCTGTTCCAACTACTCACTGCCCCTTCATCCCTCACTTCTGCTCTGTAAATCTCTGAATCCTTTTTTCTTGTGAAAAAAGGTTACAAAATATTTCAATACAAAAAGCAACTGTACGTGTGTGGAAATGGCAGCCTAGCCTGTGATTTTTTGGCAGCATGTAAACTAAGTAAACTGACAATTCAGTAGAGTTGTCCAGGTAGGCACCACTCAACAGGTAAAATGTTGAGAGAGCTGAAGCAGGTTAGCTGCAGTGGCACTTGAGCTGGACTCTTTAAACGTGAGAGTCATCACCTCTAACACACAGTGCGTCTCTGCCACAAGAGCCAGTGTCATGGTCCTGGGTCTTTGACCTGTGTCTCATTACCCCTGTGTTTCCCATATCTCCGATTACCTCATGTTTAAAGCCTCAGTTTGCCTTACTTCTTTGTTATGTCACACTACTGGATTTTGGATTTTTTGGCTTCATGTTTTTTGGACTTTCTCAACCCCACTAAAGGCTTGCTTTTTCTTCACTTTTAAGTTCATCATCAAGTCTGCAGTTTGGATTAAGAACTCAACACAATACTAACCACCAACGTCCAGAGCTTCAAAGCAACCGCCAACAAAAGCTTCAAAAGTCACATACAGAAAACAGATCTTGAAAATACCGGCCCTCTCTCCCCACAGTTTAATGTATGCAAACCAACAACACCTCACCACTCTGGCTATCTCTGTCAGTCCACTTCTGTTTGTCACTGTGTCTGTCCAAACAATTTCACTGTGCATGTTAAATAAATATTTTTCTATTCAGTGTCCAAGTTTCTCCAAACGCATGCTATCAAATTATCAGTTTTTAGACCCTATGGCCCTGCCTTTTCTTGTTTCTCCCTTTGTTTCCTTTATTGAGCTTTGTGATGCTGAAGGTGCCTCAATCTCTGAGGGCCCTCCTCATCCATACCAACGATTGCCTTTTATTTGATGTCATTCAAAATGCATGCACCATCTTGGTGGGACTGAAAAAAGTGGCAATGGGAAAACGCAAGTGCAGAATCAATTGAATTAAAATGGAACTACTTCTCTTGGGGAAGGGAAACATTATGCTCACTGAGGTATTGAATTGCTTTAGAGCCAAAAAGAGCAATGGCGTATATATATTTTTTTTTTTTTTGGGATATATCAGAAGATATTCAACACATACATTAATTACTCTGAGAGTATTGTCTGGAAAAAGAGTGGATCGTTGTGACTTAAAATTTTAACAGTTCTTGGGGTTTCGCTGATATACTTGGTGCACTTTGTGTGTACTTAATCAGCAGGAAGGAACTTGTGACAAATTGTATGTATGGCAAGCAAAATGAACTGATACAGTAATGTAGTTTGACTGAGATAATAAAAGACATCAGGAGTTCAGCAACCAAACCTACCAAACATGTATGTCTTAGGCATGATGTGCTCACAATACACTGACCAAACAAATGCTTTGTTCTTAAGTCTACCCATCCTAGCATTCAGAAGCGAAATCTGGTGCAGGATCATTACAGATAGGAAGCCCAGATTATCTGATTAGTTTACATAACCTGTATCACCTTGAACCATCAAAGTTATTTCAGGCTTAACAGAATAGCCCCGATAATATCACACATGTTTCATATTTAATAGCAAAACTCTTGATGCTATTACATCGGCACTTTCACTGTAGCCAATGAGAGAGGCAATTCTAGGAGGAGGCAGAAATCCTTTCAAATGGTAACATGGAACCAAAACGCTACTGTAGCAGTGTGTTGGACAACTGCGATGGTGGAAAGGCTTGTTGATATCTGGCAGTAACATTGCCTATACAACACCAGCCTGTTTCCCAGTCATGGATTAAGCGTGGTCCTAGACTAAAAGGAAAGAAAAATCAATGAAGACCACAATAGGAAAAAGTATTTAGTCCAGGATTAGACATAACCCCTGTGTGGGAAACTGGGCCCATAAATCTTGGCACAACTGATGATGTTGCCAAGCAACAATATCACTAAGATTAACTGGCATCTTTTGGTTGGGCAATATTGACAGTCAAAATGGTAAATGGACTGGTTCTTATATAGCGCTTTTCTACTCGAGCACTCAAAGTACTTTACACAATGTCTTCATTCACACAAGCAATTTTTTCTATGCCTAAGTGCTTTCTGTCTAACATTCCCACTCCAATAAACAGATCAGAGAGGAACTCAGGGTTCAGTATCTTGCCCAAAGATACTTTGTCATGCAGGCTGGAACAGCCAGCGGTCAAACCACCAATCTTTTGATTAGTAAGTGATCTGCTCTACCTGCTTAGCTTATAACTACCTCAAGCCACAGCCACCCCAAAAATATCACCTCCTATCCCGTGTCTTCCCAACCAACCGATCTCATCAAGACTTCTGCAATAGCAAATTTTTGCACCACTTTATTTTCGTTTACATCTGTGTATCCATCAATCTGTGAACCTGTTGGCTAGACAGCAGTCAACAGACTAGCAAATTATGGTTATCTGGGTCAGGATGCTTGACTCTTTACCGGTCATAGTTTAAGTGAAGATTAAAAACCTAAACCTTCATCAGTCCAGCACTTTCTAAATTGCATTCTCTCTTGCTCCCCAAATGGACTCTTCAATTGCATGAAAAAAAAGCCTCCTCAAACATCCCTGGTCAATATTACTTGGATTGCAAGAAGATTACAAATGGAAACCAGAAAGCTGCTGTTAACAAAAATTCTTATTCTTTGTCTACATATCTGGAATATTGATATGAGGATATATGAATCTATGTATTCATGCATGTGTTCATTTTAGATTATCTGAGGTGGTGAACGGCTAATTAGTGTCCTGCCTTGTATGCTGCACCAAAAAAAAAAAAAAAAGCCAGCAACAGCTGAACTAACACAATTAATGTGTCCTGTCTTAGCATCCTGGGTGTATTAGTGTTAGCCTAAGCTTAATAAAAGCCACAAAATCTTACAGCTGCCATTTAGTACTGGTTCCTGCTAATTAGCTCTGAATTAGCATCAGGATAATAAGTATTGCCGAAGTATTGGTTGATCTCAATTAATGCTGATGATACATTAGTGCTAAATGTCAAATAACAGATCCTTTTTGGATTAATTAAGGCCTCAAGTGCAAAGGTTGGGCTGATACATGCACAGGCATCCTGAATTTTAACTGCCTCTTGGTCTATTCAAGAGTTACATTCAGCTCTCTTCCTACTTGGTATTCCACACAGGTGTCATACTTTGTAAAACTTTAAATGACTTACTGCCCTGCCATCTCTTGTAAATTCCCAATATCTCACTCTATTGTTCTTCAGTGTATCAAGAGTCCTTCAGCAGGCTCATGACCTAGTATGATTCAAGCTGAGACGGGAGCAAAAAATCTCATTACAAACTAAAAGCTCCACTTTGGGTGACACCTCTTATAAAGATGATAAGCCATGGAGAATGGCGTGGAATCACACTGCGTTGATGGAAACAGATGCATCAGTGAAAACCTGCAGGAGAATTAAAAGAGCCTAGGACAACAGTTGGCAGAAAATGCAAAAGCCGAACGCGCATCCTGTCCAACTATCCCCAGCATCTTAATGTTAGTGCAGTGATCTCTGTGCTGCAGAATAAAAAAAATCCATTCTGTAATAAAACCATAACAGGTCAACTCTACAGAATGCATACTGAACAGAAGAAAAGCAACTGGACTATAGAGAGCATTCATCAAAGGGACAGGAGAGAAGTAGAGTTTAATTTAATTCTGTGTTTGAGAGTAAGATACAACTTGGAATAACACCTAAAGGTTTAAATGCAATTTTCCAGGCCATCAACTGACCATCAACTTGCCACGTTATTCTGCCCTCCGAGCCAAAGCATCTGTCAGCAATGTCTCTAGCTGCTGACTCATGACATATCATATATAGCTCCTGCACAGCTCTGAGCACGACAGAAAGTTATGGAAAATTTACAAGGAGGATTCAATTTAACTGCTTGGTGTTAATTTCTTTATAGTTTTAACAACTGATGTTTACAAAAATGATAAAGTTCACATGTGCTGACAAAATCTGGCAGATAAGACGGCAGTTCTTATCTTTGTCAATTACCTCGCCATGCTCGGCAGAGGTTTCGCCACCAATTAACCTTCAGAAAGAGACAGTAACTAATTCAATTATACTGGACTGCAGGGCCGTGTTTCTGAGTGACAGCTCAACCTGCCTCAGCGCTCTGATTGACAAGCTGTGAACCAGAGCAGTCATTCCCTGTGCTGAATGTTTATATCTGTGTGACCCAGTGGACTATCTGACACATTTAGGAAGAGGACATTATCACTTTCAGATTAGCTCCATAAAGACAATGCAAGACAAGTGTGACTTCAATAATCTACATAGTGCATAGTTCGTTTAGCTATCAGGCAAATATAAAAACTTTACCTTCTTAGGCAGATTTGTATTAGTTCAGCTAATTTGAGTTTTCAAAAGCAAATGTTTGGTTACTTAACTGAGGCTTTAAGGCCCAAATGTAATAATCCCTTCATGGCTGTTGCATTTAAGCATCTGGTGCTGAATGATAGCCAGTAGGAGCATCAGAAGCAACAGATTTATTGAGAACAGGTTGTAATCTGTAATGTAAATGAACTCTGTAGTTAGTGGTCAGGAAGATAAAGTGATTATTACCTGATATGGTTAAAATCATGACTTCATATCCCTCCCCGATCCTCTTTTTGCAGAACACAAAAGTCTATTATAGTTGGACAAGGTGACAGGAAATGAAATCAACTGGTGCTAGCAAGGATGCAAGCAAAATCTGACTTTTGCTGCAACTGAAACATCTGCAATGAGTGCAGGAATGAAAGAGAACACCGGGGTGGCAAATGGAAACAACCACCTTGTGTGATAGCTACTCTAAGAAATAAAATGGCCTCTGTCTTGAAAGGAAAGTTATTGTTTCTGACAGGACAACCTCTCTCAGGCTCAACAAGGGGCAGAGGATGCAATGCTGAGCTTGTGCTCTGCTATCAAAGGAATGAAAGCCAGTTTGGTCCACCGCAGAAAACCAAGTGTAGTCTGAAAGAAGATCTCAACAAGAGATGACAGGTACACTGCTGGGAGGATTTTTATCCCTGTTTGTTTGCAGGATGCAATGAATAAATGCTTGGAGTGCAAATAGAAATTTTGGTGATAAACAAATAAATGCTCTGATGATATTATGGTATAATTTGCATTTTTATTGATACTGTCCATTTGAATTAACTTTCACATGGGCAGTGATGAAGATTTTTTTTGCTTCATTTTGAACTACTGTTTCTTCACAAGGTGAAAATATTTTTACTCATTATAAGCACCATGGAGGTTAAAAATTACTAAAAAGTAATGCTATAACTGTCAGCCATAACAATGCCACTCATATCACATGACTCCTGTCTGGCAGGCTTTAGTGTAGATCTTTCCCTGTTTACAGAAACGCTACAATCAGGTTTTTAATAGAAGCCTCAGTCACTACCATAGATAATATAAACCTTCTAAATTAAAATGACTGCCACACTTTTGTAGATAAGCTAATAAGGAAAAGAGGCAAAGGCAGTTATCATTCAACAGAGTCAAAAGGTCAAATGACAAGTTACAATACATAGTGGACATAGATGCTTTTGTGATGCGATTAATCTTTTCACCAGTTGAGGCACTCTCCTTTTTCAGTGTCCTATTGAAGTGATTGCTTTTAGTCATGATGACAGAGTTTAAACTGTCAAATGAATATGCCCTTTCTTTTCTTTTCTTTTCATTTCTTTTCTTTTCGTTTGGACCAAGATCAAGTGTAATAGGTGCTTGTAAATTTAAAGCAAATCTGAAAGTCTGGATCACATTTATTTGCAACCTTTATTGGTGCGCAAGGGCTAGTGTTTCATTGCTACATATGCATTTACTGTTTGGTTAAAGGTCAGGCACCAAAAGGCAGAAATTACCTTTTACTGGTTGGAAGAAGCAATTCAGAAGTGCAAAATCTGCCAATAGGATGCCTCAGGACAAAGACGTGTGCTCCTGGTCACCTGATGTACCACTTTCTGAGCTTCAAACTAACACTGGTCTTTGTGTGGTCAGTTACCGGCAAACTCACCAATGTGTATGCAAGAATTAGGATATTACATGTGCGGGTTTAATCTTGTCTACCAAAGGCAGATAAATATAGCTGCTGTCCAGTAAACCTGCTACTACATGTGAATCTCAATCTTACAATGTTGGGAAAAAATGATGAATGTTAAACAGCATTAATCATGTCACCAATATTCTAGTTTATTTTAGCACAATAATTATTGCTTAGCTATTTTTCAAAACAGACCAGATGAGTAATTCATTGGTGACTCCGTGCTGTCAAATTGTTGGTCTATATACCTGAGACAGTTTTCATATCAGTTTTAACTCCTTATTAGAAACATTGAGTCAAATAATATGTACCTGCAAGTACATAAACTAGTGACAAGTACATATAATTGCATATATGTTCTGTTACATTAAATAGCAGCACAGCATAGTTGATAATACTTAAAGAATTAATTAAATACTAATGTAAAAAAAACCTCATATCCCCTCTTCTCCCACTTAGTTTAATATCTTAAATCTGGGATTCAAAAACAGTGTAGTCAAAGAAATTCTGCCTTTCTGTCGCTTGCTTACTGTATGTTTCACCACCAAAATTTCCAGTACAGGTCGGGGGTTTTGTTTTCAGTTGATTCACTAAATGAGTGGCATGTAATAAAATGGAAGAACTGAGGTGTCATTATGGGAAAAGTCCCCTGTCATGCAGCGAAAGGTGCTGCAGCATTTCATCAGTGGTGTGGAAAAAAAAAAAAATCATTAGGGAGTCTGTAATGAATGGCTGACAGCTGTCTGTCAAATGTGGGCTTCCGTGTTTTAACTTCTATTCATTTTCTCCATGATTGCTTTTCTCATTGCCAAGTCGCAGGCTGATTTCCTGTGCACATCTTTATTAACAAAATAGAGGATTTTAATTAAAATAATGGAAATGACATTATAAGAACACGGAGTGTGTTGACTGGTTTTATGGTTGACTTGTAAGTATGTTGTTTTAAACTGTCAATTTTTTGATGATGCACTTGTTCCCATGTGCTTTTGCTCTTTTGTGGTGAACTTAAAATTATTTTGTCCCTAGAAAAGAAATCACCAGAATAGTGTCAATGAAAAGTTGAGGGTTTGCTTTGTCTCCATTGCCCTGTAATGACAACATACATCTGAACTTGTCTGTGCAAAACCTGACAACTCAGGCTTTCCAAACATAATGTGATGATGCTGGAATCCAAAGAGCTCCTTATACTGTCAGGAGCGCTCCGATTTCTGAGACGTTAAGTCCTATAAATGTTCAATGAGCTTGAGGTCAGGTGACTGTGAGAACTCCTTGGTTTTCTTTGGTGTTCTCACAAAGTGCTGAGATTTTTGGGGGCGAGGATCATTATCAGAATCTGATTTTTTTTCCATCCCCACAGGGAAAATACTTCATACAATTGTTCAATATGCAGTTACAATGCAGTATGCATCCTTCACTGCACAGATGCTAACCTGAAAGTGAAGCATGTCTCTGTAGTGCTGCTTCTTTTTAGTCAGAGTGGATTAGGATGGATTTTTTTTTTTTTCCAGGTGTCCACAGAGAAAACCACCCCCAGACTTAAATATTCCCACCATCATGTTTTAGGGTTGGTTTGATACATTGAATTATCATTATCTCTCCTGCTTGTCACCCCTTGGTTGCTGCCATAAATCTTAAACTTGGACTCATAAATAGGATTATTTTCCAGGCACACACTGTGAAATTCTTGTCAGTGTACTTGGCCTTGTTTCCCCTCCTGAGAAGTAGTTTAGCAGCCAATCTTCAACCTCTGAGACCACTACTCCTTCTTTACAAGACTTTTCCTGATTGGAGTCTCTCATTCAACAGTTTTCTAATTATCTATGCATGATGAAGTTGCCTCTGAATCTCTGAAGGTGTGGGCAGTTGATCATTTTAGGGCACAACTAACCCATGTGCTGCAAAGCATTTTGAAGTGAAATGAAACACCCTCTTTACAAATTTTTACAAATTTTGGATCTTTTCTCTTACTTTTGGACTCCAGGTCACTTGAATGTTTAAGAGGTATAGCTCCTGAAAACCTGTAATGTATTAACATATGCCTATACACAGAAGACTAGAATATGTACAGGATATTGGCTCATGTACAGTATGTTATAGTCCAGTAGTAATAGTTCTCTAATTTGGAGCTTGTCATCCTTTACATAGCAAACCCTTTTATCTGACACATGTAAAAAAAACTCCAGCAATATTTCTGATAGATCTATCTCATCAACAAATTAATGTACTGAGGTAGCATCAAGTGAATAAAGTGATCACTAAAATCACAGTACATTAAGGCTGATGACTGCCTGGGCAAGGCAAGCTGATGAGTTAATTTCTGGGAAATGCACCAATACAGAATTGCAACAGCAGCACAGAGGATGTAGCGCTATGGGATTTTCTTTTATTCTGATATAGCACTGTCGTTCCCACCAGTAATAATATCAAAGACCTAAAAAAGCCTTTTTCATCTTTTAAATATGGAAGGTTCTGTCATGGAGAACATAGCATATTGCATCAGTCTGTACTAAAAGACCATAATGCATTCAAAGCCACTTTGGTTTAATAAACTGTCTGCAGTATGTGTTACCAGCTTGACATTGCCAGCAACTAAGTAATCAGCAACATCTGCATAAACCAAAGTTATATTTACAAGTTATATTTCCTTCCTCTAGGCATTGATCACAGTAAAGTCTACACTGCTCAGGCGCCAACAAACACCACTGCACCAAACATGCACACTGCAGCCAACATAAGGTTTGACAGGCCAAGCTAATATCAATGCTTTGAGGAAATTACAAGAATAGTTAAATTGCTTTGATAAGGAGGAAGCCCAATAACTGCTGACCATATGGATGTTTTATAATCACTTTATGTGTCTAATTTAAGACTCCCTCAAGATCCATGTCTCTCACTCGCTAATCCATGATGCTCTTTAAGGTAATCCATTCAAATAACTCTTGTCTAGCACCATCAATTAGGATTCCAGGTTGATGGAGGAGCTGGCTCTATACAACTTTATAGGTTAGCTGTCTAGGTGAGACAGTAATGTTTGCAGTGATCAAAGACTTGGTATTTTGAATCAACTCATATTTAGATTTTCACAATAAAACTAAAATCCACAGAAATTCTAAGAAATAACTATTTAAAAAAAAAAGGTTTGTGCAGCTGTACTGTAAAACAAAACTCTGAAGCAAAGGCAAAGTAGTTTTACAATGAATTTAAAAGAAAGATTACTGCTCAAAGTGATTTAGATGTTTCATTCTCTTATGCTCACTGCACACCCCGTACAAATCAGTGAAGAAAAGGCACATATCTCTCTCTACAGAATCAAGGAAATATGGGTGCCCTAAAACAATATTGCTCTAGACACTCTTTTCAAGAATAAAATAATTAAGCTGGGAGTTTTGTGGTCCCTCTCCAGCTCACAACTCACAGATCTGTTACTTGAAACTCAGCAGCACCACAGCTTTTACTGACATTGGTTAAAACATAGCTGCACTTTTTCTCTGGCTGCCAAATTTGTTTTAGGATAGCAGTAAATAACAAGATGAGATCAGCTTGCTGTGCTCTTTGCATAATGTGGTTTCAAATTTATACCCTAAGAATTGTTAAAGCAGACGTTTTTTATATATATATATATATATATATATATATATATATATATATATATATATAAAAATCTCTTTAGCTGCACTTGAAAGGCAGCAAGGATTAAATCCAAGTCATTCAACTGATCCAGCACTGTATGTTTGATGTGTGCAGTAGGGATTTGATCTTTGGTGTCTGTCAAAGCTGTTTATCTTTTATGATTGACAAGAATGTATATAAAGGAAAAAGGTTATTCAAAGATTTGTTGCCTTTAAACTCTAATAAAAATTACATAATTCTACTCCCATTTGGAACAAAAACACTGAAAATGATGTAAACTTAAATGGCAAAAACCTGAAACACAAACCCTTTTTTTTAAGAAGTGCTGTACATCCAAAGGTACAGTGCTGTGAAAAAGTATTTGTCCCCTTCCTGATTTGAGTTTTTTGCATATTTGTCACTCTTAAATGTTTCAGATCATCAAACAAATTTTAACCTTACATAAAGATAACCTGAGTAAATACAAACTGCAGCTTTTAAATGATGATTATTTGAGAAGTGCATTTGTTACATCTGACACTGATGTTGGATAAGAAAGTCTGGCTCACAGTCTCCACTCTAAGTCATCCCAATGGTGTTGAGGTCAGGACTCTGTCAAGTTCTTCCACACCATCATCCATGTCTTTATGGACCTTGGTTTGTGCACTGGTGCGCAGTCCTGTTGGAAAAGGAAGGCGCCATCCCCAAACTGTTGCTACAAAGTTGGAAGCGTGAAATTGTCCAAAATGTCTTGGTATTGTGAAGCATTAAGAGTTCCTTTGACTGGAACTAAGGGACTGAGCCCAACCCTGAAAAACAACCCCACACCATAATCCCCCCCCTCCACCAAACTTTACACTTGGCACAATGCAGTTTGACAAGTACCCTTCTCCTGGCAACTGCCAAACCCAGACTTGACCATTGAATTGCTAGACAGAGAAGTATGATTCATCACTCCAGAGAACACGTCTCCACTACTCTAGAGTCCAGTGGTAGTGTGCTTTACACCACTGCATCTGACGTTGTGCTTGGTGATGTAAGGCTCGGATGCAGCTGTTTGGCCATGGAAACCCATTCCATGAAGCTCTATATCCACTGTTGAGCTGATCTGAAGGCCACTTGAAGTTTGGAGGTCTGTAGTGATTGACCGTGCAGAATGTTGGCGGCCTCTGCACACTATATGCCTCAGCAGCCGCTGACCCTGCTCTGTAATTTCACATGGCCTACCACTTTGTAGCTGAGTTGCTGCTGTTCCCAATCATTTCCACTTTGTTATGTCCCCTGGAGCAACTTTTGGCCAAGCTAAGCTAATACCACAGAAGCAGAGATGCTGGTGGGGGTGTTGTGGGCAGCTGTGTCATTTTACGGCTTCCTGTCCTGTGCAGTCAAAAGACGGAGTCCGTAGGGGTGGAGATACTGGTAGGTGGGGCTTTAACTAGCAAACTTCCCTGCTTGCAGTTGCCAGCTGCATTGTGTTTCAGGAATGATGGTTTGGCCCTATAGGCTTTGGTGGATTCAGGGACTGGGCAGAATTTGTTGGACTGTCAACTCTCATGTCAGTGACTGTACCAAATGGCCATGGCTTGGCTAAGGTCACTCATCAGATCATCATCTCATCTTGTCTGGCAACCATTGTGAGTACTTGCAGTTTTTTGCTTTTTCTGCTCTACAATTTCCAATAACTCTTGGATATTGCATGCAGAGCTGGAGCTTGTTCTGGTTATCCACCTTTGTCACTTCAGCAGTCGCACCCACCAAACCTTCCTGTAAATTAACAGATTCAAGCTATACCCGATTTATTCTTAGTTCCCAAGGAATATCATGACCTTGGAGAAATGTTCAGTAAAGAGAAAGCTTTATCACTTCCTCCAAACAGGCTGCATGATTGTTCTATTGATCTGTTACCAGGAGCCCCTTTACCCATCAGCTGTCTATACAACCTCTCTCAGAAAACCTACATCAGAGACTCGCTGGCCGCAGGGATAATTCGCCCATCCTCCTTCCCGGTAGGTGCTGGTTTCTTTTTTGTGGAGAAGAAAGACAAGATTCTAAGACCCTGAATTGACTATAGGGGATTGAACCAGATTATAATTAAAAGCAAATATCCTTTGCTGTTGATCTCCTCTGCATTTGAACCACTGCATGCTGCCACTGTCTTCACAAAGCTAGATCTCAGAATTGTTTACCACCTAGTTCACATCACATCAGTCACATTTAGGCTATTTTGAGTATCTAGTTATCTAGTTATGTCCTTAACCAACACCCCTGGTTTTTCAGGCCCTAGTAAATGATGTGTTGAGGGACTTCCCGAATGTCTTTGTGTTTGTGTATGTAGATCATATATTAATATTTTCCAAGACCCTCACACAACATCAAACATGTCAGGATCGTGTTAGATCATGTTAGATCGCGTTTCCTTCCTGGGTTAAATATTAAAGAGCTTACTTAATGTAAACAATTTTGCATTTTCTGGGATTTGTTCATTTATCCTGACACTTCATTAAGAATTATAACAGGGTACCAGCTCCACTAACCCAACTGACCTCTGTTTCTTTTGGGTTTACCCCAAGAAGGCTTCCCAGAAGCTTAAGAGACTTTTCAGTACAGCCCCATTCCTGGTTCAGCCTGACCCA
This sequence comes from Archocentrus centrarchus, assembly GCF_007364275.1. Taxonomy (NCBI): domain Eukaryota; kingdom Metazoa; phylum Chordata; class Actinopteri; order Cichliformes; family Cichlidae; genus Archocentrus; species Archocentrus centrarchus. Next base: position 25,423,658 of record NC_044353.1, on the reverse strand, counting down.
GAGAAGCAATTTGTGGTGGAGGTAGATGGACTTTGTGGTGGGTACAGTGTTGTCCCAGTGGTGTGGCCCCAAAGGTAAGCTACATCATTGTGCCTTCTCCTGTCATCTTTTCTTCCCAGAGAGGATTTATGACATCGGTGTTCTTGATCTGTTGGCCGTGAAGCAAGCCTTAGATGAATGGAGCCTCTGGCTGGAGGGGACCGAGCACCCTTTTGTGGTCTGGACTGACAACAAGAATCTCTCCTACCTTCAGAACACCAAACATTTGAACTCAAGGCAAGCTAGATGGCCTTTTTTTTTGGTTGCATCATTTCAATATAACTTACTGTCCAGGGTCATGCAATATTAAGCCAGATGCCTTGTCTCTGCAGTTTTCCCAAGTCTAGCTTTTCTTCTCCAGAAACCATTTTCTCACCCTCGTGTATAGTCTCTGGTGTCTCATAGCAAATTATATGATCTGGTGAAACAAGCCCAATCTGCAGAACCTGATCCTGGCTCAATGTTCCTTTATCTGTCTGCTCACAGGTTATCCATTGGGGCCACACCGCCAAGTTCACCGGTCACCCTGGGGACACTTTACACCTGGGAATTTGTTAGAGCCTGTCCAGTCTGTACAAGCAACAAAACTTCATGGTTTCTGCAACCATTATCTATCCCCAATACACCATTGGTTTTACATAGCGTTAGATTTTGTCACCGGACTACCCCCACCAGAAGACAATACAGTAATCCTTACCATCTTGGACAGATTTTCCAAGGCAGCTCACTTTAACACTCTACCAAAGCTCCACACAGCCTCCGAAACTGCCCATCATAAAGGCACATGCATTCCCTTCCAATGTACTTTTAGGTAGAGGACCACAATTTGTTTCTTGAGTCTGGAGAAGCTCTCATATGCTCGCCTGAACTGAAGCCACCTATTCACTCCTCACTGCAGTCATCATATCTTACATCACACAACTCAATACACCAGTCGCCATCTGAGTCTGCTCACTAAGTCCGGTTTAGATCAAACTATGACAATAGCATTTAGCCATTTTCTGCTACCAACACAAAGGTTGTTTCCAGATTTTGGCAGGTGTTTGTGTTTGTCTGATTCTATGAACAGAGTTATAAATGCTGTAACATCACAACCATGCAACATAAAGTGACAAGATGTTTGTCATCTTTGACAAATTTATTGTAGCCTGGAAGTAAAAACTGGTGTAGAGACAGCTTCTTTCCACCTCAAAAATGTTCTTAGTTAAGTTATATGATATTATACTCAGTGGAACACATATTTCTGTGTAATTTTGTAATTTGTGTGTATTTTTCATGCAAATTTCACACCAAACAGGCAGAGTAGACTTGAATTAGATGTAACAATCTGTCAGATTCCCCACATTTATACAACTTGAAGTGAGAGCACGGCAGTACAGCATTATAATGGCATCTAATCTGCCCACCCTGAGTGCAACGTCAGAGGAAAATTGTCACTGTGTGAATATGGCCCATAGGGCACTCCCTCCTACTCTGTGTTACATGATAGACGAGCTGAGTAACTAGTGAGTCAGTTAAGTTGAAAGGTTGTGCAGGTTATGAAAATACATTACAAGGAAGTGAGTCACTGATGATTCTGCTTCTCTTTTGTGAAGGGCTACTTAATGAGTACTAATGGTTCAGTTGTTTGGTTACAGCACAATAAATAAATGTGTAAGTAAATAAATAAGTTTGTGTTTTGTTTCATCAAGGAGACATTCAAATGAAGTTGGAATTATCATGCAAGGGAAATATAATTTATTCCTGAGAAAAGGTCATAATCTTATAGTGTGATCTATTGCCAAGAGGGTTTCTAATCATAAAAAACAAGTTAAAGTACGACTTCCTCTTCAGAATAACATAAGTGAGGTTGCAAAAATACCTCTTCAGTAGAATCTTGATAAACAGAGTAAAAAATATCCCAATAGGGGATAACCATTAGACCATACAGTATGAGGTAAAACAGCTCTAATCAATCGTATGATACAGTATCACTGTACCAGTGTAGATATTTTTGTGAGAAGGGTGATAAATTATTACCCACTGCAACAGCCAGACTGGTGTGTCTGTGTGTGTCTGTAGCAAAAACGCACTTCTGAAAAAACCTACAAACAGGAACTACTAAATGGCTCACTAAATGATGGAAAAAGCTAAAGAAAAACTTTGACAGACCTTCAGAAAACCTGGAGATCTATTGCTCAAAACCACTTTGAATGAAAAACAAAACAAAACAAAAGAAACACCCCCCCCAAAAAAAACAAAACAAAAAAAACAAACAAAAAAATCAAGCCTGGCCCCTTGGAAGCAAAATATAAAGAAATGGGGTTAGCTCAAGCCTTTTGCACAGTAATATATATTTATCTCTTTTACAAATATATAATATTTTTGAAGCGTGTGACCTGGACACTCATTATCATTGTAGTTGGAGTGATTCCATCATAGGATGATTTACATTTTTTGCTTGTTTTCTTTCTTTCTTCTTTTAAACCAGGTATAAGCATCCTGTTTGTTTTGCACTCTGTCCTGTGGGTTATAAGAAATGTTATATCTAGTTTTATTTATTTCATGCATCTTGTCTTCTTCTAGTCTGGGTATTACACTATACTTAGATTAGAAAAAGTTTACATTTGTGATTTCAATTCTAAATAATTTACAGTTAGAATAAAATAACATAATATTTTTTTTCATATTTATGTGGTTGATTATGCTAGATTACTTTAAAATATACCTAAATGTTGCCTTATAAACCAAGTATTACAGATTTTTTGGGGCCATACTTGTGTAAAAAAGATCATTAGTAAAAAAACAGAAAGTTAGCAACAGTGAAACATGAACACAGAGTTATCCACTCTCAGAATGACACGTCCTTTGAGTAGTTTGTCTTTGCTGCTGTACTGTTCTTGTCATGTATATTGACCAGTGGATTAGTGATGGATTCCCAGTTATCCTCTTAGGGGGTGATTGCTCATGCAGAGCTTGAGTCGACTCAAGCTATGTGTGACTGTACCAAACACCTGCACTTACCACTGTAATCTAGGCTGAAATCCTCAGTGAGGGAAAGCATCCCTGGTGTCCTCCAGCAGTGCAGATATCCACTGGCGTCACTTGGTGTACTCTGAGGAACAATAATTGACAGAGATACATGTAAATATTTCAAATTCTAAAAAGAGGTCCAAGAAATTTATTTTCTATGTTGGCCAGTACATCAAGCATATAACCTTAAGTCAGCATCTTAACAGAAGCCATGGAGGCCATTCTGAATGAATCAAATATTTAAAAAAAAAAAAAAAAAGTTCAGAGGATAACCTCCTTTGGGCTGATAATCTCCAAAATGAATTCAGCAGCATGAATATATTTTTTTCTTTTTGTCAAAAATTGTAACTACCTCATTAACCTTATCTAACAAGTACAAACTTATAAAATCCTTTGTTTCAGTCTCTTGTCTTGCCAAAGTTAGGCTCACTAATTAATCAGCCATCATCTTAATGACTCCCAATAAAGTAAAACAGAATATGCCCAGGGGAAGGCTACTTGTGCACAAATTCGTGCATTTTTATTGGACGTTAACATTAAGAGAAAGAGAAGCTTTGCACTCAAAAGAGATGCACGCTTTGTATTCCCTACAATAACCAAAGCAGAAACAAAACACAGTTTCTTCATCTTTTGTCCATTTTTCATCCTTGCTGGTATGGCTCTCGGTCTGGAGCGGTGCAAGGCTGCAATTTTCCCACCCACATAAATATTAATGTCTACATAAGACAAGCTCCAAATTACAAATACACTAGTATTCATTTTATTCCTTTTGCTCTAAGAAAACAATTCTGTGTTTTCATCTCTTGTGATTCAGAGTGTGTAACATGTTGGCTCAAACGTAAAGCAAGTGAAAAGGAAAAATTGAATCTCCAACAATCATTTATGGAAATCTGCAAAAATGGCTAGATTTTCAGTCAATGAGAGGACAATAGATAATGTGATCCAATTAGCTGCTGAGGCTGCTATTTGCATTCCAGTGAAAGGGGTGATAGTTAAAGTGGCCCAAGACAGCTGCCTTTCAGCAAAGACCCATGACAACACAAAAAGCAGCGGAACCAAGAAAAAAGGGGAATTTGGGAGTCTTTAGCCGTATTCTTTTAATTACTCATCATAATGACTCCATTTAGCTGTTCAATGACCCATTTTACGGCATTGAACAGGCATGGGAAGCTCTCTGTCCTTGGCAGGGTCAGTCCTGCAGCTGCCCCTGCTGCCATGTTTCAACCAAGAGGGAACATTTCTCCCTACACTGGGCTCTAACAGGCAGGTAGCTCAAGAATTCACTCTCAAAATACATTCACACATGCACACTGGCTTCATCACCACAAATTAGATATGCACCCAATGTCGCTCCATGAGGGAATTCAGTTCAAAGAGGTGCTCATTATATGGAAGACAATAATTATTCTTCATGAATGTATTGTGCATCAGATAAAGATGGGTTTGTCATGTTGGCACTTGCCATAAAGCTGGCAAGGAATAAGATATGCAAATAACCTCAGTCCTACATCATAGTTTTTGGGCTGATAAGTTATTTTTTTCTTTTTTTTTTATCTTCTGCCAATGAATTGTGTAATATAAAAAAACATTTTACAGCAAGACACCTACATTTGTTGAGCCGTGGAAGTCAAGTCCCTGCTTTGCTTCAGAAATATTATTAGTCTGAATGCACAGGTTGTTTTTATATTCAAGTGGTGCACAAATGATAGGGATATCAACTGCTTTAACTGATAAAGTAACCAGGAGCTCCTCCTCAGACTGAATGCCTTTGACTCTTTGTTGTGTGGATGCATCAAAAATAACTTCCCTGGGATTAAAGAAAATTTGCCCGTCTTGATGTAGTAATTTGGGCAAAGTCTTGTGTTTTAAACATGTAGAATAGTTAAAAACTAGATACAATCAGATAAAAATGAATCCTTCCTTTTTATTATTGTGAATATCACAGATTCAACCACTGCATTAATATCAGGTTAGTGAACTGATGCTAAAGGGACTCACTTGACAGTAAATTATGTAGCAGATTTCAGGATCACATGACATATTTCTAACTTAATTTAATTGTTAATTTTACATATTAAAACGATCTAGATCATCTTATCTAGACTGTTAAATACTGGGATGCAAAGTAGCATACATCCCTGTTTTGAACAGACTTACTGTCCTTACTGCCATATTTTTACTTGCTTTTTATGTGAGAAGATCTATGTGAGGATTTGTCAGGTTGCAGCCCTGGAGGAAGGGTGCAGGAGAGGAGGAGTGGCAGTGGTGAAGAGAAGGAGACCCCATATGGTCTTGAGGAGCTGGATTTTCTGGCACATCTCCAGGATGCTGACCCAGAGCATTGAAAGGTTGAGCATTGGCACCGATCTGACTGATTTTGCTCAGCTGCTGACGTGCAGAAGATATGGATACGAGGACAAAAATAGCTTGCTGTGGACCGCAGCATGACACAACTGTACAGAATTTAAATCACTGCCATTTGTTTTTGTTCCATGTCAACTTTTTTCTAAGATGACTCATAGAGAGTTAAAATGAAAATAAAATAATGGAATGAATTTATGTTTTTAAGACCTAAAGAAAGACTTGTCAGGATAAACCAATACTCTATGATATTATGAAGTATCAGGTAATTTAATTTAACTTGTACTATTACTGTGTTAAGTGGAAGCTACAGAAAAATAATTATGTTTGGAGAGATTTTACAGTTGCTTACAGTCTGATATATGAAGAAAAAAAAAATGACCACAAGTCATCTTGTTGCTTCTGTTCAGTAACATGCAAAATGAATGTTTAAGTGGTTTGCAGAGAAAGGTCTCCACATTAGGACTAAAGATGAAGACAGGAGAGAGAAAAATAGTTTAAATTTGTATTACCTAAAATAATAAGGAATCACCCAGAAAACTACTATAGATTCACCCCGTCCCCGGATGGGTGATGTCTCTATTTTCCTGCAGCAAGAAGGCACTTCTGTGTATTATATATTAATGCACAATGGCAACATCGGATATAAAGTGTCATAGCCCTTACTGTCAGTAGCAACAGTAAGCCCTATTAGTTGTAATCCATCGTCAGCACCACCTCGGCTCATCTTGCTGTTAAATCATAGCAGCACCCAGCGGCTGGAAGCTTCTAGAAGTCTTTTCACATTTAGTTTTACAGTCTGATTTCAATGGATACAAAAGCTTCCTGATGAGCAGCTCCACGTTTGTCAGTGAGAGGTAGCAACAGTCACTAGGTGCCTCTTAATCCATTTTCACATAAATCCAGCACATTGTTGGGAGAATCAGGTCTGGACATTACACAATGTTGTCCTGTTTCACATGTAGCACACAGCAGGAAATCATCCACGTTCTCGGGTCTGGAAACACGGGAACCTGGTTTACATTATGGGTTTGCTTTGTATTAGGGAAGTGGCAGGGTGCTTGATGTCTGATTCAACTCAGCCTCATGAGACTAGAGATTAATTTGTGACCCCCTGGTAACCCCCTGGCAACCTCTGGTCACCAGGGAAAAATATGCAATGTGCTGACCGGTCTTTAGGCTTGTGTGACTGGGGCCTAATTTGGATTAATTTGCATTCTCATATACAGTTTTGTGGTCCTGATCAAACAAGAGTGCAATAAAAAGTAAGAATTTTTAGTTTAAGTTGTGAGGCCTTCAACTGTAGCTGTAGCTGCTACTCTGGCCAATCCAGAGTGTTTCCAAAAAAACATGATTTCCCCTCTTCCTCTGCCTCAAGAGAGTCATCTCAAACCTTGTATGTCTGGATGAACCCTGTGGGCATCAGATGGCAGCTACAACCATCTGCAATTTAGAGAATATGTATTGACCTTGGTACCTTAAGCTATGCTATGCTGTAAACAGATATGGCATGCAACCTAAAAATAAATTCAAATGACTGAAAATGAAAGCGGTTTCCAGTGTTCAACCTAAAAATATGGACCATGTTATCATTAAGCTCTTTTTCATAATTATAAAATCAAACCTTTAAGACTGACAGTTTTGATAAGGTTTTTTTTTTCTTGTAATATCATGCATTTACTACCACTTGCTAATGACCAAATCACAGTGTGAGCTTGTGTGAGGTGTTCAGATGTGACAGGAGTCTTGCTTTTTGAAAACTGTACACAGGGTTTACTATGAGTCACATTACCTTTTATTACATCAAGACATTTTTTATTTCGATAAGATGACAAGGTTATGCTGGTAAATACATTTCCTGTTATGTACTTCCAGAGCTGTCAGTCAGCGAGCGCTGAGATAATTTAGCTGCACTTAAAAGCGTCGCAGGTAGGGTGGAGGAGGAGGGTGTACAAAAGCACAACCCATCTTTGTAGCCTGATGCAGTTACAAGCATCAGCCCTGCAGTGAGAAGCAGACTGGCTAAAAGTATTGTTGCTCTTTGAAATGTCCACTCTGATGTAGAAAGAGAGCATGTGATAGGGGGTGTTTCATGAATGCTGCATGGTGGGTCTATTTAGTTAAGCTTCCTGACTGCGTTGGTGTTGGGCAAGTGAACTAAAAAGAAAAAAGTAAAAGAAAAATCAGTGCAGGAAACCAGCACCTGAGGTAAATTGTTGTGTGCAAATCTAAATTCAGGTGATTGCAGTATAGTTGAGGTTTCCAACCTACCATGAAATAACTGAACTAGAGGCTGAAGTCATTAAATTTACATATTGTCTGGTAATGCTTGGGAGGTGATTCCTTGATTTTACATCTGAGTTACTTAGTTTCATTTAAGCCTAAAGGTAAGGAAGTGGAAAGCTGCACAGCTAGTTTCCACTACAGAGAATAGGAAAGTATTTGCTACCTCTTCAAACTACAAACAAGCCTTAAGCAAAGCAAAACACACACATGTAAAGCACACACTCACACACACACTCAAATACATCCTTTCATTAAAAAACTGACCCATGTGCATGTGTATGAAGACAGAAAACTTTGAAATTGCATTTCTAAAAATAGACAGGCATACTTATTGTGCCCTCAACCCCTATCTACAGTTTAAAAAAAAAAAACACATTTGGAGACAGAATGGGTTTCCTGATAGCTTCATGAAAGCAAGATGTTGGTGTGCTGTTCCCTCACTCATTCAATATTAAAGTAGCATGGCATGCTGTCTAGAGCCACCGTAATGATGTTGTAATGGGTTTACAGAAAATAGAACACGGCTTTGCTGCTTACAGTTTTTCTTAAATGCTTTGGTGCATTTCTTGCAATATTTTTGAAGTTGTCAGCTGTGAAGATGCCTTTTCCCAAAGTAGCAAAACACTGTAGATAAAAGCTGTAATTCACCTAAAACCTTCAATTAATGTGTCAAAATTGTGATCGACATTTTAAAATCCTTTGTCCAGTGGTGGAGTATAAAAATGATTTCCTTATTTTTAAATTTGAAAAAATCTCACTGATATCGGACATACTGAACTAGGATGTAACTTTCTGTGGAGAACTGACCTCTTTTTTTTGTAACATTATTCAGACGGTGTTTTCATAAGCGGAAGGTTTTGTCTCTCCCATTCCTTTGGCCACAGATTGTCATCAGCCTTATATCTAACATTCTCCTTTTCAAAGCAACAGGGGAAGAACCAGCATTTATCCTAGATCTGTCCTTTGCACTCTTTTGCATCTTTTCTCCTTCTTGCCTTCACCTTGCTGAAGCACCACACATCCTTACTCCTTTTCCAGGCTGTTGAAGCCTTATCTGAGCAGTCTCCTCCTATTAGAATAATCATATTAGTGACTCACAGCTGTAGCCTTGGCAGAATTTGACTATTAGAAAATATCTGCATGTGTTGACTTATACAATTCAATCTGCTGGTATATTAGGGAGAGTTAAACTTTACAGCTGATCGAAACATGACCTAATTTGCTCACAAAGCCATGTACCATACAACCAATATTTGTTCAAATAGCAGACAGCTGTCTAAATATCCTAAAAAGGCTGCAAATGCCTACAGACAATGGAAAATTCTGTTTTTCATGTGTACAAATACAAACTCTTTTTTATTGATTTAAAATATTGTTTTGAAACCTTTAACTGTGATTTAGGGCCAACTGAGAAACTGAGAAAAGCTTTAAGGTACAACATGAAAAGATTTCATTGTAGAATTTTACAGGTTATGCAAGTTTATTTATAATAAGGTTAAAATTTTGTATTTGTGAGTGAAATTGTACCTTTTGAAAATAAAACATGTGAAACTCAAATACACTGTCTGATTGTGGTAGTTTGCTGAGGGGGTAGCACTATTATACCTTGTAATATAGTGGTAATAGTGCAGTGACAAGGCAACAAGAGGATACAGTATTGATATAGACAAGTGATAATAATTACTACTTAATTACCAATTATTTACACAATATTTACCACTTAATTACCAAGATAATGTCCAAATAATATACAACTAATTATCTTATATGAATAGTGGCTATGGCTGAGTAATAGTTCATTGAAATGTATCCAAAATATGCAAATTTATGTAATTTAATAACAGTAAATTTATGTCATGTGATAACAAGCCAGAAACTTGGGATAATAATGTGGAAACAAACATATGCATAGGAAGCTAAACAAGTTAGTAATAGTATAGGAATATATTGGTAACAATATGATCACCAACCCTTGAATACTTTGCTATACAGAAGAGTTCATGGTCCACTCAATGACTGCAACGTGTCCAGGTCCTGTTATTGCAAAACCCAGCCCCAAAGTCCAAATCATCACCAGACCAGCAAACTGTCAAAACTTCGGCTTTTGTCACACATACTAATGATCAATTAATTGAGTGCACTTTATTAGCAGCACATGGCTGCTACTTACCTATGTGGAAGCAATAAGGGTATATGTCATTTTTCATACACACCTTCTGTATTTTATGTCCTCATACATAAAACCAAAAGCAACTGTGACTGTATAAAAACCTCCATCTCCGCACCTACTTGCTTAATAAAAGAAATACAATATCTCCCCCTAACATTTTATATATATATATATATATATATATATATATATATATATATATATATATATATATATATATATATATATATTTTTTTTTTTTTTTTTATAAGAAGATTTCTTGGAAAGACAAGAAAACGATAGGTTGTTTCAGTTAAATGTTGGTAATAACCTTGCATTTTGTGTTTCAAGTTACTGCAGAGAGTTGTTTAATAAGCTAAGACTCTTCTTTATAAAGGAGGAATTGGCATAAAATGGCAATACTCTGCCAAATAAAAGATCCCTCCATGTTCTCATCTGAGAAAAATCACAATGCCCTCTACTTTTTTTGTTTTCTCTGCGGACCTACTGTACTAATTGTGTCCCTTCTGTAAATTAACATTTAGCATTTAGTAGCATTAGTATTTCTTTGTAATTCTAAAATCAGTTCAGTATATAGTATATATTAAGCCATATATAATCTGAGTTACATTAGTTACATTTGTTTCAAATCAGTGTATGTATCTTACTTTATATTTCACAGCTTTTAGCAAAACTATAAAGCAGTGTTAGAGCGTCAGCCTTTCAGATCACCAAAAGTAAGTAAGCTTTGGCAGATAGAGACCCTAAACTAATATTCTGAGAGAAAGTATGAATATCAAAGTCTGCATCCTTTAGCTTGCATGTAGTTTGACAACTCATTCCTAATAGAAAAATCTAACAATGTAAGATCAGGAATGGCTTAACCTCACGTTCAATATTTTGTAATAGAGTACCTATTGTCTGTATTGCTGTATATTGCATAAAACTTTGCTTTAAAATACATGTACTGCCTCCTGTGTTGCTTTAACATGAACAAGTACTGCACTTAACCTTTGGCATGTTGAAAGAAACCCTGCTGTTGACACTTTGTTTCAGAGGTGCATTCATAATCTTTTGTTAAAGCCATTTCTGTGCTCTGTGCGCTGACTGGACCCTGGGGTACAAAAGCAGAAAAGCTATTAAGTGGCACAAACTCTAGGGCTATTTTGTTTTTCCAGGGAAGTCATTCGTTTAATTTCTGATCTTTGTCTCATAGTTCCTTCTTTCATGCTTCCAGGGCAACTCTGAATAGTGATGAATAGTAACAGAGTGGCAGAGTGCCGTGATGAAGAGTGGCCTTTACACATGCATGTGACGAAGACATTAATGTACTCCCATGTCTGTTTTTTGCTCTCGAGGATTATTCATCAGGGACATCCTGTGAAGCACCATAATGACTTTTATTCTTGGTCAAACTAAAATTTCTTGAGTGGCATAGTGAATAATTTGTTATTATCTGGAATAAGTGGGGTAGAATGATGAGGATGACAAGTATAGCAGGAGTTCTATGTGGTCTTACTATGTTGCTTTTATTGCTTTTAGCAGATTTTCTTCAGGGCAGAACCAGCTACAGAGGGCATTTGGTATTCTCGGACTGCCTGAGAATAATAGTTAAAGACACGTGCATGCTGAGAATGGACTAATGTGCAGAGGCTCTTTTTTTAGGAAAAGAAAAGAATCATCCTATATTGTGCACTTGGAGTCATGTACAATATGTGTATGGTATTCCTGTAGCACTAGTAATATTCAGTATTTCTCATTAATGTAAATTACAACAAACTAACACCCTAGTAATCCATGCCCTTGCAAAAACAGTAAAAAAAAAGTTTTTTTGATGTGAATCACTGTCTCTGTTATTCCCATGAGTGAATGCTGAGGACATCTGGAAAGACTTGGTGCAATGGAGCATTGATGTTGCAGTGACACACTGTCCTTCACTTCTTCTAGGCAAAGCTGCAGGGCATCTCCTGCACTACAGCAAGGATTCAGTGAAGTCCAACACCAGACCACACGGGCAGCTTCAGCATTAATTTGAGTCCTGTCATCAGTGCCATCATTAAGCTTGATTTCCAACTGTGACTCACTGGTTTACAAAGGATGTCTATGAAGCTTCCCATGGTTTGCTCTGAGCATTAATCAGTGTAACTGATATCATCACTAGGAAATCAACATGTAGGGCTGATTTTAAAAGATGTTAAAATGTCAATCTTCTTTCCCTGCACTTCAGCTAGTGTTGAGTAGTCTGGCCGCAAAATTTCCTTTTTTTCCTTTTTGGTTTTTGGATGACTCACTATTTCAAAAACAAAGCACACATTCACACTTTAAATGCGTAGCACAGCTTTTTTTGATCTATAATGTCACCACTTCTGTCATTTCCTTACCTCAGAACCCTGTTTTGTCGTTAAGAGAATGAAACAGCTTTTGTTTTGTTTTTTTTTGCTGTGTTTGGGAGATTCAAACTAGTATCTGAATCTTTCTGTTTAGTTCCATGAGAAAATAAGATGAGAGATAAGAATGTCAGTGAGTTTAGGATTGGTAATAATGTGGTAATATTGTGGCTTGGGTTGACGATGGAATTTGTTCTACTGACTGAATGTATTGGGCTCAGGTGTTTCCAGGAAGATCAGGTGGACAGCCCTGACACCCAGTTACTAATACCTGACCAGGTATGCTGAGGCACAGCCCAACCTGCTGTTTTTTTGTTTTGTATTTTACATGGCATGGTGGTCTTGCTGATATTGGGCTTTGGACTAAACCATTTAAATCAGTGAAGGAAAACTGCTTCCATTCTTGATTTTATTTGTCATCATCTGCTCCTACCATAATAAACTTACTGACAGAAGCTCATGTGCTCCAGATATCTGCCCTACTTCTGGCACTGGTGTTGTTTGAGACACAGTGGAGGAAGCACATATCTTGACTTTCTGATGTAGATGCATGTTTAACACAGTGCTAAAACAAACAAATTTTAATTCATCAAATTAGTTTGATATGTGGCACAACCCTAAACCCAGCATTTAAATGATATTCAAGCTTTACTCCTAATGAAATGTATAATAATTTATAGTATTATGTATTATAACAATGGATAGTTCAGATTTTTTGCTGGTGATCATTGATTACAATTACTATGATTAAAATTTACATGGATACACTCATGCCAGTTTACTGTGAATACCTCTGCCACAGTCAAGTTATGTGGAGGCTCTGCACCCTTGTCTGCGCAAAGGACAAAAGGCATAAGCCTTTTATAAAGAGAAACTTGCAGTTTAATTGACAGGATCAGAGGAGACTTAAAGGACTTGAGATGTAAAAGCCTGAAAAATGGCCTTCAAGTTGTGGAAGTTGAAGATGACAGAGCCGTAAAATCCTTGTATTTCTATTTATTTTTATGTTATCACCTCCTCAGACTGAAGGTTTCACTGTATGTGAATAATTAAATATGTTAAAATTGGGAGATGAACCTAGAAAGCTCAGCATGCTCAGGGGAGAGCAAGTGCTGGGTTCATGGGACTACATTGTACATATGTTAACATAAAAACCTGCACTTTCACAAACCAGTAAAAACCTGGGAAGCAGAGTCTGTTCTAGCAGTTTACTGGGTCATATCCCATCCACTCAACTGAACATGAAGGGAAGAGATGCAAACATTCCCTCCATGTTCATTATTTAGTGCAAGTGGTCAGCGCTTCAGCCTCCTCCACACTTGTTCTTCTCCATTCATATATTCACCACTGATAAATGTTAGGAATTAATTTACTGCCGCAGACATGATTCCTGCAATTGTTCATTAATCCACTCATGAATATGGAATCATTCAGACCTCGTTGGCTCTTTTTACAGTAATGTGAGCAGTGAAGCTTTCGAAAAAAATCTCTCCTGACCAAAGTGAGCCTCACTTTCCAGGTGAGAGCACTTTATTCTCCCTCCACTTCCCTCTGCAGTGGGGCCACTCAATAAATCACAGTGGAACGCGCTGCCTTTACTCTGCAGCTGCTAAGACACTAATGTCAGTGGCTATGAGGGTGAATTATCATTCATGACTCAGCAAACTTGCTTCAAATAGGTTTTCTTTCTATTTAAAAAAATCTAAATAAATTATGGGTGAGTGTGTCCAAACTTTTGACTGGTACTGTATATATATATATATATATATATATATATATATATATATAGTCAAACTGTATTTTGAAAATGACATCAAACTGACATTTTGGCCACGTCACTTTTACTGAAACATGAGAGATGATTACTGTAATTTGCACCTGTAAATGAGCTGAATAATTAAAAAGGGAAAATGAAGGAACGTCATCTATAATACAGAGAGTAGAAAGTAACTTGAGAAACATGCATGTACAGGTATTGTTGTCTTTAAAAGTCCCGCTCAGAAACTGGTGTTACATTTCATGGTTCAATTTACAGTGTACCACTGAGGAGAGAACAAAACGTTTTATTAAGCATTTTAAACAATGCTGTTCCAACCTTATATATGACCACATCAGTGTGAAAGTTATCTCTATGTAAAATTTATCAACCTAATGATATTACTGCATTTTCAGTTGGCAGCAGAAATGAGAAAATTGGAGCTATATTGCTGTTTCCTCAATCAGTACTTACAGAATGAATACGGTAACAAGCTAACTCCCCCCTAAAGGCATTATTCAGTGCCTTCATATTGATGAGTCTTGTCAGAGTTGATTCATTAAAGAGTGCAGCTGGTAATGCACTTCAGTGAAACTAAAGTGTCAACACGGAAGCCATGCAGTCTGTGCAAGTCTTTGCATTGGGAACTGTTTTCCTAAAACACTCACAACAAACTACTGAACAGGAACTTTAATAAGCATGTTTTGATGTAATGACAGTGGTCCATCTTTTCTGATTGTGTACAATGATGATATCGGATAATTCCTACAAGTTTTATGTGTTGCAGTCGAGAATGTAAATTTTAAAAAAAACACCTTGATTTATGCTTTTTATGGAGCATTAGCTTATATCGTAATTGAAATAGTCTGAAAATGTACAATATTTCATTATAAAAACATAAAGATATTATATATTACCGAGCTCTCCATCCATGTGAAAAAAAGAGTGCGGTAATAAAACAAAACTAGCGCTGGCATATAATACTGATATACCTGAGTTATCCAAGGATTGAAGTGTTATTAAATTCTGAGCATCAGCCAACTTGCTGCCCCAAATTATTCACTCAGTTAATCAAACAGAATTTGTCCAACTACTTATACTTCCTTTAGGAGTGCTTAGCACATTGAGCTCATACCATTTATACTTACTTTGCAATGCTGGACACACAAGTTTGCCATTATGCGCTTGTCCTTAAAATGTTTATTTATTTGTTTATATGCTGAAATTCCTTTTCAGTGTAGCTTGGTTATTGTGTGCTAAGAAGAATACAAAATGAAGACTTACCAGGGCTTTTTGCTGTGCTTCAGTCAAAGATAGTACAGCATACACTACATTAGCACTGGGCCACCTAAAATTTGCACCTACAGAAACTGCTCGGCCATGCAAACCCATGCCATGAAGCTCCTGGCACACAGTTTAGGTGCCGACGTCAATGTCAGGTGAGGTCTGGCGGTTACTGCGTCAGCAGAGCATTGGTGGTGGAGTACACCTGGCCTGCTTTACTGTAATTTTTAAATACTATTGTTATACTACATTCAAATTAAGAAATTATATAAGTTCATAATTTTTAATAAAATAAATAACTTGGTTTAAAAATATTCATGCAGAAGAGGAAAAAATGTTTCTTTAAATTAAAAAAATCAGAAATAATATGTTAAATGTGACTTGCTACTGCTAAATGTGTAATGCTACTATAGAATTAACAAATTGATGTAGTATTTACCAACAAAGATGAAGCCAAATTCATCTGAGGTAAAGGGATTAATGATAAGGACTGGCCTACAGCAGAGCATTTCCTACCATGTGGTGCAAAATCAGATTGCGCTAAAGCTTAAGGTTAAATCTCACTGCAGAAATTCTCACTAGGTCTGTATTTCTGCATCGCAAAGGGAGTTTCCATTCAACATTTCATCTTCGGTTTTAACATCTTCACTGATTCTGGTCCTCGGACAATACCAGCATTAAAGGGTAGAAATTTGTAAATCAATTTTGCACAGGCTTAATGTTCAAGTGTGTGTTTTGAAAAAAAAAAAAAAATTTCTCTTCTTTTTTTCTTGGTTTCTGTAAAAAAAAAAAACATCAACAAACAAAAAAATCATCAGTCTATTAGAGGAAGTGCCTTCCTAAAAATATACATTTTTAAACTATAGTACATATTCTCTAATATTTGATTTTTTTCATTGTATCAAAACAGTGAATAAAACTGCGGCATCTATCGTTACTTCGGTTATCTTGGGGCTCCATGTACACTGAGACTAATGTCTCATTACTAATGCTGAAGCAAGAAGCAGACCCATTTCCCCTCCCTTTTCCAATTCTTCTCTCATCTCTTCTTGATCTTGTTTTCCCCCAAGAGGGTTTACCGTCTAATAAGACTTGATTGGTAGTAAGAAGGGGAACCAGGAGTGATTTTTTTTTTTTTTTTTTTGTAGCATACTTTGACCTTGGACACAAGTTATGTTAGAACAGCAGTAGGTTGCCTTTCAGTAGCAGCCAGACTTGCTGGTTCATCTGTCAGTCTAATAAAATGTGATTCTGGTTATCAATGCAGAGCTGCAGATAATACTTGTATTTAACTGCATTTTTAGTACTTTAAGTTGCATGACTGCCACCCATTGCAGTACAATAACAGCATTTGTTCACATCACAGGTAGTAATAATAAAAACATCGTGTCATATAACATCATTGAGCATCTTGCTGCTTTGATGCAATGGGATTTGCCAAAATCCATGCTGCATCACAGTATGAGATGACTTTTGCAGACAGCTGGACTAATGTTTCTGTGGGCAATATCATCTTTTTCAGATTGTGACAATTCACCTTCTTTAGTTAAATGTCTTGTTCTATGTGTATCGTTGTGTTCAGGATTTTCACATTCTACGCAAATATTTTAGCATTTCATAATCTGTGATTTGATGTAATCCTGCAAATCCAGGCTGTATTTGTTTTCCATTGCTGTTTCCTATTGCAGATGCAATGTGTTTGAACTAACTCAAATCAAAATTATGCAATTTATAGTAATTGAGCTTATTTGCGGTGGTTTCTAATCTACTGTTTCCTTTCTAGATTGCTTAATTTGAGCCCTTTTATTGAACCCTTTTGATGAAACACATATTATATCCTTTCCATGTGTGACCTGTCTGAAAAGGAGAGTTTGATCAAATCAGTCAACTCTTGACTTTTGTCTACACTTGTGTTGCACTGATGGTTTCTATTTAACATATTTGCCTTCCTGTTGAATTTCTGTCTTGTTAGAATACATCCATTCCTCATGCAAACTAGTCATAATTTGGTTAACCTGACCTGTTCTGGCAATTTATTGTGTTTGTGTTGGATTTTTTTTTGTACATTTTACAACATCTGTTTGTGCTGGCTCTGTTCCTGCAATTTGCTTTTCTTTCTCTGCCTCCAGGACACCTCTGGGTTGGTCTTTTCCAATGCCTGCATGCATTTCTTCCCATTGATTATCTGCTGTGTGGTAAGCTTCATTTGCTGTATCATTTGTACGTCTGTTTCATTTATCTTGATCATATTGCGCTAAATACTCTTTTTTTGAGCTTCTTCATACTGTGGAGGTTATAATGACCAATCTTTCCACTGTGATGCAGGCACATATGTGGAAACTGAGGAAAACTTAAACATGAGAAACCCACCCCCCACCCCATAATGCCTGATATCATCAAATGCTTTTTTAAAAATAACTTTTACTCATTCCATTTACGAGGATCATTTTCTGTCTCACTGCATTTCAAAGGTTTCTTCATGATAAACTATCTGTGTTGCTTAATGGCTCCTACAGAAACTCTGTCACAAGCAACATCAGTGATGGTAGCTTGACAAAATAATAAAGTCGAATGCAATGAATAAGTATCAGGAGAGAGCCAGCAGAAATGTTCACTGATGAGGTCATATATCACAATGCTAAGCACTGCAGCAACAATGCTGCTCTCTCTCATTTACTTTTTGGCTTGAGATCAAAGCTAGGTAGGAAGTATGGTGGCTTGCTCAGAGCATTATTGTGGAAATAGAAATGTCTTAGAAAACAAAAGTTGGAGAGCTTTTATTTCAAAGATTGCAACCGAAAATAAGAAATCTAATCAAAAACCTAGAGAGCATCTAGACATCCCTCAATATACTAACTACTGAATATTTAATATTCTATTATTACATTTGTATGACGTACCTTTATTTTGCAATCTATGAATGTGGCCTTGATCTTTAAATGGTTATGATGCCGTCACAGTGACAAAGTCCAACCATGCGGTCCAATAATTTCAAAGCCCTGAAAATCAATTTATTATTGCAAGCAGTGTTTTTTTTTTTTTTTTTCCAGAAACATTGCAAAAAATAAGAAAACTGATAATGTTTTTTTTTTTTTAAGCCAAGGGTACCACATTTCAGTTTCAAGGTCTTTCCTCTTCTTTCTTTTCTTTTCAGGTGGAACACATGTCATGTACTTCTATGTGCTGCAACTGGGATATATGATATTTGAATCACATGACATGATATGTAGCTCTTTGTTTATGATGGCTGGTTAATGTGGCAGTACTTCAATGTAGTGGCTATCCCTGTTACCTCAAAGCAACAAAGTCCTGGGTTTGAATCCACCAGCTTGTATGATCTCACCTGCTTCCTCACACAGTCCAAAGACATACATGATTGGGTTAATTGGCAATTCTAAATTGGTTATGTGTTAGCCATACAATAGGCCTGTCCAGGGTGTGACCTGCCTTTTCCCCAATAAGAGCTGGGAAAGGCTCCAGCCCCCCGTGACACTGAATTGGATAAGCAGGAGAAAATGGGTGAATGGGTGGTCAATCAAGTATGATCGAACCATACCCACACACTCCTGATGAGTGCATAAGCAGCATTTCTGAGTGTTAAATTCTTGATGCGTACGAGGAGGAGCAGTGTGACTAGTATTGTTATTTCTGTCACTGCCTTGTGGATCTCTGTGTCTGTGTGTGTGCACGCGCACGTGTGTGTGTGTGTGTGTCATCATGGCAAAATTTATTCCTGGAGATCTATTGATAATTTCCCATGACTTATGATTTATGTAAACCAATATGTTCTCATCGAAAGGCAGCAAACACTGCAGTTTTGCCAGAAGGTGCTGGAGAAACAGTGTCTTGAACAAAATCTCCATAAGGAGGCAAAAGAGTTGGCAGTGTCATTTTTTGATTAATGCCACAACCAAGTTAAAATAAAAATAAAAAATAAAGTATGCAGCTTCACAACATTAATCTTGCAAGAGAAGAAAAAAAGTATGTATTTCATTTAAATGTAATACAAAAGTAGTCATTTCTATATGTGAGAAATTGGAAGTGATACTCATCTCACAAGCACCTGTGCCAAAGTGTGTTATGGTCCTGGTTCTTTGACCCAGTGATCTGAGTTTATTCTTGGTCCTTAGTTGAGAGTTTTTCTTATTTAAGAGTTCCTGTAATTATATTTTTGGATTATGCGCTGGAGTTCATAGTTTATTGAGGTTATTTTGGTCCTAGAGTTCTACTTATCCTGCCCCCGCCGTGTCTTACTGTCAGGTCACCATTTCCATTGGAGTTTAGTTACTTCATGTTTTGTTTTGCTAGTCTCATGTGCATTGTTTTCGGTTTTGCTTCCCCCTGATCTTTAGTTAGATTCTGTTCACCCATGTCTTGTTTTCCCCCACCTGTGTCCTCTCTCCCCAATTACCTCTTGTGCGCATTTGAGCCCTCAGTTTTCTTTGGTTCTTTGTCACAGCCAAAATCTTGCTGTGTGCTCAATGTTTCCTCCATGTTTCCTCTGTGTGAATCCCTGGCTCCTGCTTTGTATTATTTAGTATTCTGTTTTTGGCTCAGTCTTCAACATTAAAGCTGCTTTCTTCAGTTCACATCTCACCAGTCCTGCATTTGGGTCCACAACCTGCCTGCCACACAGCAATAGATGACAGAAAGTGCAAACTGGCTCTTATAAATTCACAGGTGTTGTGGGTGGTGTGATGTGATGGTCTACAGGTTTGTATTGTTGCTGCCCATTTGACTGTAAATGAGTACATATTAAAGTTAACTTGCAACTTCTTGGCTGCGCATTGCACATAAATATAATCCAAAAACACTTTTTTAATTACTTTTTGCCAATCATCATTACATGTCCATGGTCTGACTATTTGCAGGACTATTTGCATCATGTGTTCATGACACATGCTGAAAAACACCCCCAAATAATTTATACTCTTATATAAATGTATTAAAAAATGTAAATGCTATAAAATGTAAAGTAGAGCAAATAACAAAACTATTGTAGAGCCTGGGAATATATTCAGACAAAAAGAAGACAGGTTCCATGTCATGTTTGTGGACCTAATGTTTCCAGGGGCTGCAACTACCAGAGTTAACAGTTTTGGAAGCACCACTAACAGGCTCTACATTGCAAACCACTCAGGGCTTTCATGAATAGCGCCGCCGCTCGATATTACGCCACAGTCGCATTAGTAAAGTATCATAATAAATGAAACATTCTTCTGAACACCCCATTAGTAAACCTTATCTTTTCACAGCCACCAGCTATCGAACAAAAGCCCCCAAGCTGTGAGAGGAAGAAAAGCTTTATTTCTCTCCCTCTATCTTTTCTCTTTTGTCTCTTTGCCCTCCTTTTCACTTCTGCTCTCATTTATTAACGACTTGTTTCCAGCACTACACTGTTAGTGAGTGACTCACCTTAGTATACATCTTACTTTTCACTTTAATAATGTTGCATATTATTAAGTAATAGTGCTTACAGTAAAAAGGTGATAGCAGTGTGTACAGAAGTTAGCTTTTACTCATCTAAATGAATAGCGATCTTGCACTGCTTATTGTATGTTTTTCAACTTTTTTTGCATTATGTGCTTTTTTTTATCAGGACTCTGTTTTGTTATTTTAATTTTCTGTATTGTCTCTTCGATGTGTTGTCACTCTGCAGCCTGTATTTGTAACCTTACACGTGCCTTACTTGGGTTCTCTCAGTGTCACTGCTCTCTGAAGTTTGATGTCCACCATGAAGTCAGACTTAAAGCATTGGAGACATTTATTATTTAGTGTCTCTCCTTAGCACATATCCACATACTTAGCTGTTCCACCCTCTTCAGCAGGGGAAAACTCTCTAGAAAATATTATCTTATATGACATCTGAAGGAATACCTTCATGAGATTTTTCTTCATGAACGTCTGTTTAACTTTTTGTAAATTCAGTACTGATATATTAACTCGTAATTTATATTTATACTCTGAAATCTGAGTTCTCATTGATAAGAAGAAGAAATCCTAACCCTCTATAATGAACTTTAAAAAAAAGAAGAAAAGAAAAAGCACATCTTAAAACCACAGGGTTATGGTTAGGATTGCATATTACTGATGAGGACCTATATCCTTCCATTTCTCATGATACCCTTACCTAATTTATAAAAATACCTTCAATTCAAACACTGAATATTTTTATGCACCTTTAACACTGTCTTTCACGCTATTGTATCACCTGAAGCTCAGCCAACTTCCCCTGATGCAATAATAATAATAAACTTATCAGTAAAAACTGTATAAAAATGCATCACCAAATATGTACAACATTAACTCAGTAGAGATAAAAAATAAAAAAATAGGACTCATCAAGAAGTTTAGCTTCATCCACGGTCTATTTGAACTGTGCTCACCATGAACAAATGGGACTGAACCATCCACTGATCTGTCTCAGCATCACCCCGCTAAAGCCCCAGACCTGCTTGGGTCGGATTTATGTCACGTTGTAAATAGATCTGAGTTTTTCAGGTCAAAGTTAAACAAGCCAAATGGTATTTTCAGCCTACTCTACTAAATGCTTGGACTGAGTCTTCTACTATCGTGCAGTTGCAGTCGATAAGACTATCCTCCTCTCCTCCCTTTTTTTTTTTTTAAACAAGTGCACTTAAAAGTAGAGTTGTAAAGGTATTTGTCTTCACTCCTGGGAAATCCAAATGTTTTCCTCTGCATTATTTATGAAACCTGAAAGTCAAGGCAGAGATTGTGTTCACCTAAGTGTGATTTGCAGCACATTGCCTATTCCTCCTTGCCATATGTCATTCTACCTGGCTGCACACCAGCAAGCTAAAAGCCTGTGTGCTTACATCATCGTTCTACTGGGAAGAGATGTTTGCAAAAATGTCCTGAACCATCTGACTCAGAAGACCTCAGTACTACTGAAAAACACAGGCTAGGTTAATACAGATTGTTATAGCTTTAATTACAGATTCAGATTGTGATACTGATTTTGAGGATTATGGTAACCTGCATGCCAATACTAATTTACTGTTGTTAAATAGTTGGTTCAATATCTTTTGATGACTATGACAGGATCACTGATGGAATATAAACGTAATGTAATAACACTCTTCAGCTGTTCAATTTATAATACTGTGTAAAATGAATTTTAGCAATTTCAATAGAGGGCAGTCTAGAGAAGTCAATTACTAACCAGTATTCATATCAGAAAAAAATACTCAAGTAAAATATTAAAGTACATAACAAGAGAGAGTTCCATCCATCATCCATCCATTTTTACTGCTTATCAGGGTCAGGTTTGCATGGCAGAACTGCCCAGAACGCCCTCTCCCCCGCCACCTCCTCTGTCTCTTCTGGGTGGATACTGAGGCGTGCCCAAACAAGCCAAGAGAAACAATCTTTTAGCCCAGACATTCTTTGGAAAAGGCTCTGAGCTGCTTGCATCCACAGTCACATTATTTTGGTCACTACCCACAGCTCATGACCGTAGGTGTGGGTAGGAAGGTAGATCAACCAGTAAATGGACAGCTCAGATCTCTTTTCGCCACAATAGATCGGCACAGTATCTGCATCACTGCACATAGCGCACCAATCTGCCGATCATTTCCCCCCTCCTGCTCCATTCTTCCCCTGCACTTGATTTCCATTGGAGGGGGAAATTCACCTTTTCCCAGCCATGAACCATGGTCTCAGTTTTAGAGACGCTAGTCCTCACCCAGGCCACTTTGTACTTGGCTTCAACCTGCCCCAGTGCAAACTGGAGGTCACTGCTGCAGCACATTAACAGCAAACAAACAAACAAGCAAACAAAAACAGAGCCCACCACACCGGACATCTTAGGCCTCTTCATTCCACCTAGAAAATGTTGTCCATAAAAGTTATGAACTGCATCCTTGACAAAGGGCAGTACTGGCGTAGAATTATAACCTAATGCACACAAACTCTAAAACAAGAACTTGTGGGTTGAGAACATGTTTCTTTGAGTGCCAGTCAAAGTTCTTTGCTACCAGCAAAGTTGATCAAAGTAGCAGAAAATTTATTTTTACGTGATATGTATCCTGGGCACAAACAATTCTTGAATTACATTTTAGTAACATAAGCTTGTGTACTCCTTCACTGAAGGAGCAGTAAACAATGTAAATGCATTAAGGTGTTAGAAATAGATATATCAGGAGAGTTAAATATATACACATTATATAACTCGTATTTATTTCATTCCAGATACACTGTAATGAGTGACATTTAAAGGCCCTCAGTTCACCAAAACACTTAACAAATTACGACTTGGATAGCAAGTGCAATATTAATATCATTATCTTGCATTTCTGTCCCAATTCACAGGTGGAGAGTTGTGTAGTGACTGAGACACAACATATTTCATAGATGGCAATTGGCAGACCAGATCTCTGTTGACCTGTTACATGAGAGTTAAACATTGGACTAACTTCAGAGATAATTTTGTTGCTGAGTAAGTGCCAGAACAGAGACCTAATTAGGTGTACTTTAACACAAAAACCCAAGTATGGTTTTGAAGCAGGCCCCATAGGGCTGAGTTAGATCATCCAGCCTGAATGAGCATATGCAAATTTAACAAAGCAGAGATTCAGAAATAGGTGACAGAGAGTCCCATTAAACAGCTCAGACTGTGATCATAGAGCTAGAGTTGCTATATGTAACTTTCATCACCATGGCAACTTTTAATCAGACTTTTCAGTAGCCTTGCACTTAATAGATGCTTTAGAACAATGGATCCACAAGTGCTGTCAAAAACAGCAGGTTTCCTGCTTACACAAATGTCTTGCATCTCTAGTAACAGCCCACGTTGCTTTGGTTGCTTTGATTTCATGACATCCGATTCATGCAATCAGTAAATAAGCCTGAAATTTACCAAATAAACTAATGATGATTAACAATAGCCCCCTTGGCTCCTCTTACTTCCTGCATCCTTGCACTATTTCCACACCACAGAGAGGGGATAATCAGACACATGCAAAGTCCATTAGAACAAAAACAACGGTATGCAGGGCACTTTAAAAAAAAATCACAGAAAACCACACAAGGAAGTAACTTTCATAATGAAACAGGAAGTAACTAAAAAGGAAGACCTTGACAAACAGACAAGCAAAAAAAGACAGACATGCGAAACAGAAGGGATGAGGAACAGAATAAAGGAGGTGGTTGTCTAGAAAATCCATAATCTAAAATATTTATCCTTTTGGGAGATTTATTGATTTCAAACCTTGACCATTTAAGGTGTTTCGTGACATCAATGTATAGCAGACATTGATTATTTTCATTATTAATTAATGCACTAATTTTCTCCAGATCAGGTCCATTATTCTCTGGGTCCATAAAATGTCAAAAGCGTAATGAAAAACTGCTGCCTTGAGGGCACACAACTCTGGCAACCAATTAAGTTGTAGTTTACATCCATCCAGGTTCCATCTAGACTCATTTGTGTAATGAAAACGTTAAAGAGACACAACAAGCAGGAAGCAGTTCAGTGCCCAGCAAAAGGTGAAATATGGTCTCTCTCCTTCAAATGGCAAGGTGAGGTTTTTTTTTTTTTTTTTTTTTTTTTTTTTCAATAGTTAACCTTTGACCTGTATTATAAGTATTGGGCATTTGTATGACATTTTAAATAGTACACCAAAAAGTTATCTGAGGTCACAGTGATCTTGAACCTTCAGGTGAGTTTTCCATTAGTTCAAATAAACATCCCAAGGGTCAAATGTCAAGTTGACTTGTTGACAAATGCACGTGTCCATCAGTTGTAATTCTAATAGCTGGAGCCAGAAAATGGTTAGCATTTTCTATTGTTTTTAAAAGTTGCTGATCTGTCCCTCATTTCAGCAAGCCGACTTCCTTTGACCAGCACATCTGTGCAGTCTTCTTAATTAGGCGTTGCACTCGATCAGTTTTCACTGATTTGTAACACTTTCTACAATTACTTCGTGCAGTCTTGGTAGACGTGGCTGAGCAGGTGTGACAAAAACCCCACCTTTCACAGTACTTCACAAATTGTAAAAACTTGCTTATTCGACAGGTGTAGTCTCACCTAAAATGGCAGGTATGGTGCCATCTGGGATTGTGCTCAGTGACTGTAGTGTATTCACAAATTGTCAGAACACTTGAGCCTTCTTTACAAACCGCTTGATGACAAAACATTGTCCAGACAGAATAGGAAATATACTCAGAGGAGTATTGTACAAGAAACAGTGTTTCAAAAATGGAACATTTTCACACCAGGCAGTCTACACCTTCTTTGAGGAAGACAAGAACCAACTGTCAGTTCAGTGAGTTTAACAGCTGAGCTGTAGGAAGAGGCCTTCTCTTCCAAGAAAACTGAGCTACACTTTAGTCCTTTCTGTCTTTCTTTTCACATTAAGCCACTGAACTGCCAATGTATGAGGAAGCAAATGATTGGTGTATGTCACTTGACTTTTTCCTCATCACCTGACACAAATACATCACTCTATATAGAAGGAGCCGAGGGATGATAGGGCATGCAGGGATGTCCTGTGCTTAAAGTTGTGATTGAGCCATGCCTCAGTGCTCAGGAAGATGCAGCACATCCGTCAGGTGCTTGTCAACTCCGTAGGCTGTCGGGGATCCAAGCAAGCATCAGAGGACAAACATGTATCTCAGTATACAGGGTGTGGCTTAACATATGCGAGTTTAAAGTCCTGTTAAATTACAAATCAACCAACGAAAGGGCATATGTTCCCTCAGAGATTTGGAACAGTAGTGGGGCTCAGCGTAAGACTCACATAGATTGAGTAATAACCATAAAAGGCTCTTACAAGTGTCACTAAGCCAAACAGATTTAGTTCTCAAGATTATCTGCCCCTGTGGTACAAAGAAAAGTGAATCCACTTTAACAATTAGAAGATAATTTTTTTTTTGCCATGTATTGAAAATTACACCCTTCTGAACGAGAGAACAGACTTTGAATATTTCAGTAACACGATAGCTTAAAATGGTATGCAAATAAATTTTTTGGAATATCACTCGCACTGGTTGAAGCTGTCGGTGATACTATGTTTCTGCTTCAGAGAGTTAAAAAAGTGCTGCCAAATCATTTTAGTTCATGAGCCACATACTGTAGAGCCCAAACTGTTACCTATATATACACTGTATGTATATATATATATATATATATATATATATATATATATATATATATATATATATATATATATATATATATATATATATATATATATAAAGGTAAATGGACTGATATCATATTCTTCTTTTCTACTCTGAGTACCCAAAGCGCTTCCTTACTGGAAGCCTCATTCACCCATTCACACACTTCTTTTTTAACCTAACCTTCACACCCTCAGACTCCAACACATGCCTTGGGGGCTACTCAGGGTTCAGTATCTTTCCCATCTTTGACATGCAGACTAGGGGGTTTGGATTTTTTTTTGTTTTTTTAGTACCCTAAACCTATCACACTTTAACGAAAAATACAATATGTTTTAATTATATTTTATTTATTTATGTATGTATTCATTAGCAAAGGTCCTTCTTTTACTCATGCATGCTTTCACTCACTAAACAATATCAGACATTTACAGTAACAGTTTCCAAACAAAACTGTGCACTACAGAAATGCGGAAAAAGAAATGGGCTGCTCAACAGAAGTTGCAAACACAGAACTCACTCACTGTGAGGAGGTGGAAGTCCTACAAAAATGAGGGAACCTTTTCCTCTTAACAGGCTCAGTCAGTGCTCCTCTCTCTGTGGTGGATATTGTGGAGGCAGGCAGGATAAATGAAGAGAGAGACAGAGTGCCTGTGTTGTAGAGTTGAGGCTGGACAGCCTGGAGGCAGCAGCAGAGAGGAGACTGAGGTCTAAACTGCATCTTAAACAACACCTGGTAAGCTTATGCACCTACACAGCACCTCCAGCCTCCAGCTCAGCATATAAAGGTGTTATACAGCGCTCCATTGGGGCTCTGCTACCATTGTAGTAGTACTTTATTATAATGCTTGGCTTTCTTTCCGAGTTTGGACAATGTTTGTGAACATTCTGCATGTAAAGAAATCCCAAGCTGTTCAAGATCATGAAGAAACAATAGAGAGATTGAGCTCTGCTTTGTTCTGGCTTTTTGCTCTAATCCTCTACACAAGCCTGTAAGACACAGGGATATTTACTACAGAATTTAAGTGTTTGGTTTGTTTTGTAACTAACATCAAAGAAATACATTTCTATTATGCAGAGCCAAAAGAAGAAATATTTCTTTCTGCACATCTCTGATCATGTTTTAAAAATCTTGCTTCTTAAAACAAGAAAAAAACATTAACTTGGGGCATTTTAGGGGCTAATATATAAGACCATTGGTACCCAGTACCCGGTGAGGACAGTCCCTGGCCACTATATAGTTATATAGATTATTAAAATGGAAAGATTTTTATACATGAAACACAATAGATTGTTTATAAGCAAGGGTAGCAGTAATTTTATTAACAACAAAAATATATACACAAATCTAAAATGATAATAATAGCTTCTTAGCCTGTTAACAAAGTGGGTTAAAGACTATGGATGCATGCACAAATGAAAAACACAATATCTTCAAATCAAACAATTATATTAGCTAATTTAGGGTATAATAGGATTTGAGCATTTAGGTGATTTCTGTTGCACAGGATCTGTGATATTAAATCCTCTCTGTACAGTTGGCTCATATTCTGGCTTTCAGAGTCAACCTAGACACATAAGATCAGTGAGCTCAACAAAGCAATAGTGTCAACCCCAGGAAAGGATATGCCCAAGGTGGTGTTGACTATCAGCTGATAACGATAGCCACTGAGTTCTTGATTCCTATTCTCCAGCAGTAGCACTCGAGCACAGTCTGAGCATGACAAATATTATTAAGGGGATTAGAGGCAAGCAAACATGAAAAGAATCATATGTTTTGAATTTTCTCATGACCTAGATGTGTGTTTGCACAAAGGAAAAGATAAAGCACAGTGTGATTGTAGGTGTGCAACATGACCATAAAGTGAGAGAAAAGAGATGCTGGACGGAGTGTTTTTTTTATGTGCACGTCTTTGATTCGGCGTGCGGTAGAAATCAATTTACGAAAGATAATTGTTCATTTCCAAGGGGAGAGGAGGAGGCAATGAAAGGCAATGAAAGATTAAGCCTACATCACTGTACACAAATGGTACTAATGGGGACAATGATCATCTCCCAATGAATCCAATTACAGGGCTGTTACTCTCACACCTCACAGGTCTTCACATCTTCATAAAAGGACAGTTAGTCAGCCAGCCGCATCTAATAAAAAAAGTTACTGAACGCATCACACCTTGCTGATAAAGTCTCATTTGTTTGACAGTTAAATAGTCACAGATGACAGCTGTCCTGGAAAGCTCAACAAGGGAGGTCGTAGCTGTAGTGAAGTCGATGGGATTACCTGAGGGATTAGCTACTGTAAGTACAATAACAAAATGGCTTGGCGAGGACACAATAACCCTGCCGTGTTTGAGGCAAGTTTATAAAGGCAAGAAATGAGTCAACACCACTTCTAAAAATATGGTATGACCAAAGATCAAACAGTTGTACTGATCAGTTTATTTTGCAAATCATTTTTAGACTGCTTTGACCCAAATTTAATAACATCATGGCATTCTGAATTGTTAATGATATACAAATTATTAACAAGCATTAAAACAAACCCCATAGGCACAAAAGTTCAAGAAAGAGTTAAGATTGATAATAATAAGAATACTAGACTTAAAAAATGTTTTGTCTGGGGATATTTTTCCAATTATACTTGATGGTTAAATATTTGTTTGTTGCTTTGTTTGTTAATACTATTCTGGCCCAAACTAATTCAAATTTGAATTAAAGCACATCTTCAAGTTCATCTATAAGACAGTTTTAAAGCCGGGAGAGGGAAAAGAAATTCTGCTTCAATGATGTGATGTGCAAACTGGCAGCACAGTAGGTCCGCTCCTAAGACCTCCAAAAATGTACATACAGTGATGATAAAAATATAATTTATCCATTAGCACTAGAACCTAGCATCTTCATTAAAACCCCTCATGCTCTTCCTGATCTTGTATTTATACTTTTGGAGACCACATAATATCACTACTTATTTCTTCTGGCAGTGAAAAGTCCTATCAGTATTTGTAAAATTGAAATCCATCTGAAGAAACCTAAAAATACGTTTTCCTGGTATCTACTTAACCCAACATATTGAAAGTCTGCACACCATTTAGAGTGTAATCAGCCCTCTTCTGAAATAATATTAGATTTCAGACTCCCATCCAAGAGACTCTCATCAGCCTAACATTAGGCTTGAAGCTAGCAAATTATGGAAGGCATTCGCTTAAGGACCGTCTCCTCTCTCCTGATGAAGCCTTTAGTGATGGTTTAGGAACACCACAAAGTCACATATAATTTTGATAGGATATGAGAAACAATAATCAGAATCCATGAGGATGAAAAGTTCCCTCTCAAAGCCAGAGAAGCAATACTTATCTTTTGTGTCATATTGATGCACAGCCTAGAGCGCCATCATTGATAATGAATAGGAAACACACTTAAATGACTCATAAATAGTTTGTCCGAACTAGAGCCCGAGGAGCTTTACATTATTCTAGCAGTAAGATAATCAATCCATGTGCTAAGAATAGAAATAGCCTCTTTACTGGTACGATTACTTTTCCCATGATTTAGTCACTTTCTTTTTCTGTCAGGCTATATATATTTTTTCAATGCTAACATTAATAACACAAAATGTTAGCAAGTCAAAGTCTTCTGAAAATATTATTTGTGTATATATATATATATATATATATATATATATATATATATATATATATATATATATATATATATATATATATATATATATAGTATA
This sequence comes from Archocentrus centrarchus, assembly GCF_007364275.1. Lineage (NCBI taxonomy): Eukaryota > Metazoa > Chordata > Actinopteri > Cichliformes > Cichlidae > Archocentrus > Archocentrus centrarchus. The sequence continues at coordinate 25,393,506 of NC_044353.1, read as the reverse complement.
TATATATATATAATATGTATATGTTTGTGTGTGTGTGTTTCAAATTCTCAATTTTTGAGCATGTTCACCATATACTGTAAAAACCCTAAAACATGCTCCTGGCTGGTGCTTCGAGGCACTGCAGGTTTTGCAGGTTTAACGCACTGTTCCTGCCCACAAGCTATGTCCATCTTTTATGTACAGCCTATAGCTCTAACCTTGCACTCATGTCAACAAATGATAATATTATGCACTAAAGGCAGACCTAGAGTATCACTTTAAACATAAAAACATTTGTTGCATTCTTAACAAATGGTAGATGGTACTGTTCACCCTAACCATTGGGAAATGGACTATTTAAATTTATATATTTCCTATTTCACAAAGCAAATGAACAGAATGCCTCATTTCTGCTTGGATAACAACAGAAATGGGGCATTCTTTTTGGAATTTGCTGTCAACGAGGTGTGGTAAGAGAGATGAGGTTGAATAAAAGCAGACAGATAGCTTAGCAAGAGGGGTTAGAGAAGAGAGAACAAAAACAAGGACTGAAAACAAAGGTTAGAGGAGAGACAAGCAACATGGGCGATGGGGAGAAATGAACAGATGAGAACAGTGAGTGCTGCCAGCTTGGTGTGAGTGCATGTGTGTGGGGCTGGAGGATAATATGGCCACAGTGGCGTAACACACATCTCACATCACACTCAACAGGTGGGTCAACAAGGGGCATCTCAAACAGGCAGGCAGGAGCTTATCTTAATTCTGAGGGAGAGAAAATCCAAGATCCCATCCACACAGTCTCTCTGTAATCGATGCTGACAGGTAATTCAGAGTAGTGCATGGGAGAGCTCACAGCTTCCAGAAGTGGCAGGGCATTTCTGTGGCCTTGGTTGCGACATTCTAAGCAATCAAAGTGCTTGGCAGTTCTAATACATGTCCAGATAAACAGATATTTTATAAGAGTTAAAACCTAATTTGGCACAGCACTAATGATGATGAATGTGACCAAATAGTAAAACTTAAAATTCACAGTAGTTATTTGTCCATCTCTCAGTGACTCCATGACTGCGCTCAAATTCAATATTAGTGAAGTTTAAGAAAAAGAAACTTTTAGTGGACTCGCATGACGTTATGTTATTATTTCTCTTTTCCTGCAGGCTTTGTTATGGTTTTAAGGCTTATGTTTTACTTTATGTTTCTGCTTTATGTTTAAATTGCTCACTATAATGCACCCTGGTTCATTGTAATTCCTCTCTTTGTTTTTTCCCCTCTAGTTTTGTGCACTACCTGAATCCAATCACTCAGTCAGTCTCCTCTCGATATATAACACCCCCGCTGTTCCTCATTCGGTAGTTGGATTGTCTTGTTAGTTGCTGCAGTCAAGCTTTATAGCCATTTCTAGGTTTGTTTTCTTTTTGTATGACCTTTGTGCTTATTTCCTGGATCTTTTGCTCTTGTGTGATCCTGTTTAATGAAGTAAGGCTCTACCTGTACTTTTGGCTTTTCAAACTGTTTTTGGACTTTGACTTTTTCCTGCACCTTGTTTATTTTGTTTGCCTTGCTGACGGCCTGCAACTGTATGACCTCAATATTGATATTAAAGTTTTGGATTCTGGATGTTTGCCAACCACGAGTGTCTGGAGCCTTCCTTCTGTGAACCATCACCAACAATTCTTAGCCAGATATGCCATATATGGTATCTTATTTATTTATTTATTTTTCCACAATAAAATGTGCTGAAAGGCCATGATTTTGCAATGTCGATACGCTACACAATACAAGTCTTTTGTATTTTAAAATCACGGATGGAGATGTGGGTAGTGACTGAAAGAATGGATACAAGCAGCGGAAATGAGCTTCCTCCAAAAAAGGAGGCAGGATGAAGAATCCTTCAGTAGGGTCTCAGATTAGAACCCCTGCTCCTCCACATCGAAAGGTTCTGATTGGGGTGGCTGCAAAATCTGCCTAGGATGCCTCCTGGGTCCCTCCAAGGTAAGGTGCTTTGGGCATGTCTTGCCTGGAGGAGACCCTGAGGGAGACCTAGGACATGCTGGAGAGATTATGTCTCACCTTAGCGTCCCCCCCCAGAAGAGCTGGAGGAGGTGGCTGAGTATCTCTGCTAAGACTGCCTCACTCGAATAAGTGGCAGAGAATGAGTGGGTGAATGAATACGTTTTATGGATGGGTTATCATTAGCCAACTGGCAAAGAAAATAACATATACACTAATGTGCAAAAGTCTTGAGCCACCCCTCATTTCTTTATTTTGCTGCCAAGGAGGAAGACTTTCTTGTAATTTTTTTTAAAGTGGTCTTGAGTAATAGTTCTCCAAGCTTTTCTTTGAACATTGGCTGTCCATTTTCAGTCCGGTCCTTGTACCTTACCATTTTCCTGTCTAAAAGCACCTATTTAAAGGGATGAACCAGTGCTGTGTCTACACATAACATCCAAATTAGCAAAGTTGCTTGCAGCCTATTCCAAAGACATAAAATTTGTTTCCATTTCTTTAGTTGAATCAATGAAAAATAGCAAAGATTACTGAAGCGGTATGGGATCATCTTGACAGAGGATCAAACAAAAGACATCCCAAGAAGAGCTTTGAATGTCCTTCAAGAAGCCTGGAAGCCTGAAGACAACTTAAAGAAATTACAAGCTTAAGCTGTTTTGTATTGAAGAATAAAGGCGGCCATACCAAAATATTAAAAGCGGCACCATTAAAACATTTTCTATTAACACTTGCTTTCCAATGTACAGACAACTCAGTTGTTACATCAACTTTTTCCCATGTGAGGAAATCGGTCTTTTGCAGTTTGCATAATTTGATTAATTCGTTTTTATCTTTTTAAGGTTTTGAAGAATAAAATTACAATGAAGGATCATATTTAAGGCATATTGACTGATTCATCCATCAATCCATTTGCTTAACTGCTTATCCAGTTCAGTATTGTAGGGGTGGGGGTAGGGACATACATTTTAGTTAACCTAACATACATGCCTTTGGACTGCTGGAGGAAGCCAGACGACAGGAAGGAAACTCAAGCAGGCACAGGAAAAAATATGCAAAAGGGCCTTTCTGTGTGAAGTTTGGATGCCTACACGGATTCCCTCTGGACACCAAAGCTTCCTCCCACGGTCCAAAGACATGCATGTTATAGCCTAACATTGGTGATTCTAAATTAGCCTTAGGTGGGAATGGTTGTCTGTATCTTTGAGTTAGCCATGCAACAGATTGGCTGCCTGTCCTGGGTGTGCCCTCTTGCCCCATGACAGCTGGGATAGGCTCTAGCTCCCTCCTCAACTCTGAATCGGATAAGTGGAAGAAAATGGCTGGATTATATCATTGTTTTCTTATTCATCCATATGAATATCTGAAAGTAGCTGTCCTTTTCTAATTCCCACTGATAAATATTTGGTCATTTCAACAGTTTTGATCCAGTCATCCCCTAATGAAGTTATTGCCTTTGGGTTTTAATAGAAAGGCAACACTTGCTGTCATATATTCAAATTTATGCCCATGTAGTGTTTCCCTGGACAGAAACTCTTCTTTCTTAGAAGTCTATGACATTTCACTCTTTGACAGCTGGTTACAAATTCACGTTATTCTACCACACCATAGAATAAGAGAGGGGGAGAGAGAGAAAGACAATAAAAAGACTGAGAGACCGCGAGTGTTGGCTAGCTGATGGATGGTGGAGACGGTCAGATAGTAATGCTGGAGATAACCATGGAGGTAACAATATACTATTCACAAAGTCAGTGTAACACTTGATAGTGTGGTCAGTTATAGATGATTAATGCAGAAACTGTGGCTACATAACTTTGAATTACAGTTCAACCATGCACCGTATCATGCATGTATCTTTTGGTACATAAAGAAATAGCACTGTCCCTCTTTTCTCAAGCATCTTTTTTTTCTGCGGTCTATTTTGTTTGGAATTTGACACTAATGAAATCCCAGGAAAATTGTGGGCCACACTGAATCTCAAATAAGTGCATCATGCCTGTGCTTAACTTTTGACTGAATTATAACACAAAGAACATGCAGTGCTTGGTTCAAATATTGATGGTAACAAAATAAATGAGCAAAGACTTTGCTCTGGTCTGACATAAGCAAAATATTCATTTTCAGCCTTAACATCCTGCCCTATTTAGCAGTATAATACAAAATTATACTGTCACTGTTATTGATAAACCTCTGAACAAAAAACTTCCTAATACATAATGTGACACTTGTTTCCTCTCCATGCTTCTCACTCTGTGCTTTTCAACTGTCTGAGTCAATAAAAACAACATACAAAGGTGAGCAATCCTCCCACTTGCCCATTTAAACTAATGTTGGTGTTTTGAAGAATGTCAGATACTGCAGGATATAAAGACCGAATCCAGAGGCCAAAAAACGGAGGAGGGTGTATGTAGGCTAGCAGGGGAAGTGTGATAGCACATGGCTTTGTATCCAGAGCACATTAAAAAGAGAAGAGAACTCATGTCTAACTAGTCCCTCAAAGCTGCCATTGGCATCTCTCCAGTTTTGCGAGAGGACTTGTTATATAATTGCACAAGAGCCTGTTTTCTCATCCATGTCTACTGCTAAAACCAACAAAAACCCAGGCACTGACGTGACAAAAAAAAAAAAAAAAGATTAAAGAAAATGTGCAGACTTTAAAAAATTTGTGAATGCATATTTGTTAAATCTTTGGTCTTTCCTTTAAAGCACTGAATTGTACTGTTTTGAATGTGGGTCACACACATGCACAGTGACATTCACTCAAACACTGAGCTTAGATTCCCAGCCATGCATAAAATACGCTGCATATACTGTATTTTACTGAGCATTAATTCCAAGTCTCATGAAAAAATAAAAAAATATGGCAGACCACAATGTGCACTTTATACAGAAAAACAGAACACTGACATCTATTTACAGCCAGACAAGTGCAATTCGTTCCTTCGTTTTAAATGAATATTGTACGACATCCACTGCTGTCTGTCTGTCTTAGTATAAGTAGTTGAATTCATTCATATGTACAGTGGCAGTTGCAAAATTTAAATCTCCATCGTGACACAGAGTAATTACTGGATAGAGTGGGATTACGAGACACACTGGAGGCAAGTGATGCTTCTTACACATGCAGAGTCAAATTAGAAAGAAAGAGACCTAAATCACCATCATTATTTTTTCTATGTTAAATTACATTTCTAATTTAATTATTACAATATATTGTTCTGCATTTTCTTCCCTTCATTTGACAGGTCACTGTAGACGTGACACATAGCAGTGAAAGGAAAAGAACAAACATGACATGTGACAAGGCCCCTTCAGCATGATTCATTGTGGTTACATGGTATGTGTCTTACAACACTAGGTCACCAGAAAGCCCCATGTGGTTAGTGCTCGCATGGTTTGTGATGCATATAAATGCAAATGAATCATGGCAGGGCAGTTCAGGTTACAGCAGAACCAGACAGCCGGCTTTATATAGAAAAAATAGAAGGCAAAAAAGAAAAAGAGTTGCTTTTTTTTTTTTTTTTTTAAATGGAAGGAGTTTAATTTAATTGATATGATCTGAAAAAAAGGATGAATCTAAAGATTCTTATGAGACACAGAGATAGAAATAAAAGCAATACATTACTGAGCTTATGATGAGCTCAGGTTCATTAAACAAATTACTAAATCTCATCACAAAAAAAAAGGTTATGCATTTATCATATTAATAAAATCGAAGTGTTTGAAATGATCAAAACATTGTTTTGGCATTTCTATTACTGAATTAGTATATGGGCATAAAACAGTTCAGTTCAATTCAGTTTTATTTATATAGTGCCAAATCACAAGAACATGTGATTTGGCACTATATGTAACGTCACTTCAAGGCACTTGATATTGTAAGATAAACACCCTGCAATGATATAAAGCAACCCCCAACAATCAGACGACCCCCTATGAACAAGCACTTGGTGACAGGGGGAAGGAAAAACTCCCTTTTAAGAAGAAGAAAGAACCAGGCTCAGGGAGGGGCAGCCAACTTCTGTGACAGGGTAGGGGTGAGGGGAGGGAGACAGCACAAAAGACACACTGTGTCACCCGAATACAAACTGGGAGCTGGTTTCAGGGAAGAAGGGCCTGAAAGCTTAGAGTTCTGCCTCCCGTTCTACTTTAAAATGCCCTAGGAAACACAAGTAAGCCAGCAGTCTGAGAGCGAAGTACTCTTTAGGGGTGAAATGGTACTATGAGTTCTTTAAGATAAGATGGGGCCTGATTATTTGAGACCTTGTATTTGAGGAAAAATATTTTAAAGTAAATTCTGAATTGAACAGGGAGCTAATGAAGAGAAAGATGCTCTCTTTTTCGAGTCTCTGTTAGTGCTCTCATTGCAGCATTTGGATCAGCTGAAGGCTTTTCAGGGAGTTTTTAGGACAACCTGATAATAATAAATTACAATAGTCCACCTAGAAACAATAAATTCATGAACTAGATGTTCAGCACCACTCTGAGACAGGATGTTTCTAATTTTAGAGATATTGTACAAATGGAAAAAAATAGCACTACATATTTGTTTAATGTGTGCTTTGAAGAACATATCCTGGTCAAAAATGACTACAAGATTCCTCGCAGTGTTACTGGAGGCCAAGGCAACGCCATCCAGAGTAAGTATCTGGCTAGAGACCATGTTTATAAAATTTTGTCATCCAGGTCTTTATGTCTTTATTCCTGCAGTTTAACTAATTGTGTGTGCAATCTGGATAAATAAAGTTTGGTATCATCTGCATACCAATGAAAATGTATGCCATGCCTTCTAATAATACCAGCTAAGGCAAGTAAGTATATAATGTGAATAAAATTGGTCCTAGCAATTAAAGGAAGGTTGGAGACTGACCTATAATTAGCTAAGACAGCTGGGTCAAGTGATGGCTTTTTAAGAAATGGTTTACTTAACAGAGTTAGATTGATCATATTTAAGATGGAAGTATAAATTAATGGTAGGACTTCGATGAGCAGTCTTGGAGGAATGGGGTCTAATAGATATGTTGATAGTTTGGAGGAAGTAACTACTGAAGTTAACTCAGACCAAACAGATGACATGTAAAAGTAAATCTTTCTGGTGTCAGTTTCTATGATAGGCGTCTGAGGCTTCAGACCCCTTTAGAAATTCTTGGTATTCAAAAAGAAAAAGAATGGGGTATAGCTTATTTGTGATTCACACTGTTTAACTTGGGGGTAAGATATTCATGAACCACATGTGTTTTTGGTCTCTCCTTCATCCAATTTATGACAGACTGCTGACAAAACTGCAAGTTTGTGCACCTTAGGAAAATAATTAAGTATTTGACGAAAGCTGGGGCAAGAGGTCAAAGTCACTTAGTATCAGGGAGTTCATTTCAGAGAAAACTCAACATTTGATCAATAAAATAGAAAGTTCAAAATATGTCTCTTTTATGAGGAGTTCATTCAGTCTTTTGAGGTCCCGCCTCAGTTGAAACGTTGGCTGCAGTCCGAGCTGCAGGGACGCCAGCCAGGATCGCCTGCGGAACCCAACTCCTGTTTCTTGCCCTCTAGTCATTGGTGCATTCAGGCACAAAAACTTTAAAAGCTTTGATGTACATGCCGGCCACTTATATTTCATTTTTAACTATGGTTACAAGCCATGCTCTTTGTATAGAAGCTGCAGCATCCCTGCTTTGAACATTGTCCACATAAAAGATCTATGCATCATGACACTTTTTTTTTTTATCACTTCCCTCAAGCAGATTTCACACGCAGAATGGTAATGTGGAAAGAGATAAGTATGCTCCAACATAACCTGATCCACTATGGGGTGCACGCATTGTATACAAGTCTCATTATAGCACTGTTGCCTATGTAATATCTTAAGAAGGTATTAGAATTCTAATTAGGCAATTATAGTGTAAATTAAAGTGCTTATTTACATCTTTCTGATAATTACAAGCCAGTGTGAAGTGAGTGCTTCACCTGTTCTCTAGGTTGCAGTGCTCAGTGTCTCCAGCCAAAATCAGATGCAACATGTATCTTTGTAATCAGATCAGCCAAATGGGAATACAGAAAATCCTTAAACAGCAAGAATTATGAAAAGTAAAATACATACCATTTTTAATTAAAAGTACAGTGACACTGCCGCAGACATAAGCATTTAGCTGTGTAAATCAGATTAGACAGAAAAGGATATAGTTCATCAGCCCGAACCTTTAATAAGAAGGTACAGAGCTTGCTACAGTGTGCACTTTTTCCTCATGGACATATCTGCTTCCTCTGATGTGAGTTTATACGCTGGTCAAAATGGATTACACTTTTTTAATCAGGCTCATATCTTAAAAGACTATCAAGCCAAAATTAATTAAAATTTCAGCCTCTTTTATGCTCTGATTAATGTAATTATAATAAATTTAATTTTTGCATTACATGCTAGTTTGGGGGTTTTCTCACACACATTATCAGGAATATATTTATCACAAAATGAAGGATGTTATTACAAATAAGCATGAGTAATTTTGAAGTTGATTTTATTATTGATTTATATAAAGACCTCTGCCTATTATTATAATTACACTGATCATAATAGTTGGCCTGTTTGATTGAGCAGATCTAAATGAACTGACAAAATCCTTTTGATAATTTGCAGAGATAAAAAAAAAACAAAACACTCACAAGAAGTTGATCATCATGTTAGCTCTGACATTACTGTGACATAACAGATGTACCTCTTTGAAAGCTTCCCTGGAGGAGGGACTGGAGGCACAACACTGAGGAATTGACAGAGGGGCCGTGCCCATGGCAGATAGGATTGAAGTCTGTTCAGGCACACCCCCAGGGCTAATAGGCACTCTGACCCTCGGGGGAGGCCTTGTCCTCGAATAAAACATACAGTATACTCTAGAAAAATTCACTTCTCTGACTGATTTCTGCAGTTCATCCAGCACTCTGAGGATGCTGAAGAGCATAAGTGGTGTTTGTCTGTTTTAATGGTGAAGGAAGATACAGTATATTTGAAGTGTATACATGCAGGCTATATTTTTATGCTCTAAAACTCAGTTGAAGCCCAGCTGGCTACTGGGGAGTCATTATACAACAGTGCACACCCTTGTGCAATATCACTTTAATTTCAAATAATTCAAAATTGCATCACCTGCAAAGCTGAAAAGCACAATATTTTATCTTAGTAATGAAAACATTTTCAAAAAAAAAAAATACAACCAAACCACTGACATGCATGTTAGAAAACTGGTGATCATTGGACCAAATTTGAGAACACCTGGGATTTACAAGTTTTTTACAAGCCTAACTGCATAAACTTGATTATGAAATGATCTGTGAACACTATACGGAAAAAAGTACTGGGCCACCTACATATTACATTTACAGGAGCCATGGAAGTCCATCCCATGAAGTTTCCAACACACAGTTTTTGCGCTGATGTTAATGCCAAAGGAGATTTGGGACTCTGCAGTTATGGAGTCAGCAGACCATTGCTGACTTGCCTCCCCACTCAGTGACCCTGCTCTGCAACTTTACATGGTCTGCCACTTTGTGGCTGAGTTGCTGTGGTTCCTAAACACTTACACTTTGTAATAATATCATTTACAGTTGATTCTGGAATATCAAGGAGGGTAGAAATTTTAAGAACTAACTTGTTGCAACAGTGGCATCATATAACAGTACTACACTCAAATTTAGTGATCTCTTTAGGAAGACCCATTCTTTCACAAATGTTTGTAAAGGCAGACTGCACGGCTAGATGCTTGATTTTATACACCTGCCACAATGGGACACTTTAATTCAAAGATTAAGAAGTGTGGCCCAATACTTTTGTCGACATAATGCAAGTTTGTCAGTTTTTGGGCTTATAGGCTGTGTCCGTCTATATTAAGACTCCACATGGGAGAAAAAAAAATACAGAAGAAATTGAAAAATCTGAGCGTTCATTGAGTGGAAACACAGTTTCAGCAGTTATCAAGAGGTGTAGAATGAGTCATAGCCCTAATCCCAGACACAATGGCTGCCTCCTAAAATAAAGCAATGGACAATGCTTCTTGCACAGTCTTGTTCAATGAACGGACACTCAGTGAACGGACTTCATGGACGGCATCCAAAAAAATAAACCATGAAAAGAAGCCTGATGAATATTGGGAGCACTCTTTGTTCAGATAAGATTGAGATAAATTTGTTCTGCCTAGATAGGGTCCAGCATGTTTGGCATGAACCTGGGGATGGTGAAGCAGAGAGAGGAGGGAGTGTGATAATTATGGGCTGCAAGAGTGCAAAAGGCGCAGAGGAGATTATATTTATAGATGGCGGTGTGAAGGCTTGTGGATATACCAAACTACTGAATGACAAGATGAGTCCCCGCAGTAGAGGAATATTCCAGCATAATAACAATCCCCAAAACACAACCAAAATCACTCAGGAGCTTTTAAAGAAGAGCAAAGTAAAAACTATGACCTCCAACAGGTGTTGCCAAAAAATAAAATAAAATAAAATCTGCATTTTATTATAGTGAAACTAAACTATTTGTCCTAATTTTTCATAAGAGCAAATTCCCTAATTTACATATCAGAGCTAATACAATTACTCTATAGTAATAGTATTCAGTCATTTTGAATGTAAGAGTATATCGAAGCACATGCTGTACACATACACACTTTTTCCTGCATTGTATATAATCCCAAAACACTCGTTTACCTAGAGATGAGCTGATCAGCACTATTATTCTGCAATCTTCTGTATATCAGCTTTTAGAAATATTTCCTTTCTTTGACACCATCTATCTGTAGACATTCCTACTGTGAAATGTTCTCTGGAAGATGAACACCTGCTCTGCGATGCATTCCCTTTCTGCATCGGAACAGCAACAAGAGAGTCATACTGCATACCAAGGAAAGAGGAACTGGAATGCTTTTCTTTGCATCTTTATGGAAAAGTGCCCCATACATGCTGCCAGTCATTGCCATGCAAGAATTCTGTATAGCTGTAGGTGTATTTGACTGATAAAAATTCTCCACAGCTAGTATATACAAAGATGAGGAGTCATTATATTAGGAGCTGAGGATTATGCACCACCCTTCATTTGCAGGCTCAGGTGTCCGTTGGCTCTCTGAAGACTTTGACGTCTGGAGCACTGCAGTTCTTCTGGTTTGTCTAGGTCTTTGATCTTTTGTATGTGTAAGTGACAACCTATAAAAAGAATAACAAGACTCAAACAGCCTTTTGGTAGCAGTCATACAAACCATTACAGACTACCACAATCTACCAATTCAGTCACTTAACTGTGACCTGCTTAAGTCAATTTCTTTGGTTAAAAATGGGGAAAAATACTGACTTATAATAAATGATCCAATGTGAAACTGGAGTGTATGTAGATTGGATTGAGCCCAGTGTGTACAAACTGTAGGGACTGACTTTAATTTAAACAATTAATAATTTAAATAAAACAATGCACATATAATGGACAGATGTCAAATAGCGTAGCTCAGACCATCTGGTGTACATGTAGCTGTCAAGGTATCAGTATAATACATGTTATCTTTTTAGTACATTTATCAAATATTATGCATTTTTTGGGCCTTTTTAGCTTTCATTATGACATTACAGACACAGAGAGCTGACAGGAAATTTTGGAGAGAGAGCAGGGGAGGACAAGCAGCAAAAGCAAATTCAGGCCTCTGCAATGGCCTTACAGCACAAACCAGCACCCCGAGCTTTATGTATTTGATACTTCATACTCTATCTAAAAATAATTTGTGCTTTTAAATTCAGATTCATATAGACTGCTGTGTGCCAGCAGTTTTGGCAGCTTGTGAACATCACTGGCCTCTGTACTTTGCCTAAAAGTGGCTGGGCTGAATTTAAACACAGGCAGGTTATGAAGAGTGTCCAGATTTTCCATTTGCTTTTTTTTTTTTTTTTTTTTTTTTGAATGCTTAAAACAGGCCCCTTCAACTTACAGCATCATTCCATCATTCAACTTTGTGTTGGACTGGGTAGTATGGCCCACTAGTTTTATCAAGCAACCCATATCCTTTAAGGCTAATGCAGAGGTCTGGGTTTGAACCCTGAGGCCATTTAGGTGTGTCTTTCCCAGCTTTCGTATACCAGAAAAAATAAAATAAAATAAAACCTAAATACGAACACATTTTTCTCCATATTAATGGGGCAGTGATGTTAAATTTTAAATTGAAAGCAGAATTATAGAAATGTGTTGAAGGTTGAAACTGTCTTCACGCTGTCGGCTGTGCTGCTACAACACACAAATGGTCTTTTTGTTCAGTCTGTCAGCTGAAAACCTTCCTAAATAGAAAACATCTTAGGGAAAGGCAGAAATCACTTTACTGAAATTGCTACCCAGCAAACACCACTGTTATTATTTATCTGCTGCAAATTACTGAGCAAAAGATGGCTGATGATAATCATTTGTATAACAGTCTGTGCTTCAGTTTTTGATCAGCATTGCTGAATTTTACCAGCTATAAATGCATTTGGCAGATGTGTGCAAAGGCTTTACTGTGAGTCTGAATCCAGCACTCATGTTGCCTAAGCTCTGTGCTGATAAGTGAAGTCTCACTTAACCATAGACTATAAGAAATAGACAACAATCGTGAAGTCACCATCAATTTCTGTGTCATGGGTGACATATCAGTCGTGGTGAAGTCCCGTTCGAAGCCTTGACGTCGGCATTTTGCCCATATATATTTTATTAGATACAACACCAAACAACAAATTCATTGGGAAATTGTTTACTGAGGTTTTAAGTCAAGTGAACAACAGGGTCATTTTGGCATAGACTTTTCTCTCCCCCTACTATCCACTGGAAAGAATGCAGGTTTAAGGCACATCTGCATTGGCTTTACTTTTCAAATCTAGGTCCATTTTTTAGCTTGGCTGTTTCCAAGAAAAAGTTCAGCCTTGGCATTAGTGTTGGCGGCGATGGTGTTGGCGGCGATGGTGTCGGCAGCATCTTTTCCACAAAAATTTTTATGTTGTCCATAATTAGATAGCAATGTGACCTAGAATGTGACCTATAGATGCATGTACTAAAACTCTTGGACGGGTTTGAATCTCAGCAATCTTGACCTCAAGCTAAAGGTTGGAGGTCAAGTTTTTTTTACAAAAACTTTAACATTGGCCCTAACTGTAGAATGATGGTGACCTAGGATATTCAAATTCACACTATAGATGCATCTCGTAATCCTCTCGAACGAGTTCGAATCTTGGCAACCTTGACCTGAAGGTAAAGGTCAAAGGTCAAGTTTTTTTTGAAAAGCTTGTGAACGCAACAACTCAAGATCAGTGTTACCTAGGATGTTCAAATTCACACCATAAATGCATACTGTTCAAGTTAGACACATCAAACTTCACACATTTCACATTCAACTTACAATGATCATTCCTGATTAACTTTGTGTTGGGCTGGATGATACAGCTCACTGAGCAAGCAATCCATATTCTTTAAGGCTAATGCAGAGACCTGGGTTTCAATCCACCCTGAGGCCCTTTAAGGTGAGTCTTTACCCAGCTTTCCCAGTTTTACTATCCCAGTAAAAGCCCCTCAAAAATATAAAAAAAAGCAAATTTTGCTCTGGGCTTAAATTATTTAGAACATCATTTTTATTGTTACACCCCTTTTTATTTTCTCTCCATATAAATGGGGCAGTGATGTTAAATTGAAAACAAATTTAAATTGAAAAAGTGAACACTTGTTCACTGACTTTTCTATAACAGTACTTTGACACCCCACCCCACCCCACCCCCCCACCCCTCTGCCGTTATGAATCCAAAACACGCAAGTGTTGGCACCCACTCAGCGGTGCTCTTGGTTTTTATCTACAGTCAACTTAGCGCAAGCTAAAAACATTGTTTTTGTAATGTCTAATGTTTAATTCAGAAAGTTATTTTTTTAAATAAAGAACAATTAAAAGATAGCGATGGAAATCCCAGTCAGCTGAAATTGTTAGTGCTATTTAATTTTTTAGAAATCCCTTATATATTGAGAGTTCCTGTTTTCTTATTTATTCACAGTTTTTCCACAATTAATTATATGAACATGGAAGATGTTGCGAAAGATTTGTCATAAAGATTTGTGATTTTAGTAAATATGCTAGTTATACGTTTTTTTTGTAAAACTTAATCCAAGGCACTAAAACCACTAACCATGTCTCAGAGGTGCAGTGGGAGAAAAACATGACACACTTTTGAATATGCAGTAGCCAAATGTGTGGTAAAATCCCTTGAATATTCAGTGTTCTAGCACACAGTAAAAGGTTTTACAGACTCAGCCAGGATGACTGCCCAACTCCTTCACATAATCCATGTATGCTGACCTAAACCCAGTGCTTGGAAACACTCTGGATCTTTTTAAAATTTGCTGCATATGGAGAAGCACCTTGATGGTGAAGCCCTGCACACATTAAGCGAAGAGAGAATATATGTGTGAAAAGAGCATTATCCATGCCTCCTAGAAAGGACAGAGTGATACAAAACACTGACTGTCCCAGTGAACTGGATTATTCAGACTCAAATAGAGCCAGTAGAGAAACACAGTCTACTAACATCAACTGTTTCTGTTGACTGAAAATTATTTTTTACTGCATGTACTGCAATCATGATCTGTAGACCCTATCTGTGCATTTTACTCATTCTGCATAACTTTACACAGATCCCAAATGATCTCGCTAAAGTGGGAAAGCATAATTGGCACATGGGCTTTACACATAATCTCCATATTTATTTGAGGAATAACACCTCACAGGTCTGACAATCTGGCACCCAGATCCTTTCTCTCTCTGTGTTCTAGTCTCACAGTGGGTGATCACCAGTCTGAGCTGATTCGGCCTGAAAGGCAGCACTGTTTAATGAGCAATGGAGGGCGTGAGTGAGGAGACAACAGGTGGAGCGTCAGATTGATGCTCTGCAGCTGGGGATGGACCATTTTTCTTGCCAGCTGTCGACCTAGATAATAATCATTAAAAAAGTATGTTTGCAAAAGTGTTCATGCTACCAAGGTATTTGTCTGTGATTTCATCAGCTGTTGAGAGAAATAAGTTATATTCACAAGATGTTGTTCATCTGGCTGTTGTTCAGAGACTTGAGCTCTGAGCGTGGCAGTAATCCAGGTAAATATTGATATGTTTCTGATTTGCTGCTGTAAGCAGCAAGGAAGCTGCCAAGAAAGGTCTTGCATCCTATCTGAATCATGATCTGTAGTATTTGGTAACAGCACTCTAAAATCTTGGCACAGCACAACACTGCCTTCATTGCTCTGGGCACACTGAACATAGAGAATTTTGTTTTTTGTTTTTTTTCCGGTTGATGTGGTTTGGTTCAGTTAGTCCACTGTTCTGCCTCTATTTGTTGCTTTACAATCAATCTACTCTGTAAAGCTGAACAACTGCATTATTATTTAATCAGCCATAAAGATAAAAAACACAATTGATTAAATGGGATTCTTTGCAAAGCTGTATGAGCCTTAATTAATTTAAAATGTTAGATGTTTCAAAGTCCCTTATGGAAGTCATTGTTTAGAGCACTTACACCAAGGCCTTTTCAAGACTACACTGAGATGGCTGCGTAGAACTCGGGCTCTTTGAATAATTTCCATCACATTAAAGCCTCATGATAGTGTCAATGAACAGTAAGTCAAGTATGCGGCGATGCTCTCCAATATGAGTGTTATGGTACACTGTGGCCTGCTAATGGTGTGAATACTGGCACATTTTTATAAGTAGATGCTAGTATGTTTGCTCCAAGTTTGGAAGCAGTTTCTATGGTAACGGTGTCCTATCTTCACTTTCTCAGTGACAATCTGTAGATTTGTACAGGATTACTGTTTAAAAATGAACCAACTCTATTCAAGCCTGTCAAGAAATATTGCATGCACTAATAGGGGACTAAGAGTCCATGACATTGCATAGCCTGCTTGGAACATATTGCCCTCTTTAACCATGACAGGACACATGTGCTCAGGTGAGCAAAACTATTTGCGAGCCACAACAAAGATGTCACACATAAGCGTGCTTAAAGGCTTTTTAAGTGCAGATGCATTTGAGGTATTCTGGGATATTGCACACTTTGTATGTCAGCAGCTATCAAAGACATTTTACTTAATTATTTTTCTCACGAACTGACCTTTGATCCCCACAGTACAGCCAACAAGGTCACACAGAGATTGCAAAAGCTAGACATATGGTTGATGAATATATTGATGAGTCAGTCACCCTATCATTTACAACCTGCTCTTCCCAGCTGGTGTTTAAAGTAGCCATCTCCTCATTCAGTGTAGTTGGTCTTTGTAGATCCTTTGTGATACTGAAAGCTACTGGTCCTTAGTTAGAGGTAAAGTTAAGGACTGGTTTGTTAAATGCCCTTAGCGTCTCTTAAACCCTTTGTTTTGAGACAGTACAATGTTGACAGGACTGTTAAATGTCCTGAAAATAAAAATAAATTCATTTAAGTTTTGTTTTTCTGCCACTTTTGAAAAGGCAAGGATACAGAATTTCAATAGTAAAACAGATGCTGGGATTGTTGTGAGATAAAAGCCTTCTGTTACAACAGCTGCACACTGAGTCAAGAGCCTGTTATTGCAGGAAGTGGAAATTGTCACTTGCAATCACTTTCTGGAATTATTCTTCATTATGAATGAGAATTAAATTTAGAAGCCACAGTGTATCTCTTATAGTATATCTGCAGGAAAACACTGGAGTGTTCAGATCCTTTACTTAAGTAAATTAGCAGTACTAAGCTAAATGAGAACTACTGATACTGTACATTCATTTGTAATGATGACATCTAGCCGCTCACTACATGGGTGTTTTTAAGCTCACTGACATTTGTCTGTGCAAAATAAAGTAACTACAATTGTTATGTAAATGCAGTGGGAGTAAAAAAATGTTAAAATCTAATTTTTAACAAACATAAAGAACATGAATATTTGTATGTGTATATTTCATAGTCATTTATCTGATGATTCCTTCTAATTAAGTAAAGTCAAATACTTAAAATTATTGCAAAAACCCTCCGGCCTGCATTTTATTTACCTAATTACGTAATTTGATTTATCTGATCATAATCATTATTTATCATTGCACTTATGGTTCCACTATCTCTCCTCTCACTGTGTGTGTCTGTTTCACTGCTTGCTTGGCTGAGCAGAGGAGACATCAGTGAAGGGACAATGAAGTTACTTGAGTTAAAGACTTAACTCGGTACTTACATCACTGTAAGTGCAACAAAAGCTTAATTGTTCTAAAATGACAGAGGAAAATGAATGTTGATTCGATTTGTCTTTTAGAGACTAGCTGACAAGGATAAGCAACATTGTTCCCCAAAGTGCATATTATATTAGTCTGAGGCCTATCTGCCCCATGCCCTTATACCAGAGGTCCCCAACCCCCGGGCCGTGGACCGGTACCGGGCCGTGGGACATTTGGTACCGGGCCGCACATAAAGAATAAATAACTTAAATTATTTCCGTTTTACTTGTTATCTGCGCCTAAACTATATTTTATTTTGAAAAATGGGCGGATTCGCTCCGTTACTTCCCTCCATGACTTCCTCTTGACGTGTCAAGACGTTTCTGCTCACATGATACGTCACCGCTAAAATTAAACCCAGAAGCTTCAGGCCTGTCTAACGAAATCGGTTGGTTGACCTACATAACGCTTCTTTAAATTTTTGAGTGCTCAACAAGAGTAGAAAAGCGCTATGTAAGAACTAGTCCATTTACCATTTTTATTTATCAACACCGGGGATAGCAGTGAGGTAGACCCAGCCATCAAACTGACTCTCCAGCGCTTGACACCGCGGCTCTGCAGCCACGCTCCATGTGAAATCGGCCGAACCCAGTCAAACCAGAAGCCAGCAAAAATGAGTATCAGAGAAACAAGCTCAAGGGGCTTACACTGATTCAGTGTTATGGTGAGTTGTATTTTTCATGCGCTTTATACAGTAAAAATCACCTAAGTCGAAGTCGCACAAATCGGGTTTTCGCTCTAGTTGGATGGCATCTGCAGGTCCTGATTTTCCTAACATTAATTCCAATAAAATCATCACATTAATCCGTCGGATATTCACCTACCTCGGATGAAAAATCTGGTCCCATTGTAATAAATTTCCAGTTAAATGTGATCGCATAAACTGGATGAGTTTAGCGCTAAAACCCTCCTCAGCTCCTGTCCGCCCACTTCCATGCATCGGCTCGTTCGTGCACAACTACACACACACTAACAACGCCTGGAAATTGTTTTAGTGTTTATATCAGTTCATTTCACCGGGGACAATCGTGGCAAGTGTAAGCTACAAACTTGCACTTACGAGTAAAATTTCAGATTATAACATTTGCAGAAGCAAATTCATAGATGAAGCAGAAGCCATTGCAGCGAAATTCGATAATAGACCCCAAACTGGGCCATTTGAATCCGACTGAGGTGATTTCTACTGTATTTGTTTTTGCGGTGTATCTTATTTTGAAGGCATGTATTACCATGGCTCTAACAGCTGACCAGGGAGCGCTGTGGGCAGAGAGCCTGTTATTCATGTTGAGGCGGGATGTTACGAGAACGCTGCTGATAGAGTTGCATACGAATACAAAGTGGATTCCCGTTTTTTATTATTATACGTAGAAAATATCACACTTGGTTATGGTCGTATCATTTATTTTGACGTATTTATTCGCCACACCTTAAAAGCCGGTCCGTGGAAATATTTTCTAACACTAAACCGGTCCGCGGCTCAAAAAAGGTTGGGGACCACTGCCTTATACCACACAGATTCATAATTAATAGTTTCCAATAGATTGTTAAGTCATGGCAATTTCCTTTATATTAACATGGAGACTTCACCCTCTGGTGACCTTGTTTTGTTTTGTTTTTTTAAAGAAAAGTGGTAAGATCAGATATCCAAATAACTAGTAATAATTTTAGCAGGTCAGAAGTTCAGTCACAGTTCTTGAATTCCTATAACACTGTTTGATCCTGAACAAGATAACCTTGTTATCTGAGCCAGCTGGATGTTTGTGGGGGTTGCCCATCACTCATCAAGCACTCACAAGAATTGCAATATGTCCCCAGCATGGCTTTTACTGGGTTGGCTCAATGGGAAGCAATCGACTTGCTCAAATCATCCATCAGACATTTCTACAATGTGCTTGGCTGCAGCATGGAGGAAGAATACGGAATGACCTTCACACAACATCAACGTGTAGATGAGTCCTGGACTGATCACCTGATTGCTCCTTGTCTTCTAGGCTTCACTTCAGATAATTGTTCACTTACAGGAATGTTTGTTCAGGTGGTCGAGGGCCAATTGGGGTTACAGAGTGAAAACAGTTCAACCATCAGTGCTTTTAGTTAAGTAGTAGCAACATTATCCTACAGTATTAAGAGCTCTTTTTCTTCTTACATTATTTTTTTTTTTTTTTTGGAAGGTTCGAAATAGTTTGCAGAGCTTGTATGGGAAGCATAGTGGCCTCTTTGACCTACCTATATACAAAAGGCTCCTTTTAGAGTAGTTTTTTATTTATTATAAAATTAAGCACCTACCTATACCTTTTTTTTGCTATCATATTCTGCTTGAAGAGGTATTTATGTACTAAGTTAGAAATTTTCGCAGAAAATAACTGAATTACTCAGGTTGGAAAAAATAGTTAATGCCAAGATGAACTATGAATTAACATTAAAAGAAAAAAAAGTGGAAAGATAAACATTATATACTGGTATATGCTGGTACGTAGTGAGAGCTAGAAATACTTATGAGCCAGGCCTGCACATTTACATGCTGCCAGCATTAAAAAAGAAAAAAAAAACAAAAAACACATTTAGAGTTTCATGCTCGTAGAAGCACTGAACAGGTTAATTACCTCAAGTGCATCATTAGCGTACTACTGAAGCTGTTTACAAGCTCAGACCAGAGTTACTTAACATTCACCGAGAGGAGGGCCATGTTTTGATTATTATGATGTGACTTTTGGCACCTATTAAACTTTTAAGAATATTCTCACTTTTTGATGAACAGCATTTGCGTTCAGTGTAGCATGTGGGAGTGGCTTCATTCACTGAGCATCTGTCATCTTTAAAGGCGTGTTGGTTTAAATTTCATAATTGATAGGAAACTGCAAACTGCCTAATCATGCTGCATTACCAATCAGGAGATCTAATCAGAGACATCTCTGAGCACTATTCGCAACTGCACAGAAATCTAACTTAATTATCTAAACAGAAGTTGTATGGCTCGGAGTAGATCACAGGAAATCAAGTCTGCAGTATAAAATGACTTCATTTTGACTGACTGCTCACAATCTTAAATGTATTTTCTTATTTGGTGGTTTTAGAGGGCCTTAGATTTTATAGAGCTGCTCCTTGCCTTTTATATTTCTCCAAGGAAGCAATTAATGTGACTGGTGTCCCGACTTTTCAGTGACAGAATGTTTGTGTGCGCATTGCACATGTGTGCCTCTTTGTGTGTCATGGGACACTGTACAAAGACCTTTTTAGTTAGTCATTAAAATGATGGCCAGTGAGTACTGGAGTACTGATCATTTTTATGATTTTTAAGATCTTGTTAAGCTCCAATCCATCTTGTACTTTGAAATGGTATTTCCAGTTATTGTTCAGCTACATCCTATAAAGGAAAGAATATGCCATTCTGTCACCATTGTTAATTCACACCTGTTGGCACATTCACACCCAGTCTGTTGAACTTCAGTATTTTATCCATATTTGCTTGCTTTGCTAGAGCAGGTAATAGCAGCACATGTTTAAACAAGAACATCTGTCTATATTTTAGGTGTTACTGTTTTGTGCAAAGAATTCAAATGAGAGGAGCATCATGATTCATCCTTTCCATCATTAAGCTGCAGTATAAGAGCCTTGTCCTGTTTTTTTATATGCACTAAACACTCCAACTAATTGTCACATCTACCTATTTATTAATTAGCTGTTTGCCAGGCGATGTTAGAAAACAAAAGTCTTTTTTAACAGTAACAAAATCGTAACCCCCACCACCACCCACCCCCATTCTTTCCTGGCATTAGGACAGATAAAATTATTACACCTGTAAAAAAAACAAAAACAAACTTGCTTTAATGGTTAATTATTTACCTTTCTGTTTATAAAGCACATATTATCGTGTTATATCTTGTGACTTTCTTCTAAAAGAAAAAAAAGTCTGTTTCATGAAATAAAGTTATTTTTATGCCATGTACAGTCTATTTGTTTGTGTTGTGTAGCACACAATGCACAGAGGAAATATGTAGCATACCTCACTGAGATACAGCAGCCACTCATATATAAAGGTAGCTCTAAGTCTGCATGCAAAAAAAATTCTACTTTGGTGGGAGTTTAAAAATGTCTCACCCTGTCCCCCTGCACTTCATCTACAATTAAAAGGTCACAAGGTGTTACAGAAAGGATTAGTTGATGGTGATCAGTGATGTCCTCTGGCAAACAAAATCCTGCTTCTGAAGTGAGCTTTGACAGAAATGTTGTACCAATTTTAATGGGCTCTCATGTACATGATATTCATCAAGCTGTGCAGGTGCCTGCAGATACACGACCATGTTGCTTTGCATCCTAGGATCTAATTACTTTGCAGAGAAGATGGCAAGTAAGAGACACAGCAATGTTCAATTTGCCTCACTCTGCCATTTCATGATGCTTGTTTACTAAAGGGTTTTGTCTATCATAAGGCAGCCAGCAGGTGGTTGAGGAAACTGCACAGAAACGTTTCTGGCATTCTCTGATGGATTAATTTTAGTGCGCTCCTAAATTAATTATAACTGATTCATACCCTCAAGTGAATCCCTACATCTTTGGGTTGATCCCCACAATCTGTCAGTGGTACAATAACTCATTTCTACTTGCCTGTATGCAGCAGTTTTTTTTTTTCATTTACTTATAGATCATATTCATAGCACTGTGGGCTGAGCAGTTTTTCAGGGAATATGTAAAAATCCCCCAAAATAGCAGTCCTCTCATTTCTTGCTAAACTGTAATCAGTACATAAGATAATAAAGGTTTGAAGAGATAGAAAAGATAATGGTTAAACCTGCCATGTTTTTTTTTTTTTCCCCCTTGAAACATGCCTGGAATCCAAAGGGCCATTGCTGCCACTTTCAGTAATCTCCCCTGAGTAAACTCAAATACATTCTTTCCTGAGATGAGACTGGGCCACTGAATGTGCAGTTAATGACTCATGAGGTGCTGATTCAAGGTGAAGTTTGCTAATGGTTTTGCATGACTTCTAGGAGATACTGTCTCTGCAAAGGTGCATCTTTGTTTTGCATTGGCTAAATAAAAGGTGCCCAAGGGCGGCTGCATTTGAGGGGGCAGCATTTTTGTTGTTGTTTTTTTTTTTTTTTTTTGCTTTTTTTTGTATTTTCACCCTTATCTGCTTGTTACAGCCTTCGTTAGACATTGAAAAGCCCTCAACCAATTGCCTTCCTTTCCTGAATGTTAAACACTGTCAATACAAATTCTTTTTAATGTCCTTTGTCCTGAGGCATAACTCTGACAGTGTCATTTATAGTCTTGTCCTTCACCACAAAGAAAGAACAAAGTCTTTTATTTATATATATATATATATATATATATATATATTTATATATATATATATATATATATATGATTTTCAGAAACGCAGATTCAAAGTGTAATATTGCATGAAATACTGTAGATTTTTTACAGCTAAAATAAAAAGTTGTTTATATATCATTTAAATCCCTAGCTATATGCTACATCATCAAAAAAAAAGCTCGGTCAATTTTAACATTTTGTTAACACCTGAAACACACAGAACAACTTACATGATATTTAAATATACATGCAATAATATAATAAAAAAAAAAAATTGGTCTAGAACACGCATTACCTGTAAACCTTCTGTAGTAAAACTGTTATATGTCAGATAACACCAAAGTAAGTAATACTGGATTACATGCCTGCATTGATTCCTGAGTGTGATGAGTATAATGGAAACATGAATCCAACATAAAAATGGAAAAATCTGCCAATAACACTGAAAACGAAGGCTGTGTATAGAAATGTATTAGGATTCAATGTTAATATAAGAGTATAGGATACAATGTAGAAAATGCTGTTTAGATTCAATATGACTGTACTGCTGCATGTGGGCTTTTACCTTTTCAATGCTCAGAGCACAGTTTTTGTCTTCCTTTCATTTGTTTTCCCTCTGTGACTAATTTCATGATCCTACCATTCTCCACCATAGAGGGAAACCAGTCCATTCTCCCTTTTATAAAACAGCTGAGTGTCACACGGGATACTTGAGATTGAGGTGGTGCAACAGCTCTTGTAAAAATGGCAAACACTACTCACAGCACAGGAAGTTTCAGCTTGAACCTAACGGTTGTGGAGATCCGTGGAACTGAAATGTGCCATGCTGTTGAACCATATGTTTCACAGCTTTGTCTACAAACCCTGCCTGGCCCCTTTGATTACACTTTACACATTGTTAACCATACAACCAGAGCATCGCTGCCTGAACATGCAGTTGGCAAAGCCTCGGTAACTTTTTCAGAACATGACGTAAGTGTGGAAAAGGGGGGGGGAGAGAGAAACTGGATATGAAATGTTTTTGCAGTTTTTTCTCTTTCTTTGTCTTTGAAAATTGCACCTTTTGGATTTAAAGCTGAGACATATAGACAAGAGACAGGCACGTCGTCAGTTTAATACAGTGACTATCAGCAGGATCAGCAATAAAAGATAGAGAAAAATAACATTTTATGTCCTTTTATGCCCTAGTTTGCCACAGAAAGTATCAGAAGACACAAGAACCCATAGCTGCCAATGATATATTCTAAAAATCTCCAACTAGATAAGTATTTTCTGAGACTGTAGTAGTAAAAATAATGATTTCTTTTTTTTTTTTTTCCAGTTCTCCTTCTTGTACAGTCCTCTCTAAAGGTACTAGATGTATTTACAGAGGAGGGCCATTTATGGGGGTATAAAAGTATTTTTGTAAGGTATTGTATCATCAAGCAAAACAAAAAGCTTCTGTGCACCTTGGCACTGACGATCCAAGTCACAAGAACTCTGCTAGTGGGAGCAAAGACCAAAAAACATTCCCTCATTTGGTCTTTTAATAATGGTGGCGAGAGCACTGTGTGACGTGTCGGTCCAAAATCTTCCGTGGGTGTTCAGATTGGACTAAATTCATGAATGTGAAGACCATAACACATGATTCATTATTTATACTCATCAAGCCACTCAGTAACCCCTTGACTCCTGTGAATGGGGATATAAAAGAAATGTTTCATCTTACCAAGCTGGCAAGATGCCCCCTACAGTATAATAAAGGCACAGAATCCCCTTACTGCAGAGGTCAAGGGTTCAGAGTTTTCTTCTAATTTGTCACCCATAACCAGCTGGCATCACAGCTTTTCTCAAATCAAAGAAATTGTTTTGCTTCATGATAACTTGGTTACAAAGACTTTTGGATGCTTCAACTCACACCGTCTACAGTATAGAGCTGTGGAAAACTAATACACACTGCCATTTCCATTTAGAAAGGTTGGTCACATTTCCAAAACTACTGTCCCCCTAGGATATCTGTCTCTCTCAAACAGCAATTTATTGAACAGGGCAGCCTCGTCTTTTCTACTCCTCATCGCCATGAGAAGCTGTAATTCTCTTTCAGTATCCTCAGCACGATCTCTCTCTTTCTCTCTTCTCCACAAAGAACCAAGCTAAGGCAACTTGCATACAAAATAGCTGACTCAATCATACAGCTGCATAATCAAGATAAGGGAGACGGGGACAGGAAAAGAGAGATATGAAGGCTAATGTGTGAGATAGCTTTAGCAACAGCAGCAAAACTAAGATGTTTTGAAAGACTCGTAACTCCTGACATAAAAAGCTTTAAGAAATAAGACAGTTGTTCACACTGGTGGTAAAAGGTTAAACTGGGTCTGATCATCTTAATGAAATGATTGGAACAAGGGTGAACATCAACAATCAATACATTGCCTGCAGTTTTGGTGGCATTGGAGAGATTGCTTAAGCTTAAAATCTCACATACTTTCCAGGCTTTAAATGCCACTTGGACTGTAGCACCTTATTTAACCAGCAGAGGAATGATACAGCATTCCTACACCTACGTCCACAGTGGAAAGCCACAGAAATATATCTATAGGCTTCTAATTTCTTGGTTGTTGTGTTACTGCAGGCATAGTTTATATTAAATCTGGCACTGGTTCAACCTTTTTGAACCCCTATTCTGCAGACTACATACTTATTTGTGCAAAAGACTTCAGAGCTGGCTGAATTTATTTGAAAATTAGGTCTTTGCTGAATTAAAAAAAAGAGAGCGAGAGAGAGAGAGAAATCAATCCCTATGAAGCCTTGGGCAATGCAAATAAATAAACACGTCTAGAATGCAGTATATAGATTGCATTTCCCAGACAGATGGCAGAGACGTAGCAAAATCCTCAGCTAATCTGTGTGAGACTGCACAGGGCTACACTAAGTACAAGACTGTGTAATAACAACATAGTACTGTGTGTTCAGGTCATGCAATGCACTAATCATTTAAGAATGGCCTTTTAAGTTGCCTTAACCATGTCGTGACCTGTGGCTTGTGAAATGTATGTGCAAATGAGTGAAAGTAGTGAAACTAGATGTCATTTTGTCACTGTTGTGTAGGCTGAGTTGGCCTAGAGGTGCAGGAAGTAGACGAGATGCGGAGAATGCGGGGACCGTGTGTGTGTGTGTGTGTGTGGGCGCGCGCGCGCGCGCGTGCATGTGTGTGTGTGTGTGTGTGTGTGTAAGGAATACATAACGTTAGCGTTAATGTGTTAATTTCACAAAGCAACAGCTAGCCCTCTCAACAGCAATATGTTCCCAGTTAATGTCAAGTCATATCAGCATCTTTGTGTGAAATAAAATGGTTATGTAAAGTGATCGAGGAGCTGTCCGTGGTGTTGAAGCGACATCTCCAGCGGACAGTATTACTGGTGGTTTACAGTTGCAAAGTATCCACTTTACTTTGACTCAAGCTGCACCAGACTGAGTGCTCGCAGAGCAAATGCGCGTGTGCGTCGCGTGTTAAAAAAACACATACTTTTTAGATGAGTAAGAAAATAACTGACAAAAGAGGAGAAGAAGAAAAAAGAAGGAATACAATGCAGCTGTCATTATTTGCAACGTGAATCGCAGTCCAGACGAAAAAGTGCCCTCATGTCCCGTTCTCGGTGCCTGTCAGTGTGCAAAGATCTCACAAAAATGCAACGACTTTAGCGTGCTGGTTTACAAGTTAAGCTGTGCATTTTGAAAGCTCAGCATTCACTTAGCAATATGAGTTATGGTTTCTATATGATATATGCACAACAGCAGAACAAAACTCAAATACTAAAACCGCTGCTCTCTAAATCAGAAAATACAAGTGACAAGTGCAGTGTAAGCTCTGTAAAGTCTACGAAATTAAAGTGTAAAATCCGGCAACAGTGTAACAGCTTACCTGCTTAACGATCGCAGAGCAAGAGCCTCTTTCCGATACAAAGCTGGCAGCTTACTGTATCTCACCACGAACACAAGACATTTTCAAAGAGACAGGAGATGTTTCTAGTAGATAGTAGAAAATGAAAATAATAAAAGAAAAATCCAGGTTTCTGTTTCGGTTTGAAGACGCGCAAAACAGCAGCTGCCTGCGTCTAGGCTGAGTCTCAAAGATCCATTTAGCGGAGAGTGATTTAATTCAAGGCTCAGCTCCTCTCATTGCTCGCCTTTATGTATGCTGAAGAGACCCGGAGCCCTGCTGTTTTTTTGTGTGTTTTTCTCTCTCTCTCTCTCTCACTCTCTCTCTCTATTACACCGAGAGCTGACACCAGCGTTTAACCACAATCAAAGGAGCCGTGCAGGTAGGCAGGGTAGGTACTGTTATCAGTTGGGAAACTG
The DNA here is from genome assembly GCF_007364275.1 of Archocentrus centrarchus. NCBI lineage: Eukaryota > Metazoa > Chordata > Actinopteri > Cichliformes > Cichlidae > Archocentrus > Archocentrus centrarchus. Next base: position 25,366,618 of record NC_044353.1, on the reverse strand, counting down.
CGGAGAATAACTGTGAGAGGAGCGCATGTTGATCCTCCAATCTAGCCGAGCCAAAGTTTAAATCTCATAATAAGATTGCTTGTCACCGCGAGGCTATAAATGATGGCTGGTTCAACGCGGATGCCGAGAGGGTTTTACGGCAACTCCTGCGGCTAAAGTGGAAACGCACGACAGCCCGTGTCTTGTAAAAACTGAATCGGTTCGACTTAATGAACACAGTCGGACGGAAAAGTGTCAGTTACGTCACCTGGGCTTTAGAGCTTGGGCAGTCCTATCGATGAGCAAACTTTTTCTCATTTTTCCTCCGATTATGGGCTGCACCAGCACGCTGGAGATGATCTGGTTAGGGGTATGTTTAATTTGGTACTGCTTGAAAGGAGATAATTCTCTCCCTCGCATAAAGGTCCACTGGTCCAGACAGCAGGTGTGGGGGCTTAATAATCAAAATAAGTTCTTAATATGACCATTTGATAATACTTGGTGAATTGAATTTTTAATAATGCATTCTGGGAATACGGATATGTGTAAGGATATTGGGTAGGTATAATGCACTCCTTAATGCACTCCCTGTGGTAACTACAAAACAATATTCACCTTTGTCAGTTGTTTTTTGTTTTTTGTCCCTATGTCCCCTGACATTCGTGGGATTGCAGGCGTGGCACATGTCAATACACAGGCATACTAATCAAAATGAAAACCATTGAGGAGCTCCCTTAGACAAGTGAAAAACGCCCTATTGGGACGGCAGAAGGTCTGATTTTCAGCAGTTATAATAAGAAGGCAAAAGAAGGAGGAGCTGGGAAATCTACTGAAGTAGCCCGTGCTTCACTGAAGAAGTCAAGCCTTGGCCCCTTTGATGGTAAATCAATGCATATCATTGATAGATGAACCTTCAGAACACAATCCAACCCGTATGGATATGTGTTCACCCAATGTATCGTATTTACAAGAAGTGAGAAATGTGCACAAAGTGCAAAAAGATGTGAAAGCATAACATTTTTGTGTTAAGAAAGCTGCGGCAACATGTGATCTGTGCATCAAGGGTTAAACCCAGATTGTCTGTCTCTGTGTAAATGCAGTCCCAGATTTAATTTATGGAGAGTGCAGCCTGATGTCCTCTGTAATGACGTAGTCTGGGGGATGACCCGAGCAAGTCGGGAAGTGGCAGCCAGGATGCAGATGCTCTTCTCTGAGAGGGAGCAAGTGGTTGTGTTAGGACTTGGCACAGACGCTGCAATTCCTTGTCTCATTGCAGCAGTCACATTGGAGCTGTGAAATGTGGAGACGGACAGCCTGGCCCAGGAAGTCAGAGCACTGCAGCTGCAGCTCTGAGAATGACAGGCACACTGTATCACGCTCCCTAATATCTTCACAACCCTGAGGAGAGTCTGATATGTGACCCCACACAGACACTGTAGCCTTTGAGCCTGTGCTGCCACTGCACACCACGCTAAATTGAAAAATAAAGGTTTAAAGATATCAGGAATGGCAGCTGGCAGAATAAAGAAGAGCAGGTTGAAGCCAAAGGTCTTATTCTCCTTTTGAGGAGGTAACGTGAATGCTGCCAAATGCTAATGTTTCTGCTTCAGTTCTGAAGCATAACATGCAAAGAAATTCTTAGGCTACATCAGAGAAGCCTCCGTCATTTTATATGAAGTCTTCATATTTTCTTTTTGTTTTGTTTATTTCAGTGACAACATGAGGACTCTGCAGTTTTCAGAGTGCAGCAGACAGTGTGGGCTTGATGGGATGTCATAATGAACCGTCCCCATTGAATCTGTCTTGAGGGCACAAATGCTTTCATGTCATCCGTGTATAAGCTTCGATTCCCAATGGACAAAGTTGTCTTTATTCATCACACATTAATGATTTACAATGGACTGTAGGTATATATCAGGTAGGCTGTTTCTCATTTAAAAGCCAAATGGCAACATGTCAACCCAGCACTGAATTTATTGGCATTAAAGGCTGCTAGAGTTTGAATTTATTCATTTTTTAAAGGGTTTAGTAGAATGCATGTAACATACTTTGTATATAATCAAAGCTGGCAATGGGTTTATTGACAATATTGAGCTCTTTTTGCTGTATTACTTATGGCTTAACTGCATTTTCAGTTTCACAGGATTTAAGCTTGAAGCTGCACATTATGTTCAGGTTGACTGGCTTTTCAAAACAAGGAAGCATAACAATGCTCTCTATAACAGTCTATATATCCTCTGAGCTACATTTTATTACACTCTTTTATTGCTGGCTCTTATTCTGTTTGTGTTCTACCAGTGTCCGGCTAAACAAACCGAACCTTGCAATACACATGCCACTTTATTAGGTATACCTGTTCAACTGTTCATTAACTCAAATATCTAATCAGCCAATCAAATGGCAGCCTCTCAGTGGGTTTAGGCATGTAAACATGGTCACGATGACGCTCAAGCTCACATCAGAATGGTGAAGACAGGTGATTTAAGTGACTTTGAATGTAGTATGCTTGCAGCATGATTGACATAAGTGCTTCAGAACCTGCTCATTACCTGGGATTTTCCCACACACCCATCTCAAGAGTTTACAGAGGATAGTCTGAAAAAGCAAAAATATCCAATGAGAGGCACTTCTCTGGGCAAAAAGGCCTTGTTGATGTCAGAGGTCAGAGGAGAATGGCCAGACTGCTCTGAGCTGATAGAAAGGCAACAGTAACCACTTGTTACAACCAAGGTATGCAGAAGAGCATCTCTGAACACACAGCAGAAGACCACGTCCGGTGCCACTCCTGGCAGATAAGAACAGGAATCTGGGTTTGCATGGGTTAATCAAAATTGGACAATAGAAGATTATTGCCTGCTCTCAGTTTCAGCTGTGACATTCAGATGGTCGGGTCAGAACTGAAAGCAGGGATTCACTCTGCAAACTTTACCAATAGTTCAGGCCGCTGGTGGTGGTGTGATGGTATGGGGAATATATGTTGTGGGCATTTCCACCATATTGTTGAATCTATGGAACAGGTTGTTCAGGCAGTTCTGAAGGCAAAAACAGGGTGTGACCCAGTACTAGTAAAGTTTACCCGATAAAGTGGCCAGTGGGTGTATATGCCAAACAATACATTATTGACTTTAGCATACATATTTTGATATTTAAAGGAAATATCTGAACTATTTTAAAATATAAATTTACATATAAATGTATAATATGTAAGTGCTACAACACACCGCTGTACTGGATTTTTCAAAAACACAACTAGACCTGAAATTTCAACATGTCAGGACATATGATATCATTCTTGCCACCTTTCTCAACACTAGTGTTATAAGCGAGCAAAGGAGGCTAACAGCACCTAGCCTTTGATGATTAGGTAAAGTTAAAAGCATGTAGTGTAATTTAGATTAAATGAAATCAATGGCACTTTCACCATCAGGCAGTTGGACTTGTTTTGCGTTGAACTGGGCAGGCAATGCTTTGTGTATCTAAAAAAAAAAAACTGCTGCAAATGAAAAGATTATATTCCCACTAAATGAAGTCCAGGCAGTGAGAGTGTAGAGATAAAAAAAGGTGAACTGTATTATTCAAATCCTTCATTTACTGGCTAAGCCAATTTGGTGCTGAGGCAAGTGACAGGGCTGGTAATAATTCAGAGGAAGAGACGGTGACTGCTGGTTGATATAATGGAATATCTCCTGTCAGTGAAGAGCGGGAGATCTATCTTACTGGCTAAGCCATGGGACTGACATCTACAGCTACTTCACCAATGATAAGGTTATATGGGAGGCATGGGAAAGTGCACTCAGAAATGTTTGCCGCCTTTTAAAAGCTCTACTTACATACACTTTTACTGTCCCCCAAGCAACATACAAACAGATGGACTGCTGAATCTTTGAAAGGCATCAATATGTGTGCTATTTTTGCAGTTTTCTCTGTTGTCACCTGTGTTTACAGCTAACAGTTACAGAGAGAAAAAGACAAGGGGGAGGGGGGATTAGATCATCAGTCATCAAATAACGAGTATCGTAAATAAGTTAGCTGGTCTCATGGTCAAATGTCAAAATGTTTATTTCTATTAATCATATAAATGGTGTGAGCTTAATCTAAATATTTAAATACTTACTGCACTGTATCAAAATGTTATCTATATGACAATGCCACAAGTTTAAAGGAAAAAAATCCCAGTCTGCATCAGCCCTTGAAAAAGACTTATTTCATTTCCAATGTTCAGCCTATGCACCAAGTTTCATGAAATTCTGTCTGGTAAATTTCATAGAGTCTTGCTGAGAGTGTCACGGTCAGTGGAGGATACTGACCGTGTGGAGTATAGATGGAGCAAGGACCCAAAAGCAGACGCGTGGAGGCCAGTGGAGGGAAACTAAAAAATGAGCCATTTATTTGGCTGATGGCAAAAGTACAGAAAACAGAACATAAGGTACAAAATAAGCAACCAAAAACTATTAACTTACTGAAAACTAAAACTTAAAAAATACACCAGGGCTAGGAAACACTGGGGGGAAGGTGAACAGATACTGACACACACAGATACTGGATATGCACACACACAGTAGGGAATTAATGGAGACAGCTGGGGAGAATGAACTAAATCACAGCAGATGAGACAAAGGAAGGAAAACTAAAAGCAAAACACAAGGAACATTAACTCTCAAAGTAAAACAGGAAATGTGATAACTACACAGGGAAAACACAGACACACGAATTAAACAATTAAACAAATGAAACAATTAAAACAGGAAACTTGACAGAAGAGGACAAAACACTGAGGTGTAGGAGTACCGTTTGCATTTTTTTTAAACATTTAGTTGGCAGGGACAAAGCGAGGTAGTTCATCTCAAACAACTGACTGTACTGTGTGATTTCAAAAAGTTATACATTGTGGATTTGAAAATGGGCTCGCTGAGCAAAGGGTTTATTTTCATTTCATCCAGCTTCACAGGTTTGAGTTCAGCTCATTAGAAACGTCTTTTGTTCTGATAAAATATCAATCACCCGTCGACAAGGAGACCAGTTTGAGATTTTATCTTTTTATCAGCAGCTCTGCAGGAATAGTGGAATATTGCTTGAGCCAAGTTATGTTGCTCAAGGATGTCGCTGTGCTTTGCTTGTGTCTGCACTCATCATCCAGCAGTCAAGATGTCAATCTTACCTCCTAATTTCCAGATGAGCTAGGAAAAAAAAAAATGAGTGAGGGTCATGCTTGATCTGTCATTTTTAGTGAGAATTATGGCTCCTCTTGGCACCCCTCCTTTTCTTTGTTTCCTGTGAAGATAGTTGACAACTTGGGTACTGGGAGAGACAGACAGCGCCCAGTGGAGAGCAGAGCGTGGGCAAACTCAGCCAACACTCAGAGAGGAGGGCTGAGGCCCCATGGAGGCTGCCTCAGCGTGACCGGTGGGATAAACACTACACCTACACTAAAAGCCTTACAAAAGAGACACAGCTATTCCAACAGCTGTGACATGCAGCCTGTACCCTGTGACTCTGAAATGAACAAGGTTTTATTTATGGTTTAGATGGAAGAAAGGCTGAAAATACCTGATGGGGTACTTTCAGCTCTCAGAGCTGAGCTACTCTAGTTTGGGTCTAGGATTGGCTGCCCTCCCTCCAACTAAAGGAATGGAGCTCCAGATCTGTAAATAGTGACCAGCATATATATTCTTACATGGAAAGCACAGTGGGGTTATTTTGACAGGGATGCAAAACATATATAATTAAAAATGGCAAAGTGCCTCTGTGCCTACTCTGGTTATTTTTTTTTTTTTTACCTACTACTCCTTCTCCATCCATTAGCTTAGAGGCAAAAAGTGAAGTAGGGCCATACCGATATTTCACACATCATACCTTAGGGAATTGTACTACATGCATGATTCAGGGGCTTGCTAAGCCTCGGCGGCTCAATTTCTCAGACGTCAGTAAGTACATTGACTTGAAATTTGAAGTTCTGTGACAGATTGATTTAACCTCAGTGTCATGATGACGTGACAAAGCAGGTTCGAGAGTAATTTTTGCCTTTCATGCCAACGGCTTCATGAAGACCTGGACAGTGAAAATGTTTTCATTAGAAGGTACGATATATAATATTTATAGCGGTTTTATATATAAGAACAGCAAGGATGTACGTGACTTTATAATACCTCTGTATTTGAATTATTCAAATTTTAAACTTTAAATTCAATACAATACCCTACTAGGCCCTTTTATTAACAAGCTTGGCTGCATGCCTGTGAAACCATGAGATCCTCTGACTCAGTGCCATCGTTTATACAGTCAGCAATCCTCTCACCTGTCTGCACACAGACTGGCAGCAGCTTCATGCCCCGGAGGGGTAAAAAATAACTAGTTAATTATTTATCTTGTGGAACTGATGCCTTCTTTAATCATATAAAATGTCTTTAGAAACATCTCAACTACATATTACAGACATGTAATATAATAGTAGGGATGTAGCTTAAGGGAAACCTCTCAGTTGTGAAGTATGTGCTGCCCATTCAGGTTCTTTTATAATATTGCTTAGCAGTAATTGCATGATTTAATATAATATAAACATAACTGTGCTAATACATACATATATACATAAACCTTTTTTTTTTTTTTAAAGTTTGTTTAATGATAATGTTTACATTAGTAACACCGGTCTCTGGCTGCATGACCGCAGACGCTCGTCTCTGGATGAGTGATCTGGAACCATCATTTCGTTGTGTGCTTGTGCGCACAACGAAATGATGTGCGCACAAGCACACAACGAGATATTTCACAAGTTGAAGCTACAACAGGAAAACACGTGATGTCAGGTCTTATCTTCATAAACAACTTGTTGAAAGTGTGTTTAATAATTTGCTTGACTTTTGACAAATACTACATGTTTGCTCACTTACCCACTGGGAAGACTGATAGTCATGATGATAAACAAAGCTACAGAGAGCAGCTAGTTAGATTATAACCTTTCATAAAAACTGAAAACAGGGGGACTTAGATAGCCAAGCTCCATCCAACAGGAACAAACTCCACCTGTGAGCACAGGTTCAGTAATCAATTATAGCTCGTTTGAGTGAGCTGTATGAAATCCAACATGCTATCCTGCCGTTGGCAATAGTTTCCCACAGGGGCATTAGCCTTCTCAGGTAATTATCAAAAATAAAGCAAATGATGGTATTTTTCAAAACAATTTTTCTTAACCCAAGTTCATTTTTAAATCTACCAAAATGGTTCTATGACTGCTGTCGTCTATCAGATTGTTTGCTTGTTTGTTAGGGGCATTACTCAAAAAATTGTTTACAAGTTTTCAAGAAAATTTCACCAGAAGCGAGGCTTAGCCCGGCTTAAAAGTGATCAATTTTTTTGTAGTTTATCCAAATCTGGATCTGGATCTGGGAATTTTTGGATGGATTATTTACTATTTGGATACTGGACATTTGGCACCATATCTTGACAAATACATACTGTCTAGCTGAAATCAGAAATTGGCATCCTCAATAAAAATGTCACAAACTCTCCATGATGATCCAGGGATTTTGTTCATGCCTGGCATGGAGGGAACTTTCTGCCTAGGTGGAGGTACATGTGGCTGAATGATACAAGAGGAAGTAACAGGCAATCGGTTATGGCAATAATATAATAATATATGCATACATCCTGATGAAACATTCATCCTACACAGTCTTGTTTTTGTCATTCACAACATCTGAGTCGTTTTAAAGGATGTAAACAGACTGATGGTGGGTCAGAGGCCAGGGAAGTGGACTCAGGCACACATGTACATTAAACCCACATCACTCTTGCAGTGATTTCCAACTGAGTGTTGGTACACTGTAGCCTGTGTTGGTGCATCTGTCTGCAGGCAGTTAGCAAGAAGGCGCCCACCAGTCTGCATCTGTCTGACTGCAGCTAGGGAGCCTGTGTTTTCCAGTGCCCTATCCATAAGAGAGCTGAGCCCAGCAGGCAGCCCACACAGATGCTGTGCATACTGACAAAAGGACATCCGCCTACACTGTGTTGTCTAAATGATTCCCCAGCTCACGTAACAATGAAAAAAAGCAGAGCAGATTGTGAAGTGTATGATCGGCAGAGGTTGGAAAGTGTTCAGAGGAAATACTTGTTTCAGTTCCTTTAAAACTTTTCATTACTAAGCTGCCATGCTTGAATAAAAACCCCAAGGTTAAAGGCTGTGAGCTGACCCATGATTTCTGACAGATGGTGCAGAGAAAGGGATTGTTTTGATAAACTCAGGCTAAAAGCACTTCATTCTTTTGAACACCATTGCTTCTGTTAAGGTGAGAAGAGGGCAAGTGAAGTGCACTCACACGCAGCAGGAACATGTTCAGCTATTATTGCAGGTGGTGTTATTGTAGCTATAAAGCAATAAAAGCATGACTCACACACAGAAGCATGCATGAGCATTGGCACAATTGCACTCTCACATTTCTGTTAAGTTGACAGTCATGCACTGCTTCAGTCTCAGGAGAGATTTCCAAGGTTTTGATGAGCCACAAAATCCCTCATAAGCTTATTAGCTTGACATATTAATTACCAATCATTAGAACGAGAATTATTCATGAACTCATATTAAACTGTACATTATTTGTACTGATTTTGCTCGTTTTATTATCACATGTCAATTTTAATACAGGGAGGCTGTTAAACTATGACACAATGCCAGCAGATGGCTTATTATTTATATTCAAATGTGGATAATTTCATCACAAGTAAATTGTCAGTATCCACAGGACAAACTGTAATAAAAAAAACTAGTTAGCCCCACAGCAGCAGGCTAAACTTCAGCCTTGTGCTCTGCAGATGTATAACTTTTAAACCTGACCCCACAAATTTTTTTTTTACAAATATTGAAAACAGGCTTTTGCTGCTTCCTTGTGGGTTGCCAAGTTTCTAAACTAGAGGGATTTTGGGAAAATGGATTTTCATTATTCTGTGTGTACCCTCTTTTTTTTTTTTTGAAAAAAAAAAAACCCTCTGCTTTAATTTGAAGAAATCAGATGGCTTCAGGCCTGTGGTGCTTCTTAATTAAAATGCAACACAGAACTCACAAAACTTCTTTTAGAAATCAACACTATATTATTCATTAAAATGATTATACTGAGCTTTTTCTGCACCAGAACTCCAGTTATGCTTTTTTTTTTTTTTCTCACTGTCCTGAGCAAATATGATATGACTGCTTACAATGAAATACAATTATGAACAAAGTGAAGCCATGCATGAGCCTTATGCAGTTCAGACTGTTTGGATAGTTCCAGTTACTGATTTGTGACATCAGTGTGAATGATTTTTTTCTTTTTTTCAGTTATAATGAATACAGTGTTTGTTTATTATAATCTATTCCAGTGTTCTGGAATTTAAACCTACTTTTTTTTCCTTGGGTCAATTTATAAAGTTGATTAGTCTATAAATTTAGTTTTCAATTATAATACTCTCAAAGTTTTCTTTCAAAAGTTTTCTTTCAAACAGAAGTTAGTGTCTGTTTGACCACACAATAGCTCCTGACCACCTGCTTAATTCTGGATTATTTTATCTGCCTAATAGCTCTACTATGGATACTATGTTGGTGTCTCTCAAGCCCTGCAAAGATGCACTGAATTGTGTTAAAACACTGCAGCAGTTGGACAAATACCCCTGTGTTGCCACTAAAAGTCTCAGCACTCCCAAGCCTCACACTGTAACCCCCCAATAAAATTTTAAAGGTTTTTCTTCACTTTTCACAAATCACATCATTTGTGTATGGCAGAATGGGAGTATCACCTGATTCTTGCTGACTGAAACAGCTGTGCATCTCCCATAATGCTGACGCCATGGTACATCTGAACTTTATTTTGATTAGAATTGTGACTAGCGGAGATAATCACACATCGGTTTCTAAAAGAGCCGCTCTGAGAGGAAAACACGTTGAATCAAGTGAGCACATCACCCAGGGGGGGTCTCCGAAATGAGAAAGGAGAAGTAAATCATGAAATCTCATCTGGGTGCAAAAAGCGGAATTTTAATTAATACTGTACATTTAAAAAAAATGCTCAAATTCTACACTATTCAGTGTGCCAGGAAGAGTTATGAATGCTTCCACATGCAGTGCTTACAAAGGTGTCAAATGCGCACAAATCAGCAAGTATAAGGGCAGCAGCTGGTGTTGCTATTATGATCTAATGAATAATCTGCTGTCAGCAAAAAAGATTGTTACATCACGGTCAAATGGTTACATATTTGTCACAGCCCACTGCTAAAAGTAAGACTTCGAATGAAAAATGTTTTTCTTTAATTTTATAATGCTTAATGGCAACTTAGGACAAATTAATTTAGGTTAAAGTGAGATAAAGTAGCTTAAATATATTGGAGATTTTTTGTGAAACTCAGGAAGGATTTTAATGCTGTATGAGTTTGGCCTCACACATGCAAACCCAAAAGCCCCAGAGACAAAGACAGCATGTCGTAAGGACCACTGAGAACAGCTTCTGCCTTGTTTCCAGCCTGCAGCTCTTATGTGTGAGAGATGCAGCATATGGAGTCATTCATCCAAAATGGCCCACTAGCTTTTTCAGCAAAGCCAACATAAAACTGTACTTCGCTCTGCATGTATGTAAGCACCTTTCTGAATTAATACTGATAACCGACAAAAGTCAGAACATATGAAATCATGCTCATATTTTTTCCTGAGTCAGATGAGAAGATTGCCACCTCTCTCAAATCTGAAGTTTACATATAAAGTGACAAACAGCAGCCAGTTAGCTTTGCTAATACAAAGATTGGAAACAGCCTTAATTTGGGGTAACTTTATCTACCAGCATGTATAATACAGTATATACATGATATACAGTCATGAAAATAAAGTTTTCCCAGGACTATGCAGTCCTGTGAGCAACTAAGTACACCCTTACTGCTTCAATAGGAATTTAGAGGGTAAGTAGAGCTAATCAAATGCACTTGATTAACTGATCATCAGTAAGTGTGACCACCCCTATAAAAGCTGAAGCATTCAGGTGTGTTTTATCACAATGTCACTTCACCCCAAGGTCAGACTGTGCAATACTCAGGGAAATTGCAAAACACCCAAAAGCTACAGCTCAGACTCTACAGGCCTCAGTTAGCAAAATGTTAAAGTTCATGACAGTACAATTAGAAAACGGCTGAACAAGTGTGGCTGGTTTGGAAGGACTGCCAGGGGAAAGCCTCTGAAAAGAACATGGCACCACACCTTAGCTTTGTAAAGTTGCATCTGAACAAACCACAAAACATCTGGAACAATGTCCTGCGGACAGACCAGGCCACAGTGGAGATGTTTGGTCATAATGCACAGTGCCACATTTGGCAAAACTCAGATGTGGTGCTGTGCTTGTGCTGATAACAGATTATGTGTATTATCAGCACAAACAGCTCATACCGACTGACATGCATGGTGGTGGAGGAGTGCAGAGTTGGGCAGTAACAAAGTACAAATACGTCATCACTGTACTTAAGTAGAATTTTCAGGTATTTGGACTTTATTTGAGTATTTATTTTTCTGACAACTTTTTACTTTTACTTCTTATAATTTTACACAAATACAGTATCTATACTTTTTACTCCTTACATTTTCAAAACAGGTTTGCTCCTTTAGGTTTAACGCATTTGAGGGAAGATATTATTTCAAGTCACTGTATGCCTTCAAACATCAAACTGATCTGAGCATAAATGGAAGGAACAATAACATATAAAAGACAATCCTACTGGTGTATCCATCACCAGGGTTTATTGCATATAAAGAGATGAAAAAGGCAAAACCATGTCATTTAAGCATCATTTATAGCAGTATACTCAATCGTTAAAGTGGGACTGAACAATCTGAAAAGGTTTTTTTTTGGTGCAGATATCCATAAGCAGAAGTTGCAGTACTTCAGCATCCAGCTAGCACTAGAGAAGAGGAATGAGCATAAGTGGAGTAATGTGTTGTAGTATATAATTTCAAAAGCAACATTTCTAACAGCTCAAAACATATCAATAAACACACAAACTTTCCCTGCAGATTGTTGCACAGTATGTCTTCTGAGTAAAAGTGCAGCAGCTGTATTTCCAAGGGAGAGAAAAGAATGAGCGAACTTCACTCAGAGATGGAGAAAGATATGAGAAAGATGTGACAGGGAGAGGAAGAAGAGAGGTTTTATTTAAAGGTAAGGACTGCTTGGTGGTATTTGATAAGCTGGAAATTTAAAGCTTACACGTAATGTCCTCATATTTTTAATCATATATTGGATCTGTATATAATGTGAAGCTGTGTTTTTTCATATTGTGAAATGTCTTGCAAATCAAACTGAGGTATACTAACTTTGTATGATTCAAAGGTTACATGAAAATAGTCAGCTGTTTAGAGCAGGATAAACAGTCTAGCTTGTTCTACTGTGGTGACTTTACAGTAAAACTGGTATAGCAGCTGTGGTGTTCATGATCAGTGTTAGGTTATATCAAGGGCAGCAGAGATCAATTTGAGGCTGATGATGCTAAGATTCATTCACTGAATTCCACCTTTATATGAACTTTATATAGTCTAGTATAAAGACAGTATGGGAATTAGCCAAGACAGTTTGTGAAACATGTGCTACATCTTGTTCAATTCAGTTGTGTAAATCCACAAGAGCAGTAAACCTCAGAGCAGCAGCAGCAGCACAGGTCAGCTGATCACAGTCTTTACACAAAGAAATCTACTGGAGCTCACAGTAGAAATTATTGTGAGTTGTGATTCTATTCCACTACAGCCAATCTTAGGGTTCCTCCACCTGCTAAATCCTCACTTTTAATTCATTATTATCAGGCTGTCCTACAGTAAAAGCTCCCTGAAAAGTCTTCAGCTGATCCAAAGTGCTGCAGCTAGAGTACTGACAGGGACTAGAAAAAGAGAGCACATTTCTCCTATATTGGCTTCACTTCACTGACTCCCTGTTAAATCCAGAATAGAATATGAAATTCTTCTTCTCACTTACAAGGTCTTGAATAATCAGGCCCCAGCTTAAAGACCTCATAATACCATATCACACCAATAGAGCACTTCGCTTTCAGACTGCTGGCTTACTTGTGGTTCTTAGGATACTTAAGAGTAGAATGGAGGCAGAGCCTTCAGCTTTCAGGCCCCTCTTCTGTGGAACCAGCTCCCAGTTTGGATTCAGGAGACAGACACCCTCTTTATTTTTAAGATTAGGCTTAAAACTTTCCTTTTTGATCAAGCTCATACAGTAGTTAGGGCTGGATCAGGTGACCCTGAACCCTCCCTTAGTCTTGCTGCAATAGTATAAAGTGCCTTGAGGCAACTGTTTGTTGTAATTTGGTGCAATATAAATAAAACTGAATTAAATTGAATTGAACTTTTCTAAGTTTGGTGGCACAATCACCCTCTACATTGTAGGCAACCGAAAATAGTACAAACTTTATTATTTTTATTTGAATACAGAGAGATCATTAGGAAAAGTTGAACATTAGTTACTGATATACAGAATTCAATTAATCTATTTGGAGGTTAGACTATGATGGCCCATCAAAGCAGAACGGAATCCCAGCAATGACAAGAATAGTGATAATGATTTGGATGAGGTGGAGGTGGAGGTGAAGATGGAGATGGAGAGGAGGTGGAGAGGAGGTGGGTTGCACAAATGAGTCTGCAAGGAAGAATGACAGGTAAGCAGTTAGATTTAAAGTACGCAAAGTGGAGACTGATTGGCTTGAAGTATGTGGGCAGAAAAATGATTGGACTAGAGAAATGACGTCAGCTTTGAGCTTGATGGCATGGAAGTGTTGTGAAGAATAAACTATAGCAGCCAAATACCCAGGAAAGCAGACAGAGGAGTAAATACAGATCTTCCTTATTGAACTTATGCCTAAGCTTCATTATTATAGCACAAGGGCCTTTGCATAAAAAAAAATAACTGGTAGAAATGTCCTACAAACAGCTACTTTTTACTTTTTTGCTTTACTTTCAGAGCCTGCACTTTTTCACTTTTACTCAAGTAAAGAACTTCAACTTTTACCAAAGTTTTTTAAATGCAAGTGTCTGTACTTTTACTTGAGTAAAGAATGGCACCTCTGCCGCTTCTGGAAGAGTGATAATTTGGGGTTGTTTTCCAGCCACGGGACCTGGGCACTTTGCAGTCATAGAGTCGACCACAAACTCATTTGCGTACTAGAGTCAAATGGGAGACCATCAATCCAACAGCTAAGGCTTGGTTCAAATTGGGTCACGCAACAGGAAAGTGAGCCCAAGGACACCAGCAAATCTAAACAGAATGGCTGAAAAAGAAAAGTAGCAAGGTATTGCAATAGCCAAGTTGAAGTCCAGACCTCAAGCTGATTGAAATGCTGTGGCGGGACCTTAATAGAGATGTGCATAAATGAACTCAAGCAACAGTGTAAATGAGTGTGACAAAATTCCTCCACAAAGATGCGAGAGACTGGTAAAGTTATACAGAAAACACAAAATTTTCTTGTTCACATGACTGTATGCGCTAACTTGTGATTAAACTGAGATATTAAACTGAATGTATTTTTCAATTTGGATTATCGTGAGGGACAAAAAAAAAAAAATCTAAAATGGTTTGAGTTCTGTTTTTGTAGGTTTTGCAGTTACAGACTTAAGTGATGCTGTGATGCCCCCACACAGGCAGATAGAAGTGGAACAGGTGCAGTCACAGTAATCCTTCCTTATATGTCTGAGGCTCCACCTAATCAAACCATTAAAATGATGCAGGCGTCAGGCGGCTTGGAGAGGGTCAGAGCAGAGCAATGACAACTCCAATGACTGCTGGAGATGAAGATGTCTGTTTGTTGCCCATCCAAAGCTAGCACCTGCATTTGCTTGGCATCTGTGTGTGTGTGTGTATGTGTGTGTGTGTGTGTGTGTGTGTGTGTGTGTGTGTGTGTGTGTGTGTGTGTGTGTGTGTGTGTGTGTGTGTGTGTGTGTGTAGCTCTCTATTGAATATTTCATTCAGGTCAAGGGCAAAAAGCACTTGTTCGCCAACACGATGAATAACAGACTGCTAATGGCAGGCATATGGGCAGGGAAAGCAAGTTTTTTAATTGATAAATTATATAATTGGGTTTTATTCAGCTATTCAGCATTTAGGTTCATTTTCAATTTATTGTTTCCGCTGGTAGGATATCATTTCAGTTGTCCCCTGAGCAGAGAAAACTGACTGAGTATACAAATAAGCCCATTTTATTTCTAAATAAATGGCAGCTGATGGGTTGTGGTGGCCATTTGTGCTCGTCCCCATTAACAGATGATGCTCCCACATGTTACAGCTGCATCACTTGATGACACTCCAGGGGAACAGATGTGTTCAAATGAATTTACAGAGAACTCTGACGTGACAGAGATGGTGTTCCATTATTTTCCTGTCATTTTGCTCAGCTCAAAGTTGTCGGCTGTACAACAAGAGGTTCAAAGCCCAGGAACAAACAATTTCAAAGTCTTAGTGTAGTTAAATAGTATGTATGGGACTACAAAATAACACATGCGTATTCATTATTATGCAAATTGCTATGGTCTCTTCAGGGGCTCTATGATTTCATTTTCAATTATACAGTCTCCTCTGTCACCTTACAAGTTTTGTTTCCTCTTTCATTGTTTTTGAACATCAAATCCATAACAGCTTGGGCATTAAATTAAAGTCTAAATGGAAGCCTTGGAGAATTTAGTTACATTTTGTTACACTAAATGCAAAATTCTTATTAAAGGATTTATAAAGCCTGCGTGCGAATGAACAAGTTTCTGGCTGCTTCACTATTTGTCACTAGACTTTCAATAAAGTGTCAAATGTTAAATTCTTCCAATGGAAAATTAATATTTTCTATTGTTTAACAGCAGAAATATATGAACATTAAAACTGCCATTCCAACTGTCTGAATTTTAAAATGAAAGAAAAGAATTTAATAAGCAGCAGAAAAAGATTATTTATACCCTCTCAGGGGTTGATTGGTTCCATGTCTTCAGGTCTTCAGAGAGGCAACAAGCAAGCCTGACTTTCACTACCACTGACATTATCTGTGAGTAAGGCCTGATATGAGGTAAATACTGCTATTTAGTTAAATGACCATACAAAAAGTGCCAAGACAATTATTCCAAACAGACTGTTGGCTGCATCCCCTGGCAAATGTGTTTGCAGCTTGCATTAGTATTTATGACGTTGCTGTGTGTCAAACTACTGGGGCATGTGGGATGGATTAACTTTTCCAAAAAGAGAAAAAAAAATATATAAAGCTGTGACTTTACTGCTTCTAGCAAAATTTTCTAGGGTTGTAATATATCAAAACTAACATCAGCATCATGCAGCTGAGCACAGTGTTAATTAAGCATGATGATCACTTGCACTGCAAAAGCCATTCTTCTTGCAGTTATGTAGATAAAAGTCCATTTTTTCAAAATTCATTAGCAAGTAATGAGGCAACATTTAGTACAGCCATTGTGGATATCAGTGCATTAAGACTGGACTGAGTTTGGGGTCACCTTGAATTCAATACTCAGTATTCAGTACATGTAAATAGAATTTGAATAGCCCAAGCAGGAGACAATATGCAGTTCTAGTCAAGTTACCTTCATGTGTTGATGCGAATTCTCATTAATGGATGTAAATGCAGCTCTCTCTGGCACATTGTATTCAACATCTCTCCTTCACTTATATCATCAACCATCTTATATGCAGTTGTGATGCAAATATAGATGCTGTATTCCACTCAAAGACTCAAGATATAAAAGGATGATGTCATATTGACAGTATGCTCATTTCTGTAATGGACTTATCTCTTAGAGATGTTGTACAGTTTACTGTAAATGCTATGTAATTATGAATTTTTGATGCACAGATAGTGCATGATAAAATGAAGTGTCTGCATGAAGTGTATTCACTTTAGCAGTATGTAGGAAACACTGAAGAACAAGCTACATACTATATATTGTAACAATGGCATTGCAAGCTGTGAACTTTCAGTGTCACATCTTTCAAACTACATAATTGCATGGAATCACTTAGCAGTATATCTTGTACTGTGAAAGAAAATGACCCATAAATGCTCTAAGTGGTGTCTTGGAAATATATTTGATGCCACAACAAAACTCAGTGGGAGTGCTATGGTTTCCTTGCTTATGTATATGTATAGTGGAAAGTGTCAAAGGTGTTTCGTACATGTTGGAGAGGTTCATATGTTAATTTGCATGTGTAACTGAGTTTCCAAATCTCCACAGTTTGAGCTTTTCTTTACCTAATAATGTATGTTTTGCCACTAAGGGCATGTATAATAATCCAAATTAAAATATCTCAAGTATTCAATGGGTTTTGTGCACCCTTTAAATGTTCAGATGACATCATTTTTAGCACTTTGGTGATACCCTGACTTTCATCAGGTTAAAATTTCAATTTGTCCAGCCCTGTGTCCTTGTTTATGAGGAACTACTTGAACATGACATTTGTCATCTTCTTTCCACTTTGCATTTAACACTAATCAGAATCTGCTGAACGATGATGGTAAACATAATTAATAAAGCACAATATTTCTTCACAAGATCCCTCTGAGAAATCTTACTGGGAGCTTGTTAGGATGCTGACATTAGCATTTAGCTGAAATCATTAAATCACAGAGATGTTAACATGAGTGCAGGCTCTTGGTGTTGTTAGACCTATGATTACTCCTGAGTTTCTTGTTTCCTAAAATTTACTAATCCAGTGCTCATCCCACTCAATGGCTGCCATTCAGTCTCTTGCGCTAAAAAATCCTTTTGTTTAATACCCAGCATAAACTGTAATCTATCTACATGTTCCAGCCTTTCTCCAGACTGTGCAAATAAAATACCTATTAACCTTTATATTGCTCAGTGCATATGCAAGGGTTGGAGTCCCAGAAATCATTAATAAGTCACACTCAAGTGGCAGATCTAAGACCCTCCAGTTATACATGTGCAAAAAAGAAAAAAAAAAACTGACTTATTCAGATTCCCTCATCTGCATACAATCAAACTGTGCAGTGAGCCATTAAGAGGGACGAAGATGAGCAGGAAGACTTATGAAGGGGTCTGTGTTGTCTTAACCAACAAAGGCAGGAAATAAATCAGTAAGTCTTAAGCAGTGAATGAGCTGTCTGCTGGTGGTGAAAGGCTCGCTCTCTCTCTCTCTCCTTTCTAGCTGCTGGCTATGATGGGCAAGTTCAGGCCAGATCTGAAAACCTCAGGGTGTAGTGGTGTAGTCAGGGCAAACTGCATCAGTGGAAATACACAGAAACTGAAGCCAAGCTCTCAGTGTCTAAAGAAGATAGATAATTTTCTCATAAAAGAAAAACAGACTCATTATTTTGATGAGAAACAGCTGGTGAGCTGCCAATTAGACACAGAATCTACATTATTAGTGAAATTTGCTGCTGGCAGTGATGTTTTTTCCCCCTTTCTTTCTTTCTTTCTTTCTTTCTTTCTTTCTTTCTTTCTTTCTTTCTTTCTTTCTTTCTTTCTTTCTTTCTTTCTTTCTTTCTTTCTTTCTTTCTTTCTTTCTTTCTTTCTTTCTTTCTTTCTTCTGAATGAGCTCTGAAAGAAAATTGGCTCTCAATAGATGAGTTTTCTTGTCCACTCTGTGCTAAAGCAAGATATTACTTTGGCAAAAGTTTGGGATTGCAAATGTGTGTGTGTTTCAAGAAAAAAGAAAAAAGCCAATGTATAAAAGCTGGCAAATCAACATAGCAGATGGAGTGGAAAATATGGGATGTGACTGTGCTCTTCAAAGGCTCAGGTCTGTTTTATATCCATTTTTTTTTTTAAATCAATATATCATGAAAGTTTGATTGCACAGATGGCATTTTCATTCCACTCAAAACAGATCATAAATTTCAATGAATATTTAAAGTGACACCCAGAAATTCAACATCATCAAAAGCATGTTGTGGCTGTAGTGGGCCACGCTGAACGTAAGTTTGGTAATGATAACAGTCAGTGAAAGTCTCAAAGGCTGAATGACAGAGACCCTCTGACCTTTTCACAACGAGCATCTTTATATAGCAGATTTAAAATTCAGAGGACATTTTCACTTTATGGCAGAGGTCTTAAAGGTGAGAGGGCTACTGAATAGAGGGACATTTGAAATGATAATTTTATCTTGCCAAAAAATATTGTTGTCATTTGACTTAATCATTTAGATAAACTGCTCAATTAACATTCCCCCTGTGTTACAGAGCGATAAGCATATTTTTCAATATGTTTCATGTGTCGGGATGAGATAGATGTCACTATTCATTGTTCAGATTTCTTATCGGATGTTCAGCGAGGGGGAAAAACATGTTAGTCTTTGGGATGTTTGCGCATGACCTTTTGAAGCCGAACTGGGAAACAGAGAACTATGTTAACAAAAAGCTCTTTTTGTAAACAAATGAAACGATGAGGAGGACTTTCTATGGTCTTATAGATTTTGCTCTTCTTTTTTCATTCACGTTGTTCAGTGTCTTCGTCCTTCTGGAAATGCTTTTATCAGTTTCCATGAACTAGCATAAAAAAACTCAGACACGCATCCCTTATTTCTCTACTAGCCTCCTGCTGGATTTGGCTCTTTCCTGTTTTCCCGCTCAGGGGCAGGCGCATTCTGTCCAACAAGTCCTCCAATCTTGAACATTTACTTGTGCAAGGTCATGTGTTGGGAGCACTTATCTAAAGTTTTCAATGCATGGGAGAATAGAAAAGAATGAGCCTTAACCACTCATTTCTTTGTGTGGCTGAATAACTATAATACTGACATAAATGCCAAATAGTGGCATGAAGCTAGAAATGGATATGTGGTTTCCTCTTGTGATAAGAGAAAGTGGGCATATTTTAAAATATATATTTTTGTGGTGTTTTTCCTCTTGTCTCCACTACCTACACATCTCTGTGGCCACTGCAGGTTATTTGTGACTTTATTCAAATTAGATTGCCTTACAGTTCTTGCTTGCTTTACAGCATGTAATTACCCAAATATTTACCTGTGTAAATTACAACTGGTGACATTAAGGATGCCACTTTGTGCTATTGAGGGAGATAAATGGATATTTTGCAGCCAATAAACAGCAGAAAATCCTACAAACAGCACAGGGAGGGGCCCATTACCTTTAGTGAGAAAGCTGTTGAAAGGTTTTGTTAGATATTGAGCAGTGGAGTCCTTGTTGTAAAAGTTCCATTCTTCTTTTCTGGTTTCAGTTTCATTCCAAATCACTGCCTCCACAAAATTGGAGGTCTCTGTGTGAGAAGTTGTTTAGAATTGGTTAAAAAAAAAATAGCTTTATTGAATATCAAGTGATCTTAACCAGGATGTTTTTTTTTTTTTTTTCAAACTGGATGCTGAAGCTCCCTGCTAGGCTATCCTACTTAGACTCCACTGAGCTGCCTGTTACTCAAGTAAACAGTTTAAACAGCTGACACTTTATAGAATTTAATCTTAATAATGTAAAATAATAAGCTAATCTCTTAATGGAAGGTGTCTATCAAAACAACAGACTCATTTAGTGTGAATTAAGGACATATGATATATCCCTGTGTTTTGTTTTCTTTTTTTTTTTCAACATCCAGTATTCCAGTGTATAAATACCAGTAGTAGTATTTATACTGTGTTTCATCAGTGCATACTGACCCCGGGAACACCTCGCCCACACTCTGCAACACTGGCACTGGTTCCCAGTTCAACAGCGCAGATAAGATAAGATTCTCAGGTCATTTTCAGATCTAACGATTTACTGACCTCGTCCAGCCTCACACACTTCACTCCTACCACATGCTCTGCTCACATTGATGGGCTGTTCTCCGATATGGTCATGAGGTCTTTAGGATTTTAGACCCCAAGCTGTTGAATTTGGCTCCTGGCCATTTAAACCCCTCTTTTTAGGATTCCATTCTGCTTATCTTTTGAAACTTTTAAACTGCTTCCTGCCTGGCAGCTCCTTTGAAGGCTTTTCTTTCATTCTTTAGCAAAAGATAAAAATTCTGTTCGCAAGGCCACTTTACTGAATTGTTTGCTGATTTGAGACCCCTATGGACAGGAAGGTGTAATTCATTTACACCTTGAAATGCATTTCATATAACAGTGTTCAGTAGCTTCTTTGGTTGTTCCACAGGCAGTAGACAGTTTGCTTTAAGTTACAGATGTTCAGACAGTCAAATCTAGAGTAAACAGAAACAGTAATCACATATAATCTGTAGTCGAGGAACAAGATTTTTGGCAGCCAAGGCTTTCTGGTTTTGGCTTCTGCTCTGCTTTTCTAAGTTACATTAACCAATCATCTCTGAGCAGGGTGTGGTGGCAGGTAAGTAAACACTGTGTGTTCAGAGTAAACATTGGATTGAATTATATGAAATACAATATTGAAACTATGACTTATCATCTGATGACAATTCAGCTTTTCATGAACTTTTTCAAATGTAGAATATTTGTAAGAATGATCTGCAGATGGAACAGGATACCATGGCCTGGATGTCTGCAGGCCAAACTAGAATACCTGAAATTAGACTAAGCTTGCAGCCTAGATTCCAGGACTGAGACTCAAGCAGTACTCTCAAATACTATCTGCAAGTAAGGTCTTTTTTTTGCTTCTTGATTTGAACTTCTGGAATATAATGTTTCCGTTCTATCAGAGCATCATAAAGTATGGGATATCATCATTGTATGGCAATTTCTCTGTGCAGGCAAAATCTAAGCTGTTGCATCTGGAGCAGTCTGCCATGATGTTAACTGGGGGGACTGAAGACCTCTCCCTTCAGTCCAATTATGAGTGGACTGCATTCAGTCAGGCACAGAGGGTTCTATCAGACCTGTCTGTCTAGTTTTGATTACAGAAAGATTACTGTTCTTTATCTTATTATTATTTATTTCTCTTTTCTTTTAATGTTTGACTCTTTGCAAAGGCATCTTCTATGATAGCACTTGAGTCCACAGCAAATTTCCCTAAGGGAACAATAAAGTATATTGTACTGTATTGTATCAGACGGTACAGTACCTTCAGGGGCAGCAGAGTAGTGCAGTGGTTATCTCTGTCAAATCACAAGAAGGGCGTGAATCCACTGGGTGGCCGGAGCCTTTCTGTGTGGAGTTTGCATGTTTTGTGTCTATGTGGGTTCTCTACAGGTACTCCAGCTTCCTAACACTGTTCAAAGACGTGCATGTTAGGTTAACTGGTGATTCTAAATGAAACATTGGTGTGAATGCAATTGTGAACAGTTGTCTGTCTCTCTGTGTTAGCCCTGCAATAGACTGATGACCTGTCCAGGGTACTTTCCCTCTGTGACAGCTGGGTTAGGCTCCAGCCCCCCCAGAGGGATGGATGGATGGATGGATGGATGGATGGATGGATGGATGGATGATGATGATAATCTTAACTGCTCTACAGAAATGTATCGTATTTGTTTTTTTTTTAAAGACATAACAGGTGGTTCAGTGAGCAAATGTGTCCGGGTAGCATTCGATTTCTTCAGCTACAGTTTATTTGAATGCTAATTTTGGAATACCATTTAATATGCATTAAGGGAATACCATTTAATATGTAATGTTATACTTAGGAAAACTTGTGGCATTTCTACATTTTGATCTTTGTATAGCTTAACATAAACACACAAATTTCACATTTGATATGAAAAATTTATCATGGCTGCCTAAGAGCTGCTGATGAGCTGTATAGATGAAGTAAGTGGAACAAATTATGGTAGAAAAATGCAAAAATGTTTTTTTTTTTTGATGTGACAGAAGTTGGCCCGAGCCTAAATATTTAACTAAATGTTAAATTTCCAAAATGAATATTTAATGAAATCATACAGAGTGTTCCCTAAGTTAAATATTTAACTAAATCCCAAATTAAGGTTTTGCTAAACTAAATATTTAACTAAAGTTAAATGTTGAATTTACCAGACTAAATATTTCACCAACTGTTAAACGCAGATATTTCTCTCTCGCACGCTTTCTTTCTGCATTCTGATGTTTTCTCCCAGGTTTCAGGAACTTCCGATGCCGTCAGTTAAGGTTTTACTTTCCATGAATAGTAAAATAGCTTGTATTTAAAAGGTGAAAACTATGAAGTAAATGGAGCGGGCCAGAGTAAAGACGTTAGACAGCAGTTCACAAAAACAAAAATGAAAAATGTAAACTCCCATTGACATCCTTTACTCAGTAAAGACATCAGAGAACATTTTCCCTTACATTTTTGGGGGGTGGGGGGGTGGAGGGGAATCCAATTTGACAACATGAAGTATTTACACTCATTTTCAGGTCTTTGATTTTGATAGGAACCTTTGCAGAGAATTACATTTTGACCTGAAAATAATCTACCTTTGTTCTCAGCATCGTGCTGCTTTGAGATTAGCGGCTGGCTTGAGCATTTCTAAGCAATGGATTTTAATTTAAAAAAGCACTTCATGTGCAGTTTTTGTACTGATGATTTCATTCATGGCAGCTGACATAAATAAGCCAGAATAACCACATTAGAATTAGTCAGTGATGAATACATGTACAAGATCCCATATAAATATAAATCTATATGTCTATAAAGTAAGCTGAAACATTGCCTATAATGAAAACATGAAGGAAATCAAGTCGTTGTGTCTTTGCTAACACTACATAATATTAGATGATTTTTATTCTGTTGAAAATTTGGGAGACTGATGATTTGTATTTCTTGGTGCATTCATATGTTTGCCCTCAGTCTCACTGGTAATAATGCACCTCTGTAAATCCCTGCCTTGTCTTTTTTGCATTATGTAAATCACACTTTTAAAACATCTAGAATTTGAATCATTGTGCACTCTTAAAATGCCACGGTGTTTTTGCAGCTGAAAGGCTGTATTGTAATTCTACAAGTGTATGGTGTTAAAGCTTTTGTTTTGTAAAATCATGGTGCTGTTTCTAATGTGGCAGCACAGATGGTGCCACCGAGTTTGAATATTTATGCTCAGGCAGTGTCCATCAGCTCAGGCCATAAATTGAGAGAGTACTCCAGGTCAGGCTGGGCTTTCCCAATGGAAAACAAAGAAAATACTTAAGCAAGCAAATCCAGCACACCTACATAACACTTACTGTTTTTTAACTAAACCCCACAAATTCTGTCTATATGTTAGAATTAAGCTGCTGAAAAGAGAAAAAGAGCTCAGTGTTCTGTCAAATATGACAGCACCATTTTTGTAGCTATTACACAATCAGAAGCCCAGCACAGACCTCAGGTACAGTGATTTGTGCACCGAAAAGAGTAAAGGACACTTTTTTATGTTATTTAGTTATATCTGTACCGTAGCTCTTTGTAACAAGGGGTCTCTTGGAAGAAGGAAAAACGTGTACTGCTTGCTTGCAAAAAACATGTTAACAGAAGCTGGCTGGCTGGATGGATCAGTGAGTGTGGGTTCGGATTATTTTCAAATTTATTAGGGCCAAACATCTGATACAAGGTTTAAGATTTGGAGCTGGATATCTGTGAGTCTTTGTCTTAAATATAAATTTGTCTGACAAGGCTCTTTCCAAAAATGAATATATAAATTTCCCAACATACGTATGCACTGCACTGCACTGCACTGCACTGGGGTGGCTGTAGCTCAGGAGGTCACCTACTGATTGGAAGGTCAGCGGTTTGATTCCTGGGTACACCAGGCTTCGTGCCAATGTATCCTTGGGCAAGATACTTAACCCCAAGTTGCTCTCTGACGCAAGCGTTGGAGTGAGAATGTTAGATAATAATAGTTAATCATGGAAGTGCTTGTATGAATGGGTGTGAAAGGGGTAAACGTAAACGTGTTGCATAAGCGCTTTGAGTGCTCAGATAGAGTAGAAAAGCGCTATAAGAACTAGTCCATTTACAGGGAATGAAAGTAAATATTAAATACAGAAGATGCAACTTTCAAACACAATCTGTGAACTGCGATACATGTGGTTCTCTGCAAGTTCTTCGAATTTTATTCAAAAAGTTTTTATATTGAAAAATATGAATTATAGAATATTTGACTCACAGTATTTGAGCTACTGTCCACAGGGACCGTGAGGGCTGAAGGTCCTCTGGAAGGGTCTAATTCAAAAATGAGTAACTCTTCATAAGCTGCCAAAATATCTCCAGAGTGTGCACATTAGCTGCATCTCGTCGCATAACCTCTGTCCAGGTACTCTGCCAACACTGTAACCTAACTTTAAAATAACTAAATTATTATTTTTTAAAATGGCTTAGAGGCTTTCATGAATATCAACAAAAGTCTGTGGATATTATCAAAAGTCTGGTACAAATGAAGGCTCTGACAGTGCCAAGAGCCTTATGTTTAAACCATCTGATCATCTGAAAAGAAATGCCATTAAAATTCCATGCAGGGTTGTTTATCATCAAGATTCATCAAATTAATTTGTGTAGATGTTTGAAGTTTGGCAATGACTGTGCACCTGAAAGAAAACAAGTGAAATGGTAATATTTAGTACATTATTTGCTTGGTTTTGCAGGAATGGATCTACTTTACCTGGCACAGCTTGCACACTAGTTGTTTTTATTAGTTTTTGTTGCACAGTCAAAGTTAGAGACTATTCAAATACACAGTGAATATGCATACATTAATGTTTTCTGTATATTTTTTGGTACTGTGGAAAAATACTGGTAGTGGGCAAAAATAAATAGATAGAAGTTTAAAATATCCCTTTGCTAATTGTATGAGCATTGTTTGGCTCATTGTTTGTGGCCGTGTCCTATCTTAATATGAAATTGCTAATTGTTGGCATACCCAGTTTCTTCCAAGAGTCCTTGTTTCCCCATTTTAAGTTATATTAATAAAATTATATCAATATCTGTGAGCAACCAGTGCAGACGCAGGTTAAAGTCCTTATATAATGCAAATATACACATTTTTAGTGGTAAATAAAGCCTGTGGTTTGAACATTTATGCTACTTTTTTTTTTTTCTTTTTTCTGAATTTAAACCATTTCCCCCTAGAAGCAGAGCAGAAAAGAGTACCTGCCAGGACCTTGAAAAACCAGTCTTTCAAAAGTGATAATGCTGGTTTGTCTGGTTTATTCAAGGCTTTCTGCCAAAGTGAAGATCCCTTTAATTCATCATTAATAAACAAGAAAAATGCACCCAAATGCATAAGGGCTCACAGTGCTTTTACTGATGTGTTTTCCTTTTTTTAGCTTTCCCATGAGATATTGCAGATAACAGTGGTGACGGTGATGTTAAACAGCAGATGTGCCACTTATGCCATATATGTATGTAGTAAGCCATGTGCGTACCAATACATTCTTGCCAACTCTTCCAAACACAAAAATTATCTTTATAAATACGCTCAAATGAAATCAAGAGGATGCTGCTATTATGTCGTTGTGCATGTCTGCGCATCGGCCCACACAGTGTACAGGTCTTTTTTTAATCAGAAAGAGAAATAAAGCCACACGCAGTGGTCTGGCAGTCATTTAGCTGTACTGTTATAATTAGTTAATTTAAAATATGTATGTGGCAAATTGACAAAGACCACATGTGAGGGATGTATTTCTCTTCAGCAGCACAATGTTTCTTCAGGTTTTCATTGATGGAATGGGTATCTTGACATCTTGAAGTGCCTCCAGTAATTCTCCTAAATTGTCCTTTTGGAATACAGCCCAAGACTGAAGCCTAGTAATACCCAAACTACATTAAAACTGGGCTTTAACCCTGGCACAGTTATGCAATAGCTAATCATTGTGAGTGCTTAAGAGTTTATTAGGATGCTTTCATGCTTAAAATAACATCGCAAGGCCCCAGAGATGTGCACAGCTGGTTTACCAGCAGTTCATTGATTTTATACGGTACTGTTGTTAGTCTCCAGTGCCTCTGCTAATGAAAACTGTCAACTAGAAGATGGTTACAACCTCCACAACATCACCCATTGGTTTGTAAAGTCCCATTGCAGCATTCTGGCTATCGCCATCTTGTTTAAAAAAAAACAAAAAAACAGATCTCAGCAGTGAGAGGCCAATCTAACTGAACAACCAAGATTGTAGGAACTTGTAGAGTAGCTAAGCCCTGAGGCATGCTCTTTAAATTTACTCCAAAAGGGTCTATAATTTACAAAATGAACATCAATTCAATTCAATTTTATTTATATAGCACTAAATCACAACAAACATTCGCCTCAAGGCGCTTTATATTTTAAGGTAAAGACCCTACAATAATTACCCAACAGTCAAAACGACCCCCTATGAGCGAGCACTTGGCGACAGTGGGAAGGAAAAGCTCCCTTTTAACAGGAAGAAACCTCCGGCACAACCGGGTTCAGGGAGGGGCAGTCAATGGACATCGAGTTGTATTAAATAGGACTTTCCAACAATCGAGAATACTGAGGCAAGGACATAAATCATGTGCGATGGGTTAATTTTCTCAAAGAAAATGGCCATTAGAAATATGGTAGGATTAAGGACCTACCAGGCCTTCTTTAAGACCCTGAAGCTGTGTCTATCTTTTATGTTCAATTTATGTTGATAACATGACCAGAATGCCAGAATGTTTACATCCAACAGCAAAATAGTACCAATGTGAGTGAAATCCGGTTACTGGGGATAACTTGGTGATAAAAAAAAAAAGCTATATTCAAAGAGAGGTGTCACATTCTAACTGGCCTTTAGAACAACTGACATTTCGTACAAATATGTGAGGCAATGACATTGGACAGTGAGTGGAGGGGAAAATCAGTCTAATTTAGACCCTGACAAGATACTATCTCACTTTAAAGAAAAGCAGCAGTATGCAGGGAAGAGAGGAACGAAGAACAAGTACAATCACATATGCTGGCAGCAGCAAATCAATTAGAGTTAGATGGAAACTACAGTGTTGTGCTGCCATGTAACCACCACTTTCATATTTGCAGAAATATATGCTTATATTTATATATAGACTAGAATTCCACTCACATTTTTCCATACATGGTTAATGAACATTCACTATTACTCTCCATTTGGCTAAATCATTGGACAGCCTGTTTTACGGTTTACTATTCTTTTCACTTACATTGAGAGATTTTGACTCTGCATTGTTGAATTTGGTGAGAAGACAATGGTTTCCAGATACCTGTGGGGGTTTCTTTGTCAGGTACTGCCTCTTAAAAATGTTATTTGCTGGCACACAGAATGTTGAGGCAGAGAGGGCAAACAATTTGTGACTGAGCTGGATCACTTTTTGCACTGATGGGACTGTTTTGTACACATGCTGTACAGTATATCAGCCAGTATGTTGAACCCACTGGGATGTCTGTCTGAAGAAGAAAACAAGGGGAGTAGAACTCATTGTGTGGTGTGTTTTTGTTTTATTTTATTATTTTTTTTTTTTTAATATACTATGTGTCTACTGGAGCTTTGCTTTTGCATGCCAGAGCTTAACTATGGGGGTTGTGTTGCTCTCTTCACAGGTGATAGTGTCTGCAGGATATGATAAGATATTTTTCTCTGCAACGATATGCTTTCAGAATTTAAAAACTATACAAAAGGATGACATTGTTAACATATTGTGGATAGTTGGTGTTGTATTTTTTTTTTTATTCTGCAATGTCACAGCTCTTAATCTCATTCAGCTGTTATTTTTCTTGAGAAAGATATTGTTTAATAATTACAGCTTTGAATTTATGTGTCAGTTTTTAGCCACATAGAAAACGAAGATGCAAGAAATGATGTGATTTTGTGCTTTTGCACAGCTGTTTACACAACAAAGTATTTCTGTCAGCATAGAAATATTTTTTCTCTGTTACTTCACTGCTAATGTAGAGTAGATGTGGAGCTGAAGTAAAATTTAATGAGTTTTGGCTATTGGCTATTGAAAAGTTAATGATTGCCCTGGATGACATAGTTATATTATGAACATTTAATGAGAGGCAATGTAGGTTTCTAAAACAAGTTCCTTCTGCTGGAAGGCAGAATCCTGCCTGTCCTTTTACGGATGCTAACTTGTGGTTCTTTTAATTTTACCATTTTCTTTTTTGTGTTTCCCCCACAAAAAAAAAAAAAAAAAAAAGCACTTTAAGCTCAACTCTTTGTTCGAAATTTTTCATAATTATTTTTCCTTTCCAAATTCCTTGTAAGTAGTAATAATTTTAGATTTGTTTCCATGTTACTGTATCTTTAAAGAAGATTTTGACTCATTTTCACAGTTTTATTACTGCAAACACCATTCTGATTTATCCATCTATCATTGTATTTGAGATCAAATGCTGCACGGAAAAATGTGACTTGAGCTTGGAGGTCGGATGGATGACAACTGCACAGACTTTGCCCACGCAAGTCTGATATCTTGAAACATAAAGAGTACTTTCAAATCCAACACCATAGCAACACTTCTGCTTCTGCTTACCTGTTCTACCCACACATGACTCAGTGCTTCTAATCCACAACAGTAATCCTTCCTGTGATGTTAATAGAAAAAAAAAAAAAAAACACTCAGCGATGCTATAAAATTGTTAAACAACTCTCAATGTGAAAAATGGAATGGGTAATAATAAGAAACTGTTGGTTTATTTAATGCCTGACTTGAGCCTTAATCTCTATGCAAACAGATTTTATCAGATGGTAGATAGCAAAGGATAATATGTAATGGGAGGAAAAAGTAAATTAAATAGGAATGATACTTACAATAAGCCTGCTTGTGGATCTCCCTCAAGGCTATGCTAACTCCTGGGGTTTGGGACATGATTATTCATAACTATGGTTCCATCATTAGAAATCTCTAATTAATTGCTAAAGTGCTTCAGGGCCTGAAGTCACTTCCAGCAGGAGCAAAGTTAACATTTTTCTACAGCTTCCTGAGGATGAAATGTTGTAAAAATGAGTCACAGAAATTATTGCCATTTGCCTTTGGTGATTTTAAAACCATTTTGTTGGAGGTATTCAGAGGAGAATTTTAATAGGTAATATTCAGTTTAACATTAATGCTGAAATTTTTATTTATTTTTTTTTTGAGACAGAGGTTGTAAACCTTCTTACTGAACAGAACACTGATGGAGACTGTCGTGTAAAGCCCTGTCTCACAGTGCATTCAGGTGCATCTTTTTTTGTTATTAACTATTCCTTAATATATATACATCTATATATATATATATATACAATTATATTACATCAAAAATATGCTGTGCTGCCTGTATTTGCATTTGGATGTAAATGGTAGAAAACAGTGTTGGAAAGCATACCATGTGTGACTTCTGGGCAGGACCCTCAATATGCATTTAAAAAAAAATGCATAAATGATATATGCTGTAAAATGTCTATTAGTCATGTATGCCTTCCTATGTAATATTTGTCATTCAATAATTCAATAATTATTGAATGAAAATAATTATTCAATAAAAATCCAGTATTTGTCAATGATAAAACATGCACAGTGTTTTAATAAATGTTAATGATAAAACAGAAACCACTGGCACTGGTAAAGCCAGCAAGTAAAGAAAACACCTGCAAGGACTCACTCTTTAGCATAACACCCACCTACACTATTACTTACCAGCAAAGCCAGAGATGAGCTGATAGCAGGCATACACCAGTATGGGTTCAGCATGGGCTGTTATGAAAGCCTGATTATAAAATATCTTGATCATCTATTACTGACACAGTAGTTACAGGCTAAACAAGGGTATCAGATGATAAATCCAAAAATTCACCTTTTCAAAAGGCCTCCATTTCAAAGGGACCAATGACGTTTAGAGTTTTAGCTACAGTTTGTAGGGGTATGTGTCTTGTGGGCAACCAAAACTTTTGTCTAGGCATGTAGCCCGGAGCTGGGGTTCAACAACGTCTGCCAGATGTTTATTATGGTCCTTAACAGGGCAGCTTGAGATGGTTTCTACAGCCGGTGACAGCGATGAAGATAATGCTGCTCAAATGGAACAGAGCTCTCATCTTAACTGTGGGGAGCAATGATGGTTGATAGCCCAGGGATGCCTCAAATGGGGAGAGACCAGGGGAGGTGGTCATGGTGTTATGGGCATACTCAATCCAGTTAAGTTGCATGCACCAGGTGGATTGGTTGGCAGAAGCTACACAACGGAGAAATGCCTCCAACTCCTGATTGGTCCTCTCAGCTTGCCCATTAGTCTGGGGATGGAAAATGGATGATAAACCAACCCGGATGCCAAGCATGGGACAGTATTCTCTCCAGACACGGGACTTGAATTCAGGACCTCGCGTGGAAATGACATCTTGAGGAATCCATGAAGGCGGAAGAAGTGGTCAATCAGCAACTGGGCTGTCTCTAGGGCAAAAGGGAGTTTGAGAGCGATGGTTAGGTGGTCTGTTACCTGGGTCGGATTCATCTTTCTTGACATTCCTGACCCACGTGAGAGCCGATGATGCAGGATATTGGTGTTCTTGGAGATTACGTGAGAGGTGGAGAATTGGCATGATACAGTATCTAGTTTGACATTACGGGAGCCAGGCCTGTAAGTGATTGTGAGGTTTACACACAAACAAACAGCCCACCCGGCTTGATGAGTGTTGAATCTTCTGACTACTTTCAGGTAGGCAAGGCTTATGTGGTCTGTTGATGCCACAAATGGGCGCTCAGCTCCCTCCAGCCAATGACCCCATTCTTCAAGGGCCAGCTTGACTGCTAACAGCTCATGGTCCCCTATGTCATAGTTACACTCTGCAGGGAAGACACTTTGAGAGAAGAGAAACAGGGATGCAGTTTAACTTCCTTTTGTTGAAACAACACAGCTTCAATGCCTGAATCTGAGACATCCACTTTGATAATAAACTGCTTTGAGGTAACAGACTGGATCAGAACAGGTGCAAAGACAAACATTTCTTTTTAAGTGTTGAAAGCTTTCTGGGCAGAGTCATTCTAGTCAAAGGGGACCTTACATGTGACAGTTGTTAGTGGTAAAGCAATCTTGTTGTAAACTTCTATTGAAGGGGCAATAGAAGTTTGCGACTCAAAGGACTCGCTAGAGGAGTTTCTGAGTTGCAGGAATGGGCCAATTCACCACAGCTTGGACCGTTGCTGGGTCTGCTTAGATTTTTTCCCCTCTCTGATGTAACTAAGGAATAAAACAGTCAACATGAAATTCACACTTCTCACCTTTGACATAGAGTTTGTTTTTCCAACAGGCATTTCAGAACTTGATGACTGGTGCTTAGAGAGGTTCCTGGAAAAGATGAGTATATTGTCTTTGTTTATCTTGACGAATTGGTTCAGGTAATCATGGACATTATGAACTAAGGCCTGGAAAACTGCAGGGGCACTGGTGAGACTGAATAGCATTACTAGGTATTTGAAATGGCCAAAGTGGGTGTTGAAGGCCATTTGCCATTCGTCTCCCTTTTTAATTGAGACATCTTTGTCAAGTTTGGAAAAGATGGTGGCTCCCCGCAAAAGTTCAAAGATGGCAGAAGAGGTAATGGATACTTTTTTTTAAAATAGTGATGTCATTCAAACCTCAGTAGTTGATGCATGGAGGAAAGGTCTTGTCTCTCTTTTCTAAGAAGAAAAATCCTTCTCCGAGAGAGGAGTATGATAGCCGAATTATTCCTGCTGTTTTCCATGGATTCTTGTTACAGCTTGGTTAGGCTATATAATCTGCTAGTGGGGAGAGGAGCACCAGAAACCAGGTCAGTAGTGTAGTCAAAAGGGATGCTGAGGAGGGAGTGAGAGAACTAAGTCCTTTCTAAATGCTCCAAGATCATGATAAACCCGGGGAACAGATGACAACTCAGGTGGTTTTGGATGACAGACGGTGAAAGAATCTCCAGGAGGTGAAGCTGGCTTTAAGCAGTTCTGGTGGCAATGGCTGCTCCAACCTGAGACCAGTCTATGTGGATTGTTCTGACTTAAGCCAGGGGTAACCTAGGATCAGAGGAGTGTTTGGAGCTATGAACACATAATTGAATCAATTCAGACTGATTACCAGAGAGGGAGAGAATTACAGGCTCAATTTGGTGGGTGATGTCCAACATTCCACTGAATAATCAGTTACCTTGTTGCAGCATGAAGAGCCACATTGTCAGGGTTTGAGCTTCTATCAAAAAAAACTCCTGAATTTGGCCATAAAGTCAACATAGGAAAGATTAGGGTTATAGCTCAAAACTGTGCCCAACTCAGAGCACATCCCTGCGAGAACTCAGCCTGAAAAGTAATCTCACCACTGTCAGACGCGTATGCTTGGCTCTGTTGTCTGACCAAAACATATTAAATTAAGAATTCTCCAGTCTTATCTAACTCAACAGATAACACTACAGGTGTGGGGAGAGCTCTCTCCGGAGGTTCAGGAGGCGAAGATGGCAACAGCGAAGCCACAGGCTGGGGCTGGGAAATGACAGGTGAAGGGTTAGAAGACTGAGGAGGCTGAAAGGGAGAGGAAGTAAACATTCCATCGAGTTAAGTGATCTGAAACATCACATCCTGTTGTCCTGAGATGTATTCATGTCTGTCTGGGCTTCTTAGAGGCCTAAGTAGTCTGCTGAGTCCATTATTTGGCCTGATCGTTCTGTCATACTTTATAGATCAGATGGAACCCAGAAACAGACTGAATAAAAGCTGACGGGTTTATTTACAAAGACACAAAGACAAGATTTTGACAGCTTCCGGTTAACAAATCCAAGACTCCAATACAACAGATCCATAGTTAAATCTCTCCATGGGGAAAACTCTCAGTAACTCACTCAGAGTCAATGCTGAATTCCTGCGCAGAGGAGAACAAACAGGTGAGGCGAAGGCACAGAGTAAACATTCTGATAGAAGGAACCAACTTCACTGTTTCCAGATTAATGATCAGGCATAGACTGAAGGTCTTCCTTCCTCTAAAATAGCACACCGCAAATCAGACAATTACCATCAGGGGAGTTCATTAATCCCAGGTGTGCAGGACTGCAAGGCGAAGGCAGAGGTAGGGCCCACCCCGAAACACAAGGTGGGATTAACTCAAACACCCACACTCAGACACACATAGACAGAAGGAGGGGAGAGAGAAAAATTAAAGACCGAGGAGAAAGAAAGAATGGGTGAGCCAGAGCGGGAGGACTGGAGGGCCATGAACTACATATAGATTAATAATTTATGTCACATTTGCAGTGTAATTCAAGAAGTTCAGTTATTTTTCAACATTTCCTGTGTGCTTAACTGCTAAAACTATAAACTATTCTGGACCATTCTTTTTATTTTTTTATTTTTAACATTGCTTGTAAGCTGTGATTAAAATCTCCTTTTGCCAGTCAAACATAAAATACAGCCAAGAGGAGCCTATAGAGAATTTATAGAGCTCGTCTGGGAAAAGCACACTTGTTTGGTACAACAGTGCATTCAGATCATGACTCTGATTGCAAACGCTGCGAGAAAAGACAAGCTTATAAAAAAAAAATACAGATTTGTTTACACCAAAAAATACAACATTCTTCATCATTTTGTCCTTGTGAAAAGCCCCAGTGGAGTTTTTTTTTTTTTTTTTTTTTTCCTGATCAGGATTGTCAGCTTTCTCACCGTACCTGGTGGTGTAAGAGATTTTTGAAGCTAACTAAGCAGTCTTGCTTGGTGCAATACCCTCTGCTTGGCTGGAGTGTCTGGTCTGCTTGCTTGCTTGTTTTCTTAGTTTTGCTTTGTAACTCAACTGAGTGACATGTTTTTAATGGTGTTTATGTATTGTATTTGGATTATTTTCTTACAAAATAGTCTGAACTAGTTTTTCCATGTGGTTTTATCTGACCAAATTAAATTTCTCCCCTGTGTAGTTTTGCTGTTGTTTAAACTCAGTGTGAAGTGCCAAAAATGTTGACTTTTTCACAGTCGTTTTTTTTTCCCCTTTGTTTTTCTTTTTTTCTTTCTTTCTTTTTTTTTTTTTTGGCTTTTTCTCTTTTTGCCTTTTTGCATGCCACAGATGTTGCAATGGCCTGTCAAATTTCTGCTTTGTTGTTGTGCTTTTATGTTTTTGGCTTTCTCTACGCTACTGGACTTCACAAGCGCTAAATGACAGCACCAGGTACAAACCTAACAAGATGAACATGATGTGATGGTCTTTCATGTCATTTTCCACTAAGGATTGAAATTAACATTGCTGGTCCATCCAAACATCAGGCATTGTTAGTGAGCCTAATGTGGCTTGGATCATTCTAGTCCTCCAAATGATTCAGCTGACAACATCCAAGTTAGGGGTGTCAGAATAACACATTTTTCACAAAACAATTATTGTGGTCAAAGAACTTCACAATAGTGATGCCATCTTGACATCTATAGAATTTTAAAAATATGATAGCATAAGCACTAACAGTGAGAGTCATCTATAACTTTGTTTATTGTATCTGTTGTCTTTTTTGGCAAATTAAATCAGAATACAAGTGCAAGGATGTAGCAAAACAGTGTAACAATAACTGTACAAAAGCATGCAAAAAGAGTAATTACAGTCATTTATGAAATCAGATGAATATCACATTTATTGTCAACACATGGTTAATCCATCCCTAATACAAGTAAGACTCCGCTCAAAATATGTTCTTGTAGTGTCAAAGTTTAAGCTGACTTGAGCTTAAAAAGATTACTTTTGGAAATTCAACTTGAATTCATGTGTTCTACGAAGCTCTGAAATAGTCACAGGAAAAATACAAAAGAGAAAAATATTGTCATGCTTTTCACTTCAGTGGACACACTACTGAAAAAAGTGGGGGCTGTGTAGTAGACTATGTATCCCACATGTTCTTTGTCAGGGTCAAATTGAAAAAGGTGAATTTTTTCTTACAGTAAACTTAATCCATGTCGATCGCCCTTTTGATTCCACCTGAATTTGCACCTGGAACAAAGACAGTACACAATAACAGTCTAAAATTACTTGTGAATCACATTAAATTATCACAGATTTATCCTTTATACTTATTATAGCTGACAGTGATACTCAGAGGGGAACATTCTTCATGGAGGGTTTTGATATATCAGTTCTTGTTGTGTGGTATCCACATGTGGAGTGGGTCTTATTGCTTTTCCCCTCCTACATGGTTTGAGGGTTATTGGTTTAAATGATTCTCTTTTTGGAAAATGGCAAGCAGCCATTATTGCCTAAAGTGGAATCTTAGCCCATTCTCTTTAAGTTTATTTCATATACTGTGGCAGTCTTCATTTGAATAATTTAATAACAAAAATGCCTTTCAGTGGAAAGTAAATTAGAATGTGAGTAGGATACTACCAAGGGGCAGATAAGAACAGCCGCAGTCAAACACAATGTTCCTGTTCAGTGAGCACATTAAACTGGCAGATTTTTGCTGTATGCCTGACGAGCCCTGGACACTGGATACACTCGAAAAAACACAGCCTTGAACATTTGAGCCTGTGCTGTGAGTCTTTTCCAAACAGATTGTAAACTGAAGCAAATACCACAGAGACTCACACACCTCCCTAACCTCATCAGCCGCTACCCCCTCACCCCTTTCGCTCAAGCACACGTGTCAGCATCGATTCTCGGATGCAGTTTTAATTGATGATAAGCAGTGTACTCGCTCTGAACAGCTCAGGATATGTTGCTGATTTTGTGTAGCGCTAAACAAACAAAATCAGGCTGTTGGAAATGTTGATTTTTCAGAAAACACACTTGTTTGTGTTTATTAAAGAACAAAGGGAAAAATGTCATGGAGTAATTTCATGTAATTGTGCAGTATTTTAATAACTTCAGTAGCATTCAGTAATTAAGCTTCATTCTTACAGGCCTGGACCAGCTGGTGAGTGGTTACTGGGTGTTGCTGGGTGAAAATCTCCTTGTGATTGCTTTGGTCATTAGCTGATTGGCACGGTCACCTGTAGTTTGCATTGAAAACACCAGCTTGTCTGCAAACACTTCCAAACAACTGACTGAGCAGTAGTGAAATTCAAAAAAGTTCAATGCAAACCACAAATAGAAAATGTTAGCCTTCAAACTGTCTGCAGACAGGTAGTCATCTTCCATACAAACTACAGGCAAATGCAGCAGTCTGCTAGCCATCAAAGCAACTGCAAAGAAGATTTATTTGTAACATGTTATACCGCTTTGTGACAGTTTCACCAAGGGGATCGCTGGCAATTTCACTGCCAGCAACCTTCATCAACCATTCACCAACCGGTCAGGGAATATACATTTTTCTCCAGGGACTGGAGGTTGCCAAGGGGCTGCTGACAGGTCTCTAGATCTGTGTGAATGGGACCTCACTGAGACTTGGAGTGACGATAAGGAATGCACGATATGCAGTAAATAGTTTATTAACTAATTTATCTAATTTATCTGACCTTTAAATGTTCAAAGTGTTAAATTGGTGATACAGAACCTTTTTTTTTTTTTTGAGGTGGTCCACATCATCATCAGTGATGCTGAAGTCCAAACCACATAAAATATGTTAGGATTATGAGGGGTTTTTTGGTAGGGTTTCTCCCCTGTCAGAGGTCCCAGTTCATAGAACGTTTCAGAATGCCTACTCTGGAGAACTAAAGTAGTAAGAAAACCTTTTTCAGAATCACACCCGCATCTATTGAGACACAGCACCTCAAATCCAATAGCCCTTATTAACAGAATTTTGTGTGGTTAAATCCATTATCCCCCTTATTTTAGAGTTGAACAAATGAATTAAAGAGAGCATTAGGGAATATAATGGACACTGACAAAACCTGACACGTGTACTTACAAGGATGTGACCATGCTCCTTAATGGTGCATTTTAAAGAGGTTGTTTGAACTTCACAGACCCAAATAACAGCAACAGGTGTAAGTTTAAAAAGCTGAATATGATGTGGTAGCTTTTCATGTCATTCTCTACAAAAGGAGTAAAAATCACTTAGCTCCCCCAGCACATGCAGTATCAGGCAACCCACATCTTTTTTCTTTTTTTTTTTTTAACCAAATATAATGCAATCCCTAAATTAATAAATATCAAGCTTTCTGGTCCTCCATATGATCCAGTTGACAAGTTGAGATGTTCTGTACTACGTAAATGGAAAAATAGAATGC
This sequence comes from Archocentrus centrarchus, assembly GCF_007364275.1. NCBI lineage: Eukaryota > Metazoa > Chordata > Actinopteri > Cichliformes > Cichlidae > Archocentrus > Archocentrus centrarchus. The sequence goes on along the minus strand of NC_044353.1, from coordinate 25,328,767 downwards.
AATGATTTGTAAGTCTCATAAACCCATACTGTATTATATTCACAACAGAACACAGAAAACATATCAAATGCTTCAGGAGAGGATATGTACCATCTTAAGGAAAATATTAGCTCATTTTGAATTCACTGACAGCAGTACATCTCAAAAAAAAGGTGGGACAGGGCCATGTTGAGTAGCATCCCCTCTTCTTTTAACAACAGTCTGTAAGATTCTAGCTACTCAACAATCCTGGGTCATCTTTGTCATATTTATCATGTCATGACGTGCCAAATATTTTTGATTAGTGAAAGATCTGGGTTTCAGGCAGGCAAGTTTAGCACCTGGACTCTTCTACTATGAAGCCATTTAGTAGTTACAGTATGCACTTTAGCATTGTCTTGCTGAAATACACAAAGCCTTCCCTGACAAAGACATTGTCTGTTGCTCTAAAGCCTGCATGTACCTTTCATCACTGATGGTGCCTTGTGCAACCTGCCAGTTCCATAAGTGCTGATGCATACACATCCCATCACAGACCACAGAACCACAGAACAGTGGTATGTGGTCAGCCTCAGTCCATTTTAAATGAGCTGTGGCCCAGACAAGACAAGGGCGTTTCTGGATCACCTTCACATGTGGCTTCTTCTTTGCGTGATTGAGCTTAAACCTGCATTTGTGGATGTCACATGTTCACAGACAGTGATTTCTGGAAGTGTTCCTGAGTCCATGCAGTGATTTCCATGACAGAATCATGTCTGGTTTTAATGCAGTGATGCCTGAGGGCCCAGAGATCACGGGCATCTAGTATTGATTTTCAGCCTTGTCCCTTGTGCAGATGAATTTCTGCAGATTGACTGAATCTTTTGATGATATTATGTACTGTAGATCATGAGATATTGAAAGTCTTTCCAATTTTACTTTGAGGAACATTATTCTGAAATTGTTCCACAATTTGTAGATACAGAGTTTTGCAGATTGATGAAGCTCTGCCCAACTTTACTTCTGAAAAACTCTTCTTCTCTGAGATGTTCTTTTTACACCCGATCATGTTACTGACCAATTGCCAGTTGCCAATTAACTAGCTGCAAAATGTTCCTCCAGCTGTTTCTTTTTTCTTTAGTTGCTCCATCCCAACTTCTTTTGAGATGTTTTTCTGCCATCAAATTCAAATGGAGCAGATATTTTTCTTCAAATGTTGCATTTTCTCATTTCAAACATTTGATATGTTTTCTATGCTGTATTATGAATAAAATGTGGGGTTATGAAATACACAGTGTCCTAACTGTTACATGTTTGGGTCTGTATAACACTGATACATTTTACAGTAATTTGTTTCAGTAGGAATACTAAAATAATGCCCAACAGCTGACACTTCATACCTTAAACCATATATTCTATTCAACACAGAACCTAAATGCTTTTATAGAAAGAAACTATTGTTACAGCAGTAATCTAGATTACAGCACTGTAAACAAAACAGTTTGCTAGCAAATCTGGTTGCCAGTAATTTACTTTGAAATAACATAACTTGAAATAGTGAAACCAGAATCCAAGAACATGTCACGAGTTCATTTCTCTGTGCAGACAAGACAGATGCAAATTTGCAATTTTGAGACAGAGTAGCAATATTATGTAAATGGCGAGATAATGAGCAGATCAGTTGAAGCAAAAACAGTGCTCTACAATATACATATTGTGCATAAATGCAAATGTCTTTGATTACAGTGTTTTTCCATTGTGTTAAATATGAGAGATGTTCAAATCATTTGAGGTACCACAGCCTTTCATGAACTCTGTGCGTTTTTCTGATCTGTCATGAAGATACATTTTATTACCAAAAGTATTCACTCACCCATCCAAATCATTGAATTCAGGTGTTCCAATCACTTCCATGGTCACAGATGTATAAAGTCAAGCACCTAGGCATGCAGACTGCTTCTACAAACATTTGTGAAAGAACTGGTGCCTCTCAGGAGCTCAGTGAATTCCAGCGTGGTGCCGTGATAGGATGCCACCTGTGCAGCAAGTCCAGTTATGAAATTTCCTCGCTACTAAATATTCCACAGTCAACTGCTAGCGGTATTATAACAAAGTGGAAGCAATTCAGAATGACAGCAACTCAGCCACGAAGTAGTAGGCCATGTAAAATGACAGAGCACGGTCAGTGGATGCTGAGGCTCACGTGAGGTCACCAACTTTTTGTAGAGTCAGTCACTACTTCATGTGGCCTTCAGATTAGCTCAAGAACAGTGGGCAGAGAGCTTCATGGAATGGGTTTCCATGGCCGAGCAGCTGCATCCATGCGCAATGCAAAGCGTCAGATGCGGTGTGTAAAGCACACCGCCACTGACTCTAGAGCAGTGGAGACTTGTTCACTGGAGTGCTGAAACACACTTCTCCATCTGGCAATCTGATGGTTGAATCTGAGTTTGGCAGTAGCCAGGAGAACGGTACTTGTCTGACTGCATTGTGCAAAGTATAAAGTTTGGTGGATGGGGTATTATTATGTTTTGATTATTGGGTTTTTTTCTCTGTAATTATTGTATGTTTTTACCTTACAATAAAAAGTGCCTTGAGGTGACTGTTTGTTGTAATTTGGTGCTATATCAATAAAATGGAATTTAATTGAATGGTGTGGAGTTGTCTTTCAGGAGTTAGTTCCCATGAAAGGAACTCTTAATGCTTCAGCATACAAGACATTTTGAAAAACTTCATGCTCCCAACTTTGTGGGAACGGTTTGGTAATGGCCTCTTCCTGTTCCAACATGACTGTGCACCAGTGCACAAAGCAAGGTCCATAAAGACATGGATGAGAATTTTAGAAGAATGGTCAAGAATTCCCATAATTACACACCTAAACCTTGTGGAAAGCCTTCCCAGAAGAGTTGAAGTTGTTAGAGCTGCAAATAGTGGGCCGGCATCACATTAAACCCTGTGGATTGAGAATGGGATGTCACTCAAGTGCATATGTGTGTGAAGGTGGATGAGCGAATCCTTTTGGCAGTATAATGCATCACATCCTCATTCACAGACCAGATGTGCAACTGTTAGTCAGAAGCTTCAGGAATGAATGGAAAAAAATATTTCTTTTTTGCAACTGCAATTTCTTGTGAATCATTTATGACACTTTTTCATCATTTATTTCAAAGCAAAAATAAACAAAGAAATAACTGCACAACTTTTCTCAAAAGCAAAAAAAAAAAAAAACAGCCTTAGGGTTTCTGGAGTAAATTCAACTCACTGGAATCGTCTCATATTCATAAATTAAATGTCACACTTCAAGCCACCGTTATCAGTACAACCACACTTTGGTTTTAGGTAATTATGCAGTCAAACGTTAAACATTGCAAACATTCTAAATAATTTCATTTCCTTTTTTTCCCCCTTTTTCACCTGAGTAAGTCAAACAAGAAAACAGATTGTGTCGACTGGACGGAAACACCTAGACTAGATTAACTTGTTCTTGTCCTAAGTCAGAGCTAGTAGTTCACATTGGCCCTCCAGCATGCCAAACCGGGTAACATATTGTGGTAAGAAAAAGCAGTAATGGGCTGGAGAGGCAATTTGCTGCTGTTCTCCATTTTTCTCTGTGACCTTTTCTTACGTGTGCGCAGTGTCTCTTTGAGCCTTCTGTTCTAAATAACGCCAGTCAGAATCACAGACTAGACACCATTCCTGCACTCAGTCTTCACCAAATGCCAACCAGTCGTCAAACATAAGGACCGAGATTGATGAATGAATTTAGGGTGGCCCGCCTACAAAGACATTGCCATGTCATTGTAAAATATTGTGCACATTATGTCTAAATGAAAAACAATACCCAGTGGTCTCATGTATTCATCAACAAACTGAATAGCAGCCAAATGTGAGATTAATATTGCTACTGAAATCAGAAATGTTGGGTAAGTATAAGGCTGAGGTTCTTTTACATTTCAAACACAGATGCCATATACTGAAGAAGAAATAGGACTATTTTTTTGTTCTTTTTTTAAAAAAGATTTTTATTTTTAATTTTGTTTTTTAGCTTTGTTTCAGTCAGCTCCTCCAGATGCCATTATCATTCTCATCAAAGTGGAAATAAATCATAAAAAAATGACACACAGCAGCGCTGAAACACACAACCCAAAAAAACAAAAACGCAAGGCAGCTCTCAAAAGAAGGTCTGTCCTGAGATGAAGAATGCTAGTTGAGACCGTTTGTAGATTACAGATTTAATTTCCCTGGCTCAGCCTAAAATCTCTTCACAGTTTTTTCCCCCCTTTAGGAATATTAGATAAAGACCTCCAGCAACCCACATATTAAGAACCTGCTGCTCTGGCTGTCTTTTGGGGCCCTATCTGTGATTAAAAGGTTTCTTTGTCTGCTGACAAAACCTTTCTCAGTTGCTCTGCCATCATACACACAAGGACAGGCGACAGACAACAGAGCTCTGCTTGACAGGCTTCCTCCCAGGCAGCAATACTGATAGGCTACTGAAAAATTCAGTGCTGCTCAGAGACTGCTCTGAGCAGGAAAATTAAAAGCACCCATTCTCACAGTTGCCACAAGTGCTGTTTTATTCATTTATTGTTTTGAGGTTCAGCTCATGCTAGCTGCACATCTGGGATGAGAATGTATGTGTACTCACAAATGGGATCACTTTGTCACATCAAGTATTATTAGGACGCGAATCCCCTCTTAACAGTAGCGCATGGGTGACAACTCTCGGCTCTGTAAAATATGCACATCTTGTATGTTTCGATTGAACTTGAAATACAACCCTTTCTACCATTTGGATGTGGGAGATCTTACAAGCAGCGCTATCCTGTATAATGCAAATCATTAACTTACATTGTTTGTGGGGAGATGCGTAAATTAATCACGGCAAATTATCCTTTCAGAGTTTCGCTCCTCAGCACATTTTAAAGCTCCTACCTCTTTAGTGGAAATGTCGCAGCATGTTCAGTTAGGACCAAGTCATTAAATATGTAGTCGCCTTCGTATTTCTCCAGATTAAATGAGCTCCTTTGGATTTGCCTGGTGTTTAGGTGTACACAAATCAAAGCACTGCCGCTTTAATTGTCCAGGTTTTAAAGAATATCTGCAGAAAAGAACTAGAAATAATAACAATTTATACAGAGGCTTTGGGTATTTTGAGCCTTAGAAAGCGGTGACTAATAAGAACAGTCTCAAGCAAATGAAGGACATGGAAGCAGTTTAAATATGAGGCTACACTATGAATATAAAATTACACCAAGATTACAAAAAGCTGTAATGACTTCAAATGTGTGGAAAGTGCAAATCACCTGAACCGAAAGTTAGAAAATTATCAGGAGTTTCAAGGATGTTTTCTTCCTTCTGGATACAGTATAAGGCACACTATAATAACAGCAATTTCAATAGTTCTGCAATTAATTAATAACAGCTTTAACGTAAAAAAAAGTCATGATTGTGAAACGAAGTAGGTGCATCAACTGTAATTAAAATTAATTTGAAGGGCCCATAATTAAGTATTTCCTCAACTCTACTGTTTGATCAAAAGTACCATTTACACAACTAATCGTGGAAGATTAGCATGTGAAAGTGTCAAAACATCTGAATTTCACAGCAGTGAGCAATGAAATCCCATAAATCCATTTTATCCAATATTTTCTATAACATTTCTAGAGCAGGCACATGTTTTCTACACATGACAGATGACTGCTTTCATGGGAACTTATGGGGAATCTGAATCACATACTTGTAAACAGTTTGTTTTTCTAACTGCAGATGTGAGTTGGAAGATGTACTCCATAGGGTGTGTGTGTGTTTTCCAGGTGGCCTTGAGTTTGTTGGCTTCAATGGAGTTTGAAGGTGTGGGGTTATTTCTCCATGGACCACAAAGCAACACTGTAGAAAACTAATGGATGCCATTGAGTCCAGCTCCTGAGGCATCGAGGAAAAAATAACTCTCTCATTACCATTTGTTTAAAAAAATAATTAATAAATAACACAGGATGTACTTTTTATACTTTCTCCTCTGCAGTTTTCCCATTGTCCTTCAGAATAAATAAAGTGCACTTAAGTAGTTCAGCTGTGATGACTGAAGGACTAAATTATATCTTGAATTTTTCTTCTCATCTTGATCGTTTTACTTGAGAAGTGACTTGAAGTGTGTTTCAGTATATATTTAATAACTCTACATTTAATTATGTTGTCTTACACCATACCTCTGAATATCAATATTAATTGTTTAGAATATTTAATTCCTTAGCTGGGGTGCTACGAATGCCTTCTGGCTATTCTGATCTAATGAGGTGCTACATCACAGACCGGGCAGACAATCAGTGGCAAAAATTAACAAAGTTATTTGAATTAATCAGGTGATGTATTTGCGTGAAAATTTAAACAACACTAAAGGGCATGCTGCTTTTTTGTTTCATTTCAGTGTACGTGGCAAGAGCCAGCTGAAACTTATTACCGTTAATGAATTCATCAACCAAATATGCTCAACTATTTAGAAGGCCTTGCTGAGACCCATCAATATCCCTGACTTTAGTGACATTAATTCCATCTTGTATTAACTATTATATATACATAATTGGCCAAGTCTGCTCTCAGCCAGCACAGCAAACATGCATGGACTTAGATAGAATAAGTTAAATACTAATGAAGGTCATTAGTGATGATTAATGTTCACAAATACAAGACTGAAGACCATAATACAGCACCTTAATGTGTGAGAACAAAGAAAATGTGAAGCACTTAATATGTTAAGCACCCCTGAGATGAGAGCAATTTGTTAAAAGTGAGCCTTCTTTGCTGCTAATTATTCAAATTTTCTTGCTCAAGAGGTGAAGGGTCTTTCCAAAAAGACAAAATAATGCAGGAAGACTTGAGAGTGTGTTGGTGAGTGTAATCTAACAAGGGCGAGCAGAGCATACATGCACTGTTGAACACTGAATGCTGAGGAACCTGAAGGTGCTGAACGGTTACCAGTTATGTAACCTCTTACGACTTTCAACCAAAGGATGATGTTTCACTTTCAACCTGATGGAAATATTAATATTGCACAAAGTTCCCACCTTCACTCTGGTCTGATTTATTCTATCCTTCTTTTCTGTATGGCTATTTCATGAAATGATTCACACGACCATCTTTTGAAAAAGAAAAAGATCATTTAGTATGTATCAGTACACTTCATATATCATTGATTTAGAAATTGATTTGTTTTTTATTTGTTAAAACAGACTTTGTTTCCAGCACAAAGCTATTCTATAAACATAAAAGGGAAATTTGTCATTAAAAATAATGTACTGTGAATGTGTGATGTGGTATTTTTTGTGAAAATACTTCTTAAAATGCATATAATCAGCTAAAACTACTAAAAACTGCAATATACAGTATTATGTAAATAAGCACTGATTGTACTTTGAAAACCATTGAGGTTTATCTTTTTTTTTTTTTTTTTATTCATTTTTTATAAATCATATAGTTAAGCAGTCATTAAAAAAACAAGTGCATCGTTATACTCCTTATGAGCTAGTCAGACCACAGGTTGATTACACAATTTCATTAGCATGCTGAGTTTGTGTTACCTCCAAAGTATCAGTGGCGACTGTATATCAGCCTTGGGGGAGGCTTTTATGGGCTAACTATTGATTTGAATCTTTATAGGCACAGTACTACTGCCCTCTGTGTCTCTGCCAATCACAAAGAAGTGGAGAAGGAGCTTGTATTTGCTTCAAATTTCTGACATGAACAACTTCAACCAAGAACTTGTGTACTTCAGATGAACATCAGCACTTCAAAGACACTTGAATCAGTCCTTATGCAGTAAAGGTTGTTATGCATTTGTTAGAAATCTTTCTAATCGTTTACAAGCAAATTTCCTATGTATTGTTTATTTTTGTATGATTTCAGTAATAGGGAACAATTTAATCAAAAATGTTTACGGACTACAATTATAATTGAATGCACTTCTGGAGCACAGAAAGAAGTTCAGTGAGACAGAGTGGGGCGTGTCTTTAATTAATCTCTGCTTTATTTTCTTTGGAAAATATTTGAATCCCATGTCTTTCATAGAAAATAAAGCTATACAAACTACTATACATGGTGCCTTTGACTAGGATGTGTGGAACAAATCAGTGACCTCTTTCATTAGTCAAAAAAACAGAAAAACATAAAAGATTTTGTCAAACACTTTATAGCCTTGATAAATAAATGTCTTGCATTGGCGAACAGTTGCTTGGTGTATTGGCTGCTGTTATTGAGAAGTTAAATATAAATGGGAAATGGATGGGACTCTGGTCAAGCATGGGACTGCAGGCAGAGATTTTTATTTTATTTTATTTTATTTTATTTTATTTTATTAAGAGGGCTTTGATTTGAGAGTGATCTTTCAAATCCAGAAACTGCGGCTGGTGAATTAATCCTTAATTATTAATAAACAGTTCCAATCCTCCCAGATTACAGTCATCCTCTGCTGCTTTTGCAAAGTACCAGTTTCCCACTGCTATTTTACCATGGTCTTATTAAATAAACCATGAAGAAATCATTTAATCAACTATAGTAACTGGGTGGTCCTAACACACATGAGGTAAATCACAGGCCGTCTGACATTTTTCCAGAACATATGCTTTTTTGTTTGTTTGTTTGCTTGCTTGCTTGCTTTTTTCTCACTGTGATTTGTTTTTTGCCTCTGCTTCCAAAACACTTAATGGATAATGAATCGTAGCCCCAGCGGTCAATCCCACATAGCAGTGGTGCAACTTTAAAATGTCATGATAAAGACGCTTTTGAGCCCTATCTGTAATACAGCACAGCACTCTAGTGGCCACCAGGGTAATAATTGTATGTGTGTGTGTGTGTGTGTGTATACTTCTACAGCTAGCATTCTGAGTTTGACTGAGTCTTAGAGTGAGCAGAGTTTTGAACATTTAGGCTGGTACCACTTTGGGACAGACCTTTAAAGGCCTGTTTGCAGTTAATGAGTTGTTATTTTGTTTAGTTATTAGGGAATGCATTATGTTAATTAGTGTCTCTGGATATATAGATGTACAAACTTACAGTATGTGTGTATTTGTGATTCACACTGAGGCACAAAGGGTTCACGATTTGCTGCTCATCTTTTCAGATTTTACAAAGCACAACTGAGGAAAATGTTTGTCTGGCAGTACTGACGGCTGAATATTACCGTTTTTGAATAATAAATTCAAAAACTGTGCAAAGAGGGGGGGAACATATTAGTGTGTATATGCATTCAGTCTGCATTGAAGAGATTTGTTGAGACACACATGGAACAGTTTAAATGTGAAGATGAAATGCAGGATGGTGATGGACGGCCACTGCATCATTCAGCAAAGATGTTTTTATGTGGGGTGACATTTTGACACAGAGCGTCTGTGTGTGATACAGAAAAAACACTTGACTAGTCATACAGACAGAAGGATGGGATGTGTGTGTAAAACTGAGAACACTTAAGCACCAGTAACTCTTTCAGAAATGTACCACGGTCAAGCTTCACTTTTCTCTCTCTTATGCCAAATCTCAACTTGTTTACCCAGTGATTTTGAGCTTTTGGAACTTTTTTTTATTTTTTCTTTATTTAAATCTGTGATTCTTGGGTTTTTTTCTTGGGGTTGATATTCTTTCTTGTACTCATTTCCCTTGGTGTATCAGTTCTGTTCTTGGTCTCTAGTTTTGAGTATTAATTTCCCCCCCAGTGTTCTGTCTTCTCGTGCTAAGTCTCTGTCAGTGATGTTTGCCTTGTTTGGTTATTTCCTGTTTTGTTTTGATAACCTGTTTCTTGTGTGTTTGGTACTTCGTTTACTTCCCTTATCTGGTCTTTCGTGAGTAATTTCAGCTGTGTTCCCCTCCTGTTTCCTCTTCCTTTGTCACCTCTTGTATTTATTGTCACAGTCTCCCCTTGCCCTTTGGTGAGTTGTCTGACATAGCTGCGCCATTCCTAGTGGTTTTCCCAGTGATCCCTTGTGACTTTTGGATTTTGTTACCTGTTTTAGGACTGTAGGTTACTTGGTCATTTCATGCAAATTAATGCTCAACTTTATGTTCCCCAATTCCTCCATTGCATTCTGCATTTGGGTCCTCAGTCTACCACCAAACCTTGCATAGCTAAATCTGACACAAATTTCAGCTACAGCTGGTTTTGTGTTTTTATTGTCCAAAAAGAGATCATGAAACAACACGTTTTTAGTACAACTAAAAGGACACCTTATTCCTAAATGTAGCCATCTGAAAACATGGAGGGCAAATTCATATACACAGCTAGCAACAAAAAAAAAAAAAAAAAGAAATACTCACACTTATGTGATTTAGAATCAAAAACCTTGCTTTCAAGGACCTGCAGAGCATGTTCATTTAGTGCAGGTGCAAGGCTACTTTTAGTGACATCTTTGTGAAAAGGGAGCAAGTATAAAAATGAACGAAGAGAAGAATACAAAACAGAAAAATACACTGATAACATTATGACCCCAGACTGGTGAAGTGGATAACATTGATTCTCTTCATCATGGCACCTGTTAGTGGGTGGGATATTAAGGAGCAAATGAACATTTCGTTCTCAAAGTTGATGTGTTAGAAGCAGGAAAAATGTAGCAATTGAGCAAGTTTGACAAAGGCCAAATTGTGATGGCTAAACAACTGGGTCAGAGCATCTCCAAAACTGGATCTCTTGTGGGATGTTCCTGGTCTGCAGTGGTCAGTATCTATCAAAATTGGTCCAAGGAATGAACAGTGGTGAACCAGCAACAGGGTCATGAATGGGGAGAAAAGGTTGGCCTGTGTTGTCTGATTCAACAGATGAGACACTGTAGCTCAAACTGACAAAAAAGTTAATCCTGGTTCTGATGGAGTGCATTGCAGTTTGCTGTGTATGGAGCTGCATAGCTGCAGACCAGTCATGGTGTCCATGCTGACCACTGTCCATCACTGAAAGCACCAAAAATGGCACGCAAACATCAGAACTGGACCACGAAGCAATGGAAGAAGGTGGCCTGTTCTGATGAATCACATTTTCTTTTACATCACGAGGATTCCCGGTGCATATGCATGGCTTACTTGGGGAACACCTAGCTCCAGGATGTACTATGGAAAAAAGGCAAGCCAGTGGAGGAAGTGTGAAGCTTTGGGCAAAGTTCTGCTGGGAAACATTGGTTTCTGCCAGCCGTGTGGATGTTACTTTGACATGCACTACCTACCTAAGCACTGATACAGACCATGTACACCTTTTCATGGAAACAGTATTCCCTGATGGCTGTGACCTCTTTCAGCAGGATAATGCTCCCTACAACAAAGCAAACATGAGGAGCACAACAACAAGTTTGAGGTGTTGACTTGGCCTCCAAATTCCCCAGATCTCAATCCAATCGAGCATCTGTGGGATGGGTTAGACAAACGAGTCTGATCCATGGAGGCCCCACCTCACAACTTACAGGACTTAAAGGATCTGTTGCTAACATCTTGGTGCCAGATACCACAGCACACCTTCAGGGATCTAGTGGGGTCCATGCCTCAATGGGTCAGGGCTGTTTTAGCAGCAAAAGTGGGACCAACACAATATTAGGCAGGTGCGCATAATGTTATCCAGTGTATGCATAATGAGTGCTATCTTCACATGAATTTTATTGAACATGAATGAACAAAATGATTCCTCATTTTATCTGGAAACAGAAAGAGCCCTTAAACCCCTGGAAAAACCACTGTAGATATTAGTGTGTCTAAAACTCATTATTCAAAGCAATGGCTTTAGTAAGTCACATTTTAATATTACATGGACTGAGCAACTTGAGATCAGAACTCATTTCTTAGTGGCATTTTTTATCATTTAAAAAGCCACATCCCAAAATGCTAGAAACCTGTTGAGAGCTTCCTTTACTTTCCTTTTTCTTAATTTCTCTGGGCATTTACATTTGAAAATTTGGAGATAAAGTTAAAATCAATGATGTGGAAAAAACACAGTAGGCAAAGATTTCAGAAACAGCTTGGCAACACATGCCCGTGTTTTTATGACATAACTGTTGGTAATTAAAATAACAAGGACCCTGAGGACATATTTGAACTGATTAAAGACTGAAGAAACATTGCTGATGTGGCTCACTTAAAGACAAAAATAGACAAAACTAAAGCACAAAAAAATATCATTTGGATGCTAAAACAGAGACATTTATGAGAATCTTCAGTGACGGCACCATGTAGCTCAGGGGTAGGCAACTCCAGGCCTCGAGGGCCGGTGTCCTGCATCTTTTAGATGTGTTCCTGAGCCAACACGCCTGAATCACATATAGAAGTCATTAGCAGGACTCTGGAGAACTTGACTGCATACTGAGGAGGTAATTCAGCCATTTGATTCAGGTGTGTTGGATCAGGGACACATCTAAAACCTGCAGGACACTGGCCCTCGAGGCCTGGAGTTGCCCACCCCTGATGTAGCTGGTGCAAAATTGTTTTTTTGTGTGTTGATATTGAATGTATAAAGAACTTCCATTATGAAAGTGCAGATTTCTCCAAGCCAGTGGAAATACTAATGTTTAACAAGTAATGTAAAAGTAATGGAATCCACTGGTTTCTATGTAAACATATTCATTTATCTTGCTCTTGTCCTTTTTTTAATCTCCCCTTTGAAACACAACCTTATAGAGTCTGACCTTTATAAAAGAGAAGAACATTAAAGGACTTCTCACAGATGTGCTATCTTACTGCATTAGTCATGAAAAATGCAAACACATTGTTTCTGAGTTTCAGGAAAGGCAAACTCTCAGGAAATCATAAAGCTGAAAGCTTTATTTTGAAGCAGCCTTATTACCACATGAGGATGAATTTTAACATTCATCTTTTTAAGTCACGTATGAAAGTAGCACTGTCAATTTTCAACAAGGACATGTTCCTCTATTGAATGTTCAAAGTTTTCAAAAACCTGCACATGGCCATTTGACACTCGCTGCACTTGATGGCTCACAAACTGCCTTCTATTCATGCTGTGGAAACACAGCAGGTGATTTTTAACTCATAAATTTGACAGACAGGCTCCGCTGATTCCATACATTCATGTAGCAATCCTATGTATTGATATTTGCATTACATTTTTGTTTAGATCAGAATGATCAGTCAAGGACACAGATGGTCAGTCAGGGAGTATAGGGAACGGTCCAACCAATTTCATACCTAATGCTGCCTACTCAGAGTGCATAGCAATTCTGCTGAGCCCGTTCTATTTGACATTGTGAATGTGTCATGTTCATAGGGATGGCTCCTTTCGAATCAGCCTGATGCAGCACTCGCAAACTTCAGTCGAGCCTCACATCCACTTGAAAAAAAAAGTAATGCAAGCATTTTTGCCAACAGTGAAAATTCCTCGTCTGCCTGTATCTCCTTTAGCTGTATTAGCAAATCTGACTGCAGTGGTTGGCCAATCTGTAGTCTAAATGTAAAGGGCCAACTTAACTGTGCTTGCATGGCCTGCATGCAAGCACTAGAATACTTGTTAAATGTCAAGGCAATACATTTGCAGGTGGTTTTCATCCCACGTGTGGTAGCTATTTACAAAGAAAATTATGAAGTGTTAATACCACTTCTTGTATGTGACAAATAAAGCTCTTTCTTCTTCTTCTTATATTCTACTGTCCAGCCCTACCTATTGTTTTCATCTCCATGTTATAGTGCCATGGACATCCTTCTCATCAAACAAAGGGATTATTCACTGAATTACAGTGTAAAGTACCACTTTTTAATGAAATCCACTGCAAAGATAAATAAATAAATAAAATGAAAAATGAAAAGCACAACTTTATCTGCTTCTTTAAAGCTCCATTGACAGCTAATTAAAAACATCGTGCTTCTGTGCTTTCTTGCTTTTGAAAAGCTGTTTCTGTTGGCTAATATTGATTGAAATGTGCCAGGCCAGGGGATCCGATTTAATTTGAACTCAAACATATTCCTTTTCGAAAGTTCGGCTACATCATCCTGACTTCATCACTGTCATTTCTGCGAAAATGACTCCACAGATTAAGTATAATCATGCAAAGTGAACAGTGATTTATGAGAAAAACAAAACCCAAAGATCTCTTTAGGCATTAAGTGCTTTGATCCGTGAGTCTGTGGGAAACTAAACCTCACTTGTCCACAACATATTTGAGGGGAATTTCCAAGGAACTATTTTGTGAGAACAGTGCCAAGGACATGAAAAGGTAGTTCTTCTAAACCAAACCAGTCACAACATTCCTTGATGATAGCTTTTATTGTGAGACATATATTTGTTATAGCTATTCATTTTAGTTAAACACATATCTTTGCAGGACTTTCAAAACTATTCATCATGTTGATGGTAACAGCTGTGAACTTGGACAGCCAATAAATGGGGAAAGCATGTCTGTGAAGAATTTTATTCATCATCATAACGTTAGACATAGTCACAGCAGGTACGAAGTTATAAAACTTTTATTCGAACCTATTCCTAATATTCATGCCACAGCCAGTGCGTGAATGTCACGTTTTACTTATTAACAATTATTAAAAACTAGCGACTTACTTTACAACGACAAATAGTGTGAACCAAAAAATGAATTAGAATCAAGTCTCTGCACTGTATGCCAACTAACACTGTCTTCCATCCAACTGGACTAGGAGCGTTTCCTCTTTGCTGATCTGTTGCTTTTGCGTCCGCGGAGGGCCAGAGTATCAACCGGTTTATAGTAGTCTGTGCTAGGAGGTAGTGGCGATGAACGTGACGTCAAATACGTCATCACGCAGAGCGCTCGCCTTCAGCAAAACGAGGCACGTTCGTTTCGGTTTGCTTTCACGGTGGAGGCTGAATGACAAAGCGCAGCTGAAGTTGAGTTAAAAGTGTAGGGATTCTGTGAAGAATAAACTTTAAACCGTGGACAGCCGAAGATACAGGGTGAAGACTTTTTGGTTTTTTTACGGGCGCGGAAAAGGGGTGTTTAGTGCTATGTTGACACACGGTCTGAGCTCACAGCAGCTCTGCAGCTAACGTTAGCATCTGAGCATGGAGCATCCTTTCTGGGGGTGTTTATCTATCACGACTCGGTGGGGAAATAATAGATACGGTCGATGTTAAAATCTCGACTTAAGTGGTGGGATGTGGATTGTAGTAAGGGCATAATTCTTAAATTTGTCTGGAGTTTCCTGGCTGTACTTAGAAGCTAGCAGGGTGCTCCACAGTATCCGAAAACTCCAATAGCTTATTACTTTGAAAACGTGATTTACTTTTGAATCATGTGTATGGATGTACAGTTTAAAAACGAGCATGCACACAAAAGTAGCAGGGATGATGCGACACAGTATAAACCCTTTTAATTCTAAAGAAAATCTAAAGCTGACTGGAGTGGAGAGGGTTACACTTGCACAAAACTTGCAGAACTCCACAGTCCACACTAAATAAATACGTGACTGTATATATGGTAGATGAATCAATGACTTGATTGACAACATTAATATGTACTTACAGTATTTGAATAGTGATAAGAAAAAGTCCAGTTTGTCTTATGTGATTATAAACTGTAGGATTAATAGAAAATTCAATTCTAAGTCGTCATCATAGGCTTATGGAAAATTTTATACTTGGATGGTGTGTAGACTTTCAGGTCAGTAACGTGGCTGCAGGAAACTAAATGTATTGTGGACAAATGAAGTTTATTGTTTGGCAGATAACCAGTAATTTGTTACTGCTAAATGCTGGAATTTAAATATTTCAAAACTCTGCGACAGCAAATACACCTGTATTGTGTCATTCTGTAATCTGTTTTTGTCTTTCTTTTTTTCTGTGCAGGATTAAGAAAATGTCTGAGCCTGTCATCAAAACGAAACAAGCTCAGAGAGAAGTCAATGGAATTCCAACAGAAGTCATCTGTACAGAGTTCAGTAATTACATATTTGTAGTTCTCACTCAGTATGGCAAAATTGGGACATTGATCTCTGTCACACCCGACTCCAGATCTAATGATATCAGCACCCCAACATTCTCCACTAAAGTACTGCTGGGCAGAGATGAGGTACGCTGGCTGAAATTGTTCAGATAAATATTGTCAGTGTGATACAGACTTGTTCACGGGACATCAGGCAGACTTGTTGCAACACAGGGTATCTCATTTCATGCTGTTAAAGGGCAAATGAGATTGATTCTGGACTGCTCAGGCGGATTGTGGCGAAATTAGATGTGTGCGGTCCTGGAGCTCAGTGGTCTGTTAAGATTTACACAAGGAAACCTATTTCATCTCTGCATGAGCATGTCATTTTCTAGCAGTCGTACACTGCAGGAGATGTGTCATCAGTGCCTGAATGGATTAATACAAAGTTTGTTTGCTTCTGAATACTTTTTCATTATTTTTTTTCCCCCTCCGGTCATTTAAAAAGGCAACACTTGTAATACTTGTTTCTTGTAAAGTCAATAACTGTTTTATGGTGAAGGGCGCAGTATAGAGAGGTCATTACACAGGCTTTCTCTGCGTTCTGAATTTTACAGTCATTAAAAAAAGCATGTTGTGTGATTTCCCTAAAAGGGAACCTCAAAAAAATACATTTGTTTTAGTCATAATATGTGTGGTTAGAGTAAGCTCAATGAATAATCCTTCACAGCAGAAAAGGCAGATCTAATTGTTTACCACACACTGAATCGCAACAGCACAAAATTTAATTGGAAAAGTCTTTTTTTCAGACCACGATTGAAAGGTAATGTAATTCTTGTTAAAACTGTTAATGTTTGAAAACACTACTAAAACGATTTGCCGTAAGCTTTAAGCACTTCAGTGATGTGCAGTAAGATTCCACTGCATAGGAAAAAAACAAGTTGCTTGTTTATTACATTTATTCAAATGTAGACATGTTAAAGTGTTTTTTTGCAATAATCTAATTCCTGATTTGTTTTCTCTTTCCAGCCTCTGACACATGTCTGTGCCAAAAACCTGGCAATGTTCGTGTCACAGGAATCTGGCAACCGGCCTGTCTTACTGGGACTGGCACTGAAAGATTCCACCATAGATGCAATAAAACAAATTAAAGAGATCATCAAAAGCTGTCAAGTCTGGTAGGAAGTAATTAAAAGGGACACGAAGCCTGTAGGCGGGGTAAAATATCGTTCGTCTGGATGCTCTCAGTGTCACGTTTTATCTTTGCATCTTTTTTCCAAATCAAACTCCTCCAAAAATTAATCTGGTTTAAAAAAAAATGTATAGCTCCAAGACAGAAATTTATTAATCCAAATTAATCTCCTCTAATCTTTTTTTTTTTATTTCATCAGCACAGGCTGTCTTCCACAAAACATAATTTATGAGACATATAATTTACTGTTTGTAAAGAAAGATTTCTGCACGCCACATTGCTCTCAGAAGCTGAATGCGTGCTGACTAAGTGATGGTTTGCAAAATGATGGCCAGTGATGTCACCACTGTGTATTTTGGAAATCTTTTATTCTGTGCTTTATTATTTTTGTTTACAATACAAGTATTCAAGCTTGTTTCATGAGAAGCATCTAGCAGAACAATATATTTCTTAAAGAGCACCTCGAACCAGGCCCTTCTGAAATGTGTTTTCTTTAACAAACGCAGCTGAATTATTTCAGGCCGACTGAAGCGAGATATTGCTTTACATGTTATCATCCTCACAACTTTGTACTTTTGTAAAAGAAAAGCATTTGTAGAGCACATGATTCATTTGGATTTTTTTAACTGAACTGAAAGATGTATATGAGCTTGGTTATGATAAAAGCCATGGGGTTGTCATGTACAGTTTGTTACTTATTTGTTTCTATAACATCTTGCTACAGGAGCTGTTATATTTATTAAGTCTAATAAATATGGTTATTATTTTTGATTGGTCAGTTATTTGGTTTAAATGTCAGAGAGCAGTGAGAAAAGTCACATGAGTTCTGCCTTCAGATTTCTATGGACCAAACCCCTGAAATATTATTTTAATACCAGAGAAAAACAACCGGCAAATTTGGGAATTGGGGCTTTTTCTTAAAAGATTTTTTTGATTTTAATTGATTTTATGACAGTAACATATAAATACTGCATCTTTTTACATTGGTAATGCTTCTACATTTAAGTCCATACATTTTTGGACGCTGACACATTTTCTATCATTTTGCCACCACAGAGGATTTTAAATCAAGCAGTCAAGTTGTGACTGAAGTGCAGACTTGCAGCTTTAATTCAAGTGGTTTTATGAAAAGAAAAGGAAAAAAAAAATTGCATGAACTGTTTCAGTTATGGACATTTTTCTACAGTCTCTTGTTTTCAGAGGCTCAAAATTAGAGGATTTTTCCAAAGATTGTTTTAAAGTTTACATGAAGATGACTGCCTGCTGCTTTGAACTCATGGACGTCGCCAAATGTGTTTCCTCCCTTGAGATGCTTCATCAGGCCTTTACTGTAGCCACCTTCAGCTGCTGCCTGCTTGTGGGACTCTTTATTCAGTTTTGTCTTCACTGATGAAAAGAAAGCTCTGTTGGGTTGAAATCAGGTGACTGGCCATTGAAGAATATCCCATTTCTTTGCTTTGAGATACTCTTGGGTTGCTTTTTTCAGTATGCTTTGGGTGTTTATCTATTTGCACTATCTGATCAGTTTTGCAGCATTTGGCTGATTCTGAGCAGAGTACACCGAGCAGCCCACTACATAGAATAATAAACGGGCTTTAACTGGCATGAAAACTGCGTGTTAGTTATTGTCCAGTTACTCTGAGCTTCTGAAAATGGGGGACTATGTATAACATTGGCTACAGTTCTGCAGTTAATGTAATACTTTTGTTAATACCTCTTAAATTAAAACCAAAAGTCTGCACTTCAATCATATCTTGACTGTTAAAAATCAACTGTGGTGTACAGAGGCAAAAATACATGTTCTGTCACAGTTAAAACAGCTAAAATTTAAACATTCCAGATTTAAGAGCATCGATTTAACAACATTTGCATGTTTCTTATAACCAAAAAAACTTGGCAGCTTAATCCAAATCCTGTCCTAAGACCTGAACCCAAACTTAAATGGACTTAAATGGTTAATGATTAAATGTGTAATAAAGTGCATGCTGCATTCCTTTTATTTCTTATGATTCTAAATTTTCTTGTTTATATTTTTCTCTTTGTTTTTAAGTTCTAAGGCATCCTGGTAACGCTGTGTTTAACATCACAGTGCTATGACCTTCAGGCAGTTTCCTTGTACAAAGTCTGCATAAATGGGGACATAAATATCTGCCAGAGAACCCTCATGCACTTGGTTTCATGTGGTCTGTGGGGACTTACCTTAAAAATTTGTGGTTGTATAGTAGAGAAAAAAAAGACTGTCATTGAAATCAATGGTTGATGTGAGTTAGAATTCAAGACTTAAAATAAGTAAAACGTTTGCTGCACTTGCACTTAATAATATTGTGTTGAAACTGCATAGTCCAGAAGATGAACTACAAAAGGTGCATCTGAGAAATCCCAACCCATGTCTTCTCACTGTTTTGTTTTATGCCTGTTGCATATTTGTAGACAACTCAGTGAACTATATCACTTGATGGGATTTTCCTGATGTTTCACTCAACCCTAGTAGCACTCTGCCTAAGTCTGTGTGAGTGCATTTTGCAGTTGTGCCACACTTTCCATCACTTAAGCAGTGTGATGACAACATACTTTGAACCCAAGTCCCCTGTACCCTCCACCTGTACCCAGCCTTTTTATTGCCAGTTTCTCACTCGCCACCCGGGAATGCATTCAAAGCTCTGCTGTTTATACTAAAGGTTTGTAGTTTTAGTGCTATTGTGCAGTTAATTCCAAGGTCCACTTGTTTTCTTGAAGCAAGATTAACTATCTGATCCCCAGTGGTGTGGATTATGACCTCTGTGAGACACTTGCCTTAAATAAAGAAGTCTAGCCTGTTGAATGCATCATGAGTGAATTTATGAGCAGTATCTTGCACTTCCCTAAGCCCACATTACAAAGTGCTTCATACAGAGTAACATCATAACCTGCAGAATAGTGCTTGTAGTTTGCCTGTGGGTTAAACAACTTGCTGCAAGTTAAAAAAAAAAACTTTATGGTAAATATTATTGTTGTATTTTATTTGCATCCAAAATATAGCACAACAGAAGCACAAAGCCTCACAAGTTTGCACATGGACACTGGGATTAGGCTTTAGATACTCCTCGGTGAGAAACATAAGCATGTTAGCAGAGCTTTGTTTACAACTGCCACATCCCTGCTGTGAGTATATCAGGCCAAGTAAAGGATCAAACCCATTAAGTGCACTTTGAACCTTCAGCATTTGTTTAAATGCCTCTAAAATTGATATGAATTTACGAGGGGAAAACTGGCTTGTAATGTTTAGCAAAGCAGAAGGCAGAGCCCGTAGAAATGCAAAATTATTAACCAAACCGGACAGTGACATCCGAACTGCATCATCATACTTCTATGAACAATATCGAGGGGGGTATGAGACCAGGCCAGCAATCGCTGTCAGTACAATCCTCCAGCTCATCGTGGGTGTTCTTGGGGTCTGGAAGCTTTGTCAGCGGTGTCATAGATGCCAAAATACGCAGCGCTGTAGTTAAGGACGCACTGCAAAGACATGCTGAAGGCCCGGTACAAGCCTCTCACACCATCAGACTTCAGTCACCCAGACCCGTGAACTCTCCCACATCAGCAGCCAGAAAGGTACGCGCAATGTCTAGGGAGTACACGAAACAAGGACCACCAGAGGCCACGTTACGGCGTGCGCTTGTCAACGCCAACTAGGAAGAGCTTCTTGTACTTGACTTTGAACGCAAAGTTGAGGGCCCGAGTATGAAAATGCCTGATAACATTTATAAGGTTCCCTCTCCAGAAGGAAAGAATTCACTGCTCTTTGATGATACGAACAACATAGTCGGTGATGCCCTTTTACTGCTTGTCTGCTGTGATCTGCTTGCTGTCACGCTGGACCTGAAGGAGGCGCTTTAACTTCTCGATTGTGGTGACGGCTGTTTTAGAGATGGCAGTGGGGATGCCACCAGCCAAAAAATCTTTGACAAATGAAATAATTTCTTCACTCACGGTATGACGCTCCCGGTGTGCCTTCTAAATAACCAGTGAACCCTATGCAGCTCTCTGCCCAAGCCAGCGTATGTGCACTTTGCGGATGCGCCGCACTTTCTATCATTGAAGTTACGTGATGACGACTTGCGTGGAACCCAGGTCACGTGTACCATCCACCTGTGCCCAACCTGCTTATTTGTACCGTCGCCACCCGAGGATATATTCAAGTCTTTCCTGTTTATAGTAAAAGTTAGATTTTTTTTTTCTAGTGGCATTGCGCAGTAAATTCCAGGGTCTACTGCAGTATTTGCGTATTTTATTGAAACAAGATTTGTCTTTTATTCCCTGACTGTGTGGACTTCGACCTCTGTGAGACACCTACCTCAAACAAGGAAGTCTAGCCTGTTGAATGCGTCGCGGATGAAGTCGCCGAGCAGTTTGTTAATGGGACTAAATTGCTATGTTTAGCTTTTCTGAAAATATAATTCAGCGTTAAAGCTCGTCATATAACTTTGGCTTGTGAACGGTGACTTCTAAACGCAATACAGCTACTTCCGCTCCCTCCGGGACAAGGAGAGCTCTTTGTTGTCAGTAAAGAAGGTACGAGACGACAAGATCAATTGAACACTTGTTTCTTTTTCTTTACAAATAGCACTTCTAGTACAGTGTCTGCTAAACAAATAAATTATTGCCTATTTTGTTTTGTGCGCAATGGGCAGCATAAAATCACTCAGACAACCCCCCAGGGAAAGTGTGCCCTTAACTATCTGTATAAACTGTACCGATGTTTGTCGTTTTCTTTCTGTTTCAGATGAATATTTCTTCGGGAGAAATGACTTCATCAACCGAAAATAATTCAGTTGTTCACCTGGATGCACCAATTCTCCCAGACAAGTCAGACGTCTCCAATATGACCATTATTAGAACAGGCAACGGATCAATCATAGAGGATGGGATGTTTTTAAACACAGTGATTGCCCAGGTCCTTTCAGGGATATTCGTCTGGTCTGCCTTGCTCATAACATGTCACCAGGTGAGTTTGCACCATTTCACAAAAGGCTTTGATGTAAATCATTGTAAATACCAATGTGAGAAGAGCTAAAATCGCTGCATCACAAAGCACCGCACTCTTGCAAATGCGTAAGAAGAGTCCAGCTCACTTGCTCTCCGTGTAGCCAACATTGTAATGTAACATTAGCAACAGACAGGTTGGACTTCCCTGCCTGGAGGATAGAAACAGATTATTCTGTTCCTAAAGGCTTATTAGTGCAGTGAGTTCAGTGTCTCTGCTTACAGTGTTTATTTGTTTTTATTCTCACAGTTTTCTCATCTAATTTTAAAGTATTACTTTATTCCCAGGCAAATACTAAGGCCCCTAACTTGCTTGCACTCCCTCACTTCTTTGTGTGAGTGTTTACCTTTTAGTTTGTGAGTGACTATTAGATTAAAACTGACAAAAATCCTCTAGCTTATTACAGGACAGAGAATGAGTAGTGAGCCCTCTCTGTATGGGTGAAGGACATGGCCAGGATGAATAAATGGCTCACCACAGATTACCTTTACCTAGAAACCATTTTATCGCTGTTGTAAATAAGTGCTTCCACATGTGTGGTTGATGTACCCACTGTGCTGAGATGATAGCTAATCATTATGTTTTTTTTTTCCATTTACAGTGAATGTCAAAGGCTGCTGTGTTCCATCAGCAGGGAAATCAATTGATTTTTTTTTTTTTTTTATAACATTTACAGCATTATAAAGGAACAGTGTTGTTCCTGTTCACTGTAGCTGTAATAGTACCTCATATGATGATTTTATAGCTTAAGTAATGATTATCCCTCCATCCGGAATCCTTGGACTGTAATTTATACCGTGTCATATTTAAATTAGCTAGTGTAATTAATTAAAGACTTATTATTTACATAGATAAATAAGTTTGACATAGAGAGCAGTAAAAAATGTTCCATCCAGTGATCCAAAAACAATCTGTGTTTAGGGATTTGTGACTCAGTATTGAGCCACTTGGTTTTCTATCTTTTTAATATAGTACATGTTTGGCCAAACATTTGCCAGCAAGACATCTTAATTGAACAAATAAACAACAAGTGTTCCGCAGGGAGGATGCTGGCTTGTAACAGACATCCTCTGTGTCGCACAGGAGGGAATAAAACGGTCTGCAGGAGTTGTGTTGCAATGCTGGTGGTGTTTCGTCTGACTCGGCACCAGAGGATTGCTATAGACTCTTAAAGTCTCATTCTGAATACTAAGCACATATCGACAGTGACCTTAGATCCTCTGCTATAATGTTTCCAGTGCATTTTGGAGTAGCAATCTGGGGACTATGGCTCGTTTTTTTTTTTTTTTTTTTTTTTGTAGTGGGCTTATTGGTCCCTTTGCAGCTTGAAGCTTTTGGGATTAAGACCATCAGACTGAATTTATCTCATGCTTTACAACTGTATTATGTGTTGCAAGTGGCACTCTCCTTTAGCTACAATATATCCTTCGGATTCAGTCCTGTTTTACGTTATTTGTGTATTCCTTTTACCCTTACATATACTGTGGCCTGAAGCCAGTTTTCATCATTCAACTATTATTTATTTGCAGAATCAGAAAGGAAATGTGTTTTTCTATGTTTTAAAGCAAATTTAGAGCATCAGTTCACTACAAAAGATGACCACCACCCTCACAGTAATCAGGCTTTAATGTGTAGCCTCTAATGGGCATCTGTTGCGTAAAATGCTAGAAGTGAGTTTTAAACATTCAGACCAGTTCATGCTGTGTTTTGCGTTGATATGCCAAGAATTTAAATTAGTAACAATTTGCTCAGTTTCTCACAGCACTGCCAAATGCCTTTAAACACACCCATTACAATGATGAAAAATTAGTGCTGTCAATAGAGCACTCATCTCTTGACTTTGCATAAATTTGTGATAAAAGCATTCTTGGTTATGTTTTTTTGCAAAGGGTTATGGCTAATTTAAAGTAGAGAGAGAACTGGATTAATCTAGTTGTGTGCTTGTCTAAGGTGAGGTTGAAATTATTTTCTTTAGCAGTTAATTTATCAGTTATTTTCTTGAGTGACTGGAATTAATTTGTCTTTAAAATGTCACAAAATTGTGAACAATTCTCATCACAGTTTTCTCACGTCCATGGGTGTTGTCTCATGAGCGAGTTTTTATGCTAAACTGACTCGAGCTTGGTGTGATTTATTGGATTGCCTCTCATACACAGTTAGTTGTCATCAGTGTCTGGGTTGACCAAGGAAATATAAGTTGCCAGTCCTTTAAATAGTCGTTTTTTTTATGAAGAATTAATCTTGAATTGTTACTAGAAAAGGATCTTGGTCTTTGTTCTTTAATAAACACTGCATTTTAAGAGCTCTTTGTATGTGACTGTCTCCATTTTCAGCAGGAGTACAGCGATACTGGGGAGATAATTTGACTGATTTTTCAATTAAATGTGACAATTGTTTAGCTGATGAGACCCTTTGAGGATGAATTGAGCTCTTCCATATTTCCCAGCAGCTTTGCTGTAGATTTGTTAATGCTGACAGTATTAGCCACTACAGTTAAATGGTAGCATTTCATTACCCAAGACCCCTGAAAGGAAGAAGTTTCTTCAGACTTTTCTATACTTACCGAACACATCCGTGCTTTATTTGCTTGAGTGGTGACTGAAAAAGCCAACCCTTTTCATAACCTCATTACCAATAGTAATCAGTCAATGTGATTCACCGTTTGAATGGGACTCGTCGGTGCAATGACTGTTCTGTCAGGTGTTAGTTTTCTGTAAAGCTTTGCCTAAAGGCTACTGGTCACTAATAAGAATGATAATTAAATTTTCTGGGATATGGTGCATATGTTGGTTTACATGTTGTCAGCTGCCGTTGTCCGAGGCCACTCTGTGTGCATATGTGCGTGTGTGTGTGTGCGCGCACATGCATGTTAAAAGTACTGGTTATGACTTTTATCAGTTCATTGAAACAAAGTCCAGTTACTGATCATATTAAGTGTACATTGTAAGGTGTGGTTAGTAATTTTGAAGCAGGAATGTTCTGGGAGGTTGAGTGGGGTTGGGTAATCTCTCTTTATTCTAGACAACATGCTTCTTTACTTCTGTGTTTCATTGTGGCAGACAGAACAGTCAGGGCAAGATAAAATGTGGCAAGAAATAATACCACCCAGATTAAAAAGAAAAGGATGATATGGTTGCACTCAGGAGATGTTTCTGTATTCACTCTTTGCGATCTGTCATTTCTGTACTGTAGGAACACAGCTTAGTTATTATCAGTAAAAGAGTGTCTGATAGACGGAAAGAGTTGGCACTCGCAGCTCACCCACTCACTTTTTTTCAGACATTTTTTTTTAAATAAAGCAAGTTACAGTTTTATTAAGTTTGTTATCAGTATACATGACACATGACAAGATAAAGTATGTGAGCTCTATGGAATTACCCGGATTTCTGTAATAACTGGGCATAAAACGTGATATGATCTTCATCTGTGTCACAAATATAGACAAACACAATGAATTTAGGCCAATAACATACACCATACATTAGTACTTTTGTAATGTGGGACTCACTTCTAGTTAGAGTACCCACAGTACTAAATGGTCTCCATCTAGAGACAATCTGTCTAACTGGGCTGATAAGTAAATCTTAACTTTGTCCATGTTCATGCAAATGCAGTTTATGACCATAAGTCAAGTGACTAACCTGATAAAGAAATATCAACAGATGCTGTTTATTATTGCAAATTGGTTTTTTTGTGTCTCTTTTTTTTTTAGTTGGAGTAGCTCTTATCCACACCTGCAATCTCGTTTCGTTGATTGGACTCCAAGTTTGCACTTGGAGTCTCCTCACTCCACTATGCTAATGTGGATGTCACTAACCCCAGCTATTCGCACGCTTTTTAAGTGAACCGTGTAAATGTTTAAATGAGACTTTTAAACAAGAGGAGCTTTTTTTTTTGTTTTGTTTTGCTCCAAATTGTTGCTTATAGTTGATTAATTACAATAATTTTAACTTAAAATGACAAAATACAGATTTTCAGATTTTATTTTAAAACTATGAACGTGCAAAACTGTCAAATTAAAAGCTGAAATGATTTACTGAAAAAAATTTTATTGTGAAAAGTAAAAAATTATTGTATTTTTTTGCTCTAGACTTGCAGCATAGATAATTTTCTTTTTTATATTTGCTTCAAATGAACGTTAACTGAATGTCTTTTGTTTTTGCCTGTTGTCTGTGTACAAGGTAATTTTGAATATGGCACCACGGGTGCTTTCTAGTTATATTACATTGAGAAAATGATCCGTGTGTTAATCAAAAGTTAAGTGTCTTAATGTTGCAGCCTTACTAAAGTTATATTAGTCCTAACAGCCATTGTTTAGCTACACATTTAAGGCAGTGTATAAAGTATTCCATGTAGACTGAAGAAGATCATTTTAATCTCATATTATGAGTGTAAATGCTGGGATTTGTTTGGTTGATTTGCTCCTGTGAGTTCAATAAGAACACGTTAATTTGTGCAGTAATACAAAGTGTTGTAATATATCTTCTCCATATTTCCCAACTGCTTTATGTTGCAGTAGCTTTGCTGTGGATTTCTTAATCTTGTACTAGACAATACTTGCGTGGTAGGATTGCATTACCTTAGAGTCCTAAAGGGAACAATTTAACTGAACTTTCCTCACACATTTATGAACATATATCCAATTTACATATAGGTCATACTGCACTTTGTTTTCTTGACAGTAGAATAAAAAAGCCAATCACTTTCTTAGCCTTGTTGCCGGTACTACATTATAGTAGTAATTCAAGAAAGCGATTCGCTGTTTTAACACGACTCACTGGTGTAAAACTCTCCTGTCGGATGATGTTCTTATATAAAGCCTGAAAACTTCAGCTGGATTGTCTGCCATGTGATGTGTGTGTGTTGACCTGCATGTTGCCAGTTGCACTATGTCACGTTTGTTTATGTGTGTACATGTGTTAAAACTATAGGACTTTAAACAAACTCCAGCTACTGATCATATTGTTAAGGGCTGTACAATGTAAGGTGGGGTCAGTAACATTGAAGCAGGGATATTTTTGGAAATCATTAAAATGGGAGTTGGGTAATCTCTCTCTTTATTCCAGACAAGAATGCTTCTCGTATTTCATTGTGGTAGACGGAACAGTCAGGGCAAGATAAAATGTGGCAAGAAATAATACCATCCAGATTAAAAATAAAATGATATGGTTGCACTCAGGAGGCTGACATTTTAGTATTTACACTCTTGTGGTTTATATTGTTTCTCTTCCATAGAAAAACAAATTAGTTATCACCACTGTAGTCCCGTTCTGTACCAAGGGTATCTGATAACCTGAAAAAGTTGACACTTAAACCTGAAGTAATAACTTCAAAATCCAAAGACATTCAAAAATGGTGAGTTACAGATTTATTGTTTATTATTATTGTTTATTATCAGTATACAGTGATTAAAGTATGTAAGCTCTATAGAATTACCTGGATTCCTGCAATGATCTTCATCTGCGTCACTGGCATACACAAAAATAATGAATCTAAGCTCGTAACATACAGACATTTAGCATTCAAAACTTAGTTGTGTTTTTGAATCTTGGCAACCACTTCTAAGGAAAGTAACGACAATACCAAATCATCTCCACTTAAAGATGACCTATTGTGAAAAATGCAGTTCACAATCACGAGTCTAGTGACTGTTCTGATCAACAGATGTTGTTTGTGATTAGCAAATGTTTTGACGGTCTCTCCTTTTCATGAGTCAGAGCTCTGATTCATATCTCCAGTCTTGATTCATTGATTGGACTCTAGCTTTGCTCCTCTCTCCTTTTGCGGTTGCCATTAGCCTGGTTGTTCACACACTTTTCAAGCATAGTATGAGAGTGTTTAAATGATGCATTCAATATGGACGAGACCTTTTTCTTTTCCCTCAGTGTCTTTGCTGCTTTTTTAGTAGGACCATCATGAAACAAGTGAACGCTTTTTCACATGTAGGCCCACGTCACTTGTAAAAGTGTATTGCCAAAAAAGATATTGAATTCATAACCTTACTGTGAAGTTCTGTAACAGCGCTCACCAGGAAAGGGTCATTTATTTCCTAATGACTCTCACATGCTTTGTCTGTGTTTTTATTGTAGATCTATACACACCTTCGATCCTACACCGTCCCAAATGAGCAGCGCTACATCATCCGCATCCTGTTTATTGTGCCAGTCTATGCCTTTGATTCTTGGCTTAGCCTTCTTTTTATCAGCAACGACCAGTACTATGTCTACTTTGATTCTATTCGGGACTGCTATGAAGGTATGTATAACTACTACTACTACTCTGGCTGAGGATGTCCCTAATAGAGAGCCTTTGTTGTCTCCCTACCCTCATGTTTTATAAGGCTGACAGGACTAGAAACATAAGGAAGTGACCATACTAGTTTTTCACAGCAGTCATTGTTCTTATGCGGGTGGACCTCATTATTTCAGGTGTTACATTTCTAGGATGAGTAGGAGTATCCTTTTTTTTTTTTTTTTTTTTTTTTTTTTTTTTTTTTTTTTAATACCCTGGTTTGCAGCGTTTGTATTTTTTAGGCAGGATAATTTATTTTAGTGTGATATTGAAAATCCTGCAGCAACTTCCAATATGCAAATATAATGTAAACCATGTTCTCTTGTTGGTAGTTAGGTAGAGTAGCCGCTTTTTACAGTGGGACTATAATTATGAATTGAAGTCTTGAGACTAAAACACTTCACCGGTGGCAAAGGTGAATCATATGCAAAATGGATTACAAGTAATTTGAGAAAGCGAAAAAGTAGGAAATGCATTATTCAAGAGATTAGTTTCCAGTTTGCAGGCCAATTTTGTGGCTGATTGATAGTGCAGTGCATCAGGAAGCAGGAAGACTGGAATACCACCAGCGGCTACGGCTAAAACATAATGAACCTTCTCTTGACTGGACACCATCTGCATTAGCTTCATTTAATCCCTCTTTAAATAGCAACAAAGGATTAGGAAGGGATTTCTAAGACACAGAACCCTTAGAAGCTTCTTAATGTAAGGACTAAAACATTTATTGTTACAAAATGTAGGACTAATTATTTTTTATCATGTGAAAGTTTTTTTTTTTGCACTAAAATGATTTGACCTTTTCAGTGAAGTTATACTTGAAGGTGATGGAAAATTATCCTGCAGTTTAAATTATTCAGTGAAATATGTTTGATATATCAAAAGAAACATAACTTTTCTTTTTGTGTTACAGCGTTTGTCATTTACAATTTCCTGAGCCTGTCCTTTGAGTATCTGGGTGGAGAGAGTGCAATCATGTCAGAGATTCGAGGGAAGCCAATACAGTGAGTGCTCCAAGTCCTATGTTACATGCGCATGACGGAAAGCTTTTCAGTGTTAAATATTATGTCGACCTAGACGTAATAAATACATTAGCTTAACAGGAGCCAATTATGCTTTATTTAATGATCCCAAAAGGTGCAAAGTGCATTTTCTGGCCTTGAATTAGCATTTACTTTGAACAGCACAGTGAAAGTGCTGCCAGTATACTGCTGTGTTGTTCACAGGTGAGGGTTCGCTTTATCCCT
This sequence comes from Archocentrus centrarchus, assembly GCF_007364275.1. Taxonomy (NCBI): domain Eukaryota; kingdom Metazoa; phylum Chordata; class Actinopteri; order Cichliformes; family Cichlidae; genus Archocentrus; species Archocentrus centrarchus. The sequence goes on along the minus strand of NC_044353.1, from coordinate 25,299,199 downwards.
CTGCTTTTACCCAGTCTTTACAAGCTGTGTTTATGGCTGACTCAGACATAAGGCAGCTGGTCTTAGCCAGCTTCTCGAGAGTACATGTTGAGCTGTTAAATAGTTCCCCATGACCCTAGGTCACATCTTCAAATGTCTTCTTCTGACAAAAATCTGCTCATTTAAGAAGCTTGAACAAACAAGTCTCGAGATTTTGCTTGAAAAATATCTTTGTACACTCTTTTGTTATCTGACATTTCGTTATTAAAAGCGCCTCATGTTCTGTTGACTTGACAGATCAAGTTGTATGTATGGTACCTGCTGCCTCAGTGGAATGAGCTACTCCATTGGCTTTTTAAGATTCTGCAAACAGGTGAGCTTCAATCATCCTTTTTATCTCCTTTGATCTAAAAATGCTCCTTCAGGCCTCTGAAATAAACTCACACAAAGTGAAAACAAGAATACATCAAAAAAAAAGAGAGAAAGCCTTCACTGTGAGTTATTATTCTCTTCAAATCTGGAGACTGCTTAAAAAATGACAGCTGTTATAATTGGCTATGTGTTTTTTTCAGAGGATAACATCCATTGGTTACAAAAAGGAAAACAAAAGCAATCGAGGCCAGGTGAAAACAGCTTGATAATAAACACAGAGAGATGATGAGCTGTCAGCGCAGCGCTTCATCCCAGTGTCTTGGGATGCTGCACAAGCTTCCTTTGTAACACTGATGGATATGAAAAGTGAAAGTTACATCCTCAAAACAAAATGCATAAAATGAACTTCTTTTTTTTTTTTTTTTTTTTTTATAAGAAGCAAGTGATACACACATTGTGCCTTGACGGAAGACATGTTTTTAAAGGAAAAGCTCTATGAGAGGGCAATTAAGACAAACAGCAAGAACATTTCATATATATATATATATTAGGGGTGGGACTCGATTAAAAAAATTAATTGAATTAATTACAAGCTTTGTAATTAATTAATCGAAATTAATCGCATTTTAATCGCATTTCAATATTTGACATGAGAAATATTAATTTAAGTGTAGTTGATGAATAAATCAATATACATAAGCTTAAACTTCAAAATTTTGTTTATTTTCCCACCAGTCTACTACACAGACCAACGAAGGGTGGAAGTGCTCCTGTGATAAGCAAACACCTGAAATTAAAGTTAAGCATCATACTGTAACTGGATAGTTTTATTCAACATTAATGTCTCACTTGTTATAGTTGGAAATTAATCATTCACTCAGCTGTATTCCTTGATGTTGAAATGTGTTATGCTTGTTTTAACAGCTTATTTTGAATTAAAGACTTAAAATTAAACCACAAAAAGGAGAAAAAGTTCGTTCTCCATTTAACCAGCTGCTCTTACACAGCTGTGCTTCGCACTCACGGTTGCTAGGCGACATGAGCTACGAAGAGGTGACGGCAGCTGATATGCAGGCTAGCTGCTCACTTCCGGCCTTTGTGGTGTTCGTGGGCTGCGAAAGACGTGGGCCGGGTCCTTCGCAGGATGCGGCCCCTAATTTGGACATTGTGCGTCGATATAATCTGTATGCCGGGAACTCGCGCACTGAGAAACGTTCCACGGTGCAAAGTGCGATTAAAATGCGTTAAAATTTTTAGCGCGTTAATTTCCCCATAATTAATTAATCGAAATTAACGCGTTAAAGTCCCACCCCTAATATATATATATATATATATATATATATATATATATATATATATATATATATATATATATATATATATATATATATATATATATATATATATATATATATATATATATATATATATATATATATATATATATATATATAATTAACGCGTTAAAGTCCCACCCCTAATATATATATATATATAGCCCAGAAATTATGAAATGCTCCTTTACTCATGCACACCAAAGCAAAGTGATAGGCAGCTGGATTCCAAACAGCCCTTAGTGACTGCCATACATATTAATTTATTTGAACTACATTACTGAAGCGCTTCATATTGATCACAGAATAAGAAAACACTAGTGTTCTCCTGTTGGGCAAGAACTTCAGGTTTCTTCGCGAGAAAGTAGTTAAACTGGCAGAACAGGAGATCTGATAGGCCTTGATCTGTGTTTGCGGGGGTGAAGAGCATTAAAATTCTTTGCACATTTTTGAGAAAGCGTCGGTGTGATTATAAGGGGGCTTAACAAATGAAACACTGATATGAAAAAGCAGCCCGGAGTTATGGTGTTTCTTGAAGATAAGGTTAGAGGATAAGCTACTCTTACATCCTAAACTCTTCATTGACATTTCAGTTTAAGGTCATTTATCTTATTGTTAGGATGCTTTGGGGAATCATTTTCTTCTAACTGAGCATAAGTGGATGCAAAGGGCAGCTGCTTTGGATCTAAATAAACAGTAAATAAAACTTTTTGTGACCTACAACATTTCACAGTTTTACTTTAATCGCATTGCTGTACATAACTATATCACATGTGTGAATTTGGAAGTGGAATTATGCTTATACTAAGTGATCCTCCACCACAGCCCTATTATAGAATTTTAAATATCTGGATCTGCTCCGAAATTAAATATTCTTCCTTGGCCCATTGTCATCCTCTGTACCAAGATTTATCAAATTCAGCTAGTAGTTGTTGTGTAATCCTGCTGACAAAACATCCTGCTGACAAAACATCCTGCTGAGGTATGTTTTCAGAACAAAAAGCTCTGAAAACATGCCTCCATCGCAGCTCTCGCCTTGGCAGAGGAATAGCATAAATCTTCAGCTTCCCTTGACTTTGCAGAGCTACACAACATATTTCACCGCACTGTATTTTTGTGTCTACAGCTTTACTGGTTGGATTCATTCTTGTCGCACTTGTCTTGTGTAGTATGAAATCTACATGGTCAGCACCAAACAGCAAATAGACTCGCTGTCGCTAGCTGCACGGGATAGTGGAATCATGTGAAGACTGCACGACTGTAAAGAAGCAGCACTAACTACAGTAATAATGCGTTCACATCTTGCTCATGCTTTCTTTGTTTTGAAGAGATCGGTATTTGAGGTCTGATCGTAATACGCTAAAAAGATGGAGACTGCTGTTATTGAGAATCAGTCATGTCCATGAAACATGATTTAATACTGTCTTGGAAAAGGTTGCTATTAAAATGGGAAGAGTGAAATGGAAAAAGATTGGCACGTTATCCTAAAATTACACAACCATTTGATGCCCCAGTTTGAACTAGAGTTGTTAGTCGAGCTGAAAAAACATGCAGAATTACAATATTCTCTTATCTCATGTATCATGGAGTGCACTCTGACATGTATCTGAGCTTAGTATTTAAGTTTATGACAAGATGTGGGAAGTCTCTGGATTGCATGGATGCTGGTACTGACTGAATTCATTTGAAGCAGAAACCATGGTTGACTTTTAATCTGCTGCAAACTATGGGCATGCGTTTTGTTTTGAATATCAAGCATATCAGGAAGTATCATGCAAATTATTTGCTTTGAGGATATTCTGAGTGACAGGGTAAGTGAAAGCTGCTGGTACTTCAAAGCTTCAAAGTAAATCAGTGTTATAAATGATTGTCAGTGTCATTTTGCCAAGCCGACTGTTGTCACTGGTCATTCTAAAAATGCCTGAAGTTGGAAAATACCTGGTCCGTTGGTTTCAAGCGTAGCAGCAGTAATGGGAATTTAGAGCAACCTCTGTCAAAATGGTTTGTTTTGGCTTCAATACACAACACAGAGAGCACCCGTCCTCCACTCTTATATTGCATGCGGGTCTTCGTCCTCTGTCTTCTTTGTTCTTCCATCCACCTCCCACCCACATCAACAGTAAAACATATGTATCCTGTAAGTTAATTTAAACAAAGACAGAAAGGTGTTTTAAGTCTTTTTAATAATTACTCCAATGATTCATTTTATGAAATATGCCTGTCCGTTTTCTTGCTGAGAGTCACTTATCAGTCATTTTAATGTGCGGCAGTTAGCTTAGCTCAAAAACTGGAAATGATAAATCTGTACAGAAAGTGATGTTTAAAGAAATTGCTTTTTTATGGGAGGATGTTGTAGGACCATTTCTTGGATCTGAGTAATTGCCCAGCAACCGTAAGACATTCCAGGAAGTTATTTTTCAGAGCCAAGAAATGGTCCAGAGCATAACCCTTCATAAAACGGTCATTTGTCTTTTAACCTGTTTATTACCATGTCAGGAGATGGATTTTCTTGTTGTTGGACAGCTTAGCTCTTTTTTTGCAATGATATTACATCATACATTTAATAGGTGCTCTAAATAGGTATGACATAATGATTATGAATGTGTATACAATATATAATGAAAATAAATACCTGGTTTAGGTGAGAAAATTACTGCTGACAACACTGAGGAGATTGTTTTCATCTATCAGACGTGTGAACAGATTCTGATGTCCTCCTTCATGGTATCCCTGTTTGTTGTTTTTTGATGTTTCATTCTGAATTAAAATTTCTTCTTCAGGCGACTCTCCAGTTCTGTGTTGTCAAACCCATCATGGCAGTCATCACCATCATCCTGCAGGCCTTTGGCAAATATCATGATGGAGATTTTAAGTGAGCACCACCTCTCTTTGCATTTCCTCCTCCATGTATCATATGCTTCCACATCATTGCCAGAAGGCCTTTTTTTGCTGTTTATGTGCATGGGGACAATTTGGAAATGGAGATAATTATATCACCTCTTCACAGTTGGCACGATGAAAATAACTAAATTAAAAGGTTTTCTTTTTAGGTTGAAAGTGATGGGTTGAAACATTCCAGGTGCCCTGTCCATTTGTCCCAGTTGTGTCACCTGTGTCGCCTCACAGTTTCCTGGTTATTGTTGATAATGCAACGAGTAAAGTTTTTGCTTATTTGTACTAAAGAGACCGCATTGCAACATCCCCCCCCAGATGCAGTGTTTTAAAATGGAAAGCCCTTCGTTCTTTTTCGGTTACACTTAGAGGAGAAGCATCGCTTCGTTTCATATTTTTACTTTGTCTGTCAAGTGGTACAAAAGCTGGGGATAAATTGCCGGCAGACAGATTTAATTACAGCATACTTCAGTGCCTCATATGTGACAATAAGTTTTTTCAACAAAGTAAGGAGAGGGTGATATATTCAATAAAATTAGCTTTAGCATGTAATCAAAAGCTATAAAATCCGCAGGCCATAAATTCTGCCTGACTTATTTTCAGGTGCTCTTCTGCGCCTCTTTGTCTCTTTCTGAAGATTCAGCTGTGACAACACTTGCTTCAAAATGAAGTACAGTGTTCAATGGGGGCTTTATATAGAAGTATCCAGTCAGCTTTATATCATCACCCACTTTTTGTGAAGCTTTAAGATAGACTTAATTAAATTCTTCTTATTATTTCTTCATATACTTCAGCAGGAGAAATAGCAGTCAGAAATAAGTGTCTTTCTTCACATCTTTCTTTAGGCTCTGCAGCAAGGCCGTAATGATTCGCAGATTGTTTACTTATACGCTTTCAGCCAACCGTGCACGATATACTGCATGGGAGTAATTAGTGTAGTCACAGCTGAGTCCTCAGAGAGGCTCTCTAGAATGCAAAAAAGGATTAAAAAAAAAAAAAAGGCAGGCTGACAATCAAAAATGCCTGTTTACTGGATGCATCCTAGAAATAAGAAGGCTGTGTAATATACAAGCCTTAACTTCTTGTTCAAAGAAGAGGACCAAAAGATGTGATCCAGCTAAAATGTCCTCAAATTTAGGTTGCTTCTTTTCAGTCAGCTCAAAGACACTATCGAAAAACTCCCAACAGTGGAAATATGTTTGGAAATTTACTATGAGGTTCTTCCAATTCTCTTTCTGTGCAGTGTGAATGGAGGATACCTGTACATCACAATCATCTACAACTTCTCAGTCAGCCTGGCCCTCTACGCTCTATTCCTCTTCTACTTTGCAACAAGTGACCTGCTCAGGCCGTATGAGCCGGTGCTCAAATTTCTCACAATTAAATCTGTTATCTTCTTATCCTTCTGGCAAGGTAGGTTCATTGTGTGGCTTCTTCTTTTATTTTTTTTTAAGTCTTTACCAGCACATAGAAGTATATAAATTCATAATAAAAATGTTGTGTCTTCTTGAAGGAATGGTCCTCGCTATCCTGGAACGCTGTGGTGTCATTCCCAATGCGCTTTTCATCGAGGGACACGAGGTCGGAGCCGGCACGGTGGCGGCAGGCTGGCAGAACTTTATTATCTGCATTGAAATGTTCTTTGCAGCCATTGCCCTCAAATACGCCTTCGCCTGCACTGTCTACCAGGAGAAAAAAAATGAGGTGCCAGGTGAGTGATTTGTACAGAGAGCAGAGGAAACCAGTTGAACTGATTGTTAGCCCTTGTCTGCACCTTGAAAATCTGTTGACATGTTCCCAGGCTAATTGCCTTTCTTCCATACAGAATAAGGACTGACACTGGCCTAAAAGTGTGAGAAATGAACGTAATTGCATTGCCCTGCACCCTTGTACACCAGTGACTTAGAGGAGTCTCAGTACCTCTGATTTAAGCAATATAGAAACTGAGCTGTGTGGCTGTATAGTTGCACATTTGTACTTGAGTTATATCTAGTGCCAACATGAACTATGTGCCAGATGGATTGTACGAGTTGCCGTCAGCCTGAAAGACTAAGAGCATATAATTTGACTAATAAGTTGGAGAACATTTGCCTTTGGAGCAAACCAGAAGAAGATGAGGGAAAAGCCACTGTACTTTCAAAAGCATGCAGTGAGTGATGCTACATCCAAGCTGCTTGCAAGAAAATTGCAAATAGGAACTAAGAGTAGTGCCTTCTGTCATTCTGCCATGTTTCCTGATATAGGAAGTCCTTCGTTCCTTAAAACGCTTCGCACACAGAATTACTGGAAATGCTGATGAAATGGGATATTTGAATTTCAAATGAACTTTTTTTTTTTATTTATTCAAAGAAAACTTGTTTCTCCTCATGCACAAAGGAAAGAAATCTGCTCCTCTTGGATATAACAGTGCTTCTCAGTTTTGAGTATCTGATTATTAAATTGCATTTTTATGTTTTGCTTAATTTATGAAGTCGGCCTGTTTAAGCTTAGAGCTGAATTTTTGGACAATAGCATTCATATTCCCTCAATTATTGATGTCTGTGTGATTGCAGGAGTTGCCTCTGGTTCACAGTTTCACTGAAACTCAGTCAACTATGCCTTAGACTGTAGCCCCCCCCAAAAAAATAAATAAATAAAACAATAATGAAAAGAATCTTGCCTATTAAGTTATTTTCTACATGCTGTATTTTGATATTATTGCTCTCTCGACAGACAGGAGCAATTAGATATTTCAATTCTTTGATAGGTCAAAACTATATTTTCACTTAACCAGATTGAAAAAGTTTTTTTGTCTCAACAACTCAGTCAAAATTCTGTGATCAAGCAGTCCTGATTGCACTGAATGGCTGATGTACCTCTGTCTTTATTCCTGCTTTTCTGCAGAAAACCTCCCTCCAATGCAGAGCATCTCCAGCGGTCTGAAGGAAACGATAAACCCGGGAGACATGGTGCAGGATGCCATACACAACTTCTCTCCAGCCTACCAGCAGTACACCCAGCAATCCACACAGGAGGTGACCCTGTCCAGCACAAATGGAAAAGTGGCCACAGGCACCAAGAGCTCCCGCAAGTCTGACAAAATCATGCTGATTACATCTGATGATGAGTTCTAGGCATTTTTCCAGCAAGATCCAGGTGTTTGAGCCCTTTCTACCCCTATCACTGACCCCCTGGAGAAACAACTTGATCCTATAGTGCACTGAACCCAGGTGTTTAATTTTCAGTATCCGAGTACTGGAGTTCCTGCTTCTATCCTGTTTTTAATGCTAACTTAAGGAAGGAGAAGGATTACATGTTAAAATGAATAGCTTAATATCCATAAATCTGATCTGTGTTCATATCGGCAGCAATAATCACAGGAAAACAACATGTCACCTTCACTATCAAAGAAGACTGGAGCTGTGTTTTATTTAAATCAAGCTGCTGGATTTTCAGCCGTATCCCTGATGCTGATTCTGTCATTATGTCACTGCTCGCTCTCTGGTCGTCTCAAGTGCGTTCCCTCTGATTCATGTCAGTTTCAAAGAGGAGATGATTAATATGTGACTCCAGGTTGGAAGCAGGGAAGCCAGCGATGGCTGGGAGTGGCACTTCATGGACCGTTTCCTGCATCTGCTTGTTTGAAGTATTTGCTGAGTGTTCCTCTGCACGGTTTCCTGACAAATGGAAGGATTCGTTCAAAGACACATTAGTTTTGGAGCAGGCACTTCACAATCCTTTGTGTCTACCGTAAGCAGGGACAAATTGGATAAACTTGCCTCCTACAGTGTGGAGTTACATTATTCTCATTAATTTCCTCTGTGTGCTAAAGAGTAAAACTCAGTGCAACTAGACAGCCGTTTACCAGATTCTAAGAGATTCTCTGTTTTTTGGGGGGGTTTTTTTGCAGTTGCTCCATCATTGTAAATACTTTAAGCAGAGCTTCTTTTTTTTTTCTTTTTGACTTACATGCAGATATCACTCATATTATGATTCCATGTTCCAGGGATTGTGAAATATGTACAAAATTTGATCAATTCAAATTTTGATGTTTTTAATATGTTCAGTTTCTCATTTTTCTATGTTTGGAGTATAATTTGAAAGATCTTACTGTATTTATTGTGTATGTATTGCTCAGGCCTAGATGAAACCAAAATGTATGTTTGAAGAAGAGGAACACAAAATGTATTTTTTTTCCACTCTGGCACACATGGGAGTTGTAACTTTTTGAAACAATAGTAGTCTTTTTTTTTTCTTAAGTTTTATACCCTCTTGTGCCAATGATAGCTCCCTTTCTGGGAAAGCAGAAATTAACAAACATTTGGGTATAAAACCATTCAAAATTGTTTAAAAATATTTTATCCTTGTTTCTTCATCAGACAAATAAAATAAGAGTTTTGCTTCTGTACCTCATGCTTGCTAATCTGAGGAGCTCATTTTTTTGTGTGTGTGTGTGTGTGTGGAAGAAGCTTTATTTGAAAAAGCAGACACAGCAACCCTTATTTATAGGAATAATTGACCATACTTTAAATCAGAGCAGAAACACAGATTTTATTTGTACATGAGGGTAGTTCATTAAGAAAACATGTAAATGAATGCAAAAAATAATTTAGGTGTTTCTTTTTTAATAAAATTACACAAATCATTGAAATAAATATAAAATATGAGCAGAGTAATGACAAGTCATGAAGGGGACGCACTCAGTTTATGCTGCCTTTTTAACCGTTACGCGACAGTCACTCTAAGCCTCAAGACATTTATCTCATACTCACAAACGCAGATGTTGCTGCTGTTAAACTAACCTTCAACGCATTTCATCCATAATTTCATCCACATCTAATCTGCATACATGCGCCATTCCTTCTATAACATTAAAATGACTTTCTACATGGCTAAAGCTAAATACTACAGCTTGTAGGACTGGCAAAGCTTGTGTGTCAAAGCTTATTTAATCAAAGACAGATTTTTAAACCGATCACCTTGAACGCTCACTCAAGCTATAGAAGCATGCACGTCTCTGTACATACATTTGCACTGCAATAATTAATGTGTGAAAGGTAAGAAAATATCTCAGTTCTATTACTGCTCCTTGGTATCACAAGTGCTGTTTTTCACTGTAGAAAGAAAGCTGTTCAGACCGAGTTTCGTATTCATCCATGGCAGGTTTTGGATTTTTCACCCATTAACACGTCTACATTAATCTATGCAAATTTTTTTTTTTTTTTTGAATAATTTTTTTTAAAATGTGTGTGCCTTCAAGACATTATGTTTTGGGTAGCTTAAGAAAACTTGTGTCTAAGAGCATGAATAGACACTGCTAGGTCATTCTGAAATGTAGAACTTAATTCACCCAGAGAAAGGTTTGTCCTTTTATTAGGCACTTTACATAAATATATACGTTAACATCTGAAAATGATTTTTTCCAGGTAATTATTATTTAGGTGTGCTTATTAAAAAAAAACAAAACAAAAAGTATTCACCTCAGACTCAAATACAGTAATAAGTGCTAAAATTAAAGCAGGCCTGATGTAGCTTAGTTTGGATTTTAAACTAAACCACAAGAGGTCACTGTAATGCTATGCAAGACATGCTTTTAGCCACACTGCCTTTTAAGTGAATGTGCTCAAGAAATAATTTATGTAAACAGGTAACATGTACTCATTTGCCCAAGACTTGACACATTCATTATCTGTAAAGAAGCCTGGGTGAACAGTCTTAAAACAGCTTTGGGTTTGGTTGGTTTGTTTAGCAGTTACAAAAGCATTGCAGTCATTTTAAACTACTGACTGACCATCTTTAGAAAAGGATATCAGGCTTAGTGGCCGCAGTGGCCGACTAGGTTTGCATGCAGGTTGATCTGTTTTAAGAGCAATTTTTCCTCCCATATGAAATATTCTTAACTCCACAGTTAATGCTGCCCAAAAGCCTATTTGCTGAACATTTTTGATAAAATTAGGCACTTTAAGTTTTTGGCAGTGTTGAATTATTCACTCATTTTAAGTGACAAAGTGTGACGCGTCTTGCTAGTAACAGCGAGCTGGCAGACTCATTTCCCTGTTCTTAAATGTCTAGTTCTTGCAGATGATTAGCTGCAGCCTGCATGTAACCCTAGTTACTGTCCAAGTTGTGCATTAGATACATAGTGAATGTGCTGAGAAGAACTATTCTTGGGCTATAAATACTCACAAGGCTTAAGTTATGAGAATAGCTGTCTCATTGTAAATGTGAATACAACTTCTTTTTTTCCTTTTTTTTTTCTTTTTTATAAAAAGGTCAGCATCCATATAATTAGACTTCAAAGACTGATTACATAATCACACCACTCCCGGCATAGTAAAAGACATAAATATAGAAAAATATGTACTATATACTGTATATTTATATAATGTATATGCTTATAAAACTAAGTATCAGAAAAAAAGAACATGGGCTGTATTGACACAAACCAAGTGAAAATATAAAATGAGAGTAAGAACACAGCAATGCCCCTGCTTAAAAAACAAAATAAAAATCACAGCAGGTTGTACAGCAGCAAAGTTCCCCATACTGTTCTGTTTGCAGCTATGGAACAGGGGAAGAACAGTCATGTCCTCTTAGCCAAGAGAAAATCCTGACATGAGCAATCTCTACTGACTTCACTCCAAATTGGGAATGGATTCTCGGTAAGAACGGCTTGATTTCAAGTGAATTTCATATTTAAATATCACAAAATGTACAATGAGAGCAAGGTCTTTACTGCATTTAGTTATCACGACACCACTGTTTCTAGAGATGGGTGTCAGGAGTTCTCTTGTAGAAGAGTGTGTCAAAAGAAAAGTAAATGGTTACTGTTTCAGAAACACCAACACCGGCGGCGGCACTTCTTGTGACCCAGCATTAGGAATGATTTCTATTTGGACGGAAATCTCAATCTGAGGGACAACAGAAGCAGTTGGAGCTTTGTCATCTCTAGTCTGTAATATACAGTAAGTAATGTGAATTGCATCATACTTATAAGGTCTGCTCTCATATCCAATATGGATTACCTACCAAGAGTTGCATTCAAAGAAAGAGAGGTTAAACATCACCCAATAAGTGCCTTAGTAGACTGTACATATCAGAGTTCACCATCATTAGTTACTTTAGGCATGACTTTCCTGTAAGTGGTTAAACCACATTTTATTTTCACTTAGTTAACTTCCTTCTTTAAACAAGTGGCCCTGTCAGGGTTTGTTTTTTTTTTATCCTGTATCTTAACAGTTTTCTCTAAGTGCTATTCAATGAAAGGCACCATTGTCAAACCTTCTGAATCCAAACGAATGTCCCAAAATGTTCCTTAATCACTTTGCAATTTTACAATTTAGTCTTACCAAGTCTACCATTTAAATAGAATTAAAATTTGTTACGCCTATATATTAAGAAACTTATGAGTCAAGGGGCTACACACATCAGCAGAATCACATGCAACCGCTCCAACTGCCTCTACTGTCTTCAACAACATAACAGCCCGACTCAGCTCTCTCTCTACAAGAATGTAGTATAATGGCAACTTCAGGATGCATCAAGTATGCCTTTTTGAAATCTGATGTGACATGGACATGCCTTTTCTCAATGCCAATAGGAGACAAGAAGGCACATTTTCAATATTTCACAAGGGAACTCAGTGTAGTCCAGCAAAGACTTACAAATACAGATTCCATCATAATGGTCAAGTTTGAAACTTTCCAAATATTTAAGGTGTTTCCCCAAAACTGCCAAATTAGAACACTTTGAGCTGTTCTGTAAAAGACTCTCGGATTCTTCAAACTGCTAATCTCTGGTATTGCTTTCTAAAAACTAAATAGGTTATTTGGCATGAGGGATGTTGAAATTTTTTTGACCAAGAAAGACATACAGGGCCTTTTAGGTAAACGTTGGTCAATTATCAAAGGTATAATGCAAAGATCCCACAGAGAACCATTTCTAGGCAAGATTTCATTTTAATCAAACACCCAATCAGGTGACTTTACCGCTTAGCACCTCTGAAATGTGAAGAGGAGCATATGAGTAAAACCATCTGGTGCATCATTTGGCCACCTCTCAAAGGCATCTGATAACTGTGGCCTTGAAGAGGCGTCCATTTGACCTCACAGCTGGAAAGATAACGCCTCTATGTGTTAAACTACATGTGAGATATAGTGTAGATCACGTGTTGTACTGTTCGAGCCAACAGACTCAGAGGCTCATTAATATTTATACAAAGAAAACATGATTTGGCAAAGGCTTTAAAAATATCTGTACTGTCTCATATGCATTACTTAAACCTCATGTTGTATGCTTTACAGCACTGAGTATCAGAGGTGCCCTAGACCATGTGCTGCCACATTAAGGCACGTCAAATACTTAAAATTGGAGATAAAAGCAAATCTCTGCTTTCAGTTATGGAGGTCGGGTCACAGAGGCCCAATAACCTGCCGGTGCTGGGGGTCAGGGAGGGGGTTTGCACAGTGCACAGACAAAGATTGTGTGAAAGAGACACAAAGAGGGAGACAGAATTGTGAACGCAGCATAACATCACATAGAGCTTGCCACCCCAGCCATCCCTCAGTCTAACTACTGAGCCTCCTCTCAGTGTGGGATGAGTGGGTTCAGACCAGGTCAGAAACAGGAAGGACCAGGCAGGCAAAGGAGAGCCCAGTCCTGTCAACACTAGGAAGGTGCTGAGAAAGGAGATGGGCTGGAGTTGTTTTGGCTGGCAGATTTGACGATGGTGATGACGCTGGTGGGGGCAACTTTGCCTGGTGAGAGAGGTCCCCGGGTCACAGTCCGGGCGAAACACTGCAAAGCCTCATACTTGGCTCGCAGGGCATCCAACTCCAATCTCATGCTGGCATTCTCACGGGCCAGCTTGTCCACCTCCTGCTGCAACTCGATCTTTTGTCTCTCCAGCTCCTCCTTTTGGGTAACACGTTTGATGCGGCAGCTGGCGGCATAGCCGCGGTTTTTCAGGGTCCGTCGTCGCTGCTTCAATCGCACAACATCCTCCTTGGTGAGCCCACGCAGGTGCTGGTTGAGCTCCCGCACAGACATGGCAACCAACTCATCATCACTGAGCACTGGGGCATTCTCACCTACTTCCTTCTTGACCTGTGGGACATTGATTGATTGATTAGAACTTTATTGATCCCACAATGGGGAAATTACATGAGCAGTGAATGAAGAACCATATGTGGACGTGAACCAATAAAACATTTCTCTCATGCTTACCTTTAAAGCATTGCTTGGTTTAAAATTAGTCGTCATTCCCTGCATGAAGACAAATGACCAGAATCTCACAGAAGACACTGAAAAGCAAAAAGTATGACCTCAATTAAGTGAAACACAACATAATTATATGTGGTTGAAAATAACTAGAAATACATAAATTTACTCAGCTACATAATTAGACAAATATAGACGGCTACAGTTACTTTTTATTTTATTTTATTTAGTATATTTAAAAAATGTGATACTGCTATTTTTGTTCAAGAGTACACATTATTCTATATTTCAAATATGCCAGGTGAGCGGAAATGATACCTCTACTGGCACTCCTCTGTAAGACACCATAACATCCCAGGGTTACATCACATGTGAGTACTCATGTTTGTTTGTTTGTTAGTGACATAAATACCAGCAGATGGCAGCATGACTCTATTAATTAGCAGCACTGTGGCCTGTCCGTCTTCACATATTAAAAGAGGAGGGTCCTGACAATGTAGTTCACTAGACCAGGCAAAATTAGAAACAGGCAACCTCTCTCCTGCTCATCACAGAACTTTGCATTTAAGCTCTCAGCCTCAGTGATTTTGCCAGGGCAGTATTTAGAAAAGCCTCTCTGTACTCATTACAGTGAGCCACATGCTTTCCAGACTGCTGCAATGGCCAAAAAAAGCGAGAGCGCTGAGCTGCGATCCTGTGAGAGGCACACATCCCCCCAAGGCTCCATTTCAGGACCTACAGACCAGCTTGAGTACGAGTGCACTGTTCCATGCTCAACAGCTACCATGGAAACGCCCTGCAAATGGGCGTGGGAGTGTGAGTCACATGGTCACCAAAAGGGTAAACAAGTCTCATTCATAACCGCAACACAGCCCATGCATAGTACAAACTAAAAGCACCAACTTGTGCTGGTAACTTCAAGGCAACCTGCGGACAAAATGCCTCAATTCTCCTCTAAAATCCAGCCCGTGTCCCATCATTTATCTCCCGATCTGACATCTCTGGATTTACAGGGAAAACAGTCCACAGCACTCTGCCTCCTCATCAAAGCAGATCATCCCATCAGTATAACATTTATAGTTATGCTGAACTTTACAGGGCAGCATGTGGAAAATTCCTGAAGATAGAGTGTCACAGAGAAATACTTTCCTTTATAGTCACTGATGTATTTTTGCTGGGAGACAATGTAGTCTATCGATTTAGCGCCGTCTCTCTGTGGTTGGATCTGCTTACATTGGGCTTTCCTGAGCTGCCCTGTGCCCTTACTTAATGCCGGTGGATATATTTAGCTTGCAGTGCTGACACAAATTTCTGCCAACTAAACAATTTAAAGGGAGCATGCGATAAGTGATACCCTCGGTAAGAGGGGAAATATTCTCTGTAGACCTATTAGCTGAAGCATTCATGGAAGAAAATACTCTGGGCGTGGCTGTTCATTTTGTGATGTTTATCAAGTTTTTACATCTTTGGCTATATATCTGTTAATGGGGGGCTCCAGGGGATTCTAACTAAAAGCAATAGAGCAGTGAAAATAAAATTTAAAAAAAAATGCTTTCTTACTTTCAAACATTAGTCATTGTCCTGAAATAGAAAAGCAAGTCAGAATCCTGACTTGGAAAATAAACAGTCGACAAATGCGTGTAGTGAGCACACAGCTACAAACAGAATCCACATAAACTTTGGTGATTTAAAGAACATCTGGTGCGCTCTCTGGTGTCCTTTATTCATTTGCAAAACATGCTGCAAAGAATTACATAACTGAGATTTTAGAAGCATCAAATAAAGATGAAGGACTAAAATAAAACATTCCTCAAAAGCAAGTTGGCCCAAACAGTCTAATTTAAGTGGTATTGCGTCAGAGGGGGGTCCCTGGGTATGTTCCTTACAAAAAAAAAAAATATCAAGGAAAAGCAGTGTGGGCCTCCCCGATCTTTATAAAAGAGGCCCCCAGTCTGAACCAATACACCAAATTGTTTCCCTGAAAGTTTTTAGACATGCGCTTATGTTTTTGCAACTTGCACAGGGACACGGCTCTCTTGATTAAGACACCAAAGTTTTCTCAGGAGAAAAACAGCAATCACGCAGCCAAATTGCACCACACAGAGAAGACGGACAAACAAAACACGTCCTCTCTCAGTATAGTCAAGAAAACAACTCATGTTAGGGTTTTTTTTTTCTTTTCTTTTTCATAACAGTAAGAAAAGGAGTCTGGGAAAATACCTCAAAGAAAAACCACAGTTGGCGGGTAAAGAACAAAACCACATTCCTGAGTGAACACACATGTGCAAACCCTCACATGCACACAGGCAAACCTTCACTGAAGAGGGAACGTGGAGTCTGAATATATCCTGCGATGCGCTCGGCGGCGGGGGTGTAGTGGAGACAAACCCACTTGTAAAACAATGGCTGCAAATTTCACAAAATGTCTGGAATTCTGAAGTGTTGCACATCTGTCACTTGGCCAAATAAATGGAAAACAGCCTGTGCGTGCCTGTGTGGAAGTGTCTTTCTTCCTTGTTGCTGTCTTTCTTTGTGGGACAAATTGCAAACACAGTGCTCCACTTTTCAATTCACTTTCCTCCTTTTAATACGCAACAGGCAATACTGTTTCGTTCCTAATGATGCTCTGATGACTGATAACCAAATACATGCTCACTAGAGTAAATGCTCCACTGTCTGTCCATTATAAACACAAACATTTCATTGCTCTGTTTATTTGCTGGGGGAGTTTAGGAAAGCAAAATGTTGCCTGCTGCATTCCTCGCGTGTTATTTGAAGATGAATAGATGCATTCTTTGAATGCTTTTAACAAATTCAAAAGCAAAGCAATCCACACCAGAAGTGAGCAAACTATGTAAATCACCTCTAGGCAAAGAACTGTAGAAGAAGAAATTAATTACAATCTTACACCTTTGAGACCAAACTAGTTAAATAAATCTGTGTATCTTTTCTTCACCGATGTCTAGTGATTAAAGTATAGTTTACTGTTTTTGAAGCCAGGGATCAGGTCAAGTTCATGGCTGCTCTTCAGTTACAGCAGGTAACTGTGGGGCCCAGCCTTTCCCTACAATAAACAGCGTATCAAAGACTTACACTTCACTAATAAATGCAGAGCTGGCTTGTCTAGACTTTCTGCTTTTCTTCTCTTTTTGTGTCCGTTTGGGAGGGAGGGGGTTCAGTGGAAAGCAGACTTACTGCTGCCCTTGACATTCAGCTTTACTCCTCATGAGAAAGCTTTTCTTGCACTTTTCTGAGGGGAGGTGGAAGAGATTTCTTCACAGACTGAGGAACGCAGCACTCTGCTCTTTCTCCAGCGCAGCACATTTGGTGGGATATTATGTGAAGGAAATGGAGAGCATAGCTGAGCAGTGAGTCATGCTGTTTACTGGTAAAAGCGACAACCAGCAGCAGGGAATCACACCCTCCTGATCTGACATTTCCTGGAAAATCCCGTTGTTTCATGGAGAGGAAGGAAAAGTACAGAGAACCTCAGAAATGGCTGGCATGACCAGCGGAACTTTCTTGCGGAAAGGGAGGAGATCTCACCGAATATCTGTGAGAAGATATTCTCCCAGCCATGGACACTGGTTTTCAGAGAAATGTCAAGAATGAAAAAAATGGACACACCAGTCCAATTTTTAATTAGAACTAATAATTGGTGAATAAAAGGAGACATATTAATATTCTGTCACTGCTAATAATAATCCAGAAGACACAACTGAGACAGACAGGATATGACAGAAAAGCAAATGCTTGATATGACACTAAGTTTGAATCGCATCAGAATCAACAAGCTGCATCCAGCTCCATTAAGAATCAACTAAGAATTCCCAACAACACAATCCCACAGTATAAATAAAGGAGTATGTCTCACACTTGCCACACCTCTGACCATAATGAGGCAGAAGCAGTGGTTTGAGATCCAGTCATTCTAACAAAAAAGACGGAAAACACTGGATGCAAACCACTGCCGGTGACAGAGGGAGCAATCTCAAACACTACATAACTGTCAGGGAGTCACGTTTGACAGATGCAAGGAAGACCTGTTCAAGCAACTGCCTCTTATTGCCTGTATCCGCTCTGGCTGGCATGTTTGCCTGTGTACATAAAAAAAATAAATAAATCACTTGCTTCCAAAGTCAATAATCAAAACTTGACATCCTTTTTCCAGTAAGAGGAGCAAAACACATCATAGCGAACGTGCTCCCTGTGAGTCATAGCATCACTAACCACAAACATTTCACTTTCACAATGCTCCACCAAAAAGGTTTTGCATTCTGCACTGCTTTCATCCATCACCACTGTCCAGTAAAATGAAAAATCAAGTGAAGCCAATTCGACCACATGCTGTGTGTCTTCAGGGGAATTTTTTTTACCCCCCATTGTGCCATATTGGTAGGATGAGTCAGCTGCTGTAACTTCTCCATCCCAAAAAGATATCATCACTTTGGTGATTGAACCACATGTTAACCTCATGACAGGAGCACACCCGCTCCCACTGCTTCAGTCTGAAAGTCACTGTGCACCCACCTGATACAACACTGAATCACAACCCCCACCCACCCACCCCGTCTCCGACACAAATCTGTGACCATCTAAGTGGAACAAGTTACTCAGAGACAAATATTTTCCATACATTAATCACAAAAGGTCACAAGTTATTAAGAAAATGACAAAGGGCAAACTGAGAGGTGGACATAGAAGACTGTGAAGAAAATAATTATGAGATAATTTTGGGCCATGGTCAAAAATTCAATTAGGTCATTGTAATTCCAGGACATGGTTTTCTTATCTTTACCCGCCATTAAGAATTATGCAGAGCAGAAATAATGGCTGAACACGGTGATAAGATAAAGTCCTTTTCGTCCTCCAAAGTGATTTATTGTTTTTGGAAATGTGGGTTCCTCCTGCTGTTTCTCCCGTGTAGGCTAGTCAACCCTGGTGGTCTACCTCCACTCCACATCGTGCCCTTTGTCCCACATGTCTAAAATGCAGACCACGTGTTGATTCCAATGTCAAAAGCAGGCTGGTATTTTTGCGTTTTTAGCAGCCTATATCAAATGCCACCTTGAACTGAACAAGAGCGCTAAAATTAAAGAGGATGTGAAACTGTTTTAAATTAGTTTGTTTCAATGGGCCAGTGAGGGAGTTTATTTCACTTCCATTTTTCCGAAAAACTCATTCAAGTCACAGAAATAAGGCTATAAATAAAAATAAACAACAAAAAGGTGTTTTCACCCTAAAAATAAAAGTTTTAATTTAAAGCCTTAAAGTTAATGGGTGCTCAGTAATAATATATGAACCGATTTTGTAACTTTAGTTTTATGTTTAATGTGCGGTGCGAAGAAATAGTCTGTGATTTTTATAGCGTTAAATAAATTCCCCACGATCCTGGTGGAAAATGTCTCTACTGTGTGTTAGTTATACACTTTATTCAATTTATTAGCTGTAATTTGTTAAAGGGACCGTATTCAGTAGGTATCATAATTACATAATTTATTTTTAAAGCGATATTTCAATCTCAGGAAAGCGGCAAATGAGAAGTTTAAAAAAAATACAAATTTTATTTCCTTTACACATTTTTACATATTTCATAAGTTCCTATATGCAACTACTCGGAGGTCTGCGCCACTTTTGGGGGGCACTGGATTCTGTATCACCAGCACAACACGTGTCCGCCCGAAAGCAACAATCTCCGAAATCAACATGAGATTTCATAACTGGGATCCAAACTTATCCTATAAGATGGATGCGTGTGGACAACACAAGCCTGTTTGCGTGCGCCAATATGTCACCGTGAGAACTCGAGTAATTTAGAAAGGAATGTCAAAACATCTTCCCGAAAAAAAGGAAAAAAAAAAAAAACTCACCTCTGTGGACGCAGATATCTGTGGACCGGAGTGCGTAAAACTGACAGAGTACGTTTCCTCAGCAGCCGGCGAAGTAACTTGACAAAGTTGGTATAAACCGTCCAGCGCAGGCGGGCAGCGGCGTATCCTCGTACTAAATTAACTACAAAACAACAACAATGTACCAACATTCCACGCTCTGCTTCCGCAAGCACTCACGTCACCGATTCCTCGTGACCGCCCCCTCCATTCATGAAAATAACTTTGTGCTGACGTCAGTCTGGGAAAGGTGGAGGGGGGGCGAGAGGCCATAAATAGAAGACAGATACTGCTGGCGACTGCTTTTGCTTACTTTACAAAACTAATCTGCACAAAGTCAAATCACGTTGCCAGCATTAGCCAGGAAAAACTTTACATTTCTAAAGGAAGTCATAAACCTGTTGCTCTCCAAGCCTGCTCACCACCACTCTCTCCTCCTCCTCCTCCTCCTCCTCCTCCTCCTGCTATAAGTGCGCTCTTTGAGAGTCAGCTCTGCACTACAAGGTATTTCAAAAAAATACCTTAAGTAAGGGAAAAACAGCGACCTCCTCCCTCAGACTTTGGGAGCAGCAGCAGCAGCATTCCATTCCTGGGGAAAATATGTAGTGTAGCAGCTCAGCGGTCCCAGGATTTCTCTTATTTTAACTGCACTGCTGCCAATAACGTCACCGTTCATTCTGGGTAATTAAGTACTGAATGTAAATATGTTAAGTCAGTAGCCTTTTAAGGCCTCTGCTTCTATGGCTTTCCCTCTTCAGTTATATGGCCCTGGAAGATCTCAGCTTTGACCTAGACTACGGTGCCTGTTAAAATCAGATGCTGTGTGCTGACACTATAAACACTGGGAGCCGAGCAGCTGAAACTGCATGGAATCTTTTCTCTTTTTTTTTTTTTTTTTTTTTTGCTGGCTGGACCAGCATGTTTTGGATGTTTTTAGATTACACTTGTTAGACACAACAGAACAAAAGCCTGGGGAAGGTAAACATCGGGCTCTGAAGCCTCTGTGGCAGCACAGATGAAATGAAGACACAGCGTAGAGTCTGGTTGCTTTTACTGAAGTGCATACTCAGCCATTTGTGGGTTTTCTTTTTTTAATGGTCTACCTAGCAAAAACATCAAGCTGTATTGTGCGTTTAGCAGACATGTTTTCGAAATCTAAGCGTGGACATGCTGCTGCTGAAAGTCTGCTGAGCCTTTTTTTTTTTTTTTGCTTTTTCTTTGACCATTTTAGGCCAAAAGCAGCGTCATTATTGAATCATTTTTTTATTCATGATGTTTTAATGGTGCTATGTTTAGCAAGCGGTGAGACAATTGAGGAAACAGAGAAGCGCGCACGCATAGCGTCAGATGCATGATGAAAGTGTGACCTTTAGATGAAAAATGAGTTGTAGTTTATCAGTAAATAGGTAAGAAATGCTGAACTGGGCTCTGACGGTGCGATTCAGTCAGCTGACGTCTTTCTGTTGGGAGGAACGTTTTAGCATTTACAGTTTTTCCATAGTACCGGACAAAAACACTGGATACTGACAATTGTGAGTCAGAGAGGAGTAGTCCCTTATACAGTCTGCAAAGGCCTGCGTCCAGAAAAACTGACTAACTCCTTAGAATCCATTTTTTCTAACCCTGGGTTTGTGCCAGAGAAGCAGGCCGGCATAGATTTAGAGTGAGTGTCATCATTTATGGCAAATGACTCAACAAATCAACATTTCCCCAGAATCACATATGGAATTAATTGTTTACTGAAGCTGGTTGCCTGAGTTCTTTCATCTGCGCTGGATCCTTGCTTCGGGTAAAAAGCAAATAAACCAGATGAGTAACCGGCTTTGTGTACAGGTTACTTGCATCACAAACGACAGCACAGATTAAAGATGAGACGAGCAGCAGATGAGCTATTAGAATAACTGTTATTAAAGAGGAGCTTAAATAAACAGGGTTACATATTAGGTGAAATGAGATGCTAAAGATGGGATATGGCGCAGAAAATATAAATGAAGTAGAAAAATGTGATATGTTGTTTGTTTTCTAGAGAATGTGCCAGCAGACAGAGACAAAAAAAAAAAAAAAAGAAGACAGAAACTGGTGAGACAAAGTCTCTGCAGGACCACCGCGAATATTCTGCATCAGACTGACATCCAGCTGCTCAGTCAATGCCACAACCCTCAGTCACTGTCCATCTGGCAGCAGCGTACGCCGATGACCTGAAATACACCCGTTGTGTGAAACAAAACAAAAACAGCAAACCATGTGCGGCAGACTTGTCGGGGGTTTTGTTAGATCGACATGCTGTGGGGTCCGGGTCCTTGCAGGCGGTTTTGAATTACAGGAAGTAGCCCTGACTCACTAATCTGGGTTCTTTCTGACTCAGACTCCTGAACTCCTCAGAAATGTGATCTGGTACGAAGAGGCCCCCTGTTGTAAGGGGATCGTTCCTTTTCTTCCAAATGCTCCAAATGATTTGTTAGCCGAAGAAAGATTTTGAGCTATTTACAGGATATTTTAAACTCAGTTAACTCACACGGCATGAGCATATTAATCCTGTTTTTCTCCCACTAGACGCTTCCACATTGTCCAGGCACAGCTTGCTGAAAATACTTGACACATTAGACAGTCGCCTCTGGCACAGTTTGAGCTGTACGTAATTTCAAATGCTGAAAAAAAAAAAAACTGTTTTTTGCACATTTGTAGACTTTACATGTGACACAAGATTTAATTTGGAGCATTTACTGAACATTCCACTGACTTCACCGAAATGTGTTTCATATGAAAACACTTTACGTAACCAGCTGGCAGCTTAGAGCAGCATGGGAATGACTATGGAGAGGTTACAGTGATGGCAGTACTAGCTGGAGCAATCATTGGTGAACTGTTTAAAGCCTAATTGTAAGATTCTCTTTTACGCTTTCAATGGCAAAAAAAAAAAAAAAAAATCAAGTTTTGTAATGTGGAGACAGCAAGCAGAGAGAAGTCTTTTTAGTCTTGTCACAGCTGAGTAATGCTCCAGGAATGAGCAAATCACAGCTGCTGACTATGGGAGGGACTAAATATGGGCATTACAAAGTGTGGTAAAGCTTTGATGCTCTCATTTTGTTTTCCTTAAGCCATTGATAGTTGTAAATAATAATAGTAACAATAATAAAAACCAAAAATATGGAGGGTAAAAACACATAAAATGGACATTTTGAATCCTTCAAATTTAACTATATGCAAAGGAGATCAGCGCCTCTGCAAGTGTCCATAAGCATAAAATCAGACTCTCCTTGAAGTGACAGGTGGAACCTGTCTCATTTAAACCCACGACATCTGGAGTTTGCTGAGGCAGGTGTTTGGTCAAACTAACAGTAGACATAGGCAAGATTTTCAAATGAACTGTGACGTGTACTTTATGGCAGAAATGGTATGGTTTGGGGTTGCTTCCCTTCTCTTGGTGACTGGGTATTTATTCATTCAACTATGAATTCTGCACCATAATTAAGATTACCTGAATATGAAATAAGGCCACTTGTCTGAAAGGTGAATCAGAAGGGGACCTTTCAGCGGTGTAATAATTAACCACCAGTCCACCACAGAATGACTCAAATGTAAGGTTACTGGATGGCCTTAAAGCCCAGAATTAAAAGAGAATTTGATGGAGGAAGTACTTCTTGAAAACCCTCCCGCCTATGGCCATCTGGCAACTGAAGGAATTTTGCATGGAAGAGTGGTTCAGAATTTCAACGGGCCAGTGCCAGATAGTAAACAATTATGCAAAAACTCTTACAAAAGGTTATTTTGGGGGCAAAACAAGCTCCTGCAGCCCTCCACAGAAGAACATTTCATCTACTCGTATTTTTGTTGAACAAGTGATTGACCTGCATCTCATTCTAGACCTGTGGCTCCTCTGTTTTTGAATGGCTATGTATTCATTCCATTCTGCTTAAAAGCAGCCAAAGTTTTGCTAGAATTTAATTTTTTTTAATTAATTTGCACAAAGGCTGAAAGTAATTAAAGACATGATGAGAATCAAATTAGTGGATGAGAGCCATCATGCCATTCAATTCAGAGTAAAGCTCTTAAACCCCCAGTTCAAATGCAATGTTTACCTTTTTGTCTTCATACACAAATGGGACTAAAAATGAAGGTTAAATGATAAAGTAGATGGGTAATTTTTCTCAAGCTGGACCAGTCTGAAACTGTGGGAAAGAACAGTGTGCAGAAATAATGATGACTATGATTATGAGATGGCAAAATATCTGCAGACACTGGCACAAGCAGTGATGAAAATGCTTTCCAAATGCCAAAGTGATTCACAGTTTTGCAGCATTTCAGAGTCAAAGTGATGACATCTGCTGGCCATTTCTTGATCTTGCACTTGGAATTATAGGAAAGCCCTTATGAAAAAGCTGAGTCAAACTATAAATCATTATAGAAAACAGGGAGATTCTGTTTTAAAAAGCTATATTTAAATATTGTAGACAGTTGTGAAGTGGTTATTTCTGTCTCTTTGAGAGATGCTGAATTGAGCCTAATTTTACCATAAACCATTTCAATTAACAATTATACACTGGACTTTTTGTATAAGTTAACAATCAATAATTTTAGTAAAAAAAAAATCTATATTCACATAATTTATTCATTATTTGTTATTTATTTTTACGTTCATATCACAAAGGCAGGATACAAAAAGTATGAGACCTTAGCGCCCTCTATCGGTCATAAGGCGTAATTACACCACAATTTGTTTTTTAGTTTTTTACTTAGGAGGTGTTTTATTCTTTAAAACAGTACACACACACACACACACACACACACACACACACACACACACACACACACACACACACACACACACACACACACACACACACACACACGTTTAACATCAACAACACTTTATCTAAATAAAATTACACAGCAAAAAAATATGTGGTAAATTCACTTTCTACGACACTCTTCATTTTTGAACTTTTTGTTTTGTTTTGTTTGTATCTCCCTGTGGTTTAACAATCGGAGGAACATATCACATCTACGGTAGCTATGAGAAACTGGAGAGAGCAAAACGTAGTTTTGTTGTGAATATTATCCAGGAGTGTTAAAGATCACTGGAACACTTCACCATTTTAATCTAGAAAAGTCATCAAACACCAACGTTTGCTGCATGGATAATTAACGATATAATGTACTATTTTATTTTGAGCAGATTACTCTGCATCTCGCCCTATGACCGCTGGGATAGGCTCCAGGCCCCCCGCGCAGCTGAACAGGATAAGCGGAAGAGAAGGGATGGATGGATGGATGGATGGATGGATCATAATTGGAAATGCATTAAATATTAAAATATTAGGAGAAGGAGAAGGAGAGCCAGCTAGTCCGCAGCCCGACGAGCAAAGAAAACTCTCTGTCGCTGTTTCGACTGTACTTGACCCTCCCTGTCGCTCGGTGGCGCTATGTGGTTCCTTAACTAATAATTTCAGTCTAGAGAGTAAGAGGTCACAATGGCTCAGTCCGTCTGATGGCTTGGAGGTGGTGAATGTCTTTTTTTTTTTGTCTGTGTTTGAAGTACATCATTCAAATTAATCAGTAGGACTTTTATTGAACATGTTAATCAAGCGACCTAAGCGGCATTTAAATTAAATGAAACCTAACGCCTGTTAGTGTTAACGTTTACTGTCGTGCTAATAGCCATATTAGCCAAACTTTGGGTTGTTAGCCTAGCATTTTTGGCTTGTGTGTTGCAAAAATGTAATTAACATGATGCAGAGTGCTAAATGACGTCGAAGACAGACTTTCTTCTGCAATGATTTATTATTTGTAGAGATTTAGGATCCTAAACTGCTATTTTTTGTTAGCTGTATTTACGAACTTTGTTTTTATTTATTGTTTTGTTCTACAGGCTACGCTTATGTCTCCCTTTCCACTTTGTTTGTGATTGTGCCTCTAAGTAAATATGAATCGTCCAAAGCCTACAACTCTTAGGCGCCCCAGTGCTGCAAAGCCATCAGGTATGACTACCTACAGCCAAATCCATTTTTATCTGAGCGCTGAAGAGAACCTAAGCAGAAGAATATAAAACTTACATTTGCATTTTTGCAGGCCATCCTCCTACAGGGGATTTCATTGCTCTCGGGTCTAAGAGCCAGGGAGGAGAGCCAAAACCCCCTGCTGTCCTCCTGAAGGCAACATCCTCAGGTTTACCTGCTGACCGAAAGAGAGAGACTTCCTCCACTCTGCCATCGTCATCAGGGCTGGCCAACCTCACCAAGCGGCCCAAACTATCCACTACCCCTCCAGTCAGTGCCCTTGGGCGACTAGCTGATGTTGCTGCAGTGGACAAGAGGGCTATATCGCCTTCGATAAAGGAGCCATCAGTAGTACCTATTGAAGGTAAGGTTGACGTCTATATTTCTGAAAGTGTTGTAAAGGTTGTGATAGAAATGGCAGCAGATCCGGGAACTGACAAGGAAAGTAAAAATTTCTGTTTCTTTATGGCAGTTTCTCCGGCGGTGCTGCTGGATGAGATTGAAGCTGCAGAATCAGAAGGAAATGATGATCGCATTGAGGGGTTGCTGTGTGGAGCAGTGAAACAGCTCAAGATGAACAGAGCCAAGCCTGACATTACACTTTACCTTAGCCTCATGTTTCTGGCCAAAATCAAGCCCAATGTTTTTGCCACTGAAGGAATTATTGAGGTAATCATTTTAACACAGTCATTCTCCAATACATATACCCAGAGCAATAATGTATAAATGTTTTTTGTTTTTTTTTTAAAGTTAACCTCACAGATTTAATAAAAAAAAATTCCTGTAACTTTCTACGTGCCACACTCTTGTTACCAGGCCTTGTGCAGCCTACTGCGTAGGGATGCTTCTATCAACTTTAAAGCAAAAGGCAACAGTCTGGTCTCTGTTCTGGCTTGCAATCTGCTGATGGCAGCATACGAGGAGGACGAGAACTGGCCAGAGATATTTGTCAAAGTGAGAATGTTTACAAAGTTCAAACACATTTCTGTCATGCATAAGCTTTTATTATAATTTGTCCTTCTAACTTGTACTTTCAGGTGTACATTGAGGACTCACTGGGGGAAAGAATTTGGGTAGACAGCTCTCACTGTAAAAATTTTGTTGATAACATTCAAACTGCTTTTGGAACAAAGATGCCCCCAAAGAGTATGTTGCTGCAGGCTGATACTGGCCGCACTGCTGGAGATCTGAGTGCAGGTATAGTACATTTAAATTACCCCCTGGCCTTCTGGGAGCCAGGATTGCTGATGTCAGAAATAAGTGCTGATTAATCATGCTGCTTTTGGGTCTTTAGGTAGCAGCCCTCATCCTTCAACGCCAGATGAGGATGACAGCCAGACTGAATTGCTGATAGCAGAAGAGAAACTCAGTCCTGAGGATGAAGGGCAGGTTATGCCAAGGTATGACAGCTACCAATACAGATGTGACAGCCATTGCGTACAGTCTGTATTCTCAGATTTACAGTTGGTGTAGATGACATAGTTACATTTTCGCAGCTGAACTATGCAAAATGCTCCTTGCAAAAATCCACAGAGTTCTTTGATCATTTTTTTGTATTTGTTTTTTGTTCATTGGAAATCTATAGGTATGAAGAACTTGCAGAGAGTGTGGAGGACTATGTGCTCGAAGTCCTCAGGGATCAGTTGAACCGCAGGCAGCCGATGGACAACGTGTCCCGAAACCTGCTGCGTCTGCTCACAGCCACGTGTGGCTACAAAGAGGCGAGACTCATGGCGGTGCAAAGGCTGGAAATGTGGCTCCAGAACCCAAAGGTGAGACATTTAATACTGGTAGGTGTGTTAAATACATTTCTAGTGTGTTAATTTGTAAAATAATACTACTAATAATGTGTCACAGGATTTGTTTGAATAAGAAGTGAAATGTAGCCTCTAAAAATCACAAATATTGCGATACATACGTGACTGTGAGCATTAACTTTCTTTTTTGTGTGCTCAGCTGACTCGACCAGCTCAGGACCTCCTCATGTCTTTGTGTATGAACTGCAACACCCACGGAGCTGATGACATGGAGGTGATCTCCAACTTGATTAAGATCCGACTCAAACCTAAAGTCCTTCTTAACCACTACATGCTGTGTGTCAGGTCTGCGAAGTCATACTTTTTCTCACACAGCTGTCTTGTCATCACAGTTAGTAATTCACACTAATTGGAGCTTTGGATATATCTTTGCAGGGAGCTGCTAAATGCACACAGAGACAACCTGGGAACTATGGTGAAGCTGGTGATCTTTAATGAGCTGTCTAATGCCAGGAATCCCAACAACATGCAAGTTCTCCATACAGTGCTGCAGCACAGCCCAGAGCAAGCTCCAAAGGTGAGACTAGATAGTTGTGCAACATTTCAACAGAAATCACATTCATTTTTAATAAACTCCGCATTTGTTTTTCAGCATTTTATCAAAATCAACTTTCTACTTTATATCTTTGTGTCTGCAGTTCTTGGCAATGGTGTTCCAGGACTTGCTGACGAATAAGGATGATTACCTCCGTGCCTCAAGAGCTTTGCTGAGAGAAATCATCAAACAGACCAAGCATGAGATCAACTTCCAGTCCTTTTGCTTTGGTTTGATGCAGGAGAGAAAAGAGGCCAGCTACGTGGACATGGAGTTCAAAGTAAGCGGATATAAACATTCAACAGGCCTACTTCATTTCAGCTGTTTCCTTCATGTATTTAAACTTGGTTATTTCTCCCATAGGAGCGATTTGTCATCCAGGTGACAGATTTACTGACCGTCTCCATGATGTTGGGCATCACTGCTCAGGTCAAGGAAGCTGGCATTGCATGGGACAAAGGAGAGAAGAAGAGTGCGTGATGTGTATTTGTCCTCAGGCTGTGTTTATAGTAACTGGACTTGACTTGGGTTAAACATTGTTCTGGTTTGTTTCAGATCTGGAGGTCCTGAGATCATTTCAAAATCAGATTGCCGCCATCCAGAGAGATGCTGTGTGGTGGCTTCATACTGTTGTTCCTACCATCAGCAAACTTGGTGCAAAAGACTACGTTCACTGGTCAGCATCTGTATCTGATGTGTTCATTATCCACATGGAAATATTTTCTGCTACTTTATAAATGAGGTATCTTTTTCACATCTGCAGCCTTCACAAAGTGCTTTTCACAGAGCAGCCTGAGACATATTACAAGTGGGACAACTGGCCTCCAGAGAGTGACAGAAAGTGAGCAATCCTTATGTAATCACAAATAATTTGCTCTCTTTTTTTTTTTTCAAAGCTTTTGTAACTTTCTGCACTTTTTTGTTCCCTAGTTTCTTCCTTCGCCTTTGTTCTGAGGTTCCTCTCTTGGAGGACACACTGATGCGTATCCTGGTGATTGGGCTGTCACGTGATTTGCCTCTGGGCCCGGCGGATGCAATGGAGCTTGCAGATCACTTGGTTAAGAGAGCTGCTGGAGTTCAGTCAGATGGTGTGTGAAGACCCATTTTGGCTGTAAAAGTTAAAGTTGTTTTGATAAACTGTATCAGAATGTTTGTACATTTGTTAAGTGCTCATGCCTCACTTTGATTAGCTGCCTTAAATCATTATAATAAGTAATACTAGGAACAACGGCGATACTATTTTCGTTGTTATAGTTTTCTTGGCATGGTTCTTCCTCATAGCTCTGAGCTCTCTGCCTGTTTCTTGTTAAGCAGATCTCGAGGTCCTGAGAGTGGAAAGGATCCAGCTCATTGATGCTGTGCTGAATCTGTGTACATACCACCACCCAGAGAACATTCAGCTGCCAGCTGGGTATGTCACTTCTCCTTAATGGCTTTTAAAAACACATAAAGGTCATACTGTTTGCAGACTTGAGTAACAAATGAGTGCTTTTGTTTAAGGTACCAACCACCAAATTTGGCAATATCTACACTCTATTGGAAGGCATGGCTCTTGTTGCTTGTTGTGGCTGCATTTAATCCACAGAAAATAGGTACAGCTATCATATTTATATACATGTATACGTAAGATAAATTGTTATGTGTATTTTTTGACAGATAGGGTGTCTAACTTTTTTTTTCTTTTAGGGTTGGCTGCTTGGGATGGATATCCCACCCTAAAAATGCTCATGGAGATGGTTATGACAAAGTAAGTAAAGGTTTATCAATAAAAATTAAACAATTTAAATGTAATAACACTGATCATCTAACACACTTGTCTCTCTGGTTTCATAGTAACTATACATACCCTCCCTGCACCATTGCGGATGAGGACACAAAGACAGAGATGATCAATAGGGAGTTACAGATCTCCCAGAGAGAGAAACAGGAGATTTTGGCCTTTGAGAGTCACTTGGCAGCAGCTTCGACCAAACAGACCATCACGGAGAGCAACAGCTTGCTCTTGTCTCAGCTTACCAGTCTGGACCCACAGTAAGATACCAAGAGAAGCTACTTGAGAATGGACATCCATACTAGCGAGAAAGATTTGTGCTCATATATTAGGACCTTTGAAATTACAGATTTCATTGAAAAAAGAGCATTATACAAACTCAGTATATTCCCATCATGGTTAGCTCTTCTATATAAAGTCATGTTTATCACAGTAAAATGCAAAACATGTTAATAATAATTGTGATTGTGTTAAGGGGCCCTCCTCGTAGACCTCCTCCTCAGGTCCAGGAGCAGGTTAAAAGTCTCAACCAGTCTCTGCGTCTTGGTCATCTCCTCTGCCGCAGCCGCAACCCTGACTTTCTTCTCAACATCATCCAGAGACAGGTAATGGCCATTTACACAGCTGTCCTAAACTCAGCGTCCCCCCGTCTCCTTAAAAATAAAACTATTTCCTGAATTTTCAGTTTTTTTTGTTGTAGTCCCAGCGGTTCAGCCATGGAATAGAAATAGAGCCACTGTTCATGTTGCATTTTCAGTTAAATATGTCTGTTACTGCTCACCTTTCTTCAAACTCATCTTCAATTATTGCCAAACATTTACCAGGTTAAAGGTATTGCATATGAACAGTTCTGCTTTAAAATGTCCAAAATGACCTGACCACTGTTATGTATTTAGTCTCCTTGAGTATTTACCTAATGTGTCCAAGAACATCCAATGTTTTTGTCTGCAATTAACATTACATTACTAAAAATGGCAAGATGTTTGTCTCTCCCCAGAGAGTGCACCAGACTCTCTCTAACTCCCTCAAAAACTGTCTTCATAACACAGATTAAGCCGCAACAAACATGATGTGCGTATTAGCTATATTAGCCTGGCTTGGGGCTTACAGCCATATCACCCTGACCATGCCCAATCTTGTCTGATCTCAGGAGCTAAGTAGGGCTGGGCCTGGTTTGTAGGATGGGAGACCACCTGGGAATACTAGGTGCTGTAAGCTTCAGCTTAAAAAGTGCTGGTGGTTAGCACCGTTGCCTCTGGGTTCAAATCCTCTGGCTGCCTGGGGCCTTTCTGAGTGGAGCTTGCCAAAGACATGCCTGCTGCATTCATTTATGATCCTAAATTGTCCGTAGGTGTGAATGTGAGTGTGAATGGTTGTCTGTCTCTTTGGGTTAGCCCTGCAAGCTGTCCAGGGTGCGCCCCACCTCTCACATCCAGTCCAATTGGATGGATGGGCCTGGCTTGGATAGCAGGAAATGTGAATTCATTCATGTTGCTGTTGTAATGTCAGCATGGGTCCTTTTACATTTTCAATCCTTGACAGGCTTCTTCTCAGTCCATGCCCTGGTTGGCTGACTTGGTCCAGTCCAGTGAGGGGTCCTTGGATGTGCTTCCAGTGCAGTGCCTGTGTGAATTCCTTCTGCATGATGCTGCAGATGACAGCTTGCTCATAGAGGATGACGAAGAAGGAGAAAGCAAAGAGCAGAAAGCCAAGAAGAGACAAGTATTTTCACTAGTTTTTGTTTTTTTTTTTAATTACAAGGCTTTATCTCAAATGAACATCTTACATGTAAACTTTATACATGTGCTTAGTAATACATATTTACATCTTGGTACAAACTAGGACTTGATGACTAATCATGATTTATGATCTTTGTTCTTGTCAGAGACAACAAAAGCAGAGGCAGTTACTTGGGCGCCTCCAGGATCTTTTGTTAGGTCCTAAGGCTGATGAACAGACAACATGTGAAGTGCTGGATTACTTCCTGCGCCGTCTCAGCTCTTCTCAGGTGGCATCAAGAGTCTTAGCCATGAAGGTATGTACAGAAAGAAGAACAAATGTTTTTTTTAGGTTACAGGTAAAGCATTGTTTCATTATTTCATTTACATTACATATTTGTATGTAGGGTTTGTCTTTGGTGCTGACTGAAGGAGGCTTGAAAGATGGAGAGGAACGAGACCAGCCCATGGAAGAAGACTCTGCAGATGCTGAACTCTTGCCAGGATACCAGTGGCTGCTGCAAGACCTCCCTAAGCTCCCGTTGTTTGACAGTGTCAGGGGCATGACATCCACTGCTCTGCAGCAGGTCAGTCTGTCTCAACAGCGGACTGGAAATAAATATAAAACCTTAATGAGAATTAATAAGTAAGAGTTTTGAAGAGTGTTATTCCTGTCTGCTCTTTAAAGGCCATTCACATGGAGACAGATCCACAGACGATCAGTGCCTATCTCATCTACCTATCCCAGCATGCACCAGTGGAGGAGCAGGCTTCTCATAATGACCTGTCTTTGGTAACCACAACGTATTGCTTGAGTTTTGACACTGCATTCTTTTCTTCACCCAGTTTTGTTATCTCTGAGCAGCGCTGACATGTATTTGGTCTTCCTCTTGCTCTCTGTAGGACATTGCCCGGCTCATTGTTGAGCGTTCCACCATCATGAACAGCCTCTTTTCCAAACACTCCAGCAGACCTGAGTCTGATGCCGTGCTCTTTGCTTTTCTCAGCATCTTCTCTACCTATATCAAGAGGATGAGAAAGACCAAGGAGGGCGAGGATCTTTATAGCTGGGTGAGCACTGGCAAGAGATACTGTTCTCTTTGTCTTCTCGCTAGCTCATAATAATTTCAGCTTTTAAATTTAGACCATCCCTTATTTTCTGTCATCTAAACACTGTTACAGTGATGGATTCTCATCAAAGATTAAAGATGGTCTGAATTTCAAATAATGATGTGCAAATAATCCCTGTGATCCAACAGCTCAGGTTATTGACTTATCTAAACACACTGTTTTAAAGGGAGGGGAGCTAAAACCACCCAGTATAAGGCTGCAGTTTACATAAATAGGGATTATTTCTATAACTGTGAATCATGCAAAACTGGCATAATAATAATAAAAATATGACTAGAAATTTTCAAAATCAGTTCCCTTTAAAAAAAAAAAAAAAAAGCTTATATCCTAAAATTTTGGCCCTAGTAAACTGGGTATTTTGCTGTGTTCATTGAACAGTCTTGAGTGAAGGAAAAACTAAATATTGTAATAAATGAGCAGGTAAAGAAAATATTGAGCTTCCAACTCAAAGTCTTTCTAAACTGATGAGTAATTCACATCTTATAAATCTAAGTATTCACCAGGGGTGGTGGATTTATTTTGTAACTTCATTCTTTGTTGTGTGTTTTCCAGTCAGAATCTCAGGACCAGGTGTTTCTGCGTTGGACTACAGGGGAGACTGCTACAATGCACATTCTTGTAGTCCATGCCATTGTTATCTTGCTGACTCTGGGTCCACCCAAAGGTAGCGCTGTTCACTTGAAAGTTGTTTTTTTTTTAGCACTGTTAAAGGGCTGTAAGAACAAGTTCACCATTCTGTATCTTTACAGGAGAGAGTGATTTCCACATGCTTTTGGACATTTGGTTTCCTGACAAGAAACCTCTGCCCACTGCCTTCCTGGTTGACACCTCAGAGGAAGCTCTGCTGCTGCCTGATTGGTTGAAATTGAGGATGATCCGTTCTGAGGTCTCACGGCTGGTCGATGCAGGTACAACTGCTCGTGTAAATAGAAATCGTTGTTTCTCACCAAATAATTCATTTTTTTCTTTTTAATGGATCTGTGCATGCCCTTTCCTCAGCTTTACAAGACCTCGAGTCTCAGCAGTTGCTGCTGTTTGTTCAGTCTTTTGGGATTCCAGTCTCCAGCATGAGTAAACTTCTGCAGTACCTGGATCAGGCCGTCTCCCATGATCCACAGGCTCTGGAGCAAAACATCATGGACAAGCGTAAGACTTGTTTTCTTTCCACATTCTACTTTTTGCAGGATTTTCTTTTATTTGATTAACTTAAATTCTTTAACATTGACCTTACTGTGTATTTCCTTTTTCACAGACTACATGGCTCACTTAGTTGAGGTGCAGCATGAACGAGGGGCCACTGGGGGGCATACTTTCCATGCTTTACTTAGTTCTTCTCTTCCTCCACGCAGAGGTCAGTGACTTTATCCTGCAAAAGTAAACATTTAAATGGATAGACCAAATGTTTCTCCACATTATGCTTTGAATTCTGACAATAGATAGACCTGGGCTTTATTGTGACGTAGATCACAAAAGTATACAGGGAATGTGTTACATTTTCTTAATTACTGTTTGGTTTCTGATTGCGTTGTTCCCGACAGATTCGTCTGAAACGAGCAAGGCCAAAGTTACAGTGGAAACTCCTCACAGCTCCGTGAAGATGAAGGCAGCCACTCAGCTTCCTGCAGTCGGGCCTGACGATGACCTCACTGGCATGTTGCTTCAGGTATGATGTACTAGCCATTTATTTCTCCAGTCCACAAAAATTATTTGACCACACAATAGACAAATCACAATTTTGGGGGCTAAATTTCATTATTAATTACAGTTTTGTATCCAAATAAAAAGTTGCAGAATTGATCTGTTTTGAGACTTTTGCATCACCTGTTTTTTTTTTTGTTTTTTTTTTTTTTTTCCTTCTTAATCTCTACAGATTTTCCCTTTGAAAGTTGACCCCCGCTGGCATGGTCCTCCTCCCAGTCAGGTCTCCCTGGCCCTGCAGCAGGCCTTAGCTAAAGAGTTAATGCGAGCTAAGCAGGGCCAGATTCAGCAGGGTGGTTTGGCATTTCGACTCCTGCAGGCCATCGCAGCCCTACTCGCTTCTGCTCATGCAGGGCCTATAGTCATATCAATGCACCGGAGCCATGCTTTATCCTGTCCTCTTATGCGGCAACTTCACCTCTATCAGGTAGAATGCACACACACACACACACACACACACACACACACACACAGTCACATATTTCTGTGCTTCTTTGTAAAGCTTCTAATTACAATGTTCCTGTCTTTTGCTTTATGCATGTTCTTTGCAGCGTCTCGTTTCCCAGGACATCACTTTCTCGTCACTGTTCCTCAAAGTTATTGTTGAGATGTTAATCTGGTTAGACAACCCAACGGTAGAGGCCGGACCACTGAAGACTCTGCTCAGATCCTTTGCTGGACAGAACTCTCACAAGCACAGGATGAGTGATGGTGAGGATGCCAATAATTTCTTTTCAGATGCCGGTTT
Source organism: Archocentrus centrarchus (assembly GCF_007364275.1). Classification (NCBI taxonomy): domain Eukaryota; kingdom Metazoa; phylum Chordata; class Actinopteri; order Cichliformes; family Cichlidae; genus Archocentrus; species Archocentrus centrarchus. Next base: position 25,264,122 of record NC_044353.1, on the reverse strand, counting down.
ATTCATTTTCTATAAACTATGAGTAATACGGTCTCTGCTGTGCAGTGCGTACAGGTTTCCTTCACCTGGCTGAAGCTTTGGCGTATCGCAGAGATACCGAAGTTACACTGAGAGCTATCATAGCGATGCTGAAAGCTGGAGAGAGATGTAATGCAGAACCTGAACTTGTTGGCAAAGGTAATAATGGAGTCATTGTTTGGATTTGAATGCACAAAGTGGGTTGATCAGGTGTTCCAAATATTAAGCAATAAATTTGATTTAAAAAAGGAAGTTAATTTTTCTTCAGCGATTAATGACTTTAGTAAACTAATAAAATATTTATAGTAGCACACTCTGTTTTATTTCTTCACTTTAAAAAGTGCTGAATCATCTTATCTAAATGAGAAAAGATTGGAATGTCCACTTGAAATTCCAAAGTATTTGCTGATTGATTGATTGATTTAATTGAATTCAAAATTTAAATGCAGGTCAAAAATAATACCAAGATTTTTAGTGGATGGACTTTATGTTGCCAGCAGGGGGCCAGTGTTGTGACTAAAATTGTTAGTGAAACTGTCTGGACCAAATGTAAGGATGTCAAATTTCAAATTAGGTATATAAAAGTAATAGGAAAGACTCGTGTTACCATTTTTTTGACATGTGACAAAAGACAAAATAAGTGCAATACAATAAAAGAAAACAACAGCAGTGTTGTGACAAAAGCAGCAGCTGCTGCTGTCGTGTTTAACATTTGGTTATGTCTTATAGCAGTGCTGTAAAGTCCAAATCCTAAATGTCCCAATTATTATTATTATTATTATCTTTCAGTGCTACAAGGGCTGATGGAGGTGAAGTCACCATATTTGGAGGAACTGCTGTCTCTGCTGATGACTGTTGGTACACAGAATGGGACGGCGGGCTCTGTTGCCATAGTGATTTCTTTGCTCCTTCAGGAAAGCGAGGAGCGAGCTGTGAAAAAGGAAGTGGATTCTAATAAGTGAGCGCTGCAATTCTATTTTCCTCTCAAGTCATGCAAGAAACATTTATATTTGACAGGACTAAATGGCAAACGTGTCTGCCTGGGTCAACAATTACAGAACAGCGCCTGCTGCTTGTGGTTTTGGACTCGTAAACTCCATTTGGATTTTTCATTCAGGAAGGTTGAATTAGCTTTGCAGCTTTATGGTAGTTTTTGAGATTCACGTGCTGTGAAAATGAAAGAAAATTGCATTCAATTTTTTTCTGCCACTGAGACGTTGCTTACTGTCTTGGGCATTGGCTGATCCAAGGAGTACAAGTAGAATAGCACTGTTGAATGCTGTCTCTAAATTACCAGAAAAGGGAGCTTCTGTATGTGTAAAAGCAATGTTTACCAGTATTAATTGTGATTGATGTGATTGTTGAGGCTAAAAATCATAATTGAAGGTGACAAAGACAGGTTCCGTGTGGCCTAACCTATTTAAAAATGGATTTGTTGGTTGTAATTGAACTCTGAACATAGCATGTTATAGTATTATAGACATATTGTTCTTTGTTTTTGTCTGAGGTTGTTAGTAGTTAACAGATGCTGAGTTGCATTTATTAAAATAATCCTTCGGTTTGATCTTTGCCAGTGGCTCCGAGGTGACAAAGTCAGGCCTTAGCTCTGGGCTGCTGGTTGATTGGCTGGAGCATCTTGACCCTGAGGTTACTTCAGTGTGTCCAGACCTTCAACAGAAGCTGCTGTTTGCCCTCAACAAGGTAAGATAAGGCTTATGTGCAGGTAGTATTCTTGTTTTATCACAGCAGAGTAGGTGTTTGCCTGGCATTAGTGATGCATCCTTTCTTACTGTTGATCTGTTTCAGGCACGAGGCACCCCAGCTTACAGACCTTATCTTTTGGCCTTGCTTACACATCAGTCAAACTGGTCCACCCTGCTGCAGTGTATCAGTGCTCTTCTCAGCAAGCGTAGAGACTACAAGTATGTAATTTTATCAAAACATTTCTCTGCCCACAGTCTTGAGGTTTTATTGAAGATTATCTTTCCTCTGTTTAGAGAATTCAAATTTTCACTTTGCTGCTATTTTTTAGACTGGACCCATCATCAGCCTTGGACTTCCTGTGGGCGTGCAGCCACATTCCTCGTATCTGGCAAGGACGTGACCAGAAGATCCCTCAAGTAGGATAAAAAGCTTGCATAGTTACCACCTTTTTTTTTTCTTTTCTCCGTAATTTTTCTGCTGAAGTCGGCGCTCTCCTTTTGGTCTGTTTAGAAGAAAACTGAGAAGTTTGTGCTCCGACTGAGTTCAGAGGAACTCATCAGCCTGGTGGACCTGATATTGTCAGAATCAGAGCTCAACAGCCACGACTCATCCCATGATGACAAAAGCAGCATGGACCAGGCTTCCTGCTCCCTCATCCAATCCAGACTGCCCCTCCTTCACTCCTACTGTAATGGAGATTTAGAAGATATCAAGAAAGTATCAGACTACCTCATCAACTGCTCAAAGAAATGGGAGGACAGGTAAGGTTTATATTAGTTGAAATCTGCTGTATCAATTAGCAATTTCTGCTCCATTTTTTTTAAATCTTTTTGTTCTTTTCAGATTTTTTTTTTTTCATCCATTCTCAGTTGGTGATACATATGTTTATTACTTTTAGCTGTGGCTATTTTACCACAGTGCTCAACCAGTTTCTTATTGTGACACATTGTATTGCTCTCACTAATTGGCCCCAATACTGAAAGTCATTTTTTTCCCTCTTATGCTGTGCTGATAAACTTGGGGTAAATCGCACAAGATTTTCCTTCTCAGTGCAGATGAACTTTTCAGACTTCCTCTGTCAGCCACAATGCTGTGGACCAGGGAAAACTTGATAATTAGGTCTATTGGTGTGAAATTAAAACCAGCAGAAGTCGTCTGTACTGTGATCTCTTTAAAAGCTCAGTGTATTATAATGAAGGCAAGAGGATTAAGGCTGAAGCTCTAAACTTGCCTGTGTTGTGAATTCCTGCACTGACTTAGCTGTCAGAGATCAGGGTGCAACTCTTTGTGGAGGCAAGCCCTCCTTTCATGAATATGTCTCTGGTTATTAAACCACTTTAATGAGGAAACTTTGGCCAAGGTCAAGGAAAATTAGCTTCAGAATTACAGTAATTTAAGTGCAGCTAAGCTGTTTGGTGAAATGGTTGCTGGTGAAAATATGGCAGGATAAAAAGATTTTGAAAGCAGAGGGTTTTGGCCTTGTGTTGAGTAAATACTTGATTGTATGTTAAGCATTCTTCTGGCGAGAGTTTGCTGGCAGATAAGCTGGTGTTTATTCCGATTACACACAAACTATTGAACACCGAGCCGATGCTTTACTCTTGGTCAAGGTCGCTCTGATTTGCTTAATGCATAGTTGTAATAAACTGCTCATTTAATAGAAGTGCATCATTTGAGCCTGACAAGAGCCTTAGCAAGTAAGCGGATTTTAGGAAACTGCAGTGACTCGAAGGTGAATACCTCTGAATTGCATAAAGTTATTCATGTCCCTAGCTTGTATTAATATGCATTAATTATTGTTGCTTATACACATAAATGATGGGCAAGTACTATATCGTGCGGTCTTAACTCATATCATACCAGCTCTGTTTATAATCACTTGAAAAAAGATTAGTAAGTGAATTTGATAAAACTTTTTTTATGAAATTACATTATAATGTTAGAGTGACTCTAGCTCACTTGAGCAGAAAAGCTGAGACAAGTTTTCTGTGACTGCATAATAGTAGGCACCCATTTACTGTCAATTAAAAAGATTCAAGCTACACAGCTCCATAACATCAGGGATTAAAGTCTTGATTATTTTCTCGCTAAGCTTGTGGCTTTTGGATGGACAGCTCAACTGTCCTAAGCCAATAATATAATAATGTTTTTTTTCCGAAAGTGAACCATGGTCGATTGCCCGTAAACCATAACATACAGCATGCTTAGCTTTTTGTTTATTTTGGATTTCAGTGCAATGAGCAAGAGGTGCCAGAACCTGCTGCTGCAGATCTATCTGCACTTCCCTGAGGTCATCCAGCACGTTACGCTGCCCGAGGGCACTTTCAGCAGTGGAGGGGCTGCAGATGGCAGCAGCTGCAAGGTAAAGATGTCTTGCCTGTGTCATAGATCACATACACTAATCAGCCACAACATTAAAACCTCCTGCCTAATCTTGTGTAGGCTCCCTTTGTAATGTTTGCATGCAACAGTGTAGGTGGAATAAGATAATATGAATAATATCATATGAGTCCCAGGACCCAGCAGTCTTCCAGCATAGTCTCAAGATGTTATTCACTTAAACCTTTTGTGGACCTGAATGCTTAGGCTGATTGGTGTAGTTCTTACTAAATATTTGTGATTGCATTGTATCTTTTAATTGATATATTTATTTCTGTTTTTGCTTCCACTGGTGAATATTATTATGGATATTATGCCAAAGGCTCCCCTAATGTGCAGAACACATGGCTACATTTAGTAGCATACTGCATAATTGATGGATGTTATTGAGGATTTTGTTTTTTTTTTAGGGCTGTATAATTAAACAGAAGCAGTAGAATGCAATGATTTATTACATTGTGTACTAGAAATATATCACACTTCACAACCTGCAGCTTTTATTAAAGGTTAAACCATCTCAGATGCCCCCACTGAAAGTTCTCATAGTGCTGAGTCATGTTTTTGTAAAATATTTTGTCTCTGTCACCTTAATAAATAATCTTTTCTGAATTCTGCCAGTAATACCATTCTTAAAACCACGATTTTACCATACCGCTTACTGCATAATTTTGTGTTTCTCAGCTTGATGTCCTGGTCCATCGCCTGGTCACACTGCTTGCTGATATAGGAGACTCAAAGTCTGCTGAGAGCCGCGTATCTGATGCCAACCTCGCTTGCAGGAAGTTGGCTGTGTCGCACCCTGTACTGTTACTCAGGTGAAAAAGAAAGATTATAATGCAGTTTTTGGTTCACGAGCTTGTAGGTTATCTGCCACTGCAGATGAGTGTTGAAGCTGATTACTGATTTTACTTTCTTTCTTTCTTTTCGCCTCCCAGACACCTGCCCATGATTGCAGGCCTCCTACACGGTCGCATGCACCTGAACATGCAGGAGTTTCGGCAGCAAAACCACATGACATTCTTCAGCAATGTACTTGCTATTCTGGAGCTGCTGCAGCCACTTGTTTTCCACAGCAATCACCAGAGGGCGCTTCAAGACTGCCTTCTGTCCTTTATGAAGGTCCTTCAGGTGGGCAGCGCCACATGTTTTCAAATCTTCATTAGAGGATTTAGGATCGGGATCCTACTTAACAGCTTCTTATAAGTAGCTACAAATCAGATTTTAATAGTGTCTTTTTATGTTTCTGCCTCTCTCTTGTCTTGTAGAACTTCCAGAGGACTCGTTTGCCATTGGTCTTCATTAACAAGTTTCTTCAGTTTACACAGAAGTACATAACACACGATGCAGCAGCTGCCATTCCTTATCTACAGAAGCACTCTGACATCTTACAGTAAGCGGCAGCAGTACCTTTAAAATACATTTCTGATGGTTAAACACCGTGAAAAAAGTCGCACTTAAAATCTGTACATTTTGCTAATTTTTTATGTTCTCATTTCAGGAGTTTGTGTGCAGAAAATCCAGACTTGGTCCAGCTGAAATCTTTGCTAGCCGGACTCACGTTGCCTGTAAAAAGCTTGTCTGCAGAGGTATCTACAGAAGAGAGAGATGGTAATTATCAGCATTTTATCCTCATCTAATTAAAATTGTTTATACATTTAAGCTACAAGTGATCACCTTGTGCCCGCTGGTGTAGTGAACGTCTGAATACATTGTTTCGTTTTCAGTGATACACCTTAAGAGCGGGTTTTGTGCTTTGGCCATGCAATTATGGTTTCTACAAAGGCATGTGTTTTGTAAAATAATTTGTTTGCTCTTCAACAGATGATTTGGCTGCAGGTTCTCTGCCCCTAGTCAACATATCAGCCTCATTTTCACTGAGTGCTGCAGACATGACAATGTACCTGAAAAAGATGTCGAAGGGAGAGGCAGTTGAGGGTAACTAAAACACTTTTGTAGCAGTTACTCCTCTGTGTCCCAAATCATACTGAGTAATGTACTGTTTTTATACCTATAGTGAGTAAGATTTTTTTTTTTTTTTTTTTTACCCCTCATACTGTTATAGATGTGTTGGAAGTGTTGACAGAGGTGGATGAGAAGTCAAGGAGGAGCCCAGAGATCATACAATACTTCACTGTGAGTCACAGACAATGGACACAAAAAAAAGGTCAAGTGCAGGATGTGTCAGCGTGAAGCACGTCAGTCACCACTTTGCGTTTCTTTTGGTAGAATGATCTGCAGAGACTCATGACTTCGCCCGAGGAGTTGTGTCGGAACATGGCCTTCAGTCTTGCCCTGCGCTGCATTCAGAATAATCCCTGGTAGGTTCAAAGCACTACAGGACAAACCACTTAAAAGAAACTTATATGATAGAAACTGATATCACAAGAAAATGTGCAGCAATAACTGAGAGAAACAAGGTAATAGTCGTTTAAAAAGCTGTCTATCATCGTTCTTTAGTTCACATATTTCTATAATTAGTTACCGTTTACTTTTCTCATGTTAGCGCGTATGTTTTCTGTGCTGTAGCCTGGCAACAGACTTCCTGCCAACTTTCATGTACTGCATGGGCAGTGGTAACTTTGACGTGGTGCAGACCGCCTTGAGGAATCTTCCAGAATATGTGCTTCTCTGTCAAGGTAAGCAGATACTTCTGTGCCCGTTTAATATTACAGTCAACCCACGAATGTAAAATTTTAAATGGTGTGTTTGTAATATTTTCGGTAATTTATCGACGCATGCAACAGAAATCTTTGTGTTTAAGAGTCACACGTTTGTAGTTTCACGATGCCGTGTACACCCCCCCCCCTCTCCAGAACATGCAGATATCTTGCTCTACAAGGCGTTTTTGGTGGGCATCTATGGACAAATCGACACCAGTTCAATGATCTCAGAGTCCATGAAGGTCCTTCACATGGAAGCAACAACCTAACGATGAAGCGTACGACTCCACATCTGCACATCTGACTGAAAACGGTGTCAGCCATTCTTTACATTCCAGACCTTGATTTTATTTTTTAAATCCCTTTAGTTCAGTACAGCAGTGTGACTTCTGGATAATTTCTAAACTTCAAGGAATGCATTAAAGATACCCCCAAAAAAGTTGAAAATATAACAAAATGGTAAAATCTGTGTAATTGTAATAATGCAACAGGTAGTGCTGTGTTATATTTTAAAAGATGTGGATTATTTTAACTGTTTCAATAATACATTCACATTTTTAATAGTTTGGAAAAAGAAATCCTGAAATATTATTTAGCTCCTGCTTTATTTTTGAGTTTCCAGAATTTGCAAGAAACAGTTTAACTTATTTTCTTGACTGTCGGTTGAGTTCAAGAAGAGCTTTTCATTCATTAACTGGTTATTAAAGTTTTCAAACAGCCAAAAGTGTTGTTGCTTAAAGAGTGCTGTGAATTCCTCACAAGTCTGAGCACCAGTTGTAAGCATCCTTAGTGTGAACTTAATAAAAGAACTTTTGGAAAAATACTTTTTATTTCTCATTCAACTCAACCCGACAGAAAGTGAGTAGTGTAACATTTCAGTAGTTTCAATGCAACTTAATATGGAAGGCAGTTTAAAGTTTAAAATGTAACAACAGAAATTTCACAAGAACCCATTATAAGCTTTCAAAATAATATTTTTGCACCTCAAAAAAAGATTGAAGGGGGAAAAAATTAATGCTGTAAGGTTTCATTTCATTCCAATATTTCTGTGATCCTGATAAAACTGGAAACAGCTGTCACATGTGCGCTTGCTCTTCACTGGGGTGTAACAGACAAATTAAAGGCGTGATGCACATGCTGTGATAGAAACCATTTTGCCATGAAAGTGTGAGTTGTTTTGCCCAGTGCCAGTGACTTCATCTGGAACCCTCTTGATGGAGTCAAAGGGACAAGTTAAACAATGTGCAGGCATGCCGGTAAACTACGAAAGTGGACGTCTCCATTTATGGTAAATTAACCATGGTGGTAATTGTTCAATCACACAGACCAAAGGCTTCTTTGAAAATGGGATGTGGGTAGACCGTTTTGCAACGTAGAGTGCTCCTGGTGTTTTGTTACATAGTAGGACATGGAAATGAAGCCACAGCGTGGTTGAGGATCCTCAGTGATTGTGAGACATGCCCACACTGGCGGGTCAGTGGAATCTGTCATTCAGAAATGTTCAGTCATCCAGTGAGATACGTGGGTCAGGCAGCTGAAAGCTGCTTTTCTTCAGACCACAATAATGCCTTTTTTCTTCTAAAATATATAACAACCAAAAATATTAGAGAAGTTCTTTAAAATGTTTATTTTACCTATTTGGGAAGAGTAACTGGTAACAGGCTAACTTGTGACAACAGTCATGTACTTAATTCACAACTTTCAATTCACTCATTTATATGGAAATGCAATCATTTCTTTCCCATTATGCGCCTACTCGTCTTTTGCTGTGTGATGTGTTAATTGCACCTGTATGGTGTCCTATAACTCACCAAAAATTCTGTTTATGGTCATCAATCAACGTACTACACAAGTCCAAGCAGCTTGGGCTCTTGGTCCGGCGCCAGCATCCCATTGGCTGGACAGCAGTGAGGCGGAACAGAGATGAGTGACAGCGAATGAGGAAGTGGGGGGGGGGGACCTATTGCTGAATAGCCTGATGGACCACTGACAAGTTAACAACCTCTGTCTTTATTTGTCATACCAGCCCAGATGCCCTCAAAGGCAGCTGCAAAGAGCTAAATGCTTGTGTGATGATGGTTAACGTTTTGCTTTATGGTAAAATAAAGAATACTTTATTAGGAAATATCCACTACAGGAAGTAATTATGCACTAAATGTAATTTTGCACCATCTCTAAATATTGTTTTGAGGGTAAAGAATTCAGAATTAAAGTAAATGTTATTCTTATTTAATGCAATAAATGCCAGCTTTGACTTAGGGTCACGACCCCTTACAAAAAAAACCCCCAAAAAACCTAGTGGCTACTTGGGGCCCCTTGTCACATTTCAGATTTCTCTCAAGTTGTTTGCAGTTCCTACAGCGAGACTTCTAATATGGTCTCCAGCCCCCCAACACACTCACCCTTGTGTTTAGCTCCTGACCTTGTAGAGGGGGGGGCTTATACATATGTTAGGGACTGCTGGACTAATCTACCAAACAGTATAAAGAGTAGTGGTTAAAACAGGCTCTATCTCAACCTGCTGTACACATTTTTATAACAAGTACTTCTTGTATTTACAGAACATTTTGCTGATAATTATTTGGTCGGTATTTTCATTTGAATATAGACTCTTAATACTTCTTCCTGACTATGTAAGTGTTCAAAAAAAAAAAAATCGTTGGTTCCTCCTGCCCATGTCAAAGTGGACAGTAAATGAACAGCGAGCAGGAATGCCGACCAGTGGAGGCCTCTTGGTCTCCCTCTCAGCTGCAGGAGGGGCCCTGATGTGCCACTACCTGCCCTTGCACATCTGTCTGCTCTCCATCTTCCTCTCAATGGCACCCTCGTCTTAGATCATCTCCTTTTACTCCACGCTTGAGTTGCACTTGGCTTGCATGGAAAAAATGTGGACCGTCTCTCGCCTCTCTTCTCCCTGGCACTTTGATGTCTCAAGTGTGATTGCTTTTGGATTGTGGCTGCTTTCTCTTGAAGGTTTTGACATGAAAAGCAGGCTGGGCTCTCAGGTTTATCCCATGGCCAGTGATCCAGGACTAAAACAATCAACCTGCTCGCTGTGGGATACTATTACCAGAGAGAGTGAGGCACCAAGCATGGGGGCTTCCTCAGCCATAAAATACAGGTTTTTCCTAAGTAACAAACATTTCAGGTGTGTTGATTGAATTAAACAAATCCATGCTTCCATTAATAGATTTTAGTCTTAAGTTTATGCTGGCAGTTGACACTAAAATATATATTCAAGCAAACAGAGACTATATTAGAATACATTACCAATGTGTTTGCAGAGGTAGACAACTGAAATGATCCAACATTTTTAATGAATTAAAAAGAAATGAGGCTCGTAATTGCAGTTAAAATTGACCCAATCAGATAAGTATGATAATGTGACATGTCATTAACAGCAGAGGCATAAGTGACAACCCTTAAGCTTCACTTATACTTTCATTAAATATTGAATCTGTGCTCATTGCTGCTCCAGCCTGCAAATTACACCAGATAGATAAATTCCCATGACAGCGGAGCTGACGATAATCATCCATCTTCACATGACATTTGGCAGAACTCTTATTTTATGAGCTAAAGTGCCACTGGAGTGGATCAGAAAAAATAATAATGTGCAGTGTTCACAATCTCTATTATAGCAGATGGTATCTTATGACACTGAGGGCAGAGCGTGACAGTTAATCCACTTCAGCCATGTCTGTCAAGGAAAAAAGTGGGTAAATAGCCTGCTTGATTTAATTTAAATTTCGGCTCAGTGGACGTGTTTATTATGCAACAAATTTGAAGATAAAGTTTCCTGCATCAGTGAATGAATCTTGTTAATAGTTTTATATAAAGTAGTCATGTATTATATGGATATTCAGATTATCTCATACATTCTTATTGTTAGCCTTATTTGGAAGTATTCAGATTCTTATTTTCCTCTGCTGATATTAGAAATGCATCAGATGATGGTGTGAAAGGGGTTTCTCATAGTGAACCTACAGAGAATTGTTACCTAGAAAAGCAGCTCCTGTTCATTGATAGGTTTCACGTGGCTCACATAGTGTTATTTTTGGCTGCAGCCAGGAGCCGGATTCAGTTGTAAAGCTTAAAAAAAAAAAAAAAAAAGGTTTACTAAGAACAAACCGCAGACAGTCACAGCTAGCAACTTCCTGGTGTGGCTGCCATAGAAAATTTATCTAGACGCTTTCTGTAAGAGCTGGAGCAGACCAAAACTGAACACTAAGAGAGTTAATTTGAGACCCAGATTTATCAGGTGGCTGAAAATGCAATTCATAACTACTGACAATGTCTCTTTTTAACTGGATGTACTGAGAAGCAGCTGCTTGTTAAAATGTTTGCCAAAAAGAGCTACATCTCAGACTCTACAGAGCTCAGTGAGCATCTTAAGTGTTAAAAGTTCATGACAGTACAGTTAGAAAAAAGACTGAACATGGTTTGTTCAAAAGGGTTGCCAGCAGAAAGCCTCTTCTCTTTTAAAAGAGCATGGAAGCACAGCTTAGGTTTGCAAAGCTGAACAAACCAAGACTTCTGGAACAATGTCCATTGGACAAATGAGACCAAAGTGGAGACGTTTGGCCATAATGCACAGCGCCACATTTGGAGGAAACCAAACACAGCATATCAGCACAAAAACCTCAGACCAACTGTCAAGCATGATGGTGGAGGGGTGATGATGTGGGCTTGTTTTTGCAGCCACAGGACCTGGGCACCTTGCAGTCATTGAGTCGACCATGAACAACTCTGTTCAAAGTACTCTAGAGTCAAATATGAGGCCATCTGTTCAACAGCTGAAGCTTGGCCGAAATTGGGTCATGAAACAGGACAATGATCCCAAGCATAGCAGCACATCTGCAACAGGTGTTGCAGTGGCCAAAGTCAAAGTACAGAATTCAACCCGAATAAAATGCTGTGGTGGGACTTTAAGAGAGCTCTGCCCAAACAAATGTCCGTAAACCTACATGAACTGAAACAGCGTTTTAAAGAAAAGCCACCCAAAGTCCTCCACAACAATGAGAGAGACTGATGAAGTCACACAGGAAATGATTATTTCAAGTTACTGAATCATGAGGTGTACTTAGTTTTTCACACACTTTTGCATTTTGGTTCAGTTTTTGTTAAAAATAAATAATAACATGGTATATAATATGTCATTTGTTGTTCATTTAAGGTTATATTTACCTAATTTAAGACCTGATAATGATAAGATAATTTTATATTATGTCCTGATATATCAAACCTTAGAACTGACAGAGGGTGTAGTTTCTCTGTAACATGATTGTACAGTACCAGTACCAAATTTGGACTTCATTTAATGTTTTTATTTTTTTTTTCTACCTTGTAAATTAATACTGAAGTCATGAAGGAACACATAAGGAACCATCTAGTAAATGTAAAAGATTTTAGATTCTTCAAAGTTGGCACCTTTTGCTTTGATCACAGCTTTGCACACTCTTAGCATTCCCTCGTTCATGAAGTAATCACCTGAAATGGTTTTCCAACAGTCTTGAAGGAGTTCCCAGAGGTGCTGAGCACTTGTTGGCTGCTTTGCCTTCGCTCTGCTGTCCAACTCATCCCAAACCATCTCAGTCAGGTGACTGTGGAGACCAGGTCATCTGACGCAACACCCCATCACCCTCTTTCTTGGTCAAATAGCCCTTACACAGCCTGGAGGGGTCATTGTCCTGTTGAAAAACAAACGATGGTCCCACTAAGCACAAACCTGATGGGATGGCACGTCGCTGCAGAATGCTGTGGTAGTCATGCTGGTTAAGTGTGCCTTGGATTTTGAACAAATTGCACACAGTGTCACCAGCAAAGCACTGCGTCTTCCAAAGCCATGGTGTCTGGAAGCAAAAATCTCGGTAACTCTGAAGCATTTAGGTGGGCTCTTATCTGGGGTGCTGTTAACTTGCCGTTTCTGAGGCTGGTAACTCTGATGAACTTATCCTGTACAACAGAGGAAACTCTTCCTTTCCTGAGGTAGTCTTAAGATCCAGTTTCATCATAACCTTTGATGGTCTTTGTGACCGCACATGAGGATACTTTCAAAGTTCTTGAAATTTTTCAGATTGACCGACCTTCATTTGTTAAAGTAATGATGGACTGTCATTTTTCTTTACTTGGTTCAGTGGTTCTTGCCATAATGTGGATTAGTCTGTAGGTCTCAGTCATCCAGGTCATAGTAGTCTCTGGAGCTTAGAAAAAAAAGGCGACTGGACTTTGTTTCACCTCTCATCCGAAAGGTTTCTTCAGTTCTCCGATTAGATTAGAACATTACTCAAATAGAGCTGTTCACTGTATACCAATTCTGCCTCTTCACAACACAACTGATGGTCTCGAACACATTAAGAGGGCAAGAAATCAAGAAATTAACTTTGAGAAGGCACAGCTGTTAACTGAAAGCCATTCCAGGTGACTACCTCACAAAGCTGAGAAAATGCCAAAGCTGTCATTTAAGCAAGAGGTGCTTACTTTTTTAAGAATCTAAAATCTAAAACATATGCTGGTTACTTTAACACTTTTTTCTTTGCTAAATAATTCCATATGTATTTCTTCATAGTCTGAATGACTTTACTATTAATCTACAATGGAGAAAAACCACTGAATGAAGTGTCCAAACTTTTGACTGGTACTGGTAATTTATTTCCACTGCTGCCGGGTGGCTAAATAACAGTTACGCCCACTTTTATGTATATGCAAAAAATCAGATCTGAATAATAATTTTTGTCTAATATGGTTTCTCTACTTGTTTGTTGGCTATAGGTGATGATTGGTTTAAAACTGAAGTGTGACAGAAGTAGAAGAAGCAAAACAATTTTCTTCACTTCATGAGACCAAAAAACAGATTTTATTACTTTTTTTTTTTTTTTTTTTTACTTTTACAATGAATAATTTCAAGCTCAAACATGTCCATTACAAGCTAGAGACACATGAGGAGCATCCCACTGGTGTCTTCCTAAAACTTCAGATAATATGCATTATGTCCCCTGACTTGAAGGTCTGCTAATTACACAATGATTGCCACTTTAGCTGTGGCTCTCCAGTGTTGTCATTCAAGAAGCTGGAGCTCCAATACAGGCTGGCATTAGCCATTACTATTGTTGTCTTAATGCCTCCTTCAATTATCCACTATCAGGCTTTTTGAGCAACTACTGTCAGAACCTCCCCCACTGGTTTTTCACCAATCTTGTCCCTGATTATCTGGATCAATGGGCATTAAAGGACCCAGGAACAGACAAACACAAGTAGTTTGAGGGTGAGGAAAGGGGGTCTACTTTCAGACAAACCAGAAATCCCTGTAACTGTCTGTGTGCCAGGGACAAACGAAATGGCTATTCAGTCATCAGTCCCGCCACACACAGTGTTTGTTTAGCCACAGCTCAAACCAGACACTTCTAATCTATTTTCTTTTCCCTGCAAACCCAAGAAATTATTTCTTTCAATCTCTCTCTGTCCTTTCCCCCTCCTCCCCATATGCGTATGCTTCCACACATACAGAAAGTAGTGCTAAAATGTGTTATTCACGTCTCTGACTCACTTAAAACTGTAGATCACTGATTTTAATTCATTATACATTTACAGAAATGTTCATTTTTATGTAATAGTGAAGTTAGAACTGCTTTTTCCTGAAGTCAGAGGGATTTGATCATTAAAGAGATGCCAAACGCTTTGTTAGCTGAAGTTTCACTGATGTTGGGTTTTTGTCATTAAACCTTACTCCAGGGAAAACAGGCAATCTTTGTCCGCAACTCGATACAAGACACTCCACTTTCCCTAAACATTGGCTTTCAGATACAACTCAGGCTTTAAAGACATCCGAATTGCTCAACCCCTAATCCTGCCTCCTAATTTAGTGTTTGAACAGGTGCAGATGAAAGGGCCACACAGGTGACGGACTTTCCGTCCTCACTCCGTGTATAGAAATGACCATCCTGTGACTCACCTCAGCTCTGACCAGCTGCCTCTTGCAGAAATCCCGGGCTGATCAAAGCCACCTCAGCCTGCCAGCTCTGTGGTGACAACACTGACAGCTGAGTGTTTTCACCACCATTTGAGCTGATGAGCAGTTAGTGAGATATGTTGTTAGGTGATGTGTAACTTTGGATTAATTGACACACCTGGGTTTAATTCACACAGACAGTGCTGGAGATCATCTCATCAGAGAGCCATCAACACTAAGCTACAGCTGCCTTGCTTAAAAAAAAAAAAGTGTTAATAATCTTCGTGCCTTGGCTGTTAATGTGTTGATGTGTAAGCTTTGATCTGAGATGGAAGAATCCCATGAGCGTTTGACTACTGACTACATACTTTACAGCTGTGGAAGTAAGATTATCATTACCAAACACATGTGACAAAATTATTTTACTGCAACTGCATGAAATGTTAAGATTTATGTCTCACTTGTTAGCATCTAGCACGAGTTTCAAAAAAAAAAAGTGACAATACAAATATACAAATAAAAAGTGCCTCCTCTTTTTTTTTTTTTAGAAGATTTGCCATCGGGGATGTATCCTTTTGATGCAGTGTCTTTTTAACATATCTTTGGCTGCTCTCTCAAACATGTATTTCATTATATTTGAAAAAAGTGCCAATATATGATTCTGGGCTAGTGAAAAAAAGTGTTGGTTTTATCATTACTAGCGTTGTCCATGTCCATAGGCAGGTAACCCTGACACAGTGAGTTACGGTACTCATGATCACCATCTAAAGTGTGCTAGTATTTCAGCCATCCATGAGGGACCATTAATGTGTAGTAGTCTGATAAAATTTGATGGCAATTCATGGAGCAGTTGATGGTGCACTTTGAAAAGCTGTAAACTTTTAAGTTTACCATCTTAAATGTGAACTGTCATATATAGATTACATTCTTATTTTCTGTCATATATATTCAGTTTCTATGCCAGATATTCATATTAAAGAGATTCATATTCAACAAATATTCAAGTAATGAGGTCAGTGCATGTACACGTAATCCCTATGAGCGTAAAGCTCAGACTTCAGATGGATCTAAATACTCTGTTTCAGACTTCTTCTTTTTGTTCTAATCTTGGGTCTGATATCAGTGAGCACGTGTATCCTTACTATGGTCATCTCAGGCAGGGACACTCCCCCCACCTGCTGATGAAACCTGATGTTTATTAAGGGGCCGCCAATCAGAATATGGGCTATACAAATAAGGATTGTTTTTGAACCATGAATCATGCAAAGCAACTTGAGTGAGTCCAAGAATCAAAGTATAAAGCAAGAAATGAGTATAATATATCCCTTTTAACATTTCTTAACTCAGCAGAGTGCAGAGTTCAGCAAAAACAAGTTATTATTTTGATCTTTGACCATCCACAGGGAACCATTTGTACATTTTCATGAGATTTCATGGCAACCTGCCTAGCTATAAATTAGGAAATCAATACAAATAATTAAAAAAAAAGACCACCAGATTAAAAAAAAAAAAATTGACACCCATGACCTATTTTTAATATTTAAATAGTGGATTTTATTGTCATGTAAAATGGATTTGTGATACGCTGCTTAAACTGGGTATGTGGAATGACATGACATACAGCTATCCTTGGTGTTGTAAATTAAATAAATAAATAATGATACCATTAATTTACTAAAAAACAATCAAATCAAATCAGCATGGCTGCAGATGATCCACTGTGGAGAGCCCTAAAGGGAGCAGCTGAAAGTAGAAGTAGAAAATCAAATCAGCAATAAAAACAAAGAGTTATCAGAAGAGATTAAAACAGAAACAGTGGAACCTGCTATTCAGGTTCAACTACCTTTGTATTTACTTCAATTCCACAGAACCGAACAACTGCTTTTATTATGTCCCCTTTACAGTAATTTGTTGCTATTATATCTGACAACCGTTCAACTAGTTGTCTGAGGTGGATGCGCCTAAATGAACATAAACATCTTTGCTACTTACTGAGCTGCCATTTGTCTCACTCACTGAAATTTCTGGAGCCAAAGATGTTGCAACTTGTCCCGGGTAGGCATAGAGAGAGAGAGAGAGAGAGAGAGAGGTTTGGGGCATGTCTGAAAAAGATTGCAGGATCCATGTGGTTGGGAAAGACATGACAAATGCAGTAAACAGTGATACTATTAATTCTCTGAGAAACAAATCATAGGTTAGATTTTTTTTTTTTTAGATGTCATGTGACTGGGAAAAGAGGGGGAGATGATTGGAGGAGAAGGGAAGAAAGCTAAGGTAAGCCCACCTCCACCACTCAAGTCTTACCTTTCCTCTTCAGGCAACACCTTGTACCTGAGCTGAGCACCTCAGCAGCAAACAGCAGCTTTAACAACCAAGTGGATGCATCTACTGGACTGTCATAGATCTTTAATTTTCTCTTCTTCTTTTATACTCCGGACCTTGGAATGCATTTCACATTCTAGCAGCATACCTCTAGAAGTCAACCAGGCCTTTTTTTCAGTGGATTGACATTAAATATTGGACTCGGACATGTTTGGTACAGGGCAACTGGTGTCCTCTCTCCTTCCTGCAGTTTTCCATTCACCTGCAGCTCATTTTTTTCCTGCGTTCCCAACCAGACTGGGCTCTCAACCTCAGTTCCTGATCCCGGGGCCTTTTATCAGCTACGAATCCCTGAGGAATTATCTGCATCCAGAGCCATGCAAGGAAGCTTTGCTCCTGGCCACACAAGCAGTCGGGATTGGGCCACTCACAGAGAGCATAGGTGAGTTCAAACCACAGCTGCTGCAGCCAAAATGGGACTGATTGTATCATACTGGACTTGTTCAGATAGAGCGAAGCCAAACTGGCACAGTACAACCAATCTCAAAGACAGTCTGTGAGCACCATCTGATTGCAGTGTAAATGTTTACAAAAGACCGAGTAACAGCTCGTAACTAACAATCAATTATCAAGCAGTGTTAATTTGGGCATAATGATTGCTGCACTAATTATCCAATCTAGAGCCATTAGTTCCTTGTCACCCATTGGCGATTGTGTAATTGGTGCTTGTGCTACGCTTTCCAGATGAACAGAGGCCAGTGAAGCAGCGTCGTGCACGGGCCAACTACAGCAGCTGGCAGCTGGAGGAACTGGAGAAAGCGTTCGAGACCACCCATTACCCGGACATCTTCATGAGGGAAGCCCTGGCCCTCAGACTGGATCTCATTGAGGCCAGAGTCCAGGTAATTGGCATGCCGAACTCCTGCTGGAGTTGCTAACTTCATACTCATTTAGCCTATATTAATTTTTATGTACAGTGTGAAAATTTGCCTTCAGACCTACTGTTTATTTTCCATCATAGACATCAATTATTTTCAAGATTTCAGAGTTTTTGACAGTAATAATAATTTACAGTAAAGGGTATCATCTTGTGACATGCCAAATAAAGGAAAATGTCTGGGGAAAAGTATTTTTTGCGTATGTAAATACAATTAAAGTATTATTATTTTTTTAATTTATAGGACAGGTTTGTATTTATCTAGGCTTAAAACAACTCACATTATTATACATTTTTACTGACAGACTTAGAGATTGATCTGTACTTCTTTTCACCATCATAAAGCCAATGAAAGGATTCCTTTCTCTCCCAGCAAAAGTATAATCACAATTTCAGCTGAAACTAACATGAAAGCAATTCTTGCATAAAGATGTCTCTTCCAGTGCCTTTTTAATGTAGTTACACTGCAACTGCACCAATAGAAAGTCATATATATATTTATTCCCTCATCATTTACATTGATATATTGCATCTCTTCCATTTGTTTCAAGGTTTGGTTTCAAAACCGCCGTGCAAAAATGAGGCGGCAACTGAAACTCCAAGGCCAGTCTGCAGGGCCTTATGTGAAAAGGGACAATGATGAAGCATCTGCAAACGCGAGCAAAAGTTTTAAACACACAGAGAGTTCAGATGGTGAGCACTGGGAGAAACAACAGGAAGCTGACAGTTACCCACGGACAAAAGCTCCAAGTACTGTGCTGAGTGTACGCATGCAGCCCACAACCCAGAAGCTGGGGAAGTGGGAGAGGCCGGAGGGGCAGAGCTCAGAGGAGCTCCGCTCTTGCAGCATTGCCAAGTTGCGGGCCAAAGCCAGGGAGCACGAGGCTGAGATCCACAGCAATGTAACCATGTCAGGAGGCACCACACAATCACAAACACAGGAAACTGATGCCACGCACAATGACTGATCATTTTCATTCTTCCTGTTTGTACATGATAATAAAAAAACATCGTAGACACTATTTATATATAGGAACATACTTTTGGAACTTTTTGGGGGAAAGAGGAGCTTAATAATTTAGCCATATTAGCTGAATATGTATGTCTATATATTCTGTAAGATTTTCTATTGGAAAATAAATGTTGCATAATCTCATTGCACCATAATCAGTTTTCAGAGTTTAGGTTTTATCTTTAAAGTACATTCCAAATAACTTGTTTTAAACATCTTTTAATATATTTTATAGAGGATTTTTTTTTTTTGGTATTGAAAATAATAATTTTGTTTGTTTTGACGCAAATGTAGAAACTCTTCATTTAGTGACTGGTGGTTTATCTCATGTGCACTGATCGTGTGTTTTTATGTGCTGAACACAGTTTTCAGTACACTTTAAAAATGCCTGATGGCATCGACTCACAGCGAATGATACACGCTCTGTGGCGGGGCTTTACTGTGTAACAATGGCAAAGGATAAATTTGGACATCTTATTGTGTCAGTCAGGGCGAGGCTGAAATGGGATACACTCAAGTAATCTGTAAATGATTTCAGTATGACAGCCATCCCTGACCTCTTGGGTTACTCCACAGACAGGCAGGATGTCTACATGCAGCCACACGTCCTCGCAGGAAACAATGGAAATAGCTAAAAAATGAAATCATGAAGACTGACTGCAGTATTTACACTCATTCATTAGGCATCTAATACAATCTAATACAACAATTCTGATGTGCATTTTGAATTTTAAAAAATCTACATTTATTAGTTTCTGATGTCAAAAATGTCATGATTTTACCTCATGTTTATTATTGGGGTTATAGCAGATAGCAGTGGCCTACAATACATTTAAAAGCTTTGCCTATATTTGCTTTTTAGTGCTCATGAGGGGGGTGGAATAGTTTGGTTTGCTTTGAAAGATCCCTGAGGTGTTTTTGGAACAACAAACGCTGTTGTTTATACTAATTCCTCTGTACTATAATTACAGCCTATTTATTTTGAATTATGAAAATTGTGCGCTGATATGCTGAATCACACACACAAGTGTAGACAGGTATATGCTAGGCGCCATGTGCTCCACGCTGCCTTAATTGTAGTATAAGAGAATGTCCAAACTTCCACATTTAAAAGATACTAATTCTGTTGTGTGTGCATTGTTTATGGGTTTGACCACAGGTTGAAAGTGGTACGACAGTTTTCTAACAGTGCAGCGTGTCACTGCCCCCTTCTGGGCACGGAGACGTCTTTAGACAGGACAAAAGAACATGCAGTTTTTTGTGCTTTTTTCCCCCTCACATGCACAAACTGAAAGCATTTCTTTATTTCACTGGATTGTAGTGAAACGTCTTTTATTTGTTGTCTACAATAATTTTAGACTTTGCTTTAATTTTCTGAGCCCCCCCCCCGTGACAGTTAATAAACAATTCATGTCTTACAGTAATTGTGGCCTGCATCGATGATGAGGTCAGTGTGGGTTCCTCACATTTCAAAGACTCAGTTACAGCTCCGGTCTCACACTAATTACTTTCTCCGTGTCAGAGGTTTGAATCCACACGGATGAGGTCTGTGGGTCAAATTTGATTTGGAACTACTTTTCAAAATGGGTCAGAGAAGCACACCGAGTTATGTTGTTTCCAGCTGAGGTGGAAGGACTCTGCAAGCTGTATTTGTAAATCTTGTATAAATGTCTTCATATTCATTTTCTCCTGTCCTTTTTTTTTTTTTTTAAATTACCCAGAAATCAACTTACAGGCTTTGGCTAAGATTTGGGGGGACATGGTGACATGGGTTAATTGGGTCAGAATCTTTATATCTGGCTTGCTGGCCTCAATTAGTCCCCAATTAGGCCACGCACAAAGAACAAGAAGGTTTAAAAAAAAAAAAATGCATGTAGAAGAGTTTATTAACTATTATTATATGCAGACTGTCTGAGGTAACAATATTGGGGTTTTACACTCCAGAAATCCTGCAGCACACCTCTTTACTGGAGCTCAAATGATACTTTTTATGTAGAATTAAATTAATATATTATGCCCTGAACGTTTATGAAAATGACAGCTGAAATTTCAGTCCTCAAACAATAATCACGCATACCACTTAAATGATATAATTAAAAACGGGCTCATTAGTCAACAGTGGTGTGAACTGGCAAATAAGTCTAACACTGTTTTACCAGCAAAATAAAATAAAGATGGGAACCCCCACCCCCCACCCGTCATTTTTGGCTATCATATAAGTCTACTGAAGACAGGAGTTAATAAACACAGTTAAGACTATTAGAGAAGATGATTCAAATGTGCCATAATTGCGCCAAAAGGTCACGTGAGAAAAATCACGCGGGTTTAACAAAACTAAATTCCAACACCTTCTGACTACAGGTTACACTGACTGAATCTGACTCCACATACTGTATACTTTGGTTAAATGTCGTGACCAGAACATCATTTCTAATGAATATATATCTTTATTTATTTTTACCCCCCAAATTGTCTTCTATAAGGACTGCTGCGTTGAAAAAAAAAATAAGTGAACAGGATTCACTTCATGTGATTAAAAGGTGCGTGGATAATGAATATCAGAGTTAACCTTCTATTTACTTAGCTTTATTCAGCTGTAGTGAGAATGACGAATCAGCAGCCACAGTGATTAGTGCGACGAGCTGAGAAACACACAGCAGCAGCGGCAGCTCGGAGAGCCGGCGGTCAGTCAGGTGAAAGAAGGAAACAGGACGCAGCTGCAGTCCGCAGATCACCGTCAAACCTTCAACAGAGAGACTTTGTTTTACATCTCTTTCCTCTGACTCCTCCGCGCTCAGACCTCCTGCCTGTTGCACACTCTGTCTGCAGTCTTGCTTCTGTCGCGCTGCAAGCATGGCTGCCATCAAGGCGTTGGAGCAGTGGTGTAAAATGCAGTGTGAGGGCTACCGAGATGTGGCCATCACCAACATGACGACTTCATTCAAGAACGGGTTGGCTTTTTGTGCGCTTATACATAAGTACAGACCGGACCTGGTGTAAGTATTGAAGACTAAAAAAAAACAAAAAACTGCTGGAGTTTAGTCAAGTGCTTTAAGAACTGTGATATATGTTGGGCAGCCTGTGCCTTCAGATAATTTCTTACCATTTTCTGAAATATTTGAGTTGTCTTGTGTAATAACTACCAATTTAAAAGTGATCCTTATTCTTATTTCTGTTTTCTTAATAAATGGTCATTTGTTATTCAGTTAGGTATTTCTGTTGTTTTTAAATGCATATTTTTCCTTAAAGAGCTCATCTTGTAAAAGAACTATTTTGGGTAGTTGAGGTAACTGCTCTCCGTTCATTGTATTCCTGTTTTCCCAGAGACTATGACTCACTCAGAAAGGAGGATGTGTTTGAGAACAACAGACTGGTAAGATGTCAAGTTGTTCCACCTTTGTCTTACTGAGAGACTTCACACAGAAGCTGCAAAATCTGATGTAGCAGAAAACATTCACTTCATTAACCTCAGATACATGGCGGGCCACGCAGCAGCACTGTTTGCTCTTGCCTCGGCATCTGTGCGGCAGGTTGGACAAATATTTAGCTGCTTTCACATTTTAACAGCACAGCAGTTTAAGCAAAAGTCGTGTCTCTCTCTACTAATTTTCAACTCTCGTCAAACCTAACCTATCTCAGTCTTTGCTCTTCCTCTGTCCATTTGAACTCATCTATTCTGTTAACCCCTGCCTGACATGAGCAGCACACCTGGGACCTCTCCATTATTTAGTTTTCTACCCTCTTGTCAGCTTCCTCTAAGGGTTACAGGCCCTGCAGCGGGCGATAGGATGCACTCTGTATGACTTCCTTGTTTTCGAGCATCCTGGCAGTGTCAACAACAAACCTGAGCTCGGGGGAGAGGCTCTCAAGTCTATTCATTTTGAATGAGACTTGCTGTCATCTGCCACTCGATCCTGATGCTGACTGTTCTCTTGAAGACACTGCTGATGTGTACGTCTTGAACGCTGTACAAGAACAAAGCGATTTGGGGGCAAAGAACTGTGTGTTTGGTCCAGGTTAAGTTTGATGCACTGCTGAAGATGCTCCCTCTACTGAAATATGAGACAACTAGTAATTCACACCCTTCTATATTTCATGAATGGTGTCATGCTTCTTACAGGTAGGGCTGGATGATGAATTGGCTTTTTAATTTCAGTTATAATCTAGGCTTCCAACAAGTATGAAATTGCATTTTTAATTTCATTTTCACCATAAAGCTCTAATTTTGTTTTGTGCTAGAAATAAAGCGCACACCTTTCCTTCACAGTGATGTTTTTGCTCCCTAAAAGCCCAAGCTATTTAGTTCAGCTCAGGACAAGCTGATGGAAAGTGAACCTTTGCTCAACAAGATTTATCTAAAAGGTTAAAGTTGAATTAAGGGTTCTGTAGCTGAACCTGGTAACTGCAGATCCCAATGGTTTCCTCCAACTGCCTTTGTGCCCAGGGTCTCTCAACTGGTCTATAATGAAGGCGTTGGCTTTGGCTCTCTGTTGCGCTCTGGGCCTCTTGTTGTCCCAATCTGCACCCGCCCACAGACATCTCACGGTGCAGGCCAGCAAGTGGTTGCTTTAAGGTCAAAAACACCCACTATCCTGCGCCTATGGGCCTAACTCCTGACCAAACACTGTGCCCCCCCCACCTCCTATGTGCCTTTTTATTTGAAAATATGTATTTATTAATTTTAAATTTACTGAAGCTTTAAGAAAATCCCATGTGAGGAGCTGTTTTAAACCTGAATAAATTCATCATGATAATGAATAACTGTTAAATATCAAGCTTACAGAACAGACCAGCATAATAGTGATTTTGGTTTTTGCTATAATCAAGCACTGTTCCTTGTTTTTTTTTTTTTAAACAACATAAGAGTTGAAATGTGTGTTTTTGTCCACTTAAACTCCTCAGAATCCTCTTTTTTTATATATGCACACTTGGTATTCAGTAAGGCTTTTTCTTTAAATTTAATGAGCATATCCAGGCTGATCCTAAACAATGCACTGATATCCCGCTCTCCCCATCCTCTTTCTTATCCCTACAAGCTCACAGGAAGAGTGCCATTCGTTATACAGCCCCTTTCAGACCCCTCTGGGCTGTGCCACAGAATACTGCCAGTCTATTTAAAGTAAATTGTATTGTGTGACATATTTACACATGCTGCAACAGTAGGATGCTGTGTGCCTAGTGAATGCCAGGTTGTTGCATGGCAAAAGTGCTTTCAATCTGCTTACTTTGTCATATTAGTTGGAGTTGGGGGCTGTGTGTTAAACTTGAATTTTTTTTTTCTCTCTCTTAGGCTTTTCACATCGCAGAGGAGAAGCTGGGGATCCCGGCTTTGTTAGATGCAGAGGACATGGTGGCTTTAAGGATCCCAGACAGGCTGAGCATTCTTACCTACGTCTCCCAGTACTACAACTACTTCAAAGGACGGCCTCCCAGTGAGAATACGTCTGCTTTAAAAATCCCTAGTAACTACATTTGAGTAGTTCATCCTCTTTAATTTTGAGCTTTTTCTTTATATATTTATTTTTTTATGTACATGCTGAGGTATTCTGTTTCTAACTCTTTGACACTGATGGTGTTTTACTCTCCTCAGTGGGAGGTGTGAAAAGGCCAGCAGAGGGCTCCAAGGAGGAGCCATCAGAGAAAAAAAATCTCCCAGTGGTTGCCAAAAGCTTTGTATCTAAAAATGCCATTGAAAGCTGTTTACCTTCCACTCGCACAGCTCAGACCTCACCCAAATTAGCCACAGCTGCTACTGAGGTCAGTAGTCATGTCAAACAGCACGTCTGCACGCTTTTGCTTTATTGATAATATTTAAGATCGAGTATGATAATTTTCAGTGGGTTACATAAATATTTCTTGGGGAAATAGGATGCCTTTCTGGATAAATGTTATCTCAGTCATTCTTTTTCACAGAAGGTAGTTTTGGCCGAAAACATCAGCAAAAATGGAACTCTCAATAGCAGATGTGTTGCATGCAACGGCCATGTTCATCTTGTTCAGAGGCACTTTGTGGAAGGCAAGCTCTATCACAGAAGCTGTTTCAAGTAAGTATTTGATCTATATTCATAGATGCTACTTTTCTATGCACTGGGGTTTATTCCATTAATAATTTAATATTAATAAACTTCTACCAACAGGTGCAGTGAGTGCTCCAGCGTGCTTCATGTAGGTGGCTACAAACCTGGGAAGAATCCAGACGCTTTCATCTGTAACACCCACCAGAATGGCTTCAAGACTTCCTCCTCAAAGGCGCTGATCAAAAATGGTCTTACCAAGTCAGCTGGGCAACCACCAAATGATGCCAGCCTAAACCAGCCTTCACCACGCCCTCCTTCAGTGTTGTCAGCCCCACTGAATAATGTTGTGAAACCAGTCGCCCCTTCTCCAGCTTCACAGTCCTGGACAGCCTCAGCCCAGAAGACGCAGGCTGCCCGACAGAAGTTTTTCCAGGCTGCGCCACAAGTTACTGAGACCTCCAAAGATAACAGGAAGCCAACAGAGCAGTCAAGTGTTACAGGAAGGCCAAAGGTCCCACCTGATGATGAAAAGAGCCAGGCGAGGGTAATGATTGGAAAGAAACTAGCAGAGGAAAACTGCAACAATAATAACAAACGCCCATTTACAATCCGATCAGCAGAGAGATGGTGAGCATTGCATTAGTATATGATCTGCAGCCATGAATACACTGTCCTTTTTAGTAAACTTTCCCACAGTCTATACAGTCTTTTAAAGCTGATGGTGAGGGCTCTCTCTGTTCACAGGTTTGGTGATGAGTCAAGTTCAACTGTCAGCTCTGGTTTGAGAAAGGAGAAACGGAGCCAAGGCCCAGCAGGAAACTGGGCAGGACAGCCCTCCACCAGCCAGGCAAACAATAAGGAATTGCTATGTCTAAAGGCCATCAATAAAGACAACACAGGGCCAACAACTGTACACAAAACTGCCAAAGGCGAGCCCCACTAAATTCATTTCACTTGTTCCTGATCCATTATTTGACATCCAGCCAGCATCCACCCACCCCCACCGTCCTCTCTGTCTCATACATTCCTAGAAAACAAAACCCTTTTGTCATTTTTTGCCCTATTTATAAAACCAGTGCATCTCACATGCTGATAGCTGACATTTTAATTTCTGTCTCACACTAATGAACTTTCATAGTTGAACTGTCATTCCCTTGGGATGGATGTGCATGCATGGGTGTCACATTCTGACTGTCAGTGGGTTTCTAGACAGAAACACAATTACTGGTGGGTTTATTGTGAGTGGTTTTCAGTCACTTTTACTTTAAGCATTGATGGAAGTTTTCCAGACATGGAAATGAACTCTGTTGCTTTCTAATATTAACCATATGTTGACCGGACATTACTTCAAGGTCAGTGATTAAAGCATCATTTGGGTCTTGCATGCAGATGAGAATGTGAAGCTCAGTCATTTTAGTGCAGCGCCGCGAATACACAGATAATGAACCAGTAGCTGCACACTTGACAGCTGTTTAGATGAGTGTGACACACAAGAGTCAAGGGAGTTTTTTGTTTATTGTGTACATTAACTTGGAACTGCTTTGTGTGTGCCTCTCATTGACAAAGCAGATGTCTCATAAGCTGTAATGTGCCATCTTCTCTTGTTTTAAAATGAGAGATTTCAGTAGTTACAAAAAAATGACAAGATAAAGTGTAGGCTTTGCCATTGTGCTTTTTTTTTTTTTCCTCCGCCAAGGTGAGAGCAGAAGTCGATGTGTGTGATCATTGCCATTTGTGTTATTGTTGTCGGCAAGATTATGCAAAAACTGCCAAGTCAAATTTCACGAAACTTGGTGGAGATGTGGGTCGCGGGTGCAGGAAGAACCTCTTAAATTTCGGGACACTTTAAATTGTGAGTGGGTGGCTGTAGCTCAGGAGGTAGTGCCATGCCATCTACTAATGGGAAGGTTGGTAGTTCGATTCCTGGCTGCTCCAGTCTGCAGGCTAAAGTATCCTTGGGCAAGCTACTGAACCCCAAGTTACTCTTCGATACTGTTGAAATGGAAAAAAAAAAACAGTGCTTGTGTGTGTGAAAGCAAATGTGCTGTATAAGCGCTTTGAGTGCTCAGCTAGAGTAGAAAAGCGCTATATAAGAACTAGTCCATTTACCATTTAAAGTGTGAAATGTAGCATTGATCATTGTGGAGGACGTGCTCTCCAAGTGACCTTCTGGTTAAGAGCTTGCAGATTAATCAGTTGGATTAAATCTTAATCAGGGTTAATTTTAATGTTATTTCAGTTAATTAGCAGGCAAAAGAGCCACATGTTTGATTCCCCATTTCTTAAATGTGATGATTTGTTTTACTTTTTTTTTTTCTTTTTTTAATTTAATCAAATTAAATGAAAATGATCTTTGGACACTGCTGATTGTGCCCTTACTTTTTCATTTTGGGTTTTACTGTCTGTCATTTTTCTGCAGATCCAGTCTACTGTGAGTGGCAAACAAAGTGCAAACCTGTTAAAACCGAGCTTGAGCTAAAGTAAGTATTCTCAGTTCTTCACCTGAAAGTTGAAAAGTCACACAAATGAACTAAAATGTCTTGAAACATACCTGACCTATCAGATTATTTACTCTCCAGAATGCAGCATCATCAAGCTTCGTCCATCTCTTTTATTGCTGACTGGCTCAAAGTGCAGCCGCTAGCTCTGTCCCCCATCTTAACAAGTCCCAAGGAGTGCAAGGCCTGAATTCCTACTTTCCTACTCCTTAACTCTAGAATTTCTCATTTCTAATCCCTGCTGATGATTCCTCAACTGTTTTCATCACCCTTTTAACATTTCAAAATTTAAGGTGAGGCTGTTATGATTCCAAATATCCGAGTGCATTTTATTATATATTTAAATATTTTTTTAAGTTTATTTCATTGTTTATTTCTTACAGAGATGGTGAAACTCAAGTCCTTACAGAGAATCACGCACCTGGATTCATGTCCACACCTCCGTCTAATGTCTCAATTAGTCCAACGAGGCTTCCTTTGGCTCAAACACCTGCAGTACCAGCAGTTAGCTTTGCTCTGTTTGATCCTGCATGCTTTAGGGAAGTCAGTCCCCAGAAACCTCAGCCTGCGTCTGAAAGCCTAGGTGAGAGGATTCTTTGCATTCTAATGAGAGACATTTGTCTGCCAATATATAAAATTGAGTGTTTGATGTTAAAGTGAACCAGAACTAGTTTGTAAGGAGTCTCACAGTAAAGGTTTTAGTGCTTCAAGCAATTTTGTCCTGGCCATTTTCATGCTTAAATAAGTTTACTCTGGGTTAAGTGACTCTTTATCATGGAATCAAATAACATTTATTTTGAGAGCAGCCATACGATGTAAACTACAATCTAGACTGAATTGTGCTGCTGGGTAAGAAGTCAGAGAATCATCACAAAGATTGAGGTTCATTCTTTTTTGTCTGTATCAGATTTCATGCCAATCTAATTAATAGTGGGCTAATTTTGCTGAAAACATCAAATGTGAATATTATGGTTGTTCTAAAGGCAATGCTGATTGAATCACTGGGGCCAGTAGGACCCATCCTGTCAATCTTTTGAATGTCCACAAAACTATACCAATCCTTTTTTCTTAATTTCAGCAATAAACAAACAAAGGTGTTGTACACTGCTCAAAAAAATAAAGGGAACACTTAAACAACACAATATAACTCCAAGTAAATCAAACTTCTGTGAAATCAAACTGTCCATTTAGGAAGCAACACTGATTGACAATCAATTTCATGCTGTTGTGCAAATGGAATAAAAAACAGGTGAAAATTATTGTCAATTAGCAAGACACACTCAATAAAGGAGTGGTTCTGCAGGTGGGGACCACAGACCACTTCTCAGTACCTATGCTTTCTGGCTGATGTTTTGGTCACTTTTGAATGTTGTTGGTGCTTTCACACTCGTGGTAGCATGAGATGGACTCTACAACCCACACAAATGGCTCAGGTAGTGCAGCTCATCCAGGATTGTACATCAATGTGAGCTGTGGCAAGAAGGTTTGCTGTGTCTGTCAGCGTAGTGTCCAGAGGCTGGAGGCGTTACCAGGAGACAGGCCAGTATACCGGGAGACATGGAGGAGGCCGTAGGAGGGCAACAACCCAGCAGCAAGACCGGTACCTC
Source organism: Archocentrus centrarchus (assembly GCF_007364275.1). Classification (NCBI taxonomy): domain Eukaryota; kingdom Metazoa; phylum Chordata; class Actinopteri; order Cichliformes; family Cichlidae; genus Archocentrus; species Archocentrus centrarchus. The sequence goes on along the minus strand of NC_044353.1, from coordinate 25,235,020 downwards.
TGCCTTTCTGCAAGGAAGAACAGAAGGAGCACTGCCAGAGCCCTGCACAATGACCTCCAGCAGGCCACAAATGTGCATGTGTCTGCACAAACGGTTAGAAACCGACTCCATAAGGATGGTATGAGGGCCCGACGTCCACAGATGGGGGTTGTGCTCACAGCCCAGCACCGTCCAGGACGCTTGGCATTTGCCAGAGAACACCAGGATTGGCAAATTCGCCACTGGTGCCCAGTGCGCTTCACAGATGAAAGCAGGTTCACACTGAGCACATGTAACAGACGTGACAGAGTCTGGAGACGCCGTGGAGAACGATCTGCTGCCTGCAACATCCTTCAGCATGACCGGTTTGGCAGTGGGTCAGTAATGGTGTGGGGTGGCATTTCTTTGGAGGGCCGTACAGCCCTCCATGTGCTCACCAGAGATAGTATGACTGCCATTAGGTACCGAGATGAGATCCTCAGACCCCTTGTGAGACCATATGCTGGTGCGGTTGGCCCTGGGTTCCTCCTAATGCAGGACAATGCTAGACCTCATTTTGCTGGAGTGTGTCAGCAGTTCCTGCAAGATGAAGGCATTGAAGCTATGGACTGGCCCGCCCGTTCCCCAGACCTGAATCCGATTAAGCACGTCTGGGACATCATGTCTTGCTCCATCCACCAACGTCACGTTGCACCACAGACTGTCCAGGAGTTGGCAGATGCTTTAGTCCAGGTCTGGGAGGAGATCCCTCAGGAGACCATCCGCCACCTCATCAGGAGCATGCCCAGGCATTGTAGGGAGGTCATACAGGCATGTGGAGGCCACACACAATACTGAGCCTCATTTTGACTTGTTTTAATGACATTTCATCAAAGTTGGATCAGCCTGTAGTGTGTTTTTCCACTTTAATTTTGTGTGTGACTCCAAATCCAGGCCTCCATTGGTTAATAAATTTGATTTCCATTGATGATTTTTGTGTTATTGTTGTCAGCACATTCAACTTTGTACAGAACAAAATATTCAATGAGAATATTTCATTCATTCACATCTAGGATGTGTTATTTGAGTGTTCCCTTTATTTTTTTTGGGCAGTGTATATTGAACTCATGAACTGCATATCTACAGCATGTAAAGCCTCTTCTCCTTATTTAGATTTTAAACTTGGGGGTTGCTTGCCTGTGAAATCCCCACCCAGACTGCCAGCTGTGAAATCTATTAGCTCTTCAACTACTGTTCCTGCCAGTCATGGAAATCCATCAGGTTGTTTCCCATCTTTTTAAAAATGATCAAAGCCAGATATACTTGTTCTCAGTCTTGTTGATTTCATATCAAAAGTATTTTTTTTTTTTTAACTGAAAATCAGGTGAAGTCGTATATGACAATACTTTTTTCTAAAAGGCTGTCATGAAAGGACTATCTAATCCTATTTTATCTACCTCTTAGCTGCTAAAAAGGGAAAGTATTTGTCACCCACCAACGCCTCCAGGACTGAAATGAGGTCACCCTCTGTAAGTTCCCTCCATTAAGTCTCTTAAGAGATTAATTAACAGCTCTACAAATATGCTTTCATTACATTCCCAGCAAAAAATGGATGACCTTCTTTACATTAAAGTGACCAAAGTCGGAATTTTCAAATTAAAATGATCTTTACTCGACAGTGACTCTCAAGTTCTTTGTTTTGCACCAGGTGAGGTCTTATCATGTTCCAATGGAGCAAATTGAAAGGGAGCTGAATGATATTGAGACAAACTTGGTTCACTTGGAGAAGGAGGGTGTGGAGCTGGAAAAGAAGCTCAGAAGCTGCGAGGAAGGTATTTTGTGTTTGTTCCACTTCCTTGCTTTTTACTTATACAGACGTACAAATACAAATGAATACAATCAACAGTCCACTTTCAGACAGCAGATGTGTATGACATGGGTTTTTCACTGTCAACTCTGCAGTGTAGTTCCATACTACTCACAAATAAATGTGAGGGTAGCACTTTTTATTACAGTTCGGTAGTAATATGGTAATAGCGCAGTAATAAGCTGGAAACGAAGGTAATGATAGGGAAATTAAATGATAGGGTAATAGCAAGTAAAATCTCATATCAGTGATGCTTATACTTTTGAGTAATATTACACTGAAGTGTCTGAAACTGGGTAATAAGGGGCCAAAAACTAGGAGTGATAATATGGAAACAAACACATGCCTGTGAGGCAAAACCAATCAGTAATAGTATAGTATAATACTGGTAACAATGTAACCTGCTAGCAATAAAATGGTATTTGTGCATTTGCATTTATATACTGACTTTAAAATTGTAGTAACCTCATAATAAGGTAATATTTGGTGGTGCTTTGACTATATTTAGGCCATATTAGAATATCATGTTATAATGATGGAATTAATCCTACCCTATGTTTGAAGGTTACAGTGTGTTTCCTGCTATAGCTTATTACCTGGAAACACCTGTGGTAGTTTCTGTGTAATGATCAGCAATCAGGGCTGCAAAAGTGCCTGTTGCTATTGAATTACTGCACTATTACCACATTAACCAGTTAAAGCAAACTTCAAGTAATGTGATGATCACTTGTGTGGCTGTTTGTGTGCAATAAGTAGTATTTCTTGCAGTTGAAAGCCTGGGACCAGAAAAAAAAAAAAACATGTCTGCCATTGCGAGAATTAAGTTTTTTCCTTAAATTTCACTTTTCATATGCATGCTGTTTCACTTTATTATTGTGTGCACCTTTTCTCTCTTTTTTTTTTTTCTTCATCCTGTCCCTTAAATGACAACTTAACATCTGTATCACTGAATATGACCGATAATGCCATCTATATATGTGAATATGACTGCTCCAATATGACAAAGCTAGGTAATACAGAACTCCTGCCCATGCCTGGCCAAGTCTGCCAGTCCCCCTGCACCACTTTGTTGGTTTGAATGGGGTAATATTCTGAAGCAAAAGGCATCTGGCAATAACCTCAACACAAAATGTGACATTATATTTTTGTTTGAACTACTGAATCGCTCTGCTGCATCGGTGAGTTGTATCGTGGTTGCTTCACACATTCGCTCACCATCAGCTGAAGGTTTGTGTGTGTGTGTGCTCACACATGCAGGGGAATTACCTGCCATTTCTATTAGTGTTTCTGCAGCCAAATGAGGTGAGAGGCACAGCTAGCCCACAGGGATGTTGCGTCTCCTTTGAGGTAGTAGGAGTAGGGGGCCTGATTGCTTTGCTCAAGGTCAACATGACTTGGGTATAGTAATATATTCTGGTCGATTGCTTAATTTTTTTTTTCCCCCTACATGCCACCCAGGAAGCCTGAGCATGCAATCGCTTGGCCAGAATTTAACATCATTTCCACACTACCTAGGAGATCATCTACTTCTCAACTGGAATTTGTTGGCATAAAAACTAAACCCTGGCACTCAGGTTCAGTTCAGAATTAAATCACGTTTGTTCTGGTGATGACAGGATGTGTAGGGCTCTGTCCTCCGTCTCTGCGGCTCACTCTCGGTTTTAAATGTGACTTGATTGATTGGTCGGTAATTAGGATTAGCAAAATATTCAGCCTAAAATCAATTGATCCACCTACTCGGGTATGACTCGGTGAAGCAGCAAATTTAAGCACTGTTTCAGTGTGTCAGAATACTGTAGTGGACCAATAATGAAAGGTATACACTGTATCAAAAACATTAAACACTGAATCATTGTGGATGTTAAAGTGCCCTTGTTCCCCTGATTATTTATCTATAAATCAGCCATTTTGACAGCTTCTCTAAAATGTGAATAATATCATTTCTCAGGATTGAAAGTTACTTTTTTAAAATGGTTCTTTATGTATGTGGTCAACAGTTTAACCTCACAAAATGAGAGCTTTGAAAAACGATGTGTAGCACTGTGGTGAATAATTTAATTAGTGATTTATTATTTTAACTGTTTTGGATTTTGAGTGAATTAAACAAGTATAAAATATGTCAAAGAAACATCGTTCTCTCTCTATTCTAAAGTTGATGCCGCAGCAAAGATGACTGACACAAACTATACAGTAAATTATAGACAGGGTTTTTGTAACCTCCTGTTCTGTAGCATACATTTTCATATTATATTAAAAAAATAGATTTGGATTTGGCAGTCGAAGCCCCTTTTTAATATTATTGGCTGTGACATAGTGTCTTAATAAAGGTGATGACATGGTTCCAGGAAGTGAGTCACCTCTCCTCTTAACAAAAATCTAGAACCACCTACCTACACACCAGTCAAATGATCTTAAAAACCTAATTTGCACCTAATGTTATTTGGCATACAACAGTTTTGATTCTGCTCAAACGTGGTTTCTTGATTTTAATTATGTAAAGTTTATGTAAAGAAAGTTGATGTATTTTTTTTTTTCAAGTTTCTCTTTGCAATGTAACATTATGTGTCAGAAATTTCAGTATTTCATTTACTTGCACTGTCGACACATTTAGTTTAGTTGAGATAATAAATGGACACGTTCAAGAAACTTCTAAAGTCACTGCTGGGATTATGTTTTAATGCTTGATTGATTCCAATACGTACACATCAGCGATTGTATATCAAGACCATTATAGAAGAATAACATGCGTGATGTTTTTTTTTTTTAAATAAAATTGTGTATCATTAACCTGTTTTTCAGGTGGAGAAGGAGACATTTTGATGGACCCACTGATGGTTGACTGGTTTAACCTCATTCGAAAAAAGCAGATGTACATTAGGAAGGAATCAGAGCTTGTTTACATGTGAGTACTGAAGGGCAGATGAGAATATTAAATGACCCTTTCTTCATTATTGGGGGATTTCTTTGTTGGTTCCTAGTTTGGATTGTATTTGATTACACCAGAAAGGCTTTTGGTCAGTATTTTTACTTTGTGTCTTGTATGTTGCATTTCTCTTCATGTATTTAATTATATTAATTCCATGCCTCATTTGTTGTACCTCCATATTTTCAGTAAAGCTATTTTTTCTCATTGTTTCTATTCATTATCACTCTTTAAATTTTTGTTTCCATTTAAATCAAATTTAACTAACTCCAGGATTATAAGTTTTAGATACAGTGTCCTTTGTGAATCAGCTTTGCCTCTTCTTGGCGTTACTATTTGGTGTTATTTATCAGAGCCAGGACTCAAGAGCTGGAGCAGCAGCAGCCAGGTGTTGAGGGGGAACTTCGCAGGTTGCTGGAGAAGCCAGGTAAGTGCTCAAGTATCTCTGCCTGTCAGCATCTCTTGTACCTCCTTTTTCCAACATATGTTTGTTTACTTTATGTCACAGATCATTTAAAGTCCAGAGAGGAGCAACAGCAAGAGAAGAAATTGATGCAGCAGCTGATGGAAATCGTGGATGGCAGAAATGCGATTGTGGAGGTTCTGGATGAGGACAGGCTGAGGTAACGTAATCAATTTTATAATTATTTTTTAAAATTACAATAGGCATAATTTCAGTACAATACAGATAATCTACAAGTTTCCTATGTTAAAAAGATGAGATGGTGCTTAGTTTGTTTTTTTTTTTTTTTGGTCAATTTCAGGGAAGTGGAAGAAGATCAGCAGTTGAATAAAATGATGCAGAATCTTGGTAAGCAGTGTATAAAATGTCTTTAAAATGTTTTCAGCTTAGTTTGAATTTAGTTTTTAATATACTGTTTTTGTGGTGAACAGGAGTGAAGAAAGCCAAAAACAAGAGGAAATCCTCCATCTCAAAACTCTTCAGGCGAAGAAGTAAAAGACGCTTTGAATAATCCTTGATGGGTTTTTTTTTTTTTTTTTTACTAAATTGTCATTATTTCTGTTGTATTAATATTCCCTTTAAATATTTAAGTTTTTGTGAAATGTGCAGTTCTCTGTGTGCTAATGTGAATGGTAACAGAAGAGATCTCAAATTTGGAAGCATAATTTTTGTTTAAAGAATCACTTACAGTTTATTGGTTTGTTACTTAAGAGGAGGGTGAGTGATGTGTTTTTTTTTTTCTTGTTTTTCCACTATTGTCACTGTTAGTAGTTCATATATTATAATTTCAATGTCACTAAGGTAAAGTAAATGCCACATTTTTTTTAACAGATAGATATTCTTGGATTGAGGTAACCTTTTAACACTTTTAACATTGCACTTGGTTTGAATCGACTGTCGTGATGTCTAAATTATGAGGGAACATTAGCTCTTCAACGTGCGAATAGGAGTGAGGAGCATAAATGTGTAATCCTTCGCCAGTCTTGAGTCAAAATGAAATTATTTCAGTATTTATTTAATAATGGATTTTAACAAATTTCCTGTAAGGATATTAGAGGGAGCCTTGACAATTAAGTTTGAATGGCTGCGGAGTGTAAAATGGGGAGCCACACATGTTGAACTGTTAGACTGTAGTTCCTCTCTCACACTGTACTGTAGGTGGCAGCCTGGGTATGCTGTATCACAAGGCAAGAACTTGGAAATCCAATTTGCCACAGTACAGACAGTTAATTTCTTTACTAATTTTATAAATGCTGCAAAAATGTTCAGCTGTGCTGATGCAATAATGTTATGTGAAAGAGGATTAGGGAGAGCAGTAGCTTATGGCTGGCGAAGGCTTATAAACTATAGGATGTATTGAGCTCTTTATCTTCAAACCTGGTTTAATTAAACATTACTCTTTACTAATATCTGCATCAGAATTGCTCCATACCTGAGCTATTAAAATGTTGAAATGACATGCGAGGTCACTCATCTGTGAAAATGGCATTTGCTGTGTTTGTAAGGAATGCTCTGTAATGTTGCATTTTAGAAGTGTTATTGAACGGTATGTATATGTTCTCTATTTATAGTCTTTTAAAACTTGAAATCTGTTGTCCAATAAATCCCTTTGAAGATTAGAGTGTACAAGAGATTGAATTATTTACTTAATAATCACTTCCTTTGGCACTCATCTCTCCGTTTAAAGAGATCCCCAAACTTTTTCATCTCCCCACTCCCCATGTTACGAGCTTCACCAGTGACTGTTGATTCAGTGACTGCCGAGATCACATTGCTTTCAGTAAGAAGCCAACAACACTGTAACTCCTTTGCATTAAAGCTGTGCAGCGATCGCAGAGCGGCATCGATGTATGCTTCTAATAAAGCTGTTTAAAGACGGCATCAAGATAATTCACTGCTGTAAATATATTGCAGCTTCTTATAAACTATGTATCGTTCATTTTGAGATGCATGAAATTGTGATCATGAACTTGGAACACAATCTTTCTAGCTGAGCAGAGTTGAGGATGATATTGGTACAAAATGCCATGCGTGATGTGGGTGACAGTCGAGACTGAATGTGTGATATTAGAGTTAATTAAAGCTTTGCGCCCCATCTACTGCAAATGCTTGCACTTCTGCAATTAAGAATCAAAGGCGAGGGCTTAGTGTCAGGGGGGTGTCTAATACATGGTTTTAACAGGAATGGGACCTGATTTGCCGAGCTCCTAGCGACAAGCATTAACAACAGCCTCAAATTAGAGGGACATTAATATTCATAAGTAAAACAATTCATCCTGTGAATGTGTGATGAAATGGAATCCTCTGAGGTGAGCTCTTGTGTCCAGGCTGCCATCGTTCATTAAAATATGCCATTACCCATGAAGTGCTTAATCTTTATGAAAGGTGGTAAAAATCAGTTTGAACTGCTCCAACAGAAAGGTGGAAATCGTAATATTGTTCAGAACCTTGCATTATGATAATCTTGTACATTTTGTAAAAAAACATGGTGGTGTCGAACAGTGTGTTTCTGTGTCTCATGAAAATGTACAAAGCATCTTTTTTTTGTGTGTGTGCGCGTGCGTGAATGCCCACTGACATCAGTCTGTTATTCTATTAATAGGGTATGAGTACTTTGTGATGTCTTAGGTTAGCTGTTAGTCTGCCTCTTCCAACACAATCTGAATTCTGTGTGTGTGTGTGTGTGTGTGTGTGTTTTGTCTTATTCCAGTCACTGCCAGAGTCTCTGCCACTAGCCTGTAATTATGATCCTCGAGGTAATTTTATCAGGCTCATTAGCTCTGATGAGTAAACGAGAAGCGTGCCTCTAATTTATTGGCCATCCAGGCTGGAGACTTAATTCTCATCAGAGAGATCATAATATTTGTATAGAGAGTGAGAGTGAGACTGATACAGTATACATATACACAGTTAGTTGCAAAGCTCCATGAACAACGCAGAGGCCAAGACTTTGTGACTTAAAATCAGTAATTACACTCCTAATATAAGTCTGTTTGGATAATTGGGCATATGCTAAAATTATTTCCAAAGATGTTACTGTGATGAGCAGGGCACAAAACATAGTCTCCTTTTTTTGATTCAGGCATGATTTCAAATGAAAGCCATTGTTTGCATTCCAGTGAGTCTTGAGAGTTTATCTTCCTGCACAAAATTAGATTCTCACACCTCTGCAAACAAAATTGCATTGTTTTGTTCCCTGTTCAATAGAGATTATCCATTTTCTGTGTCAGAGAATGTGTTAAGGGAGCGGTGTAAATATGCTCACAATTTTCAGTGTGTAGAAATTTGCATTGAGGGGAAATTATGCATGCTGGCTAGTGGAAATGAAATGTATAAAGTGCATGACTGGTAGACTTGACAAGTGCAGCTTTCATCCATCTCAAATGAATAATTTTCACTTCCCTTAAACATCCTTAATCCAACCATGTTATCAGCGGGCATGCAGGATTCTGCCAGACTTTCTCCTTAACGGCACAGCAACTTTCAACTTGCCTGAGATTTTGCTCTGCAGTTGCTTACCACATGGTCTTAGGGACTCACTCTTATCCTCTCCTGCTGGTTTTGTGGATCAGTAAAATTCCTTCAAAACACAATATATACATAACGCAAGTATTAATAGATAGCAGAATGTCTCACTCTACCCTCCTCTGTGCTGCCTCAGAGGTCGACTTAATGCACTGTATTTTACCTCTGATTCACATTGGCAGAGAACTCAGAGGATGGTGTCTAAAAAACCTATTTGCTCCATGGCCCTTTGTCCTCTATTTCAAATTTCAGTGACAGACCCCTCCATGCTCCTATAATGTGGTTTGGAAACTCATATGGCTGTAAAGGGATAGAGAAGGATATTCATGGTAAATTACTCATTTACAGCCCAGCATTCAGCATTTTGACTTGTTATTTAGGGACATTTTCTTGTCTTCTTCACTGAAATACATACTTGTAATGATACTGTACAGCTGAAAAATATTCCTCACCCCACCCACATCCCAAGTGCTTTTAATTTAGGCATTGTAGCATGTTTTCAAAATACTAACAAACAATGAAATGTGTAATTGGTGTTTATGCTGCTAATCCGTGTGATAGCCTCTAATATGAAGGGGTTACCTGGCTATTTTCAATATCCACTTTCTCAGAAGCCTCAGTCTGCGATAAGAATATTAACCTCATCAATTTCAGGTAACTTTCAACGCTTTAACATCTTGTCTTAAAGACCTACGTGTTAGCAGGAGTCTCAGCCTTGGCATTTAGTGACATTTTAAGCCTTTTAACAGAATCCAGACAGGGATTTGCCGTTTCCACCAAAGGAAAATAATTTATATCCTCCTTTCTGAGAAACTGTGGGTAGAGGGATTAAATGCACCAGAGAGATTTGTATGTGGTGCAAGTAAAACAATATTGTGACTCAGTTAATATATTTCCTACCATCTACTTTCATGCTTTGAGGAAGTCGGGAGTTGTTACTCATCGGGCTGAAGTTGGCTTTGATGCTTTTCTTGTTTAATTTTCTCACTTTGGAGGTTTTAAGTGTGTAGGTCATAGTGATGACAGTGCTGTGTACCTGAATTCTTCCTATGATTATGCAATGAGACAATGCATGTTATAAGTAGCTGAGGCAATGAAAAGTCCGACCAAGACCAGTTATTTTGCATTGCTCACAGTCAAACTCACTTAAAACCTTTGGAACAACCAAATGCTTTTGCTCCACCCGGAGTTATATTTAAAATATAATGATGCCACGTGCACAAGAACAGAAAAAAAAAAAAAACACACATTTGTGAATGACAGTTTGGAACACAAAAGGTCTTTTCTGAGAGTTGGATGGGTTGTGGACTGTGTATCTGCTAGTGTGTGATGGCCGCTGTGTAGTGGAGACATGCAGGGCTCTGTTCTCTCTGTGGGCTGGCAGCTTTGATGCACTGCCTCTCTTATCTCATGCCTGGCAAGGTTAATGAAGTGGTGGCACTTTTGGAGGAAGTAGAAATGGGATGAGTAGCAAAGACCAGAGGAAGCTTGGAGATGAAACGTCCTGCTCTTAGCGGCTGTAAGTGGCAATTTTGGTGAATTACATAGACAATGAGAAAAGGGGTTGTCATCCTCTTAAACACAACAGTCATCCAAATCAGGAATGGTTGATTGCATCTCTTTCAGCCTGGTTCATATGAAATTACATTAGCATTTAGGCATCACTGCATAACTTGCAACTTGATCTGTCAAACACCTCCCTATAAGGCCATGTTAGTGTTACTATGCAGCACTGAACCAACATTTAAATAACTTTTTCTTCTTTTTTTTTGCTTGAATTATAGTCAAGTAGAAAAATACACAAAAGATATTATAGCACCTTAAACTGACTTGAATGCACTGCGCTAAAGAGAAGTTGCCTTGTGGTTTTTGAGTATCAGATCATTCCTCAATTGAATCAGAGGAGTTCATATAGGTTTCAGCTTGGTTTAGTCTGTTCTAGCCCTTTGAAGGACTTCTAAAAAGCTGCAGTGTCTTTGTCAGGGGCAACAAGTCCCACTTAAGTGAAAGAGTTGGCTTATTTCATTTGGAGTCTTGAATTGTGGCTCTGGTTACAGCTTAAACAAAGGGCAGAAGTGCCACCGCTGCTATAAATATAATAACAGGTGATGTGCTGCTAATGCTCTGTATTTTTTTTTTTAGCTCTTTTTATTTTAATATACCAATTCCCTTTGCATCTATAAGAGCTAATAGGTAAACAGCCCTGAATGGTAGAAATGAAGCAGGTCTACATGCCAATGAATTAGCATATAGATGAGTTCATCTCATACAAATAGTGCTCTTTTGCCCAGAACTCCCTGTGCTGAGCAAAGATCATGTATGTAAAGTATGCATGCTGAAAATGTAAATTAATCCATTTCAATCATCATTCAATCTAATAAGATTTTTCCCCATCCCTTCCCTCATTTGTCCTGCATTGCTCAAATGTCCAGTATCATTAAGAGGGCAGTCAAGCCATTCCACCCAAAACAGCTTAATTGTTTAACAGAAAAGAAAAAAATATATATATACAAGCAAGAAACACACATAACATGTATGTAAACTGCAAATAAGCATTAGGACCAGATTTTACCTCTGTGTTCTGCTGAAATCACATAACGCAGTGATTTTCTAAAGCAGAGTCGCCATAAAAGAAATGCCATTGACCGGATGTTTTGTATTTGATCCTCATTATTGTAATTCCATAAACAAACACCGCCTCTGTGAAACATTACTATTTGTTACATAGCTCTTGTTAATATGCTGAAAGAAGCTTATAGAATTGGGTCAGCTAATTAAGCAATTAGCTTATTCCAGCTCCGTGGTCAGGCTGTTACTAATCTATGGCATTGTGAGCCCAGATCTGCCAAAACTGAGAAGCGCTCGCGACTGTGTCCCCTATCCCGTCTGACAAAGAATCATGTTTGAAGCCATCCTTCCCCTCAGCAGAGAGGCAGAAGACTCTTCTCTGTTCGCTAATGCTCACGTTTCTCATGCAAATCCCTGGAATTGAATGGGTTGTTTATTGTCTAGTTAAAATATTGAGACATTTATGTAGTGTTGTTGAAGTGTATGCTCCCTGTATTTGTAGCTGTGTTAACACGCATGAAATCCCAGACAGATTAGAGCTGGATAGCATTAAGGCCATGATGAATGTTGGTGGCTTTTGGCAGAGCCCACCACGTGGCTTCTTACCAGCATCCTATGAGGGGTAGAAGTTAGGCGGCTTGACAGGAGAGCGGTAAATACATCACTGGTATAATTTAATGAAACTTTCTTTCTGTGAGCCAGTTTATTATCCTGGAACTTTTCTGTCTTGGAGAAATTGCTGTTACTGTTGTTCATCTTCATACATTTATTAAACATATTTTAAATATGAATGAGTTGTTCAGTATTTGGGATTTCTGTTATCTGTGTGCTCTTTAGGTCTTTATGTGCAGTTTGAAGGAAGGCACATGTAGCAGGCCCACGTGTAGTTGGATTAATATCGCTATTTATGTATGAAACCCTAAATATTAGGTAATTAGGTTTCACTGGATATTGATGTATTAGGAGCCTGTATACATCGTGGCAAGGAAGTTTTGATGTGTTTTGTATGTTTATGCAGTCACATCTGGCAAAGCTTCTTCACTGCAATAGACGATAATTCGACCTTAACAAATGTGCCATCTTTTGTTCTGTAGTTGCAGAGTGGAAAACTTACAAAGAGCAAACGCATTGTGTTTTTATGCATTATTTTTAGCTCTTGTGCAAATGCTAATTTCTTGACTGCTTGAGGGCAGAGGTAATAAAGTGTAGTATTAAGTTAAGTTAAAAAAAACAACATTAGGTCCATTTGGAAATTTTGCTCTCCTGGTGAATGTAAATCTCATATAAGGATTATGAGGTATCTGTTACCTTAGCTGCTTTATCTTCTGCAAAGTAGATTTATCAAAGCAGTTTCACTGAACACTGCTGCCTGCTTTGGGTCAAAATAATAACAACAATAAAAACACTGATAGATGTTTTTTTTTTTAAGTAAACCAAACATGTAAATTTGAAACTGAAAATCCAGATAAAAATGCTGAAATATGCTCTGTTACACACAGTAACATTAAGTAATCTCAATCAAATATTTATTATAACAGTTACTGAGCTTGAGATATTTTTCAAGATTAGCCTTTTTCATTTGTATTTCAGACATACCATCACAAATCACAGTATTATAAATTTTATATACACTTCCATAGCCATGTTCCACGTTTTTCCATATTTTTTAAGCACAGATTGAGTTTTACCATTTACCACTGCATTTACCAAATGCCCATAAACTTCCATAAAAGTACTACTAGCACTAGCATTTGTAGTAGAAAATAACCAGGACATTTTCCTTGGTTTTTTTTTTTTTTAGTTTTTTTTTACACTGCATATTCTAGTCCAAAACTCCAGAACTCTATTGCATGGACATAAAACATGAATAAAATACCCGCTTATGTTTACATCCCCAACAGTTTGCTATGTCTTTTAACCCAAGTCTAAAAGCAATGCACAGTGTTAAATTTAATCAATCATACGCTTGTGTGAGCTTGAGGTATGAGAATTGCAGTTTCAGATTGCATATCTAGAAAACAAAATATCAATCCAGCTATAAAAAGTAATTTGTCATCAGTGCGACTGACTGAATGATAATTTTGTCATTTAGAATAGTTAAAGGGTTGTGCTGCTCTATAACGCTAGTGTATTTTTAAGCCATAGTATGCTAATAATATTTTGATGAGAGAAATCTGAGGGAGAAGTGTACCTAATTAAAGGAAAAGGCTTGAAATGCATTGTTAACGGGTCATAGAGACACCACTTATGGTCATGATGATGATATGCAAGGTGTGGAAATGAATTTCCAATCTCCCTGCCTTGAGCCCATCAGTTTCCATTCAGAAGTGTGTGCACTTGTTCATTAAGCTTATGCATATCATCAACTGGTGCACTCATTCTATCAGGCAGATATGGCAGGGATAAAACGATGTGAAGGATGGAAATTCAAACAACCATTCTCATTTGCAAAGGTCATTAAAGCCTGCCATACATTAGAAAATCTGCTAATTATGAAATGGCTTAACTCCACATTCAGTGGGATTATGTCTGCTCATTTAGAATATGTTGATCCCCTCCCTTACTCGCCACAAGACAGTTGATGTGAGGGACTTGTGGCACAGAACTAATGTTCCCAGTGCTTGTCGGTCATCTTAACTGACTGTAAGAAGTCCATAAAAGTGGCCGTCATGCACTGAATGAGTCTTCATCAACACCACAAGTCAGACATGAGTTTTAGAGCTGCTCAGAAAATTTGTTGCACTGATTATGCTGGACTCAGTTGCTCATTATCATTATTTAACATGAGGCATGTGGTGTAAATAAAGTTTTTTTTTTTTAAATAATCAAATAATTAAAAACTTTTATCTATCATACCAGCAATGTTAGTCAGGTACAGAGCTTATCTTTGTTTTCACCGATCAGTCCACATACAGATTAATATAGTAAGCACTTATAAACTTCTTCATTCATAAAACAAACGTTGACACTGCAAGGGATATGATACAAGGCCAAACAATTATATGTGACTTTTGAACTGTAATGCATCAATATTCAGTGAAACCTAATAACCTACCTTTTCTAAAATGATGTAGCAACAGAACTGTGATTAATATGAAGTTCAAAATACAATCAAAGGCAGTGTTTTGCTCTGAAAACAGCATTAAAAAAGCACTGTACTGTAATTGCTCCAGTTTAGGTCATTATTATATCACTGAATTAACTGGCGCAGATAAAATGCACTCAGTGTCTCCATGACATCTCTTAATGAATTCAGAATTATTTAAAAAAGCTTTTAAAAAGACAACCTCTGGAAACTACGTTTTAGGAATTGTAATGACACATGTAAATTTGCTTGACTCGAAATAATTAACAAGTTTTGTTAAAGGCTAATCTGTATTTATTCAACATATAAGTGAAGGATCTTTTTGTAAATGTTCAAAGTGTAATTGTTTGTAACTGTCAGTATCATATGCTGTGGTATAATTCTTAATATGGCGGCAACCTTCATGGTTGCATCGTTTAGTTTATTTCAATTATGCGCTAATGAGTTGGATTAATACCACCACTGGAACCAACAGTTTGCGTGCAAAGAAAACAGTTGATGAGGATCGAGTTCAGACTGATCAATCCGGTGTCCGTCCTTTGTTTTCTTCTACTGAAATCGTTTTTGCTCTGACTTATAATTCATGGGAGCAGATTCAAACTGTACTAGTGACAGTGTAATTCACAGTTAACCTAATGACTTACCTCCAATAAGACTTGTTACAGTCCTGTAATAGATTGAAGATCTCAGAGAATATACTTTAGACGATTGAACCACACACATGGGTTGGATGCAGACATTGTCACAGACTGGACCTTCCAAAATAACCTCCACATCGTAGACCTTGTTGGATCAAATCATTCTGAATTTGGTCTGTTGAATAGTCCAATTGCCAATTAAGACAGGCGGCAGTGCTTAGATCTATAAAAGGTTAATAAGCCTCAGCTGCAGTGTGTTTCTCTTGGGTAAATGTCACTTAGACATAGGCCACCATGGGTCAAGATCTCCCTCCAGATCTAAATTTAATCACATAGCCTTGCCTGGCCCCGTCCTCACCCTCATTAGTCCTTGGCTTGTGCAGGAGTCTGATCTGCCCTGTTTTAGCCCTGGCACTCTGCTTCCAGCCCCAGCTCTGACCCAAACGTGCCAGCAGCATCCACGCAGACACAAACTCAAAGCTGAGAGTCCAAAGCACAACTACTCAGTAGATGTACAGTATAGATTTGCATACCATGTGTGTCTGAAGGACTGTCTAGCACCAGGGGATGCTATGAAATTTGCCCATACCAGCATATCATGCGATCTGCTGGCTTAGCTGTCACCTGATGCAGGCCTGTGCCACCTGTCGGTCTGCCCCAGATAATGGCAAAATGACCAGAGTGACTCAAGCAGCCGTCTCATCTTAATTATCTCCTCAGAGTTTAATTAACTAGCTCATCTATTGGCCAAAAAGAAAAAAAAAATTGCTTTGAATCATATGAAATCACAGCCACAGAGATGGCATGGATCATCATAAAATTATTGTTTTGTTTAAAGCTGTTCAAACGCACGAGGTGCTTCATGACGAATAAATCCTGAGAGGCTGTGTATGATTAGAACGGATACATTTCCATATTGTTTGTGGGAGTACCGCAGGGAAAGTGCTGTCATACGCCCTGTGTGAGTGCTATGAATGTGTCCCCTTATTTTTCCACTGTACGTTGAAAAGATGTCACGGTGTAAGGAGCCCATATGGAACAGAATGCAAAATCATTTAGTTCTGAATGTTAATACGAATTACGTACAAAATGGGTAATAATTATTTTGCCCTACAGAAATGATTAACATAATTCTGATAAATAGGCAGATGGCAGAATGTGTGAATTGAGGTAGATTTATCTTAATTAATATCTTGAACCTACTTGGAGAAAGGTAAATGGCTCCACCGGGGCCAGAGATGTTCCTCTGTCTTGTGTGTGTATCTTTCTCATGGCCTGACATGTAGTAGTGGCCCGAGGATATTAAGTTGCTCTCCAGGTATGCATCAAACCCAGGCAGCCTGCTGATAATGAACATATACGCAGGCAAGCAAGCAAAGATACACGCAAATGGATATATGTATAATCACATCCCCCACTTTTATTACACACACACACACACACCCACACACACACACACACACACACACAGATGCAAAAAAAATACATTTTAACATGTTTTTTTTCTTCTGCAATGAGCTATATGTGGCTAACATTTATCATAATTTTTCAGCTAATACCATGAGCTTGAATTCCTTGCTTTATTGCTGGTGTCAAATAAAGTGTGAATTTCTTTTACTCATCACAAATTAAGGCAATTAAAATGTTAATTATTACAAGTAGGAAAGGGACAAAGGAATTCAAATAAATTGATGTATTGACGTTTTTTAATTAATTCATTTGGGTTCCTACTGTGTTGGATAATTATGCTTAAGTGTTTAATTACATATTTTGATGGGATCCTCAATTACTCTGGCTTAATAAAATATCATTAGCCTGTCTCCCAGGTTGTAAGCTGTGGAGACGTACAGTATTAGTTGGTGTATTTAAATAAAATATTAAATTACTGGCTGGTTGGGATGTGCGGCAAGTCTCCAGCCATCAATCTCCGCTAAATCTCTGCTAACCTGGAAGCCACTCTTCACATCAAAGTTTGACACAGTGGCAAACAAACAATGCTAAATTTACATATTAATTAGAGACAGGCTATCAGCACGGGTTATGAATTCAAATGTGTGGCCCTTTGCCGTGGCCCTTCGCTGTGACTTTGCAGGGATCCACAGTCACAGTGCCGCCTTGCGGGAGGCTCAGTACTCAGCCCAACAGAACAATGAGAAATTACCTTGACTTAAAGGCCAAAGAAGCCCTCCTCATCAGAGACATGATAGGTTTTATTACTCTGCGAGTGTACATATTCAATATCATTCCACTGACTGTGTGTCATACAAATCAATTTGCAGTGTCGCAACATCAACTGCAAAATATGCAAAGCACAGATAAGTACCTAGTTGTCACCCATCCAGTGTTGCTCAGTCAACCTCCTCTGTCAGAATGCACATAAGGAACGATTGCTGCCATCTGGGTGCTGTATGAAATTATCTTGTTTGAATCCGCTAAAGGTTATTGCAGTTATGCAAGTGATCCATCACTTTCCCAGCTCTGCGTTACAGAGCAATGGAAGCGCTGAACACATTTCCACTCTGTATTCTGTAGGCTCTACCATTTCAACATGTTTTTTTTTTCCTCAAATGTGTTTTACATCTTCTTGCAAGGAAAAAGGATCTTTGGCAATGGCTCAGAGGCAAGATCCTATAATTAGAACACAGTTCAGTTGGTTAGCAGGTAATTTACCTTTAGGGTGGAAGTCTAATTATTGTCTTTGAAAAGCTAATTTAGCGTCAAACACTTCAGGTGTCTTTTCCCCTCTCTTTAGCAAAGGGAAAGGTATCCTGAAGCACTGTGGGGTCAGAGCCATCTCTTGTGCATGGTGCTATTACTGCTTTATGTTTTCACGGCTGATTCCTGGAAGAAATGAGTTGCTGTAAAAGCAGCGCAAAGCAGCTTCTTCTTTTGTTTCCTTCAGCAGGTGTGTAGGCTTTTTATAAAAGGAAATCACCACTCCTTGACCCACTGATAAATGCTCTTTGCAACAGACCCGATTCCTGGCAGATGGTGTTTGTGAGTGACACTGGTTCCCAGCAGAAGCAGGCCCAGGGAAACAATCACAGTTGAGTCTCTGTAGAGCATACCGGCCTGGTTACCTGACGGCATATGGTCTGCTGTGGCCTACACCTGCTGAAAGATGGCGTTTACACCACAGTCCCTGGACTCCACCTACGAGAAGGCTGTTAATCACAGCTCACCACTTATTCAGGCAGTTTTAAAAACAGAAAATAACTGAGTAGCAGAGAGGGGTTTCTCAGTTAGACTTGCTTTCTTGTTAGTCAGAAATGACGTTTTCTGCAGGTACATTTATTTCAACATGGAATAAAGGTGTACCAGGACACTGTTGCACATTTTTGAAAAAGCAATAGAAAAACTATTAGGCCAATTCCACAAATGAATGGTTGGTAGTTCATGCTAAGTGACAAAATTAAGGGCGCATGGCAAAAACAAAAACATAAACCCTTCATTATGTAGCATGCTTTTAATGCATTGTTCCAAAATGCAGTGAACAGTGAGTGCTATACTATGCTATTTAACCCCACCAACCAAAAAGAAAAGAGAAGCTGCTCTTCTTCTCCTTTATCTTTGAAAGTTAAGTTGACCGAAGCATCTTATGTATTGCTTTTTTCCCCCTTATGTCTCCTATGTTTCACTTGCTTTCCCCTCCTCTCCCCAACCAGGGGCTCCTTGAGCCTGGTCATGCTGGAGGTCTCTTCCTATTTAAAGGGAGGTTTTCCTTCCCACTCTTGCCAAGTGCTTGATCACAGGGGTTGGGAAATTGTTGGGGTTTTCTCTCTACAGTCTTTACCTTACATTATAAAACACCTTGAAGCAACTGTGTCATGAATTGGGGCTATGTTAATTAAGCTGAACTGAATTCAATCCTAAATTTGTAGTTTAAGTGCTAATTATTCTCAGTTAGTAAAAAACTGTAAAATATGTAGGTTTATTCTTTAATGTTGGCAAAAAGTATAATGCAGTACATACTTTATGTAGTAAGTTTAGACATTAAATGATATCACTGGCTCTAGAGAAGTTGTACTGCTTGTCACTACTGCGCAACCCCTCGCCCTCTTTCAGCACCAAAAACAAATGTTTTGACTTCCATAGAATGCAAATTTCAATTTCAGGCACTAATTGTTCCATAACTTTCCAAATGCTCCTTTGTTTAGATTATGTTTGAATGATAAATGCATCTAATTTATCCATTTAGAAATGTAAACATTAAATATAAAGCTGCAGCCACATTTCCCTCTGGCTCTAAGACTGTTTATTCCACACTGTGGTAAATTCCAGCCACACCAGCAGGGACAACAGTGTCCACAGCCACAGGGATCAGTAACAGGTCTACTGCTGAAATATGTGTAAAGTGTCAATAGTCTGGAGCCCCTCTGTCCAACTGGAAGCCATTGAGCTGCTAAAATAGAACTGGTGATTAGGACGCAGTCACCCCAGTCAGTGCCAATTCAGATGTCTTAGCAACCCTGGGCACGGCAGTTTGATCTGCCTTGCTGTCATTGATTCACAAGGCTTCCAGCTGGAGCAAAGATTCCCATTGAAGCGTGAGATAGAAACCTCTCCATCTTGGCACATCTTGGCTGGCTCAATCCCCTGCAGGCCATTAGGGATAGAATATGTTGTTTTCTATTTTTTTTTCTTCCAGAAGAAAAATACAGTCTGTCTTCATGCTATAACAGCCATTACTTAATTGTGCCGGATTTTCCGAGCAGAGTGTTGCTTTAATTAAGCAGCTAATTGCAATGTAGCTCTTGATTAGCTTTGGGGGATGGGAATGTTCAGACAGGCTGATATGTTGTGCACACTTCAGAATCATTTACAGAAATTGAAGCTAATTTCGCTCTCTGTCTATTGCTGCATTAATTTAATTTGGGTTGCTTTTAGCTCATTAACACTTCTAATTAATACGTTGACATCACTATTAAGATGTCTCTTTGAAACTGGTGTCTCCTGATAATCAGGATGGAGGAGGCTGACGGATGGAGTGAGAAGCTGACTGGGGAAAATGGAGAAAACTCTTTCAGACTGAAGGGGAGGGAGACACCATCCTTATTTATAAACCCCTAATACTGTATCATAGTGGACACTAATAGGAGACTGTGGCAGGTGACTAAATTGGAAATGAAAGGGATGCTGATTGTTTTAAAATTTGATTGGGATTACTCTGTGTGTGTGTGTGTGTGTGTGTGTGTGTGTGTGTGTGTGTGTGTGTGTGTGTGTGTGTGTGTGTGTGTGTGTGTGTGCAAATGTGTGTATGATGCTCTGGGGAGTTGGGGGCGGAGGTGCGTCAGGGCCAGATGCCATACACAGCTGAAGATCACGCCTGAGTAACTGTGTGTTTGGGTTTGTCATTTTAATGAGCAGAATTTAGTGACTATGGGCTGGTAACGCTGCGTGAGAAGCCCCATTGCATTACCATCACTTTAACCAACCTCCACTGACTAGTATGTGGGGGATTTTCTTCATGTGTAATCTTAGAAATAAAAAATGTCACTTCTGGAAAAAAATTTTTTGGCCAGTACATTATTTCTTCCTTTTTTTGTTGTTTGCGTGTTTAGGGTAGTGAAGTTCCCACATGTGTGAAGTGTATTTGCTTTTATCTCAAAGCATCTAACAATAAGAAAGCATACAGTATATCCCATTTAATACTGTATTAAATTCATTAATGGAGCTTCAGCATGTCAGCGAAATTAAAGCTAAATTATTGGCACCGTTACCATCAAGAGGTAGAAATCTGCAGTGGTTTGTCTCCACATGACAACCCTGTACTCATTCACGTGCCCTAAGCAACATAACAGCTCTCCCATTGACTTCCTCTCATGTTGTCTTCTATTAGGTTCCATAAATAAGCATTGATTGGGAAAGGATTCAGTTATTTGGCATGGCAATCAATAGGAGACCTTGCTTTCCTGTGAAGTGCTTTCTTTGCCGTGTATTCCTGAGGATGGACCACACTGTAGGAAAGCCTTCTGTTTAGCACTTCATTAAAACTGCCTCTAATAGGAGCCACCAGGGAGATGCTCCCTGCATCGTGTGTAAAAGCGATCAACATCTGCATCAATTAACCCCTTCATTCTCACGGGACCCATTAGGAAAGAGAAACACCCTTTAAAGCTGCATATGGCTTTGGCTCACAATGGAGGGTGAACAAATATAATTGCTTGTTTGCTTTACTTTTTTTTTTTTTTGTTTGAGTACTTCAAGAATATGTTCATGTAATATTTTTCCAAATTAGGCAATGGCTACAGCACATGGAAATTTGGAGCAGTTTTAGGAGTCACAGCAGCTACAGCTCAGTGTCTCAAGTGGTGAACTTAACACAGAGCACTTGATGCAGGCTGAGAATATTAGTCTAAAATAAAGCAAATTCAAGTTTTGGTTAAACTATTTATTGCTTCTTAATAAGTCATTTATCATCACCTACCATATCACTGCACCCAGCTGACTAATTAGAGCATATTTTTGAGCAGCAAGAACTGCGTGGACCTCTAAAGTCACTAATGTTAAGATCTAAACAGGAATTCATTTGTAAGAGTTTAACAAACAAAAGATTTGAGGAGCTGCATTTGACTAAATAAAATGTCTTTTCATTTACATTATGATAGATTGTAACATAAACACAATGTTTGACTGCTGAAGTGGTTTCTGCCATGATATTTTATAGCTCAAATATTATCAGAGCAATTTTTTTTTTTATTTGTATGAAGGCGTTATATTACAGAAGTGCACAATATCAGAAATTCAGAATTCCAGCAACATTCCAGCAAGAACATAATGCACACCTGTTTAATTATGAGCCCAATAAGATATTATGTTTAAATTGTGAGCAGTTCTTTGCATTGCAATGAGTGACATCAGTGAGGAGTGTGACCTTTGTGATTAGATATGAATAAAAAAAAAACCCCAAAAAGATAAGAAATACAGTTAACTTCACCAAAGTAAGAAAACGCTGTGTGGCTAAAGAGCAACAAGGTGTTTTTAAATTCAGGGTTTCATAATTAGTGTCGTGGAACGAGATGTTTTTCTCATCACCTGTCCGCATATGCCAGAAGTGTTTATCCCTCAGTAAACAACGACAGCTGGGCTCTGATATGTTTAACAAACCCCAAACCAAATCAAGAGTAA
Source organism: Archocentrus centrarchus (assembly GCF_007364275.1). Lineage (NCBI taxonomy): Eukaryota > Metazoa > Chordata > Actinopteri > Cichliformes > Cichlidae > Archocentrus > Archocentrus centrarchus. Next base: position 25,212,865 of record NC_044353.1, on the reverse strand, counting down.
TAAAATCACTCATTTTGGTTAATGAGTATATTAACAGCAGAGGTAGTGTTTAAGCACAAACAAGAACAACAACATTAATAATTGCAACTCTCTAGTGCCTGGCTGATGTAAGCTTTAATAATTAACAAGTCTTTGTCTTATCCCCTTGAGGCAGTATTCCTATTATCCAACTAAGTTACAAACAAGTAATTGCGCTGTCACTGAATGGTCACAACTGTTTATCTCACAATATCCCCCTGGTCCCCATTTGATACCGACTTTCAATCTACACATATCCGGCTTACCTGACAGATGCCTCAGTTAAAGGCAAGGCATGGCATTTCAACTTATTTATTTCACTTTTTCTCCTCTCATTAGAGGATTAGTCCTCTTACCTCCTGTGTTTACATATTAGTGCTAATCCAATTGAGTCAACAAGGGCACTTAGTGCAGGCTATGAACTGAGTCTGAGGGACTTAAAATGGGAGGGGAGGGGATATTAATTTACTTCTTCAGATTTTAGGCTTCCAGGGAAAATAGTTTTGAACATCTGCTATGACAAATGAAGCATTGCAAGAGAGCATGCTGTCAGTAAGAGACTCAGCTGCCTGCTGTTGGAGTTAGCCTGTAGAGGGAGCCCCTGGTTATGACTATGCCTGTGAACTACACTGGCTCTACTGTACAACTGCATATATATATATATATATATATATATATATATATATATATATATATATATATATATATATATATATATATATATATGACAAATTTTTAATAACCTTTGGGGAAACATTTTATACTTTAAACTATTCTATTCTAAACTCTATTTTTGTCTTCTTTATGCAGTGCACACTGAAGGCAGAGGGATTCACACGAGCAACTCAAAGTTCAGATTTTTTTTTAAAGTCTAAAACAAGTTATTAGAATAAGAAATATATTCGCTATGTTAAGGTTAGCCTGGGATTTGATACAAAAGCAACAATTTCTGTTTAATGAGGATTCAGATCCCCTGGCTCGTCGCTGCTTCTCCCTCTTTCCACCATCATCTCCATAACATCAGTCATGATCTTTGACCTGAGGGCCATACCCCGTGTCAGCTGAAACTAATTAGCCTTTGATCGCTGGTGAGTGCACACAACACGAGTCACACCCGAGAGGTGGTTTTACCACGGGATCTGGTTGCTACACTGACATGAGCACAAAAAATACCTCGGTGTGAAGGTTAGACATACTTTTAACTGTAACTCAAAATCCACATCAGTTCAGGCTTCAGGTATCTGTAGAGTATATCAGTCACACTGGTTCTAGTTGAACACAGTGCCAGGTCTAATACAGAAGAATAGCCTCATATGCAGAACTCAATTAAAATGTCTTGCTAGACATTGGCTCATTATAGAGCCTGTATTTGTCCAGTTGAACCATTTATCTTCTCCTAATTAGTTATAGATCAATAAAGCAATTTATTTTTCCAGCATGCTCAGATATTCGGTGGAGGAGTTAAAGCATGAAAAATGCAGTGCAGCCTGACCATACAGACAGAAACATGACTCTTCAGATTTCCCCTCAGACTGTCAAAGTCATGAGCCACAAAAATGTCATATCAATTACAGACTGTAAGAAAGAAAATGATTTCCATGTTCCAGTCTGTGTGCACATACAGTACAAGCTTAATCAGCATCAAAGAAGGTAAATAACAGTACTTTGTGTTGCGTCAAAGTTTTTTTCCCAGGAATTTTTTTTTATCATTAATCATTAGGCTGTCCTCCTTTCTCCAGGGCTCAGCAATGATGGCAGCTAATTAAGTAGTGGCTGGTGTCAAGCGTGCTAGGAGACCATGTTAGGCAGGGTGCTGTTCCCTCAAACCACTGACTTAAAGACATTTGTTCTTGGAGTCTTTCTTCTTTCTTAAACTCATCTTTTGTCACCCATTTCTTTGAAATGTAGCAATCCGCAGTTCTTTTCCTTCAAATTCTCTTGCTTCAAAATAAAGACTGTAAATTATGCAGCACGAACAGTTCAGACATGCACACATGCAAAATGGTCTGGCTTTGTTCACAGTAAAGCTGGTGGAAGACAGAATTTGGCAGTATGTGTTGAGGCATTTCAAGTGTAGCTGAGATGGAGCAGAATGTCATAACAAAACGAATAAGCTGTTTCTTTTTTTCTCTAAAGTAGAGCTGCTAATGTTTGTATTTTATTTTGGCTGAAATTACAACAAATTGTAATAACTATATATATATTTTTTCATTAAAAAAAAAAAGGTGGAGGAGTAACATTGAGTGAAATGGCTTTGTGTGTGGTACTACCAAGATGGTAAAGTAACACCCATTAAAACCTAATTTGCACCTTTAGGCAGTTCATTAATATACTGAATGGTAGAATCACACCAATATACTCTGTCCTCACCTTAGGGCACCATCTCTATTCATCAAAACACACACAGAGACACACACGCACAATTTTCTCATTTTCACTAACATTAGTCATCATTGTTGAACTAAGGAGCAGCACTTGTGAGACAATAGACACGCGTGTATGTAATGTCCTACAGTCTCTGTCAGCCCCTCTGAAAGCCCTCGTTATTTATCGTGTGGATGCTAAACATGGTTTGGCGTGATCTGTGTGTGAAGCAGTGACACATTTAACACTTTCAAACATTCATTCCTGCCAGTTTCCCTCTGCTGCCCCCCAAAATGACATCAAGATAATAGAAACATTTACTCTTAAAATTAATGTCACTTTATCAACATGCTGCAGGTGTATCCTAGTTTTCTTGAATGCTTTACATTATCGTTTGACTTGAATATCTTTTTCACAGAGACTATCACTTCAGCAATTGCCAGAGGCATCAGTGATCCAATCAATCCGTGTGACTGAACTTTGTACACTTCAGTATTCCTGACACTCAGACGCAGGCGTTCTCCTCAGTGAAGGCCACACATAAACAAATATGCCTTTTACACACACACACACACCCTCGGGCTAGCCTGAAGAAGCTGCAGTTCTGCTCTCCACCAGCAGATGACCAATTCTCTGTCTTTTCCCCCAGTGGACTGTTCTGTCTGGGTTGTCCATGAATTTCCCTTTCTTTTCATCACTCTCTGATGTCCAGCTGCTCCTGTCAACACCTTCTTACAGCAAGCAATTCATTGCAACATACTGGCAGCTGAGACCCCTGTGATGAACTTCAATCTGCCGTTTGCAGTGGGGGCTTCACCCTGAGTCCGGCTAATCAAGGGGAACACCCCCTTCCAAGAGGGAGGGCGTTTACAGACAGATTGAGCCCAAGTTACCCCGTAATTACCCTGCCACTGCCCCTCTGCTGCAAGCTGCTGCATCTGAACCGAGTCAGCAGAGGAACAGACACTTTGGTGATTACTTTCCAATCTGTTTAACAGTGAACAACAACAACCTATGTGCTTCCATTACGCTCATAAACCACAACTTGTTTTTTTTTTTTCTTGAAAACGTTTTTTAAAGGGTCAGAGCACTAGGCATTTTGTTATGCTTCCTACGGTAACACAGTGCAAATGTCTTTTGCCTCAGGTTTCGATTATTTCCAACTTGGTACAGTCCCTAGGGGGAAGTTCTCGGGGCTTTCTGAATTTTATTAAAGCCTCTACAGCTGATTACTTGGAGTGAGGTGCACAGGTTGGCGCATTTTAGGAGTGGAGTGGAGGCCTGACAGGGTCATGTTTAACATGTCCACAGGCAATCAATTCACCTTAACCCCTCCTGGTACTCCAGCCCTCTCCACCTAAGCTGTCCTTAATAACCAGGCAATGGTGAATTACTGATAAGGCACTGGGGTCTGTGACCTATATATCCCTCCCTGTATGTATTGGAAAAACTCACCCTGAAAGAAGTGTACATTTATAATGCAAATAAGTGACAAAATTTAACAATCATGCATTAAATGGCTGTGAACTGCACTTTATTCCTCGGTTTGTGCCTGGTACTAGCTCGGTGAAGAATGGGAGTGTGTTGTCTGGATGTTAGATGTTGAGTGAAATCCTGTATAAGCAGCTAGATTCTGAATAATTCCAAGAAACCTGTTTTTGTGCATATGCTACATACTAAATTACTCATAAATAATGTAAATTCTGAGGAGGGCTAAATGTAATGTTAACAAGATGGGGATAAAAAAAAGCTAACTTTTTTGTTGTTGTTGTTGTGTTTTGCTCTACATTCATTAATTCAACCACTTAGCATACGGTTATTAAGGCTATAATAGATTTTGTTTTTAATAACACAGATTTAATGTAATGCTGGACTTTTGTCTTTAACTCTGAAAATGGTCTATATCTCAGTGGTTACACTGCATTTCTCTTACATGTCAGTGACCCCTGTGTAAGTTTTTACTTAACAAGCATGCAAAGGGTTCTACATTTGCCCTCATATGACAGTGACTAATTGCCCTGAGGATGCGAGCTGCTTGTTAGGCTAAGGGAGGATTCTCTTGCTCTTCAGCTGGCTAAATTCATTATTTCTCCTTTTCAATTCACTCTACCTCATCTTATAAAGGTTAGAAGCCAGATATGAAGGTTTTCTTTTCTCTAATTGCATGTTGCTAATTTTCCATGTAGACTTGTTCCCGGTTGTGTTTTTCAGCATGGAAAGCTCGCACACACTGCAACTCTCAGACCAGTTCAGTTGTAATATGATGATTTTTAATTCCATTTTTCCTCTTTTTTCAAGCTATCAAATTAATAAGAATCCCAAACCAGTCCAGCACATTCAATATAGTAGAATCATTTCTTCTGAAACTGTGCTATGATCATTTTTTTTGTCCTGCTCAAATGTTTTGTGCAAGAATTGAGTGTTGCAGGATTTTCAAAGCAACTGTGTTTTAAATGCTACATTAATTGTAAAAAAACCCCCAAAAAAACACCTTATTTCTCATAAACCTAATTGTGTAAAGACCACTTGTGTCCACTGTCTCTCCTGCTCTATTTGACATTTTGTTGCCAGCTGTCCTGCCTCATCTCTCTGGTCAGATCCTTGTCTTGTTGTTCTTCTGTCGAGGTACCTGTGCAGCTGTCGGGGTCACGGCTGTTTAGACAATTAAGAATGTTAGACAGAGGAGGTTAGTGAATCGCCGAGAACATCAATCTGGCTGGACATTGTGCTCTCACATTATCACCCTGCTGTTTTGGTATTTATGCCCACTGTTTACACAGAGCACACAGAGGGGGGTCCTCCAATCAATGCCATTATCTTTGCTAATACTATTGGTGCAGGTCTGCCAGACTCTCATCCCTTAATGATCAACATTAAGGTGAACTGCATCACAGAAACTTTGCTCACATAAAGCAGTTAGCATTAATCTATTGCACCTCCTTCCTGTTGTGTTATACAACAGCTGATTTTCTGCATCGATGCTTCTTCTCAAGGATCTCCTCCACTCTCCACATATACAGCGTCTCAGCCACCTTCCCTTGTGCTCGGCACCATTTCACCCCACCTTCTTCCAACCTTTGCCGCCCCTTGCCTGTCCCTGGACAGGTTTCAGCATATAAATTTGAAAATGATTTGTCCTGCCCTCTTAATAATAGATGAGAGAGCAGAGTCAGGGTCCCTTCAATAAACTCCATCCTCGCTTTAATTAGTGAACAAAAACGCCAGGCCTGCTGAGGACTCTGGCTTGGCTCTGTGTTAGTAATTAAAACTGAAACCACCAAAAGGAGAGGAGAGGAGAAGGCTCTATTTTTAACGGGCAGGCTGTTTGGTGCCGAGTGCCCGTATAAGGTTCTGCAATAAAGAGTGATAATGAAGGTGTGAGACCTCTGGGGGCTGACTGGGCGCTCGCTACAATGGCTGCTCTCACACCAGACTGAAATACAGGGAGCAATTAGAGGAGGCACTGCATAGACTGGCCACCAGAGATTAGTTAACACCTCAGGAGCTCCGCTTCAGGACAGGCACATGCTTGTTTTCTTTCTCTCTCTTTTGCTTTCAAGATAACGCACTAAGGCCTTAATGATGAGATTTATTTTATTCAATTGTCATCTTAGACAGAGAACATTTTAAGTGGTCTTGTTGCAGGTAGTGTTGGTAGAGATAGGGTCATTGATCTTTTAAGAGATAAGATTTGTAGTTTGTCTTTTAAATTATTCACACGTATATATATATAAAAAAAAATCCCTGTCACAAGCGTTTTCTGCACATATGGATTTTAACACTATGACAAGCCTGAGTTGGAGGAGACCTTAAGCCGAAGAACCAATCAAGAGGACATTGTTAATGGAGGCCACATATAAGCCTTTAAGCCAGTATATGCATAATGTTATTTAATTGGAGTCATAAAAAGCCAATTAACCCCCCCACCCCCCTGCTCTTTCTCTCTCTCTCATTCTCTGTCTCTTTCTCTGTCAAATCACTATGAGCACGTGATGCTAATGTGCAAATGTGTATTCTTAAAAAAAAAAACAGCATTATTTTTAAAAGCAAATAAAAGAGCTAAAATAATTCCTGCAATATTCAGATATGTATGGGTTCTTATAAATAGGCAAATAAAAATGGCTTTTTTTCCCTATTGAAATATTTGTAAGAAGGGGAGACTATAAAGGTGAGACTTTTCATGTGATCACTCTTTTTTTTTTTCTTTGGTGCCTTCTCATTCTCTGAATATACGGATTTTGACAATATATTTGCTCCTAGGAAAATAGCAACAGTGGGTCGCAATATTGGATCTGTCAGGCTCAGGCCATTTAAATTTCAATGCCAGTAAAGTGGGGGAAGCAGACACTGTTAAATATGATGCTTGAATGAAAATCTAAACCCTCCAATACCTCTAAGCAATGTAACTCAATGAGATGAATTAACTGTAAATGCCTCATTCTCTGTGTGAGTGTCTTCCAATTTAAAATCTCATTATTCATATAAGATCCTGAACAAGGTGACTCTTAGGATAGATCGAATAAGTGAAGATAATCTTACCGGACAGTTTTATGCAAATAGGAAATGTATTGAATCAACTATGAGGAGAATGGGGAATCAAATAAGCTAATAAAGTAGAGTTAGGATGAAAAACACCATGAATAATGTTTCCTTCCTATCTCAGCTCAGTGCTTATATCGCTGCCTGTGAAGTTACAAAGTGTATTAATTCAAAGGATGCTGTCATTTAATGTGCATTCTCTTTTGCGAGTAGTATTAACAGTCTGCTTCAATAAGCTTTTCAATGACACTGAATCAGTGAGCTGCTTAATCTCTGTTGCCACAATCTTCAGATCATCACAGTAACAATATCTTAATATTTATTCACAGCAATACATTTTCTGTGAATAGTAGTGTAATTTACACCTTGGGTGCAGGTAAAAAAAAAAAAAAGGAGTAATCGTCATAATAATGATTGCTCTGTTAGGTTCCCCCGGACAGACTTGAAAGAGTAACCACTAATAAATGTTTGTTGGAGAGGTCCATCAGACAAGGATTGATTACAAGCCATCCCAGTCAGGGCTGCACAGGTCTGCACAAGTTCATCCATAATTCATAGTATAAATAATGTAACATTCATTACACTGAAAATATGAACTTTTGTTATGGTTTGTGTAGCAGACATTCTGCTTATATAAAGCTAACATACTCAGTGCTTTAATTTGTTCCTCACCCCAAGGCTGCAACCAAATGACAAATGCAATGATATAATTATATAATATCCTCACAGACAAGGCTTGTAGATAAAGGAACTCTGACATGGCCATGTGTGCTATTAAGAGGGGAATGCGTTGTATTTATTAACCTGCAGGATTAACCCTGTCCAGTGACTATACGTTAGAAGTCAGATTTGTTTACTTATTTACATTTGGGCACACGCGCATTATGCTTGGCGATCTTAGGAGTAGCTCTATTGGACTAAAATGATTTGCTCAATAATAATTGTGTATACTGGAAGATTCGCCCTACACTTTCTTTCAGAGCTGAAGTAATTTACCACTCAAAGACGTCTCAAGAGACTTTTTTTTTTTTGTGGATTTGTAAGATTTATAGCAAAGACAGCTGTGTGTCAACGGCTCTGAGGCTACTGAAGGCCCACCCATCAATCCACATTAGGACTCCTTTGAACATAAGTATATTTCACTCTGAGTTAGTGACTAGTGACATGCCGTGTGAATCTGTGGATGTGAAATTATACACATTCGAGCAAACAGTGGTTAGGGAAAGATAAGAGTGGAGGAAAAAGCTGGGAATTATAAAGGAGATCAGAGAAATTATGTGCAGTGCATTTTCTAGGCGTGAACTAATTTCCTAGACAAAAATGCACATGATTTGCTTTGGCAGTCCGGCGAGTACGAGCACTTTTGTCTGATGAATGAACTACATGTTTGTGAACATGGTACGTTGTTCCACAACCTATAATGCTTCCTCTGCAGCCCCTCACAAAGAAAATTGTCCTTCATTCAGCCACACAGGTAAACAATTTCACTCTTACTCAGAGGAATGTGACAAAGTTTGGGAATAGGGTTGTGAAAGGAAGTGAGAAGAAAGACTGTAAATCTCAAACAGAATGTGCCTGGCAGAAGGTGAAAACAGATATAATAGATTTGGTAATGCTGTAAATCTGTCAAAATAAAGGGAAACCTGTGGTGAGAACAAGAAGACCCTCTCCTTCCTCTTGTCTCATCTGTTTCCACTAGACTGACCAGGTCCAACTGAATCAAAGCTTCGCACGCAGGTGTATCGTCTGCAAATCTCTCCACACAAACGTTTCCTACATGATATTTATCTCTCCCCTTGAATAAATCAGTCTTATAGCCTCCCATGTTATCCTAAAATTAGTTCTACTTCAAAACTTCTGTGTCTCAACATATAGACTAGACCATATTTTCTCTGCACAGAAGCACTTCCTGGCTGACTATCCCATTTGATTTGATGGGTTATTAAACACTTCTGTCAATAAAAAGCGTGGTGAATGCTAATTTCTGAACCCTCCATCGATAAGTGACCATGAAACCAGTGCAAATTAACCTCTAAATGTCATGGGAAAAGCTAGTGCCACAATCATTACAGTGTGTGCTTTAGAGATAAATCTTGGTGACTACACTGTAGTGGACATATACATCCACATCACAGGCACTGAAGTATGTATTTGTGTATATATCAATATTAATAGGCTTTTATACATATTCAAATTCAATGCATAATTAAGATTGATGCTTTATCAAAAGGTAAAAATTTCTTTGGTGGTTCATCCTGGTTGCAAGGATGGTGGGAGCAGTAAAGTCCCACTACGTTACTGATACTGAGTCTGTGATATGTACGGTGTATTGTTATAGTGCAAGTAAACTGTAGATTATAGAATAAGTCAAATTCCATGAAAAGACCATAATAAACAAATCATCCTATTAATGAGTTCTGACTTAAGAAGCACACACACACACTTTGTCCTGTTGCTGCTGTACGTAGCCACTATGGTTGCCACTTCCTTGTTTTAAAATAGTTTTCACTTATGCAACTTGCTGAGGTGACCTGTTTTTAATATTCTTTTTCTTATCTTCAGTGGCAGGGACACTAAGGCCAAGACCTTCAGACAGAGTTTAGATGCTGATTTGGATTAATGGCCTGGTGAAATTCCTTCTAATTATTCTGAGGTAATTATGGGAGAATTTAATCAAATTGTTTGGAGGCATTGCAGGGTTACAACACATTCACTGTAGAGAGTTTTGGCCAACTTTTCTTTACAACATCACTTCAGTTTATTGAGGTTTGCCAGCATTTGCTTATGCACGGCTCTCTTAAGGTCCTGTCCGGCCTTTGACTGAACCACTGCAAAACTTTGATGCTTTTTCCAGATTTGCTGGTGTTCTTGGGATGATTGTCTTATTGCAAGACCCATTTTCAGCTAAACCTTAGCTACTGACTCTACTAACTTGACTCTAGAATACTTTGGTATACAGAAGAGTTCATGGTCAACTCGATGACTGTGAGATGCCCAGGTCCTGTGGCTGCAAAACAAGCCCAAATCATCACCCCTTCACCACAGTGTTTGACAGTTGGTACGCTGTGTTTTGTGCTGATATGTTGCGTTTGGTTTTCATCAAACATCGTGCTGTGCATTATGGCCATTTAGGTCTCATCTGTCCAAAGGACGTTGTTCCAGAGGTCTCGTGATTTTGTTCAGATGCAACTTTGTAAGGCTAAACCATGTTGCCATGTTCTATTTAGAGAGGAGAGGCTTTCTCCTGTGAACCCTTCCAAACAAGCCATACTTGTTCAGTCTTTTTCTAATTTTATTGTCATGATCTTTAACATTTAAGATGCTGAGGCCTGTGGAGTCTAAGATGTAGCTCTTGGGTTTTTTTGTTTTGTTTTGTTTTTGGTTGTTTTGGGGTTTTTTTTTGCAATTTCTTTGAGCACTGATGTGAATTTGCTGGGACATCCAGAAAGATTGTGCCATTGTGCTAGCACACCCCTGAATGTTCCAGACCAGCAAACTGCCAGAACCTCTGCTTTTATAGAGGTGGTCACACTTGCTAATAATCAGTTAATCAAGTGCATTTGATTAGCAGCACCTGGCTACTCATTCCCTTCTTATTTCCTATGGAAGCTGTAAGGGTGTACTTAGAAAGACCTTCTTTTTCACAGCACTGTATATATAAAACATCTGTGTGTTTGTGGGTGCAGTCTTGACCAGCATTGATGGCCTGATGCATAAAAATAAAATTGTGTGCATCATCTAAACCCAATGACACATGCTGGATTTGTGTAACAAGATCCAAACAACTAGAAATTTATTTCAGAGTAAACTATAATACATTATCTCCTATGCTACCACATGGGAGGTGTGGAAAAATGGTCTTAATTGTGCATTTTTGGTTTTTAGTAATACAAAAATTATCTATTCATAGTCTCTTAAGTTGTGCTTTTAATATTGCTTTGTATTCATGAAACACAGATTTGCTTCTACACAGAATTATGTATGCTTTCAGATAATATTCAGTAAAAATAAAATCCATTAGGGCAAAAAAAAAGCGAGGGAAATGCAAAAACTGTGGTTTTAATGCAACAAATCATTTGCCATTAACCTCACCTGTTATTTTATGGTAAGTAGGGTCTGCGCTATTCTAATAATAACTTCTAACAGAAACCAATCAGGTTAGGATCCAACCAAAACATAAAAAAAACACTCACATTGTGACCCTCTATCCATTACACATACTACTTTTTGACATGCAGCTCTACAATAGGGCTTTTACATTTTGCATTTGTGATGTTTCAGCTGTTCCAGGTGTCAGGCCTGACCACACAACTGTGATGACAAAGAGAAAACAGCCCTAATGTATGATCCTGGTTTGTCACGACAGGTCAGTACCACAGCTATTCACTTGCAGATGACACGCCATGTTCCACATAGCACAGGCCAACAAAGAGGAAAATACAACTGTTTGAGTCCTGTAAGCACTATAAGTCTCTGCTGTTACTGTCCTTTTCACTGGCAATATGAACAGAAATGTCAGCAGTGAGTGTCTGTCAGCACCTTGTGTCAGATAATCACAGGAAGCAGGACTTGTTATAGCTGAATTCATAATGCTCACCTAAATCCCGCACTGGGCTTCAAGTGGGGCAGTATTACTCTCTGATAAGCCGATAGAGTGTTTTACCATAAAACGATTATCAGTTACAACTTACTCCAAAACAAACATTGGCTGAAAAGTGATCATCAAAGGCTCACACGTGCTTACTAAAGCTCATGCAGCAGATACACAACATGCTGCTGAGCTCAAACATATACATGGAAATATTCACTTGTTTATTATACCTTGACATTTAAAAAACAACCAAGTGTGTCTTTTTTGAATGTTAACATCTATGATTCGGGAATATGAATCGGCCGACTGTGGCTTCTGTGTGATGTGCTCTTTAGAGTTATATCTGAGCGCAGAAGTAACCATTTATTTGCAGAGCGGATGAGAGTCTGGAGCAATATTAAATTTCTTTGCATAAATTGTTCACAGGAATTTGATAGATCCAAAGTTTGTTTCCTCACTACTTTTTATAGACCGTGAATAGGTAGTGGTACGATACAGCCAAGAGATCTTTCACAGTAGAGCAATCGCTAATCTGGTTGATATTGATACTGATATTGTCCCGCTAGTATCACTACTATGGTGTGAGGGAAAAAACAATCCAAACTTTATCCCGTTATGGATGCTAATGTTTTTGTTTCATGTTTCCTTAAAGCTCTTATACTTTTGCATGGAAATTGTATACAGACGAATATGATTCAAAGGTTCATGATTGTCACTAAATTTCCAAGATTTTGTACATATAGATGTCTTTCTTCCTTAGGGGTCCTGTAGTATTTATAGTGACATTTGGCAGCACTGTTTGAAAATGTTATTTTTCAACAGTCAATTATCATCTATTTATACTCACTGGGTTTACGTCATGGCTTTGGTGCATTGTTGATATCCAGCCTGGCAAATCCTACATCTTGTTGAGACTTTTGAGACAGCAATAATCAGGTATTTGAGGAGAAGTACACCATGATGATCACTCTATACACCTGTGTTCATTTTTCCAGGCCGCGCCATATTCATCGGGATCACCTGCATGTTTGGTATAACCAGTCAAGGAGATGCTAAATCAACAACTATCACAAAAATAAACCTGAAATACATACATATATAGTACCTAGAGTAAGATTATACATTTGAACATACCTAAGAAAGACCTGTAATGTGCATTTATCTGCAATGTGATATTCTATTAATATTCATATAAAAGGTATAGTTTGATGGTAATTCTACTGGAAATATAAACAAAATGCCTAAATATGCCAGAATGTTTTCTATGCAATAGTTGATTAAAATTGAGTAGCAATACATGGCTAGATTAAATAAATAAATGAATAATAATAATAATAATAATAATAATAATAATAATAATAATAATAATAATAATAATAATAATAATAATAATAATAATAATAATAATAACAACAGACTAACAAAGCTGGAAAAAATCATTTTAATCTTATTTTGTAATTTTTTTATTTATAAGAAAAACTTGTTTTTTGTGCACTGGTGTGAAAAGAAAGGGGAAAAAATAATCAAACCATTTTATGGATAAAAATAGACACTTTATAATACTATAAATTTGGAACACAAGTTGTGTCCAGACCTCAGAATTAAAAACACCACAGTGCTTCTGTGACACAAGCTAGCATACTCTGTAAATAAGGGTAAGTTTACCACAATTATTGTCTGAAAGACTTGTTTGCCAGAGACAGACTGATACTGCACAAATCAGCTTGGTAAAGCACCCTTGTTAACATTTTAAACCTATGGCATCATAAAAGGTGATGCCGGGGAATTTTGGACTCCCGTTCTCCCTAAATCACACACTCTTGATTTGCAATTCCAAATCTAGAACATAAATAGGGCTTCACGGCAACAGCGTGAATCCAACTAAAAAAACCTTGAATAGATTTAGAATTTTAAAAGCTAGATCAAATGAAAATCACACAAAGGCACCAGCAAGTGGAATTGAAAGTGTGATACAGATGAGGGGGGTGTTGAAGGGGTACGGATGAAAACAGGATTAGACTCCACAGGCCTGGTTCCCACAGATTGCCTGAAATGGGGAACAGATTTAAAGCAGGTACTGTGTGTTGACAGGTTTGGAGGTTTTTTTTTTTTTTTTTTTTTTTTGCTCAGGCATTTCCCTTTCCTTTTTTTTCAGCATGTCTTACACATTTAACTAGACCCATGTCAAAACCTGTTTACATGTCATGAAAAGAAGCAGAACATGTTCAAATCGGGTAAGCTATTGAAGAAAAAAACTTGGATGATTTGACAGTTTGAATCTCTTTAATATTGCCCACTTTGAGGAGGCTGAAACAAATAATGTACGCTTTCGCTGTTCCTGCGCTGCTAAGTGATGCTGTAATTGACGGTGATTAAAATAATGCTGTTTCTATGTTGAGGCAAGTGTACAAGTATAAATTCTGCTCTTGTCTACGTGTGTTACGCACATACAGACGCGTACAGTAGTCCATGTTGTTGTACCTTGATTTTCTTCTACAAATCAAATGCGAGCTGCATGCTTAAGCGTTTCCCCGTATGTCAGCAAGTTTTAGAGATTAAACTGTTTCATGTTTAATGGGATAAGGAGGAACATGAGCTTCTATCCAATCCTGGCCCAATTGAGTGTTTTTAATGCAATTTGTCAACTCCCTCTGCTAGTGGGATTTGTTCCATACTGTTAGATGTGGAGTCAATTACATAGTATCTCTGAAGAGTATTTTGCTTGAGAGATTGCTCATCTGGCAATATTAAAGCTACTTAGTATATGTTTGGCTGGAATGAAGGAAGTACAGTTAATAGGTTTTTAAATTCCAAGCAGCTTTTTTTAAAAATATAATTTAGTGGATGGTATTTGAAAATGTGCGATTTACCTCCTGTTGTATGACTACGCATTAATATAGAAGTATATGTGACAATAATAACGTGAATTGCTTCCCTCAAAACTGAGAGCAAGTAAAACATTCACTTAAGACTATATATGATTTTGAAATGTCCAGTATGATTAATTATAGACTCCAAGTATTACAAATGACTCACCAGTTAATGTTAACAAATATTCTCCCTTAAGGGCCCCTATTAATAATTTCATATTCTCTCCAAATATTATTCTATCCACCTGCTGCGTGTGATCCTATTTTCCTTTTTTTTCTTCTTTTTTTCTTTTTTTCGTTTTGTGATCATACATAATTTAGTCCCTGGCCACATCTAATAAATGATGTTGACATATGCTCTTGCAGAGAGCACTGCCTGGAAGTGTTGGTTGATAAGCTTCTTTGCATTCTCACTGGATCCAATTTTGCCCTATCAGTGCATGAGTGTGTGTGGCTCTGCTCACATGGTCCACCAGGCCTCGAGATGTCCCGAGGCTTCCGATTAGTGACAACTGTTCAAGGGGGGAAAAGAGATTTGTGTAAAATTCAAATTTGTCACCAATAGTATGTTTTTTTTTTTTTTTTTTAGTGGTCTCAGTTTTCCACTCTCACCCTTTTGTGAGTAAGGTTACACTCAAAGTCACATATATGTGAATTTTCACCTTTTAAAAACCTCTCTTCCTTATGTTTGTTTTTAAAAATAAACACTAAGGAGAGTATTCAATTGCATCCCATTGCATGCAATGGAGAATCACATAAAAATTGGTGTTCTTCAGGCGTGGGTGTGTGGGTGTGTGTATGTGTGTATGTAGAGGGTTTGGGAAGGGCTTGTTGTGCGTGGGTGGGGGGTCATGAGCCACTTTCACGCCCACCCAATACTGCAAGCACGCTGCGTATAAACTGCGCCCACCGAGCCACCAGAATGTGGAGATGGATTAAAAATTGAAATTGCTTTAAGCGCTTATATCCAAATATTTGTCCATTCTCAGCCTGAAATGAATTCCTACAGTTCCAACTCATCTTCACCCCTCCCACCTCCCCCTCCTCCTCTTCTTCGTCCTCTCCGGCCCCAAGCATTACGTGAGAGAATCAATTCGATCAATTCCCCTCTACCAATTGTTTGTTGTATTTTTTTTTTTTCTGCTGACCACACCTCAAGGATTAATATTTGATTAGCCTTTAGGAGGGGTGGAAAGTACTTATTAACCTTATTTGTCAATCTGTCAGTGCCACTGTGTGAATTATGCCTTGCGGCAGGGAGCGCAGGGCTGGTGGTGGTGGGGGGATCACTTCAGGGAATATCATGTCTTCCAATGACTGCTCTCCTCTGGATGTTTCATCATAATTATCCTTTTTAGGCTGCTGCCACAAGCATGACAGTCATTTCTGCATTTTGAATGCATTTGTTAATTGATAGTATGAGACGCTGTTCCACAATAATATAATGGTATTGATGTTTAGCTGCTGTTTCCTTCCACAATTTGCTCAATTATGCCAACTCCTTTTCTCAGTGAATTACAAGATGGGGTTATGGTTGCTAATTTCAATTCATAATGATTGTTTGTAAACAAAAAAATGGAGTGTGTTGCCATTCGGGTCATTTTCATCACATTCCATGAAGACAAAGCATTTAGTCATTTTGAAATTGACAAGTAAACTTCCACACTGTAAGCAGTTTTATTTTTTCATTAGTAATTTTAATTAAGTCTTCCACACAACACTGAAATTGACTTTATGTATAATTGTTCAGTATATGTCTTGTTTTCCACAATGGGGAAATTAAGGGGCCTCAAACGGATGAATCTGAGACATGATTAGTCTTGTTCATCCCAAATGTATAATTTTTTTAATGCCTGGCATGAGCTTTGCTGCAAAGTGAAATTGATACTTGGTATATGAAAACATTTAATGAATTGCCAATTTTGTTGTCAAAATCAAGCTAACAGATATTCTTCGGGGAAATTTAAGGGGGGGGGGGGGGGGGGAGTGAGATGCACTTGAACATTCAGGCTTTGCGGTTGGATATTCAGATTGATTTTTTTTTTAATTGACAATAAAAAAAAACAGTGTTTTCCCATAGTTTAAAAGAATAAAAGATGCTCAGATGTTTGTAAGCCAAACACACAAAAAGCACATACACATTATTTAATAGCCAATGGTGTTATCTGTCTTTTGTTTATGGAGTGCAACTCTTGCATCACAGCCTTTGCACAAGAGTCTGACTGTCTCTGTTTGGGTCTGAGTCTGCTTGTGTCTAAATGATAACACCTCTCCATGCTCAGTGGAGGCCTCCCAGATCCATCTCCTCAACCTCTGTTTTATCTGTGATCATACGCCCCCATGCTATCGAGCTCAGTCAAAGACCATCCCATGGTTTGCAGTGTTAATTACAGATCCTTTGATGTGATAGAACATAGCCCTGTAGAGATTGATTACTCTTTGAGCTAAGTTGTCTTCCAATTACTTAGACAATTAGCCAACTAATTAAAATACTTACCCTGTGCATTGAAAAAGGAAGAGGAGTACTGCTGTGAGGATCTCCCTTGATATATGAGCTGCCAGGGATTCTCAGAGTGTCTCTGCTGAGGAAAAGTAGGCCTGGTGTGCTGACTGCAGCTCAGGAAAGGGGCCCAAATGAGCCACTGCACACGATGGTAATAATAATGTGGATCAAGCATTTGGAGACGTTTATCACTTCTTGTTGATTGAGGATAAGGATGTTAGATCAGGGGATGAATTGATGTTTGACAATCCATTTTAGAGCAGTTTTTACCATCTGACAAATGCCAACTTCTCAATGACAAGCTCAAATATTGAACATATCTAAATAGTTATTGGTTCTGTTGATCATTTGAATTATGCTGCAGATAGAAAAAAAAAAAAGTAAAGAAGCAATGTTGAGCTTCTCCTGACAAATAATAAGTCAGTGGACATGAAGTCAGTGAAGCATGTCTGAATATTTACACTCCAATCATTTGTAATTAGTCTGAAAATGGCAGTTTGGGACTCTTTCATTAATGGAGCTGTTGAAGAATTTGGTCCTCTGATAAATAAAAAAGAAGAAAATAATTTATTAATTTCTCAAGAGACTTAAAAATAATTCTACTTTTTGATGGCAAACTGTTAATGTTCTTTCACTGTTATTAAAACATTGAACAAGGTGCTCGTTCATCAGCAAGCAATAGCTGTAGGCAGTGTGCAAAATAACAGACTTGGACTATTTTCATATCTAATGACTGACCAGTCTATCTGACTGACCTATGATGCTCCTAACACACAAAGACAGAGGGTTTTTTTGTTTTTGTTTTAATGATTTGTGTCTTTATTTGATAGATGCATTAGAAATGAACACATGCAATGCAGGAAGGATAGAGATAAGGCATCACAATCAAAATTAAATTAAAATTAGTTTTTTATGTGTAATTTTCTCATGGATGCTGTTGATTTTTAGGGAGAGGTTATGGTAAGATTTGATCAGATTCTATATCTACACCTGTTAATTTCAAAATCTTTATTCTAAGACTGGACCTGGAAGTGGATAGTGCGTAAAATAAAAGTAAGTGGTGACGCAGACGATTGATCGCTGCTCTGACAGAATGGTGCTCAGTAGTTTTCCAATAGGCCCCTTTCTATGATTAAACTAAAACATTAGCCCAGTAAACATTACTGTAGATTTGTATTTAGGCATTGTTTCTTATTCTTCCAACTCTTGTATACAAAGTGACACGTGATACATTAAATACAATCCAAAGGATCTCTCACAAATGTGTCTATTGCTACACTGAAGTTCTCACAGATTTCTTTGCTACTGCTGATCCTTACTTACTGTTTTGACTTGTCTCAGGGTGAAAAATGGCACATTTAAATTATCTTCAGACTACTGAGTATATTTCATGTTGTTAATTCTCGCAGTTCAGCTCTTAAACCATGATGTCTGTGAGTCCTTTGACTCTACAAGACAACATTTCAGTGGGTTAAAATTATTTATTTTTTTGCACCCTGCATCTAACTGAAGCTTGTCATGCCTATTGTCACGTCCCTTTAACCCCAGCTGGGCAACTCCATTATTGCCCCTCCATTGTAATGTTAATGCTGCGTTATCTGTGCAAGGGACAAATATGCCAGGGACAATGGGGGTGTAGACATGCATTCAATTTATGCTTCCATAATTGCTTTTGATAATGTAGATAATTATGTTGTACTCCGGAGAGTTTTTGCACTGGGAAATTTATAGAAAAAAAACTTAAATCATTTGTGTTTGCTGTACAAGTATCCCATGTAAATATTGTTTTACCAAATTTCCTGTCTTCCAGATTTAGTTTCATATTGTGTCAGACTTCAAAATGGGTAAGTTACTCACTGAGTGAAGGTGCCTCAATCACCAGGGTTTACAATATTTTGCAATAATGATGGCTGCAGAGTTATCAGAAGTAAGTTAAATGCCCGTGGTGACAGCTAGAGGAGCCCCTTTGTATGAGACAATATGATTTGTACTCATCAGATTTATGTTCTGACATTTCAGAAGGGAGTTAACCCTCAGTTTGGAAACCTCTGTATCCAACAATACAACTGCATTGTATATAAAGCAGTTGGAACCCATTCCACCTCAACCAGGTATAACAGCAAAATACTGCATACACCATGGGATAATCTAATAATCTAATAATGTCTATTTCTATTTCATAGACTACTCTTTCTCTCTCTCTCTCTCTCTCTATATATATATATATATATATATATATTCCCCTATATGTATTCCTGTAATTACTTGATCCAAAAACATTGATTTCTTGCCACCGTTAGTGTTTCCTTTTCCCTGCTGCCAGTTTCAAACTCGCAGAGTGTGTCTGATTGAAGTTGTTGGTGCAGGCTGGATCGAAAGACCCCCTGTGATTAGGAGGTCAGCAAGTCTGAGGGATCAAACTCTCCGTCCTCATCGTCTAATCACAGATTATATAAAACAATCTTAGCACCACTTAACCTGTGCAGGAGCCCTGATATGGCTTGGCATGCTCTGTCTCTATTAATCAATCAGCTTCATGCCTTCATGAGATCTGGGATGCAAATTTGTGTAATGGCTCTGGTCCCATTTCTATGGATTTTCTCGGGTGCCAAATTCCTGTGACATACATGTAACTCAAATCTGAAGCTACAACAATAAATAGCAGCAGCAGAAGAAGAAAATCTCTCAGTTTAGGAACTTACAACTCACTCTGGTTACATTTGAGAAACACCAAGCATGACCAAATATTTAAATATTGCAACTGCTAATGACTGAATTGGCTTGCAGATAGATATAACTGTGTGTTTAAGGATTTATAATCAAATAAGATTTTCTCTGTTTCGCTGTACAACGGCATCTTCCATGAAATTCATCCCGGTGTCTCACTCTGTCAAATCTGTCATTTCTTTCCCAGTTTATTCTCACTGGAGAGGTGTAGTGTGATGATACTGACAACACGATTTAGGGAGCAGAACAAACTCAGCTGTTTTGTTTTTTTGGTGGCAGCTGTGTGCGCTCTCTAATACACACATAAAGAGTGAGGAAAATGATAAATATGTGAGCGTTTATATTCAATATCATTCACCTCTGTTGTCACACCAAAATGCATAAATGGTGTCTTATAATCTTTGTCAACATGAAGCACGTGGATATGTTTTTTTTTCTTTAATATGAAACTATTACAATTAAAAGAAAAATTATGTTTTTTCAACCAGATCCAGTTGAAAACATAGTATTTCAGTGGAAAATAGTGATATTATACTTTTTTTTTTAAATTAGCACCACATTGTGAGTAGAGAAAAATCAAATGTTAAGATAATTTATATTAATGTTACACTCAAAGAGGCTATTATTCTACTGCAAACACAATAAGTGTAATAATAACAATGTACTGACTTTTACTTTTTCATTTTGGTTTTATTATCGTTTTACCATACTTGGTAACACTTTAGGGTCCATATAAACACCACTGATTAGATGGTTATTCCATTCTTATTAGTAGTATATGAAATATATTACACTGCTCAAAAAATTAAAGGAACACTTTGAAAACACATCAGATCTCAATGGGAAAAAAATCATGCTGGATATTTATACTGAAATGGACTGAGTAATGGGTTGAATTCAAAGTCATCCTGAAAATCAAATTTAAAAAAATGCAGCAGGCTAGTCCATTTTGCCTAAATTTCATGGCAGCATCTCAAAGTGGTATTCAGTAGTTTGTATGGCCCCCCCATGTGGTTGAAAGCATGCCTGACAACATCGGGGCATGGTCCTAATGAGACGATGGATGGTACCCTGAGGCCTCTCCCACCAACAGGGTTCCGGAGCCCGTGCCGTAATTTGAACCGTTAGGCGGGTTTTCCACCACCGAAGCACTCGGTGCTCAGCCGAAAAACGGGTTCAATTCCGGCCCCGCAAGCTAGCTGGTCTGGAACCAGGAACACGTGCCAAAAGCGGCGGAGGGGCGTGACTCAGCTGTCTCAACATCAAGTTTTCTACCATATTACATGTGTATTACATGAGAAAAGCGAAGCGATTTTCACGGCTGTGAATTAGGTTGGGCTCTAAGGCTGAACTTGCTGCTTTGTATCGGTTCATATCACAGATAAAAGGACGTCGTCTTGCTCTAATCACTGTCTGTGTTTCCCTCTGTGCTGCACACAGATGCTGCGGTAGTTTGGTTTGCACCCTAAAACGTATTTGCAGCACAAGAAAGGGGAGCGTGTTCTCCCACGTTCGGCTTCCGTGTCCAGACGAGGACCTGGCCACGCTCATATGTAAAGGAGCAGTTCACAGAAACGCGGTGGGAACGCGGGCCCGTTCTTAATCGTTTCGCCGGTTCCTTGGGATCAACACGGGAACTTGCTCCGGCTCCGGAACCTCGGCGGTGGGAAAGTAGCATGAGAGATCCCAGATTTGGACCAGGGCATCACTCCCGGACAGTCTGACAGGCAACCTGGCGGTATTGGATGCACTGAAACATAATGTCCCAGAGGTGTTCTATTGAATTTAGATCAGACAAGCGTGGGGGCCAGTCAATGGTATCAATTCCTGCATACTCTCAGGCCGGGCCTTGTGGTGCACCAGGACACACTGCACCAGATATGGTCTGACGATGGTTCCAAGGCTTTTCAGGCTAGTCAACGGCCTAGAGGTCTGTGCATCTCTCCATGGATATGCCTCGCCAGATCATCACTAATCCACTACCAAATCGATCATGATGAATGACATTACAGGCAGCATAACTTTCTCCACGGCTTCTCCAGACCCTTTCACATCTGTCACGTGTGCTCAGCATGAGCCTGCTCCCATCTGTGAAAAGCACAGGGCACCAGTGGTGGATCTGCCAATTCTGGTATTCTATGGCAAATGCCAATCGGGCTCCATATTCCCAGGCAGTGAGCACACGGCCCATCAGATGCCGTCAGGTCCTCAGGCCACCCTCATGAAGTCTGTTTCTGATTGTTTGGTCAGAGATGTTCACACCTTTGGTCTGCTGGAAGTCATTTTGTAGGGCTCTGGCAGTGCTTATCCTGTTCCTCCTTGCACCAAAAGAGCAGATACCACTCTTTCTGGGTTAAGGACCTTCTACGGCCCTGTCCAACTCTCCTAGAGCAACTGCCTGTCTCATGAAATCTCCTCCATGCTCTTGAGACTGGGTTGGGAGACAGCAAACCCTCTGGCAAAGGCACGTATTGATGTGCCATCCTGGAGGAGTTGGACTACATGTCCAGGTATCACCTCATGAGGAGGAAAAAAATGTCAGTATCCACCTGTCAAACCATTCCTGTTTTTGGGATTGTCTCGTTGCCCTTCTAGTGCACCTGTTATTAATTTCATTAACACCAAAGCAGCTGAAACTAATTAACAACCCCCTCTTCTACTTAACTGACCAGATCAATATCCCAGAAGTTTAACTGACTTGATGCTATACCATGATTAAAAAGGGTTCTTTTCATTTTTGACCAGTGATACTCTTATTGAGCAATCATATTATTCTGAATGGTCATATTCTGGTTACAACCACCAGACCACTGACTATGAGATTTCCCTCAGTGACCTAACTGCTTATTGATAGTAAGTATGGATATTTTTGTATTTGAATGAATTGAAATCTTAATAGGCTTTGTTAACTTTGGGACATAATAATCTTTTACACAGTTGTGAATGAGGACATTTACACATCCATGATTATTCTCTTGTTATGCATCGGTAATT
Source organism: Archocentrus centrarchus (assembly GCF_007364275.1). Taxonomy (NCBI): domain Eukaryota; kingdom Metazoa; phylum Chordata; class Actinopteri; order Cichliformes; family Cichlidae; genus Archocentrus; species Archocentrus centrarchus. The sequence goes on along the minus strand of NC_044353.1, from coordinate 25,190,259 downwards.
AGTGATTAGTCCAATATGCACCTTCAGTTTTTCAGTCTTTACTCAGTATTGACAATAAGTAATTAAGTGCTATACTGTATTCAGCAGCTGGCTAACTGTGTCTATCTGCTGTTTGGTGCTGAACAGGTAGTGCATATTAGGTTTAAAGAGCTTGTTCTCTGAAAAATAGCTGCCTGCTGTGAAAACAGCTAAATGATGACCTGAAACTCGCCATGATGCCTGTAAAGCTGAGGGGAGCTGCAGATTTGGGCAATAGCTTTGATAATCTGTATGTTCATCTCTGGCAGCAACCCCTTGCACAATGCCACCTTACAATGAAATTTGAGAAGAATGATAAAAAAAAATATATATATATATATATAATTGGCAGTTCTTTTAATGCTGTTTTTTTACAGCATAAGATTCCTATTTTTCCAAAATGTTGAAATATTTTTAACCAATGTCCGTGTCATCATTTCTCATAGTAAAAAAGCGAGAAGGTAAATGGTGCCTGCTGACTTTATCTGAAGTTTAATGTTTGAATGTTTTTGTACCATTAAACTCTGCAGTTTTCTTGTTATGAAAGTTTTTTTTTTCAGCCCTAAATGTTCATGATGATGCTACTGAGGGTCAGTTTCATGGTGAGAAAAAAAAAAAAGGTTCCAATATGTACTTTGAATCTCTAGGCCGCTTCATTGAGGCAAACCGTGTAATGTCCCTCCCTGCTGCTGTATACAGTCTAGGAGCTGCATTAAATGGCTGCTCCATCTTCTCAGCCTGGCTGGGCTGCTTATGAGAGGAACATAAACTACCACGCAATGTCCCATTGTCTCTGGCCACTTAGTTCCTCTCATTGTTGGAGGTTATTTTGCCCTTATGAGGGGCAGAAGGTTTTCAGTGTCAGAAGCGGGTGATTAATGACTCGCTGTGGCTCCCTCCTGCTGAAAAGTGCATACTGAGTCTAGACTAAGATTTCCCTAACCTACCACCTCCCTACCAAGGGGACATCCATTCACCAGTTGAGGAATTTTAAATCCCATAGAGGCATGTGTCCCCCTGACTTATTTAGCATATTTGTTCCTCTGACTCAGAAAACTTGATTGATTTTGAAGTGGACACTCACATTTACATCCTGCCATTCCCTCGTGATTAATCAAGTCTAATTAGCCAGACAAAGATGAGATATTACGTGCTTGAAATCAAAAGAACGACTGTAAATTGATTTTTTTTTTTTCAACCACGTGACATCTGTATTTCTTGAAGTTCCCCAACAGTAAAGATACCCAGTCGCAGTACTGAGGATGTAGAAAATGATTTATAGCATGTAGACAATGAGACAGGCCTATCTTCTGGTTGGCACCTTCGACAATCCCTCAAATCTCTTTGTATTTTGAACAAAGATGAACAGAAAACACTCCTGAATAATAAAGGCAGCATTCCTTGTATATGAGGCACATTACAAAACAGGAACAAAATAATGAATGCATTTGGGCAAGGGGGTGTTTCACATAGACACTGTGGCTTCCAACTATGGAAACCATGCAGGGAGCCACCTTTGTCTCCTGACCTTTACCATCAAACACTATTCCTGTTTCCAAATCCCTTCGAGGGCAAGAAACAACCAGACTCTGCTGGGGCCTATATGACTCAAATTATATCATTTGTCCAATTTGGTATTGTTTCATCCATGTCAGGATAATTTGCTTTGGGTTTCTCTGTAATGTCTTGGGTTTTGTCTACCCCCCTGAGAAACCTGCTATACAGTGTGTGCCCTAGATAGACTGTTTATCAAGTGCCCTGTGTTCTGTCAAGTTGACTTTCCAACCATGATGCACAGATAAAATGTACAGCTTCATTTCACTGGTAATCTCAGGAGGAATAGGCCTGTGACCGCAGCAGGAGCCTGTTTACCTGGGGTATTAATTGGGTCACAGTTAAAAGCGCGGCACAGACAGTCTCGCCGAGGATAAAGACAAGGCAGTCATCATTACTCAACACCTACTGTATAATGACAGCTTCATCTCTCCCTCAGTAGCCATCCCACTCCTAATTAATCTCATCATCTCTCCTAACAGTTGGACAGTCAGCAGCCAAACAGATTTAACATATGTTATTATCACTACTACTCTGAAATCATTTCTCTTACAAAGTGAAAAGTATATCTGTCATTCTATTTTTTTCAAGCAGCCAAGTCAGCCTGTCAAGATCACAGTTTTATCAGTGTAAATTCAGCCAATTCTACAAAACCTTCCAACCTAATTTATTTTATTTTGAGTCAAGGCAGCAATTAGTCTTCTAAATGTGTGTTCATGATCAGCCTGTATGAATCATAATTAATTTTCAGCACTAAATTGAATCATCAAAGGATATAGTATTTCATTTTTTTTCTCTTTTTTTTGTGCTACATATAAGAGCTTGAAGCTTCACAATCAGTGTCAGATTTTGACACCTGGTGGCAGAGCACTCATTAATCAACTTGTGAACTCGGTCATTTCCTGCCTCCTGGGTTCACTAGGCAAAGACAGCAGTCAGAGACAGCGCCCACCAAACGCAGTGGACTCCTTGACAGCTCCGTCTGGCTCCTCCAAATCATACAGACAACATTTCCTGTGATGACTGCAGCCAATTCACAGGAACAGGGAGAAATCAGTTGTCTATTCCATTAATAATATTGGAGTGTTGAAACATCATCTTCTGCCTCATCCTCTGCAGGCAGGGTGTCATGCTTCTCCAATTAATTGCTTGCTTGCCAAATGTATCTTTGCGCATTATCTTGTTATATCTTTTGATTGCATGTGCTTAATCCTTATCATAATTGGAGTTGCACACTGCCACTGGGCCAGTCATGTCTCATACCAAATTAGGCTTAAAATTGTTTACTGAAATATAGATACTGCTCACTTTAGCCATGAATTCCGCAGAAACCAGTGCTGGAAAATTAAAGATTAAGAATGAGAAAGAAACATAGACATACTGACATTTCGGCGGGGTATCTGTTGTTCTTTTTTCATTCTGCCAGGTGATGATTAGCTTCCACACGAAGCATTCCAGGCTCCTTGTGTGTTTTATTGGTTCTTGATTGCACATGAACAATTCTCTGGGCAAACAAATCAGCCTACTCAACCATCAGGGTACCAGTAATTCAGTGAAACTAGTCCTCCCTGGAAGTGTTTTAAGTCTCAGGCAGGGTCCAAAGTGGAATAACAATCATAACCATGAATGGGCTACATGGGTAATAGAGCACCACCTCTTCTGCTGCTTGCCATGTGAGGGTTTTGTTTTTACACAAGCTGTGAGATGTCATACTGTAAAGGCAGCAAAAGTCAAGACAGCACCTGTAGTCATTAGCAAAGCTCAAAGATGACACATTAATTCAATCAAACAGCCCGAATTTCCTACTTTATAAATATACTTGACTGTAGATGTTCACATTATTTGAAAGTGTTAGAGGCAAATATTAAGTGGACATCCAATTAGACAGCAAATGTCTTTTTTAAATATTTGTTTCTCTGGTTGTTTATGTATTCTTTGGTGATGCCTTATTAAGTATATGGGTTAATTATGGAAATTGATTAATTTAAATTTATAATTGCTATAAATCACTTTTACTCCATCCATCCATCCATCCATCCATCCATCCATCCATCCATCCATCCATCCATCCATCCATCCATCCATCCATCCACCTGGAGCTCTTCCAGGAGAACACAGAGACATTCCCAGAGATATAATCTCTTTAGCATATCCTGGGTCTACCTGGGCTTCCCTAATCACCCCCATCACTTCACACTGGGCAGCAAACTGTTCCAGCACGAGCTGCACCTAACCACTTGATAAAGACACATCATGCCTTACTGCATATTTATAAAATATTTCTGGTATCAAAATGTATCATTAAACAATTTCCACCTTACTGGTAACATCTGAGTCTAACAAAATCTAAGACCAAATGTCTTTCTGTCTTGTCCTCTGTAAGCACCTTCCTGCTGAGTTTTTTTGGTTCAGTCGCTCATTTTTGAATAAAAAAAATGTTGATTTTGTAAATCTTGGTCATTCTATGTTTCATAATGGAAGATTATGTGTGGTGTGAAACCACACACTCATTGGCTAAGGACTTGTCAATCACAGCTCAGTAATCAATGAGCGTGCAGGTTCACAGTCCAACATATTACTCGTACCAGGGAACCCAGAGGCTTCAGAACAGGACTTCAGAAATCCACTGGATGATGTCACAGTAGCTACGTCCATCTTTTATACTGTCTATGCTGAGAACACAGAAGCCATAGACAAAGACCTTCTGTGTAATGAAGTTAAACTGAATGTTAAAAACAATGAAAACTGCGCACTGCAGCCATTGTCTGTCCTTCTTCGTCTTTGTGTCGAGCTTTTCTATTGCTCCCTGTTGTGCTCAAATCATAGACGGTATAAAGTGTTTACAGGAAAATGTTTACAGAGGTCAAGACAGAAAGCCATTTTCCCATAGACCTCTGTGGGACCAGAAGTCTTCTTGCAACCTGATGGCAATTCCACAATGCCCTAATTTTTCCAATCCAGAAGCTATTTCCACCTTTGATACCGCCTCTGGTTCAAGCAAACTTTTCAATGAATAACCATTATACTTATCCATACCATCATCAGTGTCAGGCTACAAGATGTTGATTGTTTTGAAGGATGTCTCCACTGGTTGCATATATTTGATCTGAGTTGCCTACCACGAACTACACTCGAGATGTCTGAAGTGGGCAGGCTCATTTTGAAACTCTCTTTGGCCGCTGTCAGTCCAACCATATCAAACTTATCTCACGCAGAGCTTATGAAGCATGCTGTCTCATTTTTAAAAGTTAAACTCTCAAGAATAATTACTGCAGTGTTTTATTTTTAAGGTGAAGGGGCTTTGCTTATCTTTGGATAATGGATTGTAACTTGCAAAAAAAAAAGACTGCTTGTATCACTTCAGCCTCAGCTTGCGTACTGTGCATGTTAAGTCGCTGTACCAGTGTGAAGTGTGAAAATAGTTATTATTAAAGTAAGTTTGTCCACAAGACAAACTAAAGTATATTGGATCAGAAATACACAGAAAGCTCCTCTGAGGATTTTCAGTTTACTTTGGCACAATAAGAGAAGCAAAGAAGAGCAGCGATAAAGTCAAGTGAGCAGTTTTACTTAAGAGTGAAAAAAAGACTCACATAATTAGACAAAATGTTACAAAATATTAGAATTACTCTCTTCCTGAAGCACGCTGTTAACACTTGTTCTCAAAACTTTGTAGCTTTATTGACTTTATGCTATTGTATGTGTTGTTTATGCTATGTACAGTGTACCCTTTCAATATTCTTCATTAGCAGCATTTCAAAGGTGCGAGTTAAAAACTTTACAGAGGGTTGGTGCAATGTGCCCAGCTGTTGGTCCACTCTTAAGACAGTATTGCAGGTTCTTGTTCTCATCCTCTGCAGTCTCTATGGAGGTATATTGGCAGACACTGTTTGCTCTGTTAATTAAATTTCCTCTTTGCAGCAAATGAGGTCATATTCCACCATTGGTGTAATGTGTCTCTCATGTACAACAAAGAGAATGCAGAGAGTCCAGGAATCTTTACTGAAACAATCAACTATATCATTGTTTGTCTGTGGATCTATATTTTTGAGGAGCATCACCATGGTGAAATTTGATGCCACTGCTTGTGGTTTTTATTGCTTCAATTTTACAGACAGTTGGGATTAATGTCAGTCTCTATAGCTTCCAGGAAAAAAAAGGGCAATAATATAGGAGTCCTTTCCATTATTCTGTGGCTATACAGGATGAAATAATTTGTTCTTAACTCAGCTTGCAATATTATCAAGATTGTTACTTTATGCCATTTAGAATGTTGTTCATCATGATTCCTGTCATATTGACATACTTAGAGATGATCTCCAGGGTAGCTGCTAGTGCCAGAATGATTTTTTGGGCCTGCAAATAAGTATATGTTTATATGTTATTGAACATTTTTCTCAGATGAGGGTGATTTTGACATATAGTATGAGCAGGAAATGTACACACATCTGACATACACAAGCAGGGCTGGGATAGGACACTGCTGAGTGTCTTACTTGTTTGCATTGGTACATGCTGCCATAACTGAATACCACAGTAAAAGACATACTCTTGAACTGAGAAGAAATAGTTATTCCCTCTAATTGGAAATGCTCACTTCGAGTGAATAAGTTGGACTGCAAAGATAAGTTAAATAAAAGTGGCAATCCAATTAAACAGCCAGGGAAATTTCCATTTTGATATAATTTTCTGTCTTTAACCATGTCTTTTTTTTTGTTATAAAACACTGAGGCTGAAATGAAATCAAAGGCTTTTATTTACCTGTTCCTAACCATTTAAAAAACCAGGACCTGTACTATGCAGATATGACAATGTCATTTTGTTGAAAATCATTTTTGCGTGTTTTAATTAGTTATGAATTAAGCATGACAAAAAAAAAAAGAAAAAAGAAAACTATTTGGGAACTTAAAAAAAAAAAGTCCAATAAGTATAAATTTGATAAAATTTAAACAAAAACAGTTTAGTGCATTTACAATTTCTTTAACATCTTGATTAATTATGTTGTGTGGTAACTGGTTTCTCAAATAGTTTCTGAGAAGTATTTTTCTCGAGGCAGTAAAAGGCACAGACTCACTGCATATGCCAAAAGTTATAGATATAAGTGTTTTACTCATCAGTGAAGTAAGAAATGTCTCCAACACCAGTGGCAGAACACTTGATCACAGGGAAGTTCATTGATATGAATTTACATAACAATACTCCCACTGGAGACTGCTGATGCATATATGACTGGTGTAGTTGCATTGTGGATCTGCATTATGAAACAACAAAGGGTCTGACAGGGGCAAAGCAAATAATATAGAGAGGGACTTGGCAACACAATGGCAGTGTATTGTCTAATGAACAAAAGCATGAACTCCTCCTCTTAATATGAGCAAACACAAAGGCCGTAGTGCATAGATGAAGGAAAGTGGAAGACAGCAACTTTAGACAAAAACTTTTTTCAGAGTAAAGCATAAACAAAACAAAATATTGTAAGGAAAGACTTCATGTAACCCAAAATATTTCAGCCTTGCATGACAACATGCCAGTGTCATGCCATATTACATTGTATTTTCTGATAAAAGTTATCCAGAAGGGCAGTTTTGATGTTCTGTGCATTAAATATAATTCTACACTTGCAAAAAACAAAAGCATTTTCACTTTTCAGAATAAAATAGCCAACATAACAAAGGACTCTGAGCACTGTACTCTTCTGCTTTGAAATGTGCTATTGCTGCACTTAGAATAGCTCAAAAAACCACATCCCATAATTTCTGCAATAACTGGAAACAAGAGAGGATTTTCCACACCTTGTAATCTCTGATGTCACAGTGATGTGTCCCTTCATACAGAATGGGGGTGGAAAAAATGTAAAAAGGTCACAGAGAGAGCAGCCTGGGCAATTTTCTGGTCATCAGACTACATTTTCTGTCTTTGAGAATAAGGACTAATAAAAGTGTTTCCCATTCATTGACACACACACACACACACACACCCTCCCCAGGCTATATAGTTGTCCTTTGTTCTCTCACCAAATGGTGTTTAGGATCAAGATGATCGTATATGCTTTACACTGTAGTTGTATTGCTATCAAAATGTCTCCATCCAGAACCTAAATTTTAATAAATACAGTGTAATAAAATGTGTTTTACTCAACACAATGAAACATTGTGGAGTAAATATGATGAAGTAGACGTCACTTGTGTTCATTTTTTCATTGTCTTGTTTTTATTATGTAGATGTTAAAAAAAAACATAATATTTCCCTAATTGAAATTAAAGAGTGTAAAATCACTAAAATCTCCAATGTAAACATAAAAGAGTGAAAGGTGGAAATAAAACTGAGGCCTCACAGCTAGATAGGGGCCATTAAAATCTTAGCAGGATGCATGAATTAATTAGGCAATATCTTTTAAGGATCCCAAAACTTCTTAGCAATGGCTCTCATGATATATTCCACCTTAATGAATAAAGGGAATAAACATGTTTTGGTAAACCACCCTGAAAGTTAGTGCTCGGGGTTGTCACGGTGGAATTAGACTTCTGCATTAAAAAAAAAGAAATAAACAGTGAGGGCAGTTGCTGATGCATCATTTTAAATAAAATAACATTTATTTGGTGTTAGTGATTTTACAATAAATTCAGTGAGCTACTTCAGTGACTGACGTGCATCGCACCAGTTGGCCACTAATGTTTATTTAACTTGTCTGATGTACAAGTCTACGCTTGTGCAAGACTCTTGGGCTTGTGCCAGTAGTCACTTTATAGCAATGAATAAAGTATAATCCATGTCTGCCAGCATGTTTTTCAAATTTTAAAGAGAAGAATTTGGTATTTATTTGTCCCATGGATGGCATTACAGTCCAAATGAGATCCACTGTGAAGAATCACTTATACTGTCAGCACAGGCTACCTTTAATCCATGATTTTTAAACATGAAACAGAACAACACTTTAACAGTTTTTAAGTACAATTCACAAATCACAGTAATATTTAATGAGCTTTAGAAACTGACATCAAATCTAATGTTAGTTTGGGATAGTACACTGAACTGGTGTAATTAAATGTTACAGTTACTACTGCACCAAACAGAACTCATGATAAAATATATAAAAAATTATGTGATAATTTGAGGAAAAAAAAATCTTGGTTCTCTCTACAGCAGCTGAATATATACCAAGACGATTTCCTGTTGTAATGTAGTTTTTTGGTCAGGCTTACACTGAGAACACATGGAAGCTGATAGGAAGTCTCTATTAAATTTGCATTAACACATTGTGTAAATCTGCTGATGATTGCCTCACAGAGACCCCGTGGTTCAGTGTGCCATCCCCAGCCTCTGTACACTGGCCAGATGGCCACTTCAGAATGAGATTGACACAGTGTTTCAAGCTGATTTCATGCTAACTCTCTGGAGAGGGAGACAGACCATCCGCTCTGTTGGGAATCAGGATTACAAAATAGCCAATTAAAAAGGAAAGTGGTGAAATCTTGGCCTGATAAGGTGGAGATTAAATCGGTTATAGTTTATTAGGCAAAATTACTTATTAGAAACTATTCCTCTCCAAACAGATTTCCATTACCAGCCCAACTCCTTTTTATCTGCACTCTTTTATCTGATGGCTGCACTCTGTAATTATGAATCTTCCAAATAGCAATTATGACACCAATTGGACAGCATTTCCTCATACATTTCATTTATTCTCCATTATGGCCTTGAAATACCGAACATCTTGAAAATCTCCTTAGAAGAGAACAGCTGCGCCTGACCTCACTTCTACTTAGAAAACATCATTTAAATTAGGCTGAAAATTATTTAAAAGAAAAGAGATTTTGCTTAATTTCTTACCATCGAACCCTAAAAAACAATCATGTCAGATTTCTGTCCTTATTTCCCAGTATCCATCATGTGCCCACCCAGTGCCATGTGTAATTACTCCTAGAGAATGGCTGAGCAGATGCGAGGGCTGTGGGTGAGACTGAGTCAGGAGACTCCAGTCGGTCCCAGTGTCCCTGGATAACTGGTGCTTGCTCTGCTTTGGAGGCATCTGTGCAGCACCTGTGGACAGAGCAGCACCCCACCTGCTACCAAACATCAGCTGTCTATTTTTCCTCCCCTACAGCCTCTCTCCCAGGTCAGCCAGGTTCATGAGAAAGCCCACTTTAAGCTTTTCTCACCTCCCCCTCGTTCTTGAACATTAAAGAGCTCCTCGGTTGGTCTGAGGTTGGTCTGTTACCTGGGACATCCTTTGACCCTTATGCTGCTAGGCCTGCCTCCTTTAACATTGTCAGTCTCACACCATACCTGAGAGCTCAGCAGCGATTGGCCAACTGCAAAACACATAGGCAGTTTATTATACCTTCCCTCTTTGCTCAAACCAAACACTGAGCTCATATCTGAAGTATAACGCCAGATCCCTTCATTCTCTTCTAAGGACCAGGAATAGTCGCTGAATCAGATTGATATAGATTGAATTCTTACCCTGCCTATTGTGAACAACCATTTGTATTCATGAAATCAAAGTATTTACCTCTGAGATGAGCATCTACTATGTATTGGTACATATACTGGGAGCTGAAGTGTTGATAACATGAAGCAATAATACCCGATCGCATTTCCATCTCACCTTTCATCTGAGAATCCTAAAGCCCTTTACTTTGGGTGGAGATAACCAATCCGCTGCCAGTACAATGAACATGAAAGTAATTGCAGCAGGGAGATGAAGATTCATTAATTTTTTATTTATTTTTTTTTTAGAAATTAGAGCAATGTGGTCTTGACTGTGAATTTAATACCTTTACCTGCAAATACTATGGCGCATATTATTTTTTTTAGCATCCACTCAGCATGCCGCTTGCATTTTAGCTGAATATAATAATATCCATCGGGAACTAAGAAGTCTTATTCAGCTATTAAAATGAGGAGGCTTGAATTTTCATTGGATTTGGTGAAACATATTTGAAATCCAGGAATGAACACTTTAAATGGACGTCTGACTGTTGACATTTACAGATCATCATGAGGTTTAAATGGACAAAAAGTGAACAATACTGCTGCCCTGCTTTTTATATAATAAGATATTATATTACAACATTTGATGAAACTTACATATTCTTTGCAAAACAAAAAAATCTGAAAAATAGCAACTTAGCAACAAATACTGAAGTATCGGTGCTGTTGCTACACTGCATTAGGATCAGTGCTTTGGAGCTAGAGAGTTTGGCTAGTGGTTGTTGGCAGGTCTTTTAAGTTACGGTGTTTTCAGTCCACCAGGCTGTTGGCCACATTGTTTTAATCTGTTGTTGGCATATTCAGAAAAAATGCTTCAGCTGTTCTATCGGCTCAATAAAATGGCTTAATGAAAAACTGGCATTGTTTCATTGTGCCATTCATGGCATCACAACATATGCGATGCTGCTGCCTTTGGTAATTTTCATATGCATGTTCATATGTTACTCTATACAGAGAAAATAAAGAGGTGGGACTTCAGCTGTTGGATCAGAGGCTCTCAGTGCAGATATTGCACAAAGGGCTTTGATGAGGGATATTGGGAGACCCTATTTGATTTCATTAGAAGGAAAAATTAGATGAAAGTCTTGATCTCCGAGGACACTTAGCAGTGCTTCTGGCAAATTGACAGACATAATGCTGTTTGATTTGCAACTAAAACAGAACAGCTGACTAACAATAAACATATGTTACAAACAGAGCATTTGGTTAAACAAATGCATGCCTCATAGTGTTTAAAAAAAAAGAAGTGGAGTGTCACATTTCTGACAACTAACACACCGCAGTATTTATATGCATCTGTGTTGTAAAGTTTATCATGATAAAAGACATATAGTCTCCAAAACATTTAATAAAACATATATAAGCTGATAAAAATTACTGGTATTGACAAAGTTGCTATTTTGGATTTTCTGGCTTTGCATTTCTGTCATATTATTCAAAGCTATCATAGAGTTAACAAGGTTGCTTATATGTGACCATCAAACTAAACAGCATTATTCCTCAAAAAAAAAAAAAAAGAAAAATCAATAAGCATCTCCTACATATCTTTGCACTTAAACAATAATTGCAGATTCTCGTGTGCTCGGTATCACTCTGATGTGGTACATTTTTAAACTAATGGCCCATCTTATGCATAGTGATCTTTTGATGAACACAATTGTGCCTTTTTTTGCACAATTACAGCTCACATTTGCCAGACCCTGGCCTACACACAGATCTGTTTTCACATGGTGTTCTGGTCTGAGTGGCTGTCAGGGTCTTCTTTATTCATCCGTAGCTGACAATCATACTTTATTGAGAATGGAAAAGTGACGGCTAATTGATTTTACAGTGATACCGATGGAGAGACAATGAATGTGCCATCAATTCAATCCGCTATTTAATGGTTCCAATTTAGTCTGTAAATGCTCACTAAACTAATTTCACTGGGTGCGCCAATCTGAAAAGCTATCATATCTCTAATCTCCTCCTATATATTCATAAGGAAAAGGGAATTTAGCCAATTCCAAGGTGTGGAGATGATCTGTTAGTGCAGTGTAAATGTTTAGAACGCAGCAATTGAGTTCATTTATAAGGATATGAAAAGTTTTATTGGCAGGGTCAGTGAAGTGGAACTGTTGGATAATAGGCAGTTACCGAGAAGTGTTTGAAGGCTATGAAGCATAGAGATGTAGGGAATAAAATGCCGGGACATACCGTAATCGGAAGCTAAACTGAAATTCTGAAACGGCACGGCTGTTAGATTCCCACTGATAAAAGGTTCAGTGGCAGAGGCCATTGCTATTCAACCATCTATTTATTTTCCTCTGTGCAAGCTCTTCAATTTTGGCCAAAAGTGGGAGGCAGTGAGCCGCATATGCCAATGTGGTGTGAGATGGTGATGTGGATGCAATGGGCTCTATTTTTCCATCAGAGCATTTCCCAAACCCAATCATCATCGGATATGGCTTTGACTTCACAAAGAGAACAGGATGTTAATATGGCTATTCTCTCAATAAAGGGAAAATACACAGTAGTCCTTTAAAGATGAGTTCATTCAATTCACAATACAATTCAGTGCCCATCAGTGTGACCCCAATACTTCCTTTCTTTCTCCTATCATTTCCCTTCTTTTTAGCCCCATCTCCCCATTTATTTTTTCCCCCTTGGTCTTACATAAACACCAGCATACCCACATGTTTTATGTCTCCCTCCTCTCCTCTCCTTTCTATTCCTACCCTCATCCTCCTTTTCTCCAAGGTCTTGCCTTTGTTACATCTTTCCCAGAATTGCTTCCTTGTTTTTTTTTTTGTTTTTTTTGTGAGATATGTGCAATTGAGGTCAACAGCTACACTGTTTTCTTTCTTACTTCTTCGTCTTTTTTTTAATTCAGTCTCCTTTGCTTTGAGTTTCATGTAACCTGGATAGATTTCAGCAGGGACATCTCTGATCACATCCTGTCACTATGGAGAGATTCCACCCACAACCCCCTGGAGTGACATGCTTTGCGCTGTAGCAAAGACCATTCCCACCCTGCTGCTGTTTGTTTACGAGCTGCCGTTTAGACATCCATTTAGGCTATTTGAGCAGTAATGTATGTAGGCCTAAATGGATAGAATCAAGGTTTTGGAATTGATGTTTGCGTGTTTTACAAATAAAGGCCTAAAATGAGAGCCTCTGCTGAACTTTCCAGATGAATGTACAGAAAACCTGAGATGATGATTCATTGTTTTCTCTTTTTTTTTTTCTTTTTTGAAAAAACCATACATGTTAATAAAATGGTGAAGACATGTTGATTGATGTCGCAGTGGATGTGCACAGTGCAGCTAACTTCAGCAATTAGTCTACAGAAGAGTATTGCACTTCGGGATGCCCAGACAGCATTTGTCAGAGATTCCTGATCCTTTTGGAGGAAGAGGTACCCCACATGCATGCACACTCCCATGAGGACGAGACGTAAATATAGTACATATATTATTACCATAGAGACAACACTTCTGCCTGTAACTGGCCTTTCTGAATCTGTCAAACCTCCATGAAATATTGATGAAAATCCCCTTTTAGAAAACTTGTTTTTTTCCAGAGGCACCACATTTCAGTGACTGCAGATGATGATAAACAAATATATGATTTCAATAAAAAAAAAAAAAAAAAAAAAAGTGAGCACATTCAGACTGGTTTTTGCAGAATTTTTTAAGTTAAATGTTTAATCCTGCACATCTTGTAGGGTGCCTTTGGTAATTTCACTGAGGAGTAAAATCATTTCTTTATTCATAAATTAAAACTGGAATTTAATAGGCTTTTCTTTCTTTTTGAGGGACTTGATTAAAATATCCATTATGAGATCAGCTCTTTAGTTTCTGTGTTGTGGATTACTTTTATCTCGGCAGACATAAATTATGAAACTCTGCTCTGCTCTCTGAGGTTATTGCCTAAAATGTATCCTTTGTCTCATTATTTTCAGTCAGATCCCTGCAACATTTCTCCCATAGCTTTGATTTCAACCCCGATTGGTTCATTTTCTCATGATTTTAACACACATTATGATTGAATGTCCACCATTACATTTTTATTTTTAATTTATATAATTTTATTTTTCTCGCTGGGGAAGTTGGCCACTCTGATATTTGTCCAGTGTGATTTGCACAGTTTTATGGGAGCCAGTGTAACTTGGAAAGTGGCCTACAGTTTGTTGATGAGAGCGATGGCACCATGACCTGAATTAGAGGGCTGCTGTTGCCAAATACAGATGCTGCGACAGAGGCAGGGAAAATACCTTTAATCCCTGACAAACAAGCATCTTTGGCTGTGGGTGTTTTTTTGTGTTTGGTGGTGAAACCATGTGAGGGCCGGGGTTAAACAGAGGCTTCCGAGTAGCCAGGGGAGCTCAACACAGATAAGGGTGATCATGCTGAAAATGACTTAGGTAAGACCCCTATCTCTGGATACCCAGCTAGAACAAGCTTTATCAAGCCTCGTCCTGATCTGGATCTTAAAGACCAAACTGCATGAATTCCCCCAGCAGAGAGGTTATATAGTGGGGGCAATGGATGCTTAGCTTCTTTCAGAAGGAGTTCTTACCTTTTGCCAGATGGACCCTGGGACTGCCAAGTGAGGTCATCTTCAACTTACAGATCCAACTCATTTATCTACTTATTTTCTCCACATCCCTCCTGTAGAGTTTGGCACTGAAATTCATTTGGTGACCAATAATTTTAATTTTACATTTGCAATCTGTCTATGACAAGGACAATGATGCCATGTTTGATTGAAGGGGAAAATAAATAAATAAAAGCAGTGTTATTGTTGATCCCTGCTGAGATCTGGTTTTAGCTGCCTCTCCTGTAATTTCATTTCAGTTTAAAAAGATGACAGTTGCTGATTGGAGGCTTTTACTTTCCATTATATCCTCCTGCTTTACTTGAAACACATTGTATGTCAAAGCACTCTGCTCAGGTCATCTGAGTGTGTGGTGCTTAAGAGCACAAACCTCATTTTCAAATTTATTTCAATAGTGGAGAAGAGATAACAGTGTTTCAGTGAATCAAGAGTATTCCCTTTCAAATCACATCATCCAAGTCCCAACACACTTGACTCTGGATTAGAAGAACCAGATTAAAAAGCTCAATTTAATTAGAGTGAATGGATAGATCTACCACTTGAAAGAGCAATAAGTAAGGTCCCACTTATAGAGAGATATCTGCTGGCCCGCTGAGGTCTATACACCCCAGGTAAAATTGAAGATGTAATCTTTCCAGTGCAAGAATAAACTCCTCTGGCTGCCAGCCGGGGATACACAGTGCCTCATGATGTGCTTCGCTTTCCAATCACAGGTTGACGCCTTGTAGCCCTAATGTAGATCAATTATAGGGCAGAAGAGTCACTGTCACATATGATTCACAATATCAATTTCATGCTCTTGGAAACTGTTTGGCAAGTGTGCTCCCTCTTTTTACATCTGCTAACCAATCGGAAGGAAACATGTCAACGTGAAAGACAATTTAATGGTGTGACAGTTAACCAGCAACTGCAGTGTAGAGGAGATTTTCCCGGCAGTCTCTGTCTGTCATGGCCTGATATTTATTTATTTGCTGCATAGCCCCGCACAAATAAAATGTCACATCTCATTTACACGTCCCACCCTTTTGTGATGCAAAGATTCGCTTTAAATGCTAACTGAGGGGACCGCTCAGGCTGATTAAAGACCCCTCGAAGAATGCTCAAATAATACACAGCTGATGTTTATGGAGGGGACAGCAAAGATGTTTCAGCAGTGAGCAGCCACACATCATTTGCTGAATGAATTTCAGTGAATAAATACGTAAGGAACCTTGTGAAACCTGTACCTCAAAATGAGTTGACACTAATTTGATGCCTGGAAAATGTAAAGTTTATTGCTTAAAGAATTCATGAGACAGTTTGGAAAATATTTTTTGCTTTCTGGCAAAATATCACAAGAGAAGATTAAAAAATCTTATGTTTTTATTAAATATAAAGCTACGGTCGATTAGCTTAGTTTGGTTTAGCTTACCTTAGCTTATCGTAAAGACTGCAAACAGCTGAAGGAGGTACCACAGTTATTCAAATATGACAAAATATATCCACTAGAATATCTACAAGTCGTCAATGAGTATCCTGCATTTCAGTTAAAACAATTTATGAGGAAATTTTTTTCATAGAGTGCTGCAATTACAGTTAGTAAGATGTGAAGAAACAGTTACCTGCAAAGAGCAAGTTTCCTTTTTTGTTATTTTTGTTCTGGCACAAAATAAACATAATGCAAGCATGTAAGCATATTTAATAGCATGCTTTGATTCGCTAGCTGGAAAGCTTTTTTTAAACGTCATCAGAGCTCAGTTAACTGTTTTTCCCTGTTTCTAGTAGGTATTTACATTAAGCTAAGGCAAAGAGTCAAAGCCCATTTAGAAGACAGTCACTCACTGCAAAAGAAAAGAAGTGTTTTCTACAAAATGTTTCACTGTTGCTTAAACAGAAATGAATTTTTGAACAATCAGAGCTAAAAAAAAAAAAAAAAAGTCAAACAAAAATCTGTCTGCTTTTGTTTATATCTGTGCAGTTTGAACACTATTCCTAACAGACATATCATGTATTATCTCAGGAGAACCACTGAGCAACAACAAGATGTTAAGAGTATTCCCTGTGTTCGCTGTCATCGCAGACTCACATAGACAACAGAGGCCACTGATTTCTATGTGCTCGGATGAGGCCAAGCGGTTGTGCTCTCAAGAAGAGGACAAGATGCTCCCCTCATCCTTGGAGGCATAGGTTTTGAAAATAAACATGCAGTGGTGCCAAAGCCATTTCACATTCTGAAAAGGCGACAGTCCACTAATCTATGAATAGGGCTCCCAGGAACCCCAGTGACAAATGTTATCTCAGCGTGGCATAGAGGGTTCAAACCCATTCAGCCCCTGACTCACAGGCCACTGCTAAGATTATGTCACCATAATCCCTAAGCAAGCTTTTTGTTGCCTAGATGGGCAGGTGATTCTATGTGTGAGCAAAGCAGTACTGCAAGGGCAGCAAGGAGAAATTATTATTTATTCTTGGCATGACAATAGAGGTTTGGACAGTCAGAGTGTTGTCATATTGTATGTACACTGAGGTTTGGGGAGATGTAATTCCAAAGGTAAAAAAAAAAAAATACTGTAGCACATAGATTATGTTTTCATATCAGCCCGTACTTTCTACCCATATCAGTGTGGGTGTCTGGGAAGCGGAAACAAATGGTTTTTTGAGTTGATCGATAAAGTGTGTCTCTTTTTTCCCCTATCGGTGAGCAAACATTTTTGTAGTGCAGAGTGCTGAATGCTTGGACACAGTATAGTAAACAAGCAAATGGAGACAAAGAGAAGTGGAGAGATGTCAGTATAAATGGCACATACAGCCTTTGTGATCCCAAAGGGAACACAACTTTCTGGGAAAAAGGCCGTTTTAATTGATTGCTACTGACTTCTGATGACCTAAAAGCAGCTTCTTTCCTAAAAGCTTGTCTTCTCACCCCCAGTGCACCTGAAGGAAATTTCTCAGCTCACTGTGTGGGGATGTACCAAATAGCAATGCAGTTACTGGGTTATTTCAACAGCCTTATGTGATTTAATTGGGTTTGTATTGCCTTTAATTTAAATGATGATGCAGCCTTGGATGAGGTCACTCACAGGGTTGTGATTCAGTGCAAAGTAATTGAGGTTCCCTCATTTGGAGAAGGTTTGGGGAATTAATCGCTGGACGCTCAAGGACACAGAACCAAGATGTCCAGAAATAAGACAGGATTAATTGAAAATCTTAATTACTTTCTAAGGGCATAAACATCTCAATATCAATTAAAATGTGTTTCCACTGCACTTAGAGGATATGAGGTGCAGCAGTTAATTAGATGTAGAGACTGACGGGTGAGCTCACCGGTTTTCAATATAAGCCCTTCAATTGAACTGCTATGATTTAAGGGCATAAATAATGCATGCAAGGCTTTACTTTCAGTCTTTTTTGAGCATTTTTTTTTTTTTTTTTTTACCTGTTATGTGTAAATGTTCAGAGTCACTAATTCAAAGTTGAACAAAGTTGAAGGTTAGATAGATAATATAAAGCAAGGCATATTCGGGTTATAATTCAAGTTTCTTAAATTATAGAGTGCATATTAAGCAGAGTTATATGACTGAGGCCAACAGGGAAATAATATCCTCCAGCCGCTTCGCTAGTGCTGTGCGGTTGACTGAGCAGATAAAAGCTTGGGTAAAAATGGCTAGTGGATGAGGAAATGTTTTGGAGGTGTAACAGTGATTGTTATTCAAGGAACACCCTTCTGCCACAGCCGGCAGTGTGGCCCTGAGACCTGTCTGTCATTTCACTGAATTTCACACTCCCTATTTTTTCCTCGTATTTATTCATTTATCTATCATTTTTCTTAATCCCAGTTTATCTTTTGGGAATTGTTCAAGGCCCTTTGTTTCACTGTATGTTATTTCCCCCCTCCTTCTCCAGTAGCCACTGCTTTTCTGCTTCAGCTGAGAAAAGGGACCAGTCATGAGCCATTTAACCATGGGAAAGCAGGAGGGCCCCTCTAAACTGGTATTTCTGAACCAATCTAGGTAGTGTATTCGAATTGCAGAGTAACAAATGGACAGTGGAAGGGGTTTGTAATGGTGATTAGAGTCTGAAATTGGTTCAGATTTACAGTGTCAGTCAGAGATGGAGAGAGAGGAATAAGCAGTCTAAGCGGTCTAATGGATCCATCAGCTTGCTTCGGCTGCTCAGTGGGCCGAGTGGGGTCACCAGCCATCCGCAGGCACCACAAAAGCACTTCAATTTTGTTAGGAAATGTATCAATTTAACTGACTCGAGCGGCACACTGAAAACCTAATGAATCTGGACTCAATTTTCCAGCACACTGCCTCTATGAACCGGAGGAAACAATGTTGGTGGTGAAGGGGTGAAGTCAGGCCATCGCGATTGGCTGGCTCTGACTTCCCAGCCCTCGACACGACCAGTCAGGAAAACAGGGGCAGGCCTCCGTTTATCTAGCGATAGTGGCAGCACCGACTGCTGTCACTCATCTAACAATCACGTCATTAAAGGTAAATTGGCTTCTATTTCAGCGGGATGATAATGCTAATTGAGTGGCAAGACATAATACTAGGAACTGTTGTGTGCCGTTAAGAGGAGGAGGGGGACAGATTAAATGGCCATACAATAGTGGGCGTCAGGCATGGCAGATGTTGCTTTGTGCTGAGGACTGCATTGACATATCTCTTGCTTGTCAGGCCTGGGCTTTAGAAGAGACTTACAGGACAGGGGACCAGATGGTCTCATACAGGGGCTGAATAAAGCAGTTAAACAGCGGCGCAGTTTAAAGACAACTCAGCTACAAGAAATGTGCTAGTTGGTAAATAAAAAAGAGTGGGACTGCTTTATCGATCCAACTGCTGCGAACCAGACCTGATGGCCAGCTAATGAAGGGACTTAGCAGCCAGGGTCTGATCACTGCTCAGCCTCCCTTTAGTGGAGCTGTCAGGCAGGTTTTTCCTATTGGCTGCAGGACGACAACATCAGGGGCCAGCTAATAGCTGAGGTCAAGAAATACTGTTAAATGGCTTGTATTCACTTCACGGGAGTTTAGTTCTTTGATAGATAGAATCTAATGTTGCATAAGTAGATTAACTAATTCAACTGACACCCATTTTGGAGGATTACGTTGACACTTTTTAATGATACGGACACACCTTGGATGTGCATCAAGTGCATCTGTAGTTTGTAATGTGCAGGACCGCCTATGTCTATGCACTTTATACTTACTGAGCATAATATAATGCTCACTGTCAGGCTGTTATGGAGTTGAGAGGCTGCCCCTCCACTTGACCTCACCATTATGGTGAGCACTGATCTCATTTGACAAGGCCTGCTGGAGCAGCCCTCAATGTCTGACAAGTCTTTGGAGAAAATCCTCCTCAATGCGGTATTAATATTAAATGGAATGGGAGTGAAGGTCCAGTTGTAATCAGTGAGCATCAGATCCAAGGGTGTAGAGCAATAGGCTGTCGTTCCTTCTTTATTCACACTGAAGGAAGGAAATAATTGTACTGTATTATAATCAGCTGAGGTGTTTTGGGGGAAATTTCATGTTTCTGACTCAAACTTAGAGATACAATGTTTCCTACAACAAAAAAGACCCGACATGTAGAAACTGTCCAAGTGAAGGTGATTTATAGTTGAATCTCCTTTGATAATGTATTGTTTGGTCGATAGTTCCCTTTCCGCATTTGACCGACTATTATTTTTAAGACTGTTACCGCCCAAATTGCACCAAGATTGCAGCTGAAGGAAAAAGAAAATCATCGTCTTGACTATGCAATCTGTTTTGATAAGAGGAACAGACAGATTACTCATGATCTTTCCAAACCTGAATGTGATGTGGGACTTCTGGATGTTTTGCTGTCTTTTCTGTTTTTCTTCAATGAGCGCAAAACCAGAGCTTTGTTTATTTCAACAGGAACAAATATAAACAAGCAGATAGATTTGTATTGACGCCCCATGGAAAACAGAAGTTAGAGATGCTATTTTACAGGTTCGCAGTGACTATTTTATTTTTTCTCTCCTGTCCATCCCCTAGGTGTTTGACTGTGAGACATTTAATCGAGGGACTAGCAGTTTCATATCAGTAACAAAAATCAAATAATGCAAGATGATTTACTCCCCCTAGCAACTAGGGAGCGTACTCTTAGCAACCAGCCAAGCCCTGGGCTTCGGTGTAATCAGCTTGAAAATATTTCAATTATTGTGTTGATTTTAGTGGATTTGAGAGGCGGCTGGTGTGCGCCTTAGAACATCCAGCCCATGACCTGCAGAGGAAGGCATTGATTTAAACAGGTGTCAGAAAGGAAACGTAGAGGCAATTTAAATGGGAATAGGATAGCAAAGTCACTGAGCATTGTTCAGTGTATGTGTGACATCCACCCATTGCTGCCAAATCAATGCAGCTCAGTTGAAGTAAAAAAAAAATCTACTGGGAGGAATCTTCTATTTGCCATTGACCACTCGAGCAAAAAGATTGCTTTTCTTTTGTTTCCTTGTCCCTTCAATGCTTTGTGCAAAATAAAGTGAGTCTCTTTAGCACATTAAACTAATTGAAGACTAATTGATTCTGTGACTTATACAGTGACAGAAGACATAAGTAGTACAGCCCTGCCATTGTCGTTCATTACAGCTTTTAAGGTGAGTGGTTAAAGGCCAATTATACTATATTATACTATATGTCAGTCTATACAATTTGAAGATAATATAGTAAAATGACTGCATGAGGCTGGAATTTGCTGTTTGGAACTCTAAACCAAACTCAAACATTCTTCTGGTACATAACTTTTGGTCTTTTAATGTTGGGTAACCACTACTCTAACAGTGGTATTAGTTGTCAGTGCTACTGACAGTGACACGTAATGGTTTAATAGGTAATAATAATCTTTGTGATGAAGGAAACACTTTGGAGGCACTGAGCCAAATTTTCATGCTTCAGGCACAGCTCACAGGTGCTCACAGCAGAGGTGTGGTTTGACCCATGTAACTCAAGCCCTATCCATACCACCTTAATGAGTGATTCACCAAAGAGGCAAATGGTTAAATCACTCAATAGTTTTACGCTGCATGCCTTTCCTGCACTGCAATCCTCTCTCCTCTATCCTGCAACATTCACATTTCAAGTTTTCAGTATGGGGGGAAAATGTCTTTAAAAGTCTTTCTACAGTGATCATCAAAATATTTAGCATGAGCTGACAATAACCAGTGGTGGAGGAATAATTATGAAAATCCAAGTCAAAGTTCTGCATTCAAAACCTTACAGAGGAATGAGCATTATTCGCAAAGTTTATTTAATGTATCAAAAGTAAAATAACTTCTTCTGCAGAAAAAATGTCCCCTGAATTTTTTTTCTTCTGTTTTATAGGATGTTTATATTTTCATATTACCGCTGCATTAAGCTGTATCTGCATATTAATGCTGCAGATGTTTAAGACTGAGCTCATTTTAAATACTTTATAATTTGTTGGGTACTTTAATGAACAGCAATATGTCATATCCTATATTTAATTTTTGCTGCTACTTTTTGCTGCTATGTATCTAAAAATGCATGCAATAGTGAGTGTTGGAAGGTGAGCCAAGGGCAGCTTACCTATAGCTAGCATAGACTGTATATAACTCATTGGTGAAAGAATTATTTTTTTTACTTGTGGCCCCTTCTGGACAATGAGCAGATTTCATTTTTTAAAGACATATCAGTTCAGTTTTATCATTTAAACATAAGTTATATTTAGGATCTGCAAAGCGTTCCTTTGGTGTACTCGGATTTTGAAAGCTGGGCGTATGCTTGTAACTGAGCATCACTATGCAATTGCATTACTACTTTTAATTTAATAAAAACATTTTTATGACTGTGTGGTATTTGTAGAGCACTTTTTTTGCACTTACTGAGCAATCAAAGCACTTGCATATACACAGACAACTATTTCATGGATACAGTACTTTATTTATTAATTCTTGAATCTGAAACAATGATATGAAAGATGCTGAAGCAAAGTACTCTGAGTGCTTTTAATCTATCGCCCACTCAGTCACACAGTTTGGATTATAGTATCTTGCCCAGAGGACACTCTGACATCTGGACTGGAGTACAGCTGACCTTCTAAAGACTCTGAGTCATACATTAGTAAGTCTATTAGCCACATAAATAAAATATTTTATATTTTTCTGTTCTGGTGATAAATGCAATGACTTTAAAACATTAAAGATCTAAAAAAAAAAGGAAAATGTTTTAAAAATATTGCCATACAGAACTTTGTAAGCTCTGGCTGCATCTCATTTTCATCATGGCAGATTTTCTGTTTTTTTGTCTGTGTGGCAACACAGAAGCTACCAGGCTGCACCTTATGTAATCTTGCAGATAGGTGGAACATAGGCAAATGAAGAGCACATTTAATTATTGGTGCAGATTAGAATCACCTTTCAAACTAAGGAATTGGGCATGTTCTACTACGATTCATTTTGTTCATGTTTTATTCTTTGTTGGCTAAAAAAATCAAAGATTGTTACCTCGCCCACCGATCGGTGGAGCGGTTGTGATTTTGGTACAAGGACCAGTTGATTATGTTTTGGTGGTGATCCAGATCACGATCTGGATCCAGGATTTTACTGGGCGAGGTATGCATTTTACTGAGTGCCCTTCTAGTTAATTTCTATAAAAGTTAGATTTTTTTTTTATATTGCAGAGCAAAGAATTTTTTTTTTTCTGTATATATAGTGCAAGTGTCAAACTTTAACACCACAAAGTACTATAATGTTTGTTCTCTGTAGCTACAGTGATATTTTCATCTTTGAGGGGGCTTTATTTAACTAACACATATTTTTCTGGTTTCTTATGGTGACACAGTACTATACGGCAATTAAATATGTTGCACTTGTTTTGTGCTACCACTGAATTACTTGGATTTCCTGCTTGAATCAAGCACCATGTTGATAACAAAGCACCCACTGTTATAATGTGGGCATACTGTGTAGGTGTTATGTGTTATGTGAGCGTATGTGCGCTTGTGTTTTCGATGCTTAAATATCATTTCTGTTCATTTGGAAACAAAGGATAAACTGCTGTAGCTCAAAGTTATTCATGCTGAATACATAGAAGCATGTTTCCGAACAAACTGTTGTACAGTGGCTCATATGCAAACTTTAATTTCTGCAGTTTTCCATACTATTATTTCAAATAAATACAAGCAAACACCTTCTTTTATGTTTATGTTTTACTTTTCATAACAAGGCAGTGATTTATCAGTGATTTGTTTTTTACTAATGTGATAAATTATTTAATTAGTTGCCTAAGATCTTTTTTTTTTTTTAATTAACCCCACCTAGAAGTTAAGACAAATCTATCTTAAATATCCAGCTATGACTGCACTGGTGGTTGACCTCCCACAAAAATGTATTTTCAGGGGCTACACTGTATATAAACTCAGCAGACACTTTATTAGGGACGGTTTGATAGCATAGAGTTGGCCCCCTTTTTGTCTTTCTTAATTGCTCTTTGTGGCATAGATTCAACAAACATTGTTCAGAGATTTTGGTCCATTTTATCATAATAGCGTCACACAGTTGCTGCAGATTGGTCAATTGCACATTCACGATTCAAATCTCGCATTCCACCACATCCCAAAGGTGCTCTATTGGATTGAGATCTACTGAATACGGAGACCATTTGAATATAGTGAAATCATTGTCCTGTTCAAGAAACCAGTTTGAGATTATTTGAGCTTTGTGATATGGTGTGTTATCCTGCTTGAAGCAGCCATCAGTGGTCATAAAGGGATAGACATGATCAGCAGCAATAGTTGCAGCCAGTGTGGTCTTCTGCTGCTGTAGCCCATCTGCTTCAAGGTTGGATTCTGCAGCTCTGCATTCAGAGACACTCTTCTGCATATCTTAGTTGTAAAGAGTGGTTATTTGAGCTACTGCTGGCTTCCTTTCAGCTCAAAGAAGTCTGGCTATTCTCATCAAAAAGACATTTTCACCCAGAGAATTGCCGCTTGCTGGATATTTTCTCTATTTTGAACCATTCTCTGTAAACCCTAGAGATGGTTGTGTGGGAAATTCCCAGTAGATCAGGAGTTTGTGAAATACTCCGAAAAACGAAAAATGACCATGCCAACATGCAAAGTAACTTAGATCACTTTTCTTTCTTATTCTGATGCTCAGTTTGAATTTCAGCAGGTCATCTTGGCCATGTCTGCATGACTAAATGCACTGAGTTGCTGCAATGCCATTGCCTCCCCAGTCTCTTTGAGTTTTTGAAGACATTTCAGCTCTAATCCAAGTGTCTTCTTCAGTTCTAAAACCTAATGGCGGAGAGTCCCACGTATTTAATCTAATCCTGGACTAAATACTTTTTCCTATTTTGGTCTTCATTGACTTTTTCCTTTTAGTCTAGGACCATGCTTAATCCATGACTGGGAAACCGGCTGAAAAGTTTCATCCAGATAAAACCAGTGTCCTTTGATGTGGTTTCACTTTTCTCTTGTATACTGTACCTACAAGTGAGGCAGAAAACAACTACAGCGTGACAGCTCCTTACAAAACAGAACCAGCTTTGCTACCACATACCACCACGATTTGTAGCCAACCTTTTCATGGAGGAAGTGAAAAGTAAAGCTCTTGGCTCCTTCAAAGGGATATCACCTAGCCACTGGTACAGGGATGTGGATGATACCTGGGTCAAAATCAAAGCCCTTCGCTGACCACATCAACTCAGTGGATAAAAACATAAGGTTCACCAGGGAGGATGCCAAGTAAAATGGGTTACTGTTCCTGGACCGTGCTGCACTCACTGAGGACGATGGAAACACTGAAATTTACTGGAAGCCCCCGCACACAGACCAGTAGCTACTCTTTGACTACCACCACCCACTGGAACACAAACTTGAGGTGAACAGGACCCTGCAGTACCGAGCCAAAAATGTTCCCTCAAATTCAGAAAGGAAAGAAAGCTCTTAAAATATGTGGTTATCCCAACTGGGCTTTCATCAAATCACCGAAGATGTACAGGAAAGGTCAGACACCAACTAGGGAGAAAGAAAACAACAAACAGAACAACACTGTCATCCGTTATGTAGCAGGTTTGTTAGAGAAACTCAGGAGAATTTTCTCCAAGCATGACATCCCAGTGTACCCAGCCACACTCTAAGACAAAAACTGGTTCATCCAAAAGACAAAACTGCAAAGCTCAAACTAGAAGAACATAGTGTATGCTAGGCAGTGTAGCTAGGAGGGCTCAAACAGCTACATTGGAGAAACCAAAAAGCCACTCCACAAACGCATGACACAAGATAAGGGCTACCTCAACAGGACTCAGCTGTACTTCTTGCACCTAAAGGATAAAGAATGCCAATGTTCACATTTTGGACTGGGAAGACAGATGGTTTGAAAGAGGAGTAAAAGAAGCCATCTACAGTATGTCCGCTGTGAACGACCATCGCTGAAAAGAGGTGGTGGCTTATGACACCAGCTGTCAGTCACATACAACGCAGTCTTAAGATCCCTTTCCAGGCACCTCAACCAGGGTTATTATAGTTAACGAAAACGAACGAAATAACGAAAACTGAAATTGAAAAAACATTGTCGTTAACTGAAATAAATAAAAACTATAATTAAAAGGAAAAAACGATAACTAATTAAAACTGAATTGTGAGTTTACAAAACTAACTAAAACTAACTAAAATTATCGATAAACTGACTTTCATTTACTTGTTTTTTTGGGGTTTTTTTTAAGCCTTGTGGATTGATATGAAATCATTGTTTCCGCTCTCGGAGTTTAAGCTGGGAGCGCCACAGGACAACTGTGTGAGTGCGTGCGCATGTGCGTGCGCTCACCGCGCTGGTCCGCAAAGTAATGGCTGCGGTCTGCCGAGTCCCGTATGGAGGTTCTTTGAGTACAAACACCTGCACACGACCACAAGGTAATTAACACACACAATCCAGCTACACAAGCATAAATGCGGACATGAGGTCGGCAACTTCTGTAGGTTGTGTACAGAGGCCGCAAAGACCCTGCAGGTTTAATTAGCAGCATCTAACCAAGCTAGCTCCAAAACAGAAGCAGCTTCAGGTGGTGAGAACATCAGGATGCAGCTGGATTTGAGCTTTGACTCCTTCAAAGAGTTTGTTTTTGTTTAACACCACATGTAGCTGTTGTTAATCTGCTGCACTGATGCTGAAGTTTATTGTGGAGTTTATTGTAGAATTTATTGAGTTTGGGAGTTCATGTTTTTCTTTGTTTCTCCCTGATTATGCTCATGTGTGTCCTTAATATTACACAAATTTAGCATGTCTTGTGAACAGTTGGTTGTTGACTATATTTCTTTAAACTGTATCTTTTGTCAAGTTTTCATTACACAATAGTCACTTTTGCGCCTTGAATCTTGCACCTGATTAGGTATGAAAATACTAAAACTAATACTGAAACTAACTAAAACTAAGCATGAAACCAAAAATAAAAACTAATAAAAACGGGCAAAACCACTCTGAAAACTAATTAAAACTAACTGAATTAGAGAAAAAAAAGTAAAAACTAACTAAAACTAAACTATAATGTAAAATCCAAAACTATTATAACCCTGACCTCAACCCTCACTCACACCTTACGTCAGGTGACCTCAATAGATCACTTGATAGAGTGGGGCAAGGCTTCACCCAAAATCCCTAATGGTAATGAACCACTCCTTTTTCACACCTTGGCTCATGTAATGATGCACATGTACAACGATCATCTCCAAGGGGACAATCCCCACTACCTGGGACTTCAGACTGTGTGACAATGACCTGACAAGAGGCCATGCAATAATAAGAGCTCCAACTTACATCATGAATCTGCTAAAGGTTATGAGTCATGTTAAAATAGGAACAAACTGACAGCCATTGAGGATATATCATTTTGGCAATTTTAAGAAAACACTGTATTTTCTTCTGTCATATTAGCTTTTTGCAGAGTGTTTAACCACATGTTTCTTTCATTCTATTAAATCAACAGTTTACAGTGATGCAGTCAGGTCTTATTATCTAAGACAGGATTGAAACCCCTGCACAGGTGGTGTCACTCATTTAGGCTGAATGCCTTAAGACGTTGGAGAAAGAAAAAACAGCAAAGCGAAGGAGATATCAATCATGCATGAGCTTCACATTTCACACAGAAGAGGTTTAAACTACATATTTATTATTGCATAAATACTCTGCTGACCTCTCATACCTCCCAGCACAGATCTACTTAATTCAACTGGTGCAATAAGCCCAGTGAGCTGAAGTATAACTGGAGACCCACGTGGATGTGTATTTAAATTTAACCCTATCTTTTAAGGCTCGAAAACTCTCCACTGAAAACCTGCAGATGTATCCAATGTAAAAATAAATAAATAAATAAAATGGCTCTAATAAACATCAGGCAGCCACAGAATAATTTTTACAAACTCAATCACATTATTTATTTTAAAGCTATTCTTGTTGTCTTAAAGGTTTACATTATAAAAAAGAAAGAAAGAAATTGTGGTGCAGAGGTAGGATCTTGTTCTCAGAGCAGCATCTTCTGATTAAGAAATGCACTTGTGTCAGTATTATTAAAAGGAAATATAAGAAAGCTTGTCTGATTTTCTCTGAGAAAATAGGAAAACAAATATCTTGCTAAGACATGCAAGTTGCTATAAATAAAACAGTCTTTTGTCCTAAAGAGCCAACGTGTGTGCTCAACCATTTGTGGCACCTGATGAAGCTCAGTTAATCTGATGAACTGATAACTGATCTGATAACTGATGAAGTTAATCTATTAATAATTACAGAGTAGTTACTTATTAGGTGTTGGATTGGTTACACATTAAAAGAAAAATACATGGTCACAACTCTCTCTATCACTTGATTGAGAGCTCCTTCAATCACTCAGTGGGGAGGCACTGCTCTAGGCAGCTATTTTCACTGGTGTTGAAAGCCTCTTAATTTGGGCCACTGGTAGAGGGTCTCATGAAAATGCACTGAGTAATCTTAATAGGACCCCGAGGTGGAGGGGATGTTGAGGTGATACTCTACTGTTATTTGATAACAGGGAGGGGGTGTCCAGTGTGACATCTTGTCAGGGGAGACAGAATTTCTAGTAGCACCCCTGCTTGTAAAACCTTGTAAGCTTCTTTGCCTTTGCCCATATTTAAAGAAAGAAAAAAATCATTACTAGCCACCCTATGTTCGAGTAAAATAAATTAATGGCAAATGCACATAGTTTGCAGCACAGAGAGCAAACTGAAAGATCTTTGCACTTGTTCAGCCACTTAACTCTGATGAATGAAATTAGGAATCTCTGATCTGCAATTAATACAGGTCCTTTTACAATTAAAATATTGACTGTTCAAATAATAAAGCTCGGACCGATCTTTTATTTTCATCTACACGTGGCTTATTTTGCAAGCTTCAGATCTCTCTGTCTGCTTTGTGCAAACCATTATTGCTGCTGAAGCATCAAACACTTTATTTCTTGTGTTTTTTGTGGAAAAGACTGGTCAGATTATAAACCTATGAAACATTAAAACTCTGCACAAAATAAAAGCAACGTCTCTTTGTTTTATACTTTTTTTTCTACAGGAGCTTTTGCATTAATTAATTGGTTCTCAAATATTGTAAGTGCACACAGCAGAAGCCTGCTTCTTCCTGTTAGCAGTTGGCTACCTGCTGATACTGAGGAAATGAATAATCAGATACCATAAGGCATGGAGACATATTAGTGCTTTTCTTTTAGTATCGTCATCATTGTTTCTAAGATTCCACTATGCACAGTTTCTGTAGATATCTATCCTAAGGTCTATGTCAAAAACAACAATTTAAAAAAAA
Source organism: Archocentrus centrarchus (assembly GCF_007364275.1). NCBI lineage: Eukaryota > Metazoa > Chordata > Actinopteri > Cichliformes > Cichlidae > Archocentrus > Archocentrus centrarchus. The sequence continues at coordinate 25,160,805 of NC_044353.1, read as the reverse complement.
GAAAAAAGTCAAGTTAGAAAGGTGCTAATGTGTGTGATCACTTTAATCGTCTGCCAGGATCTCACTTTCAGCGGTTAGTCCATTATGATTCACACTGATGTGAGGTCTAGGTGTCAGGTGTCATAATTTAATTGTGTTGTTTTCTATTTCTCGTGGATACTTGAGGGACTGGAAAGCAGAGTAATTCAGCAGACTCCACCTCTGGTCTCTCTCGCCCCTTCTCGTTTTCTTCCTCTCTCTCTCTTCTTAATTGGAGACACTGGGGGTTCACATCATTTTTCACTTTAATCTTGACCTTAGAAGATAAACCACTGATAAAGATGAAAATCATTATCTGCCCAGAGAATTCAAGGAGTAATTTCCTTGGCTCATGTTCTATTCATTAATGGGAAAGCACTTTTAAAGTGGTGGATATCTCGAATTTGCAGACATATTATAAGATCTGTGACAGAACAGGCTGTTATAAAAAGCTGTGGTGTTGGGTCAATTATTTTTTGAAAAGCCTGCTTTTAACAAAACTTAAAAATTGCATTTGCCAACTTGATTCAACTTCTAAACAGTTGTTTGGAAAAGACTCAGCAGGTATCTTTATTAAACATGACTGAAAATCGGAAAACAGCTTGAAACATGACCACACAAGAGTCCTCTGAGAACTCAAGCTGATGAATTTGTCATATTAGATCTTCTCTGAGAAATATTTTCATCAAATACCCAGAAGATTGAAAATAATACTTCTCCGTAAGTTTAAAGAATAACAAAAGAAGAGGAAAAAAAAAACATTTGCCCTACATTTCATTAATTATGATGCTACTTAAGCTTCCTCTGAGGAAGAACAAGAGATCAACCTTTACTGTTAATTGACCATTCCCTTACTTACATCTGTTAAATCTGTTTAATTTTATTTGCTCACAGGAGAACAAAATGTTGTTTACAATGATAATAGGAGCAGATTTAACAATTTCAAACAAACAGGTCACTGCTTTTAAATAGTGCACCACCCTCCATCTGTGTTTGAGTGGGTTTCAGATAATGATCTTCAAAGTGTTGGACTAAAAATAGCAACAAAAAAAGTGGAATAAGTGCCATTAACACAGTAAGCATGCAGACAATCTAAATGTACACCACCACCCCCACTTGGTTCATGTGTGTGTTTATTTTCTGTGAGTAGCAGCAATCACTACAAAAATAAGATCCAGAATTTCTGATATATTTCATGTTTTTCATTTTACAGATTTGTCCTGAAGATTCCAGCAGGCAAACAGTTCAGCCAGAGACTGTGGTTTAGCATTTTAGCATAGCTAACATTTTAGGGTAAGGACTTACTGATTTGTTTGGTCAGCTAAACACACCGTTTTACCAAATGGTGGGTTGTAGCAAGGATTAGTTTTCCAACTCTGATATTGCATATAAAAGAAAATTATATTAAGAAATAAAAGTACATTGTATTCCACATTTCTACCTAATTTTACAGTTAGTACCATCAAATCTCTATATGCATCTGAACTTAGCATCACATCTGCTTCAGTGATGGAGAAAAAAAAATGTGTTGCACTGCAGAGGCCACTGACTGCCTTCCATCAAGGACAAAGTCACCTTTCTCTGGAGGAGAATCGAGTCCTCTGAGAGACACCGTGGCTTGTGAGTCTACAGCTAGAACTAGGTCAGCTCACCTCTTTGCTGGAAGTTATGCTATTATTTCGTTAATGTTGTCGCCATCCCAGTATCTGACTTTCCTTTTAATTGACTTGTTTGGTGTTTTCTCAAGCCACCGGTGGAAAGAAACCCACAATGAAATGTTTTTTAGCACAACAGTCTCTGTTGTAACAGGCTTCAGTAACACATTTGCTTCTGTGTACAAGATTTTTGGTGTTTGCATCAAAAGCATAGCTAAAAACACAACTAACTTTGTGAAGATTAGAAACTGTGTAATACTGTAGGTGCTGCTTTAATTATACCTTCGTTCTCTTAATCTCTCATTTTGAAAGCCCTGGCTGCTCATCGACAACAGAGAAATTAATGTTATGTCCTAAAATGTTCCTTCCTCAGGTCCTCCTCAGTTTGTCAATAATGAGTTGGGAAGGGGGGATCCTCAACCGTCCTCGGAGCTACTGATGGATACGCTCACACCTCCAAGAGGTAAACGGCATTGATTGTGTCCCACTATCACCTCTAACTTGCTTCCAGCCTCTGCACAATAAGCTCCTTCATGACTAATCACACCTATTTACAGGACTGATACAAGGCATTATTTTTTTATTTTCAGAAAGAGTGCCGGCAGCTCCTCGGCACACTGTGTCAGTATTGAAATGTTTCTGGGCTGTCACATCTCACCACTTCTTTAGCCCTAACGTAATCGACTGGACTGGCCACAGAGCCATATCATGCTCCTCTACAGAGCTCTTTTATAGTAAAATTTCAGGCCCAGTTGAACCCCATTTCCCCTGGGCCATTAAATGAAAAACTGGACCTCAAGTGGATCTCAGAGTCTGGTCCATCCCTGGGCTTACAGGCACGTTAATGACAGAAATTGTACATGTCAGTACTACCAGAGAGCCCTAGGATTAAATAATGTGCATGTAATAGTGAGATCTGAGGTCTTGGCCTTCATGTGCTAAGAACATTTGCAGTACCACTTTAATGACGAAAGGAAAGAGCCAGGTCTGAGACACTTGCCTTAGCAGACATGTCAGACCTTTCATGGGAACCATTTTTAATTGCAGCCAAAAAATGTCTATTAGTGAAGTCTCCCTTAGGCACATATTATATCCATTATAGAGGTCATACAGTTAAACTGGAATATGCCATTGACATCATTATTTTTGTTATTATTATTATTATTATCAGTAGTAGTGGTAGTGCTAGATCTGTTATGCTTACAGTAACACCTTGCAAAATTATTTTTAAAAGGAATGTTATTGGCTTTTTTTGCTGTTATTGTTGTGGCTTGTTTTTTGTGTGTGTTTTGTTTTTTGTTTTGTTTTTAATTGCACACAATTCCTCTTTTTTTTTTTCGCAAAAATATGCTCAAATCAAAAAATGTTATATATATGTTAATGTATGTATCAGGACATTTTTTTTTACTTGTTTGTCACCTTTGCATGTGAAATTTCTCAACACATTTATTATTATAAACCCTGAACAGTAAAACAAATGTTGAGAAATTCCATGACTTCGGTTCAAATTCTCACTTAGATCTTATTATTACACCCATTATCCTGGACCAACTGGGACACACAAGATAGCATTAGATCCAGTAGTGGTAGCAGATGGCCCATGGGGCATGTTTGCCAGATTTAAGACTTATAAAGAACTGACACACACAAATAAATTTGGACAGTGTTGCTTTAACATCTGAGAACACTATTTAACTCATCCCATCTCAGGAAGTTTTCACACTTCACACTTCATTAACCTCTAGGGCACAGATTCCCTGGGAAGTCGAGGCAGGAAAATGCTTGTCTTTTTCATATAAATCAGCACCAAATGGTAAGCTTCCAATGACAACATTTACATGCACACACTGTACCAGATAATAACTGATATTCTGGTTAGGGTGCAATTCAGTATGCTCTTTCTATGCACTCAAATGTCTCGATCACAAATTTCCATGAACGTACATGCATGAACATAATATTGTGCTGCCGCAAAAAGCATGCTTGCACTAATTCCAAAAAACAGCTGGAATAAAGTTTACTTGTCTGAAATAGGCATTTGCCAGCAACCAGCAGCCCAACAAGCATCTAGTTCCATTTATTTACATTTTACTTGCTGATTTTGTCCTCTGAGTTTCTCTTTGCAAACTGCAGAAGTGGCTGGGATTAGCTGTTGTTAGTAAATGTAGATCTTGTGTCAACGTATGAACAAAAAAACTTAAATCATTGCCTCAAAGGACATCATTACTTTTAAATGGATAGTAGACGCACTCACAACAGATGAAATGCCTCCTGTTTTTATTACTAACCCTTTTTACACACAAAAATATTTCTTAACATTTGCATCATGTCCATATTGAGGCTATTTATATTTGCTCTCCTTTTTCTTTGTTCTCCTTTATCTTTTCCCTCAACCCCAGCTGGTCACAGGAGATGGCTTCCCCTTCCTGATCCTGGTCCTGCTGGAGGTTTCTTCCTGTTAAAAGGGAGTTTTTCCTTCCCACAGTCACAAAATGCTTGCTCTTTGGTGATTGTCTGATTCCTGGGATTTTCTTACTGTAGGATCTTTACCTTGCATTATAAAGCACCTTGAGGCAACTGCTGTGACTGAATATTCCATTCCATTTTGTTTGGTTACTCTAAGGTTTGTCGTTTTCTCAATGCACTGAAAAAAACCCCCCAAAACCTAGCCATGGAAAGTTTAGGTATTTAATTATCTGGGTATTTAACAGCAAATACCCAGATAATGTGATAATATGGTGTTAACTGCAGGGAGTTTGTTTGTAATGTAGATTTATTATTGTTCAAAATCATACGTGTTTTTATAGAGTGTGTATCTTAAATGAGTGTTCTTGAGCCATTCCGTTGTGTGGTAAGCATCAATACAACAGTACAGATTATTGTGCAGGTTTGCATTGGTACTGATGAGACCTTGCATATTTGCAAAGCCATCATTAATACTGAATAACAGATGCAGGTATGCTGCAATCCAAAGTCTTTCACAAGGAAGGCCTAGCTCAGCAAAACAATGCCAAAACACGTTCTGAATGCAGCATGACTCTACTGTAAAAAGCAGGCTTGGTGTTAAATTGGCCTCCCTACAATCCATACCTGTTACCCACTGAAAACATTTGATGCATTGAAATGAAAAATACGACAACTTTTGAGTACCTTAAACTGTTCACTAAGCAACACTTGTAAATATAACATTTTCAAAACTATGGTAATTGATTTCCTTGAGTGACGAGCGAGTAGAACATATCTAACTTTTTTTTTGGATGATGTAGCTGTCCAGTAGCTGGGTAATCATAATTTAATGCATAACAATTACAGGAATTGTTTGTGATACAAAAATGTGTAACTATTAGTGTAGCTTGCAATACACAGTTTATCCAAACTGTAATTTTCTAGATAAAAGATGAACTGTTCATGAGCTCGGCAATATGTGTAATCTATGCTACCCTGTCGATCTGTTTATTATGTGATAGCTGCACACAAGGCAAAGTTAACTGGATAACCACATACAAAATAAATCTCTGCATATCCATTTTGAGCATACATTAGAGGGGACACATCCTGTTTTAATACTTTAAACAGCTTCTATACCAGACTGTTCTTTTCACCTTTTGCCAGTATGATGGTCTGATGATTTGTGTTTAACTATCTGTCCAGGTGGGACTTTGCTCTGATGTTTACTTCCCTTTCTTTCTTGGTTCATAGCAATGTCTTGGACAATGCTTCTGTAAGCATTTGGAAGGTGTTTATTGAACAAAAGATAGTTTCAGCCCCCCAACAGCTGAGGATGTTCCTCCTCCATGCTCTTCTACACTAAAGGCAGTCTGGTCATGATTCACATTGATCCAGTGAGAAAGATTCTGAGAAATTATGTGATTATTGAGCCATGAAACCTTATACCAGGACCTCAAGAACCAAGGCTACCTGGCTGCACTTATTTGCCCAGTGCTATGAGTTGCAACTAGTTCGTGCTTGGACAGATAAATGACTTAAGCAGATAACCGTTTTCCTCCCATCATTAGTGGGAATCACGAACCATTGCTTGTGAGTGTGGCAGATTTTGAGGTTTAGGTAGGAGAGGTAGATTGCAACATCTGAAAACATAAGTTCAATTCAATTCATTTTTATATATAAAGTACCAAATCACAACAAACAGTTGCCTCAAGGCGCTTTATATTGTAAGGTAAAGACCCTACAATGATTACAGAGAAAACCCCAACAGTCAAAATGACCCCTTATGAGCGAGCACTTGGTGACAGTGGGAAAGAAAAACTCCCTTTTAACAGGAAGAAACTTCTGGCAGACCCAGGCTCAGGGAGGCTCTGGTGCTGAGGGGAGAGAGACAGGAAAAAAGACATGCTACGGAAGAGAGCCAGAGATTAATAATAACTAATGATTAAATGCAAAGTGTCATGTCAGAACCTCGTATATGAATAAATGTATCCACCTCAAGAAAAGAATCTGTGTCAAAATGCTAAATTTCATATACAGGCAAATCTCAGGGAGCATCTTAGTAATGCCCACATCCCAGACATGCAAACAAGCAAAAAAAAAAAGGTTCTCATTTAAGCCAGAATATAATGTAATATAATGGTCTGCAATTTATAAATCCAAAAAGTTTCCCTTCCCTTAAGTTTCTTGTGTCTTGAACCATGTGGAACATGAGATGTGGTCAGTGCCAAAGGCTTGTAATATGGATATGTAGTGTCCAACCATAAAGTAATTAAATTTGCCTTTGGGACATTCTAGCCTATAGATTAAAGATGGTGTTTTACAGTTAATGAAATGAAAGTAAATTCCTTTTAATAAGAAAAGTCAATAAATGTCTTCATCTGCATTCCACCTGTGCAGTGGTTTCAGACCCAGCCATGTTTGTTGTTGCTGTCTGGGTGTTTGGCTGGAGATGACTATGTATCAGTTTATGTTTGAGAGTAGGGATCTCCTAAAAGGATGCTATTTTCTGATGTCTTTATATGTTAAACCCCTTTTTAGACTACTACACCTAGCCCAAGTGTGAAGATTCCTATTTTTTATTTTTAAACTATATATATATATATATATATATATATATATATATATATATATATATATATATATATATATATATATATATATATATATATATATATATATATATATATATTTCTCTCTCCAAAAAAGCACCTCAAGCAAAAACAATTGAAGTGCTCCAGCTCAAATATACAACAACATTGCTGCTTTGTTTACTGCTCAATCCAGAGTGCTGACATGATCAGTGTCTCATTCCCACCAGAGCACTTGAGCAAATGTACACTTACCTACATCTTTACTGTGCTAACTGCTACTAAACAGTGAAATCTTTCGTGAACCCCAGTTGTGTGCATATGTCACAGCAGCACGATGATTGGCTCACATTTCCAGGTTCACTTACTGATTGGATCTCGAGGATTGGACAACTGCTAACTTTAGCATTATAGAAATCTCCCATAGATTGCTCGTCAGCATTATGTGAGTGCCATTCTTTCTTATAATGTCTCATGCTTTACATTTTACCATCTTCATGTTCCTGTTTAGCTCAATGGTGGTACATTGAAATCAGCTCCATCTTTATGCACTTCTAAAAGTTCTGTTCTGCAATGCAGACATTTTTTTCCTCAGTCAACAGTTCTCATGAATCATGGGGAAATGAAGGCTGTCTGCATTACTGTACAGGCTATAAATGTAGCCACTGATCTTTTTGGAGGGTATAAAGCATCCTATTTGTTACCAAGATGGCTCTCTCATAAATCTAGCAGTGCACTTCAGCCTGTTTTCTGGTTGGTTGAAATTTGGCACTTTTAATGTTATAAAGGTCTCTTTTCATCATGAAGCGAAGGTCTTCTCATGTGTCATGCATTTTGTCTCCTGCCTCGTTGAACTGCTGTTTCAAGAGCCTGAGCGCCTGCCTCAGCTGGCTAATCATAGCTACTGGTCATCACATACTATACCAAACCTTTTAAGAAGCAAGGCTGATTGCTGTTATAGCCTGGAGTTTTTTTTTTTTTTTTTTTTTCACTGTCACCCTTCCCTCTTGGATCAAGGATTGCTTTCACATCTTGTTAAACTAGAGCCAGTGCTAAGTGACAGCCTAACTCCGCCTACATCTTGTACATTGCTTTGGCGTAGCCACTAGCACATGGTGGATCTGGTGATTATGCACTGACCCCTTGATCCAGCAGGTCCTGTATCTCACCATAAGGACATTTTTTTTAAGTCATCCAGCTTCATCAAACATTTCATGAAATTACTGTCAGTCTTGTGTGTTGTTATCATTCTTTCTTTCTTTCTTTTAAATCCTGCAATCCTGTTTCCTACAGATTTCATTTATATACATCTATTGCAAGACTTCAGGACAGATTGATTTCAGGAGAGGTTTCTGTCCTGATCACAGCCTTAAGCTAACCTTTAATAAGTTATTGCAGATTGATTGCTGTTAAATCTGGAATAACTGTTTTTCTTTGAAGTAAAGTGCCAAGCTGTGAAATTCAGTGTTTGTGGATTCTTTGCTACACATGCTAAACTTGTACTGAACAGTCGGCTGCCAGACCCTATACAGTACAGCTATGGTAATGTCCAGAGTAATAATCAGGTAATAATCAGCTCAAACTTTGCCATAATTGTCAGTACACATTTCCCAAGTGAGGCAGTTTTAGCTGTATTGTCCAAAGCACCAGCTAAGATGGTATAATTATCCTTCCACTAACAGGTAAGAGTTTATTTATTAGCATATGACAGCAAAGAAGGTCAAAGTTTTTTGTCATGTCAGCTTTTTTTTTTTGGCCAGTGCTATCATCTTGCACGTTGAGGTGGTAAACTTGTTAAACAGTTGGTTATATGGTGTACATCGGGCACTTAAAAAGCAACATTATTACCCATTTGTTAATACTTCAATGCAGTTGGACTGGAGTGTCATATATTATCATTCTATAATAACACTTTAAGTGAAGAGGCTAGCTGAAGGATATTAGAATGTTCCAAGCACATTACATGCTCATGAGCTACAGTCTGCCAATTAGCCTACATACTGTAAATATAGAACTGGAGCCAAATAGAGAACAAGAATTTCATATTAAATGTTTTGACTGTATTTTTTTTTCATGAATCGGACCAGCAAAGAAGGTGATAATTGGTATGTATAGATGTATACAGAGATAGATATGTTACCATATTGGTTTACCCATTTTTCTTTTCTTTTTTTTGGAAACGCATCAACATTTTCAAAGATCACAATATATTATAAATATATTATACATATTACTCATATGTTGGCAGCGTGTTTCAAATAACACAAACTGTCAATATGATTTTTGTAGACATGTTTTTAATCAAAATAGAAAATGTTGCTTGGTATTATTGTCACACCCTTTGTAACCTTTGTTAACTATATATATATATATATATGCATGTGCAACATTGGACTAGGCTGTCGGCTCATGTTGCTCATTCAAATATAACTTTTATTCACAGTGTGAATAAATGCTATGTCATGTAATTAATGCTCATAGTTCTTTGCTCAGTTAGAGGAAAAAAATAGCAGCAGTTAGTTTGCAAAATGTGGTGTGTGTGTGTGTGTGTGTGTGTGTGTGTGTGTGTGTGTGTGTGTGTGTGTGTGTGTGTGTGTGTGTGTGTGTGTGTGTGTGTGTGTGTGTATTATGCTTTCACTGCCAAATTAAAAAATAAATAAAAATGTACTGTGACCCATTCTTTCCTTGTCTACAAACTTTACAGTACCACGGCTGCCCTAAAAAAGGGTTTGGATATGTTCTCTTGTTTTAGGCCCACATACTCACCTAGGAGCCAAGTCAGTACATACACACGCCTGTTTAGAAAAATTGCATCAGATTTCAAAAATTGGCCCTCAGTATTAAGCCTGAGAAATACTGTAGGAGAAATGTCAAAGTACTGTCAAACACGCTTGGTTGTCTTGTATCAAACATTTTGATACATGATAAATTTAACTTGGTCTTTTGAGCAGAAGACACTGTCACAGCTCAAAACACAAAGGCATGTTAGAAGCATGTCTGCTATAGCAGTCATATAAATCCTTGTTAAACTACCATTATCTATGTTTCCTAATATTTTCTTTGTCGTATGCATTGTTAGGTTGTGTAATCCAAAAGCACAATTCAGGCCCCTTCAGATAATGAGGCCAGACAGATAGCAACAGGTGTGACTACTCTGAAAAGGCTCCTGTCACCTCTCACATACCAGGATTCAAGTGCTCTTATTGTGAAGAGGAGTCTAATATCTAATCCTTCCCTGCAGCCATTTCAAGACAATATGCTCTCATAATGTAGAAATATGCAACATTTAATGAGAAAGACATAAAAAAAAATGGAAAGAAGGAAATTTTGTGTTATTAGACTTAAGAAAACTGTCGCCCGCCCATCTCATTCTTCACTTTTGTCTAAAAAAATGATCATTTTAGCTGTTTCATTTGTCACTACGAAGAGATTAATTTACGTTATTGTGTTTGCTATAGCAGAACTTGTCAGCGATGCACATTAAAGGTTATATTTTGTGTTTTGCAAATATTTCCATCCTCCCACATTTACAGTGCATGAGAAACAAAACACACTGTGAAAAAAAGGAAAGTCGTGTAAATACAACGAATGATCAGGAGTAGGAGACGTGTTGAGGATGTGAAATGCCTGTTTGCAGAGTGATATACTAGTATTTTTTTTTTATTGTTATTATTGAGGAAGGTCATATGGATTAAATACTTAACCAGAAAACTTCATGTATTAATTAGCTCCTCATTTGTCTTTTACAAACAATAAAAAATAAATATATGCCTGCTCATAGCTCACCACAGACCGGTATTCCACCATGCATATTTTTTACACATTTTATTTAATTGCTTGTTTGTTTGTTTGTTTGTTTTTAAAAATCCACCTATTAAAATCAACTAACAAAAGTATGTAATAACTTTTGGCTTAGTGAAATATACCTTTAGTACTTTTTGACTGTATTGTGTGAAAATCATCAAGCCCTACAAAAAAAAAAAATACTTGAATTTATGCAAATGAGAGAGAAAAAATGTGCACGTTTAAATGGGTCGATGAGCAAAGACTCTTAGCAAAACCGTAAAGCATTTTTTTTTTAATTCGCCAAAAATTGAGTTTTCACGTGAACACAGAAATCTGAGTCGAAGTGTTATTAACAAAATTTTGATTAAAGGGTTGTTTTTTTTTTTTCCGCGAAATACTCAGCCATAATTAAAATTATTTTAAGGGTTGTCCAGAAATCAATGCAGATGGTAATTTCAGGCTTATCCCAGGTATGCACAGGAAAGATAAGAATGATTAAATCCGACGGCGCATTAATGAGTATGAGATGTAAAATAATCCTTAAAGGCATGGCAGAGTTGCTGCAGGAGAAGCCAAATGTCAAGTGCCATTTTATTTTATGGAGGATCCTTTTTAAAGGGACACGGTTTTTTCTTATCCAAACTGAGCCTTCAGAGTCTCTAAGATCTCATGCAGGAACACAAAGCGCACAAGAGTAGCCTGTACTGACAGATGGATTTGTGGGGGAAACACCATTGTCCACTGGAGTTGATTTGAGCATGAAAATTGTAAATCCTTCCCCGTCAGTGTCATTGGAAAATATATTTGAGCAATAGTGCAGCATCCAAAAAAAAAAACATATCACATACTCAACATGATATATTGTGTGAAAGTGTCTTGTTGCAGTGTAAAAAATATTAAATAAAATTCAAAGCGCAAAATAGTAGTTTCTACAAGACAACCCCCCCCCCCCCCCCCCCCCCCCCACACACACACACACACACACACATACACATACACACACACCCACACCCACACCCACACACACACAAGTCTATATTTAATTCTGTGCACTAAAAGATCATCAGTTAAATAAATTTGTGTCTTGTGACTTAGTTTACTTGGATATATTATAGCAAATAAACCGATAAGTCGTCTGTGATGGAGGCTGGTATAAAAACATGTGGATAGTTATTTAGCTTGGAAATGAGAGGCTTATTTCTGAAGACGCTGATTTAGTCTGCAGCTCGAATGCTGCAAATGAGACTCTTAATATCTCGGCCATAATTAATTGCGCAAATTTGTTTCTATTAAATAAAACTAACACATACTGAGAAAACTCTATTAGCCTTAATTAAGCTTGATATCCTAATTTAGGAAATGTGTGGCTGAAAACAAGCCGTTTTGGTAGATTTTTTTCTCTGTCTTTCTCCGATATGAAAAGCCTACCAGCTTTCTGCCTTTGGGCTGCTTTTCCTCCTTTGAGAGTTGGAAATGAGAAATGGAAATGGAAATACCAGGAGGTGCTAAATTAGCTGCCTGATCTGCACTTATTGCCGCATACAGGCCCCTATTACTTTGCCAATCTGTGCCTCTCTTTTAGCATTCCGGGCATGGAGAAGCTTCGAGATAGCAGATTTATCAAATGGGAAAATGAATGCATGATGATCAGTTAAATTGAAAATCAGCGTCTGCATGACAGCCCGACCTGACACCTCCGTAATTAGAAAGAAAAATGATGGCGTCCGATGCATAATAGAGCAAAAACAATTTACACTCTCCCATAATGATCCGGCGTTCAAATTGAAAATTTCTCCGGGTATAAATTGAATTCATAAAGTATGATTCATGGACGACACATCTCCTGGAGGCTGCCTGGGCATATCGATTGATAGTTTGTCTTGAATCATGCAGCGTGCAGCTCTCAGGCAAGAAAAGCTTAACTACTTAAGCAAATCGCTAATTTCACCTTAAGGCCACCAATGTGCAGCCAGCGATACTCCTATTCAGTGTGCTAATGAATTATGGATGAACTGGGCATACGTCCCAAATAGCCTCAGAGTAGCATGGAAAAATACACACCGAAGAATCTTAGGGGTTATTTCAAATTGGCCTCGGTTATCCCACAATTTAGTGCATAAACCTCGGTTTCTTACCAAATGGCAACGGTTGCAATTTGGTCTTTTCTGTCTGGATTTGTGTCAGAGTTTATAACGGAAACAGACAAAATGTAATCCATTATGCATTATACAATAATATTGCAAAACTCCCTTCAAAACTAGGATTAAATGTGGAGACTGGTGTAAGCACACTATAAAATAAATTAATAATAAAAAGAAGAAACACAAAGTCGATGCGGAATCTATCATCTGAGCACTATAAAGACCACGCAGAGATACACCTCTAACCCAGGCCTAATCTCGTGCATGTTCACCGCGTGTGCCATGTAGGCTGCGCCTGCCCCTGCCCCCCACCAACCTAATAAGACATTGCTTCCTAGAGCAAACAGCTGCATGGGTTGAAATTTATGTAAATATTTTGAAAGGGACACTGGCTCAGAAATTCATTTGCGCCGGCTCAGATGTAAAGCTCACCCCTCTTATTTTCAATTTATTTGCAAATCAAGACCCAAAGAGAACACTAAAGGGCTTGTGGCTCTTAACAGTGAACCAGCAACTCTACATATGACTGGACAAGATTTATTTTTTGTTGTAGTTTTGTCTAAAGATTTTTTTTTTTTTTTTTTAATGTTGCTACACAGTCGCCTCGACATTTCTTCCTTGGGTCGTCTTGATATTGTGGTCAACACTGCTAATATTGCAAAAGGGAGCAGATGTCCCAGATCCTGCACGGCTTCCCTGGGGAACCCCAACCCTATTAGAACAAATGTGTTCTGCTATTGTAAATAGGCACGTTTGCCTCAGCCCGTCCTATTACAGCCGACGCATGATCAATAGGCTGATAACACAGAAACATCAATGTAAAGCGACAGAACAATGAGGGATATCATCGAACATCTATCTTAATATAGCCCTGCTACAAGGGGCCCTGACAAAGTGGGGAGAGAGAGATAGAAGAAGAAGGGGAGAGAAAAAAAAAAAAAAAGCTCATGAAAATGCCTCCCCACGAATCCCCATCTTCTATCCAATATGCACAAACACACACACTCCCAGCTGCCGGGGCTATTATTTTCCTATTTCAATTTGACACCCAGGCCTTTTCATGCTAATTCTATTATTCTTGGAAGTTTATGTGATTTCATATCACTAGAAATCGGTAATGTATTATAACCCCCTTTGAGCTAAAATAAACTGAATCCCCCTGCAGTAGCCACCGGGAAAATAATTACTTTCATATCAAAACTCTGCAGGAGTCGAGCGGGTCCTTTTCGCCTCAGGCTCGTAACCTCATTTCAGTGGGGGCTTATAGATGAATAAATTTGTTAAGGCAATATACAAAGTACAACATGAGATTTCTTAAGAAAGCCCTTCCTACTGTAGTCCTGTACTGGATGTGCTGCTATTTAAGGTCTCACACGGTTTGAGGTGCTTGTATACAATAGATTTATTTAAGAAAAACCTTACATATATAAATAGTATAATACCTTTCTTACAGCTCTTGAGGATTTTTGTTGGTATCGTGGTCTTGTGTTGTTGTTGTTGTTTTTTTTTTTTTTTTGACAAGTTATCACACATTAAAGGATATCTAGAGACTCCCGATTCGCACACACATACACACTCGCAGAGTGAGAGAGACAATGAGAGGAGGGAGAGAGAGAGAGAGCACATCGTCAAAATATCAGCAGGGGGGAAACCTAGAGATTAGATGCAAAGATGTAGATTCTGGTTAACCTTTGGCCTAATGACAGGTGTCGTTTAGGGGCTATTTCAGTATGGGTCTACTTTTTTTTTTTTTTAATATACCCCCCCTCCCCACTCATTTATTCCATGTCGACATCTTCTTTAGAGTCTGTCTTTGTTTCTGCAGGACAGTCACTGAGGACAGACTCGGAATTGGGGTGATCCTTGTTCTCTAAATGCTCTTTTTTGCCCGCATCCACAGACTCAACGAGTTGTGAACTGTGTTCGTGAGCGAAAGTCGAATCGCTGCAAATAACAGAGGTCTGAGTACTTTTGCCAGTGGAAAAGGCGGCCCTGGAAGGGCTCGTGTGAGGTGAATTTGTCTTTGCCTCTGATCCCACCTGTGCCCTTGGTGTGGTTTCTGCAGAGTCCGGCGAGCTGCTGGTACATCCCGCAGAGCTCGCAGAGAAGCTACAGCGGACGTGAGGCTGGTTTCTGTCCGCCGGCGTGTCACTGTCAGAGTTTACTGCTGTTGTTGTCTTCAGGGCAGTTTGTGGAACAATGAATCCAAGCGGCTGTGTGATGGGATAGAGCAGGAAGTGTCCCTTCCCTATCAAAGGCCGTGAGGAGGGTAAGGCCGCGGGGTTGCGTCTCGGTCTGTGGTCCGAAAGGAGGCTTTCGACGCTAAAAGGGTTGAGTTTCTGCATGCTGGAGGCTCTGTTATTGTTGGAGCACAGGCTTGAACCGTGGCTGGGGTCGGGCGAGTCCAGATCGGATTCGACAGCGTCCCTGTCCAAGTGTCTTTGGTTGTGGTTTTGGCTCTGGAGAGGGTGAGGTGTTTGGTCGCAGCTCGATTGCGTTTGATTTGACCCCACAGAGTCAAAAGGTGGGCCTGTGTTGTGGTCACTGTCGGTCACATGCGACACCCCGCTGTCGCTGTCTGATCCCGGGGTGTGAAATAAATCCCCAGAAGCAAGCTTGTTCTGGGACTTCAGCAGCCGCCGTTCCTGCTTTCGTTTCTTCTTCTCCAGCCTGCTCAGCTCTCTCCGGGCGATCTCCTCCGGGTCCATGGGCTCCCCGCTGCAGGTGGTGGGGTGTGCGTTGTGGGCAGGTCGACCTGGACCTTTCTTTGTGTTCTCCTTTTTCCTCCATTTGGCTCTGCGATTTTGAAACCATACCTGCGGAGAAAAGAAAGGTGAACATGTGTGTAATGAGCACGTCTGTCACTGCAAAAGGGAAGTTAATTAGGCCCAAAATTGCCGGTGTGTTAACAATATGGTAATTAAACAAGTAGGTTATGTCTCGTTCTTGCTGTTTTCTACGCAACGCTTTAATTGGGCCTTTGATTAAATCCAAGCAGTCTAAAAAAGATGTGGTTTTACCTGATAACTGAAGTTTAGGTCATTGGAAGACTTGCTAAGTAATATTTTTTACAAGGTAAACTCTGGCATAAAATCAAACTTTGCAACCTTCCACTTTGCTGTTATTAAAAATGTTACCAATAAAACTTATTGCTATACTATATTAAAATACTGTGTAACTGACAAATGTAAGCTAAAGTTCCCAACAAAACAATGATCTAAAATGTTAGCATTTTTTTTTAAATAAAGCTTTTATTTAAAAAATTATTTATGTACTAACACTACACTACGAAATGCCAGACAATACACATTCATATAGTGGGATATTTTATTTATTACAGAAATAAATTGCTAGATATAATATAGCTTATATAATCTCCAAAAATTGCACCATGCTGCTGAAAGACTGACTTACACTTTTTGTCTGTTTATAGTTTAAAATTGAAAACCATGCCATAGATAAATAAAAAGTAAACAAAGAGATAGCATAGAGATAGAGCTCACAATCACGACTCAAATTAATAAAGTAAATAATTATGAATTTACCTGAACCCTTGATTCTATCAAGTCCAACCGCAGAGCCAGTGCTTCCCTCATGAACACGTCCGGATAGTGACTCTCATTAAAAGCCTTTTCTAATTCCTCCAGCTGCCAACCAGTGAAATTTGTACGAGTTCTTCGCCTCTTGCAGCCAGGGCTATCTTTGTCTGGGTCTCCCGAGTCTGACAGCAGAATGAGAATAAATGTAAACAAAGCATGAGTATTTTTATTTATTTATTTATTTTAATTACCAAATTTTAGCATATTTTAACAGCATTTATATCATGCACAGGTAAAGCATTTTGCAAAGTTTAGACGCGAAAAGGATGGTCTCGTTGGGAAATTTTGCAGTAATTCACACGTGTGTGTTGCAGCTTCCATGCAATTCTTTCTAAAACAAAAGGAAAGCTTCAAATGCTAACACAAGCATTCCCCTGCTCTAGTAATTACTGACTGACAGAAACATTGTTTTCCTTGGATGCATCTTCAGCTTTCGATGAATGAAATGAAGTCGGGGGCGAAGAATACAAATCTGTCTATGTGTGACGTTTTTGCTC
This sequence comes from Archocentrus centrarchus, assembly GCF_007364275.1. Taxonomy (NCBI): domain Eukaryota; kingdom Metazoa; phylum Chordata; class Actinopteri; order Cichliformes; family Cichlidae; genus Archocentrus; species Archocentrus centrarchus. The sequence continues at coordinate 25,144,073 of NC_044353.1, read as the reverse complement.
GCCTTTTAAACACGCGATAAAGAGGACAACTTGTATCGCAATATCCTGTTTTTGTCTTTGTGCAACAAGCCAGCATTGACGGGAGGTTATTGTGTGCTGTATAATGTGGCTTACCTGTCAGTTTGTACTGCTGATTATCTCCATTCATCCCGCACCCCGAAGACAAGAGGGGGTTGGAATTACCCACTGAAGCCGTGCACGAACCATTAAGTAATCCGTCTATTGAGAAAGGAACCGCGGACGCAGATTGAAGTTGATGCCCGGCTAATTCGTAAACGTGATGGTGGCTCAGATGGTACGGGAAGCCCACCATCCCGCCGAGAGAGCCTCCGAACTGGGCGTGAGGTGGATCCAGTATCCTGCTGTCCATCATCCCGCAGGCAAAAGGAAACGACGTCTGGAGGCCGGTGATGGGAATTTAAAAAGCATGCAGTGAGTGTGGCCAACGAGTAGGGGACATGATGTGAAGGGAGCGATGAGCTGTACTTTATCCACATGAACCTCCCAATAATTAGCCCAGGCTCTGGGAATATGGGACCCAATGAAAAGCGGTAATGGACTCTGACGTCAGAGACGCGCTCTGCAAACGCTCCCCGTATCGATTGCTAATTAAAGCTGACATCCACCTCAATAAACAATATCAGAGCTGTCACAACAAGACAGGAGGGCTTTGATAAGAACTACATCGCAACTACACGGGGGACCCACCGGGAGGAAGGGCTCACTGAATGCCGGGAAGAAAAGGCTACAGACGGATAGATTAGGCCACGGGCTCGATCCCGGACTTTTTGTTTACTAGAGGACCTGCATATACATAAATATTAGACTCGATTAAATAATAATAATAGTTTTTATCAAGCTAAGCTAAAATATGTTTGGTGATTTTTTTTGACTCATTGTTTCTATTTTTTTTTTTTTTTTAATTTTTTTTTCTTTTTTGCATGTATGAAGTGGATAAGATAGGAGAAAGGTGAGACCTATATATTAGTACATTTTAAAAGAGCCTTTTTCTGCTGACTGTGGGGTCCCCACATTGTCCCCAAACCCCACTTTGGAAACCACTGAGTTAAGATGAAGATAGTTATGGATCATCATTTAAATGCACTAAACCTTTTATACTCAGACAGGTCACGTGCAGGGCGTAAAAACAAACAGGATGATTGCTGAAATATGGGCGTATTTAAAGGATAGCTGAAAGCACCAAGTAAAAGTCAACTGATAATACTTTTACTGTTACAAGGCGAAAGCTTCGACTACGACCAAGGTTATATGGATAAAATATATGACCATATAAAGAGAAACGTCAGCTGCTGGAGATCACTGCTAAACAACAAAGACACAGAATTTAAAAAAGAAGAGAAAAGAATGCCATTCCCATATGTGCACTATACAAACATACACAACATTTCATGTCAGGAAACAAAAATGGAAAGCTCCCCTGCTTGTGCAACCTGGCACTCAATATGTGACTAGCCTAAATCCTATCTGCTCATTAGGTTTTCAAATAATTAATTCGACTTTATTTATCCCAAGTCTGGCGCTGTCATAATGTTAATCAGAGTTGAAATTTCGCACCCCACTCATTCCCTGACCCTTGGCACCCGGATTGGCATGTTGTAATAACCTGAATCTCTCAACAGAAGCTGCGATAATTGTTACCCTATTAGCATGCAAATTGTTTAATTAATATTATTATGAGGAAGTATATAATCCGCTCGTCACTTGACCCCCAAGCCCAAATAACAACCCTCTGTATTTCAGTGTGTAGCTCTACATTTTAATGAACTCCTCAGAAATGATCTCGCCCATTTATCCATCTTCCTTTTTAGCAGCGGTGGGCTTGTCTTTGAAGCGCTCTCTCTTTGTATTTTAACTTTAATTTTAACGCACATGGACAAGATCTTATGAATAATTCCTCCCCGCTCATTCCTTTTTTTGAACATCTAAAATTCAATAATTGCTTTTCGTCAATTCCAAGCATATATATAGGAGGTCCCCCCCACCAAGTCGGGCGCACACGGGAGCTCAATGAAAAGCAGCCCTTGACACAGTCTCCAGAGACATTGCATTCAAATCCGTTTTTCTACAACGGGTGACATTGTCAGATTCTAGCTTTAATTAACCCGATAATAAGGCGAACAAGGCCAGCATTCAGCCGCGACGCTGCCCTGCCTTGTTACCTTTTTTTTATAACTGGACCTTTTGGCAGCTGTTCAGAGGGAGAGAAAAAAAAAAGAAAATATTGTTTCTTTTCCTGATTTATATGTCCAAGTCGTTTGTTGCAGCAGGACACAACATCTTTATTGCATTTATGTATTGTTGATCTGAATCAATAAGTGCACAGGGCCTATAAACTAATTGATTAACTCTCTAACCAAGAAGATAAATTCCACGACAAGTAAATAGAGGAGGCTGACAGATGCACACTAATACAATTTCAGCAGCTTCCTTTCAAAAAAATGGTTGTAAATTATAGCACTTTACGAGCCTAAGATGTGCACCTACACAAAATAATGTAGAAAACAGCTTGCCCTGTCTAAAGCAGCTCAACATTATCATTATATTATGACATTTACCTGCTGCTTGATATTTCCCTGTGCCTTACTCTTTTCTCACTTTAAGGCTTAGCCTCTCTCCTTATGCTCAGATTCAATGATAAAAGGCCTCTCCATCCCTTAGTAATACATTTAAATTCATTCTTAAGACTCATAACAGTATAGTAACACATACTGCCCTGACAGTGTGTTATATCACTGATGAGATGATGTTTTTCCTCTGTTATATGAGCACCATATACTCGGAGCTGTGCACACTTTATAGTTTTATTCTACTACACATATTTAAATCATTTATAGGAGTGTTAAATGTTGTTCTATTCTCTTAGGGGTGCTCTTAAGGTAGCTGCTATAGGCTGTAAATCAACTGCTCACCACAGTGATGAATTAGATGAAGAAAAACAGCAGTGGCACTGCTAAACTCCCCTTAGTACACAAAATTCCCATGCCCACTCATTCATTTATTACTCACACTCTAATCAAGGGGTCAACAGACCAAATAATCAGCCTATAGGAACTCAGACGCATATTTGCCTAGAGTTTTATAGCCATCAAAATGATTATTGCTATTATTTTAAACTAAATAAACTGAAGTTAACTTTGTGTGCTTGTGCTTTATCTTCATTCCCCTAAATAAGTCTCTTTAATGCCAACTTTGTGTGTTGCTTGTGTGTTTAGCTGAGTATCCTATAAGGGGCTTTTGCGGCTGCCCACTCCCCTGACTCCAGATAACCAGATAACTGAAATTCATAGGTTTGCCAACTTAATATAGGTGTTCAAATGATACACCCCAACACCCCTCCCCCTCAAAAAAAAAAAAAAAAAAAAAAAGACAGAGGCCTTATCAACATGCCCATCCAACACTGATGCCTACTTTAGTAGCAGAGAATCAAATTCATTTTTAATTAGGCAGGCAAATTAATAGGCAGCAGTTTAGGAGTTTAATTACTCAATTAACTTCACGCACGTTAATTTTTAACTATCTAAATTAGGTTGCACATTATTCGATTTGATGATAATTATAGAATTAAATCTAAATTAATTGTTTTGGATGATTTGGATGAACTAGATGCAATTCCAATTAAACAGCAGGAAAAAAGCTGGTTGCCATTTTAAGCTCGCAAATCCTTTGATTCGATTTTAAGCAAGAAACTCTGCCTAGAAATTTTCCTCTGATCCTACAAATTCTCTTTCCCTCTAATCCCACAATTAAAAGTTTCCTCCCATCTAATTATCTGTAATTGTGCCGCTGTCAAAGTAGAATGGAGAAGTGAAAGCGATTGATTTGGACTTTTAATTCAGTTCATTTCTGATAGAAGAGAAAGTAATTCCCTTCAAATTACCTCATTCAATCCTGACACCCTAATGCCCTTCAAAATCTTTTTTTACTCCCCAGCATTTATATATTAAAAATGAAGCTAGAATGACTAGTGCCTCCTAATAATAATAACCAAACTTCCATTAGAATAATAATTTCATTTCAATTAAAACTGACTTATCACCTTTGCTAAAACGTGCTTAATATGCCGAAAATTATCAATGCTTGAAGGAGCCCAAACTGGGGAGTCTAATTGTAATCAGCAAATCAGAGGTGCTTGTCGCTGCCGTGCCTTTGCAGAGAGGCAGTCTCGGAAATAGAACTAATTTACTCAACTCCCCCGGGAAATCCGCTCAACAGATTAACATTTTCAAAATATAGTAATGATATAATTTGAGAAATGGTGACGCCAATTTGTGAGGAGCCTTTGTGCAGAATAATTTGCATTTTTTTTTTTTCCTTCGCCATCGCCTGCATTTTGCCCCCGTTAATTACAGCTCCGCAGATGAAGGGTGTGCTGTTTGACTCGGTGCTTATTATTCAACTTCAATCTAATAATTCAACTCTACAGTTATATGACAAAGTGTAGCCTATCCACGTTTTAAGCCACCCTGCGTATAATCCCAAATGGGTGTGGATGGGTGAAAATGTGAATAGGTGCATATAGGCATGCAGTCTGCCTGTCACCGTGTGTATTATTGCAGCCTAATGTAGCCTCTGCGCTTGGCTGTGCTTAAGACTTGCTCTTACAAGTGATGGGTTTGTTTGATTTTGAGCAGTAGCCCCACAAAACTTCCCCATAATAACATTCTGAGATGTGTGTGCAATAGATAAACTCCGCTGCCCTTCAGGTCACCTTCTGCCTGCATACTGTGCAGGTAAACTGCTCGAGATCCACATCCCTAAACTTGGATAACTGATCAAAGTACAAATACTGTGGATAAAGTTGGGTGAAGGCCACTGATATGTAGCTATTTTTTAACCATCCAATATTAACTAGTTGCTAGGCTCGTTTAGTTTACAAGCCAACTTGGAAGTGATGGCAGGACTGCCATCAATCCCTCGCTGTTTCCTCACTGCAGATCTTGTAGAGAGAGCAGTGATTGTACTCTGCAGCCCGGCCATCTGCTTCTGTACAAAAAAAAATACCAAAAACCCCAGAGATATTCACTAGAACTACACTGGAGATGAATAAGATGCAAAAAATACATTTTGAAGCTCAACATGAGCTATGACAAACTTTAGATGCATGTTTTACTCCTGCAAACACTTTACCACAAAAGACGTTGGAGAAATGTTTATCTTTAGCAACATTACTTGGTGTATGATTGTGTTTTTCATCAAGACGGTGGATTCTGCACAAATATAGTCATGTTGCCACATTCTGTGTGCTGTATTTTGCTACAAACTTCCTCTCCCACCGTTTATACACCTACACATTAACATGGATACATAAGAACCTGAACCTATAGGCAACCTTGACCCTGCATCAGGGTTCCACAAAACACATCTCAAGAGACCTGCTCAGGGTGGATAAAAAGACCTGCTGTGCCCTCTAGTGGCTGCTCACGTTCCATTGTTTGGCCAAGAGCTGACAGACACATAAACACGATAAAGACATGTTTGAAGGGGTTCACTATAGAAATAATATAAATAAAACAAATGACACAGGTAGGCGCATTTTAATTAGAATATATTCTTCACCGTGTCACTGACTTTTATGTACTTTTGTATTATTCAAATCCTCTGTGGAGAGTTTCTGTAATCCTCTAATGCAACTGATCATCTGACTGCATCCTTAACAATAGCCGAAGAAGAGGAAGTTTGAGTCTTCAGCGTGTGATGAAGGGACGTACGTGGAGCACCAGGTGTTTCCAGAGTAGTGCCATCTGGCCTCAGTGTTGGCAGGTTACGAGGCAGGTGCTGTAGAACAGCGGAGATATTTAGGCTCTCGGTAACTGCTTCTGTCAGTACCCTGTGATGCACTCTCCTACTATGCGAACATCTCAGTGGGGAAATATTTCTACTCATGTCACTTAAATCAGTTACTTTATCAATTATTTTCTTAATAATTATCTCTGTAAATATCCAGGAGAGTAGGCCAAATGGCAACACTCAAAGAGCCGTGACATCTTTAAATATTCTTGTAATTCCTTAACATCTAGGACAGTCATTTGAACTACAGAAGCTTTAAATGCGATAAATATAGACTGTTGTTATCATGCAAATCCCTGACCTTGTGTTGGAAATGTAAAGAATTAAATAAAAGAAGGGATTTATGGGGTGTTATGATGATATAAACACAAATACACACTGCATATGCAAAGTGTAACTGCTGTCTCAGGAACCGTCTCTGCTCATGGTTCCCCCTTAACTCAGGGAGCGATGGCCTGTGGAAGAATCCTGCTGCCATCATCTGGTGAAACCTGCAAAGACACCACTTAGTGTGGAATTAAACCAACAGGGATTCTGCTCTGATAAATTAACATTTTAAGCCATCAGTTTGCACAAGATTTAAACTGTGTGCCATCTAAAACAATGCTGAAGCCTATTTCACTACATTATACTCACTCATTATAGGGAACAGTCCAAACTAAAATTTAAGAATCCATTCTTGGCAAATTATCAGAAGATTGGATGATTGGTCCTGGGTTTAAATATTTAATGTCCATTGGAATTATTATTATATGGCTCTATAAAACTTTTTAATAAAACTGAATTACACACATTTTCATGAACTGCATTACTTTCAAGGAGTCTTTTGGGGTTGAATATTTCAAAAGATAGAGAGCAGTTAAATATTTTTCTGGCTGACAAATCATATCTGTGATGATCAGTTTGTCAGAGAGAGACACTTAACTGTAATTCCAGGACCGCAAAATGGCAAGTATTATGAATCCTATTCAGTCTAAATCAACTTAGCTAAAACTAAACAAAAGTAAAATTGAGACTGCTGCACATATTTTAGCTAAACTCTGAATACAGCTCATAACTAACTCAACATAATACAGCATATAATGGATGATTGTGATTCCTTGCTGGAGTTTGTTTCCCATCTCGAAAGGCTTACAATAAAAGAGCTGTGAAACAACATATGAAACAAAAAATCTTTTTTAGTAGTCTTCGTCGTCTTCTTCCTTATTTCTCCCAGCTGCCTCCATCTCACCCTGTTCCTAGCATCCTCCTTTGTCACACCAACCCTCCTGCATGTCCTCCTTCACTACATCCATGAATCTTCTCTGTGGTCTTCCTCTTTTCCTCCTGCCTGGCAGCTCTGTCTTCAACATTGTCTGCCCAATATATGCACTATCCCTCCTCTGCACATGTCTGAACCATCTCAGCGTAGCCTCTTTGTCTCCAAACCTTGTATTTGATATACTCATTTCTAATCCTGTCCCTCCTGGTCACTCCCAGTGAGAATCTTAGCACCTTCAGCTCCTCCTCCTGTCTTTATTTCAGTGCCCACTGTCTCCAAACCAGACATCATATCAGGTCTTACTACCATCTTGCAAATCTTTCCTTTCACACTTGCTGCTATCCTTCTGTCATAAATCACTCCTGACACTCATCTCCACCCGCTTCACTTTGGCTGCACTTTCTTCTTCACCTCTCTTGTGCACCTTTGTTTTGGATTGTTGACCCCCAACATTTAAACTCATCCACCTTCACTATAGCTACTTCTTGCATCTTCACTGTTACAGCTGTCTCCCTCTCATTTACGCATTATTCTCTTTCTTCAACTGACTTTCATTCCCCTTCTCTCCAAATCATGCCTCCACCTCTCCAGGCTTTCTTCCACCTGCTCCCTGCTCTCACTACAGATCGCAGTGTTGTCAGCAAACATCGTAGTCCACAGAGACTCCTCTGTGGATCACAGAGACTCCTGCCTGACCTCATTTGTCAAACTGTTCATCACGACTGCAAACAAGAAGGGGCTCAGAGCTGGTCCCCGATCTAATCCCACCCCCACCTTGAACCCATCTGTCACTCCTATTGCACACCTCACCACTGTCTCACTGTCCTCATGCATGTCCTGCACCACCCTCGCAAATCTCTCTGCAACTCCTGACTTCCTCATGCAGTACCACAGTTCTCGTCTTGGCACCCTATCATATGCTTTCTCTAGATCCACAAAGACACAGCGCAACTCCTTCTGACCTTCTCTATACTTCTCAGTCAACAATCTCAAAGCAAACATCACATCTTTAGTGCTCTTTCTGGGCATGGAGCCATTTTGCTGCTCACTCTTCATCGACTCTCTTCTTGACCTGGCTTCAACAACTCTTTCCCATATCTTCATGGTACGACTCATCAGCTTTATCCCCTCCGTAGTTACCACAGCTCTGCGCATCAACCTTGTTCTTGAATATCTGTAGCCTCCTTCTCCATTCCTCGGGCATCCTCGCGCTCTCCATTGTGTTAAACAATCTCCTAGACATCGCCATACCTCCACAGATATGTCATCTGGACCAACCGCCTTTCGACTCGTCATCCTCTTTATAGTTCCCCTCACTTCCTCCTTGCTATTCCTGAATCACTATCTTTCCACATCTGTCCTCCTCTCTTTCTCATTTCTTCATTCTTCAAAGTACTCATTCCACTTTCTCTTATTAGCATATTTCCATCTCTATCATTAAATCACCCCAACCTGCTGCACACCCTTTCCAGCTCATCCAGCCTTACATGCAGCTCAATGCAAGCCTTTTCCTTTATCTTTGCCACATACCTCTACTCCAAGTATTCCTGTCTGTCACCCTGACTACCCCCTTTCTTACTAGTCTGTTTTAATAGCATTAATAATTATTATTTAAACAAAAACACTTCACTGCCAACCTGCAGTTTTGTTTGTACACTGACATCATCAAACACGGATGAGGGCTCAATACATGATGGTTTAAAGAGGACATTTATGGGCTTGCATATGAAATGACAAATAGCAGTGGAAAAACTGAAGTCAAAATCAAACCATAAAAAAGAAATAATAATAATAATCACAAATTAATACTGTGAGGTGTTGTCTTCACTACAACAGTTATATGCTGTCTAAAAAAAAATTCTAAATTCGAGCTTGGTCTAGTTATATCTTTTCTACCTGCAAACTGTACTGCAAATAAACTTTAAAGTGTTATATCAAACCCGTTGCTCTCCCATTAAAAGTTTCTTAATATAACCCACTCACTTGGCAGTGAGTGTGAACTTTACAGCTTGTTTATGAACATGTTTTGGACTTGTAAGTATATGTCTATTTTTTTTTTTTTTTTTTGGGAAACAGTTTATTAAAAGTTTATTCCTTGCAGACAAATATTTTGAGTTGTGAAACATCAGGCACCAAAACTGTTTTGGTCCTGAAGGATGTGCCTTTGCTAAATACACCACACATATCAACATAACTACCCATACACGCTGCTCAAAAAATGAAAGGAACAGTTTGAAAACACATCAGCTCTCAATGGGAAATTAAATTAAGCTGAATATCCATACTGATATGGACTGGTTAATGTGTTGGGAACAAAAGAATGACATGAAAATTATCATCTAGAGGGCTGAATTCAAAAGCATCCCAAAAAAGAGACCCCAAAAAACTAATGTGGCAGGCCAGTCCATTTTGCCAAAATTTTGTTGTAGCAACTCAAAATGGTACTCAGTAGTTTGTATGATTGTATGCATGTCTGACAATGTTGGGACATGCTCCTAATGAGTCAACAGATGGTGTCCAGGGGGATTGCCTCCCAGATCTGGACCAGGACATCACTGAGCTCCTGGACAGTCTGATGTGCAAGCTGATGTAATCGGATGAACTGAAACATAATACCCCAGAGGTGCTCTATTGGATTTAGGTTAGCCACGTGGGGGGGCCAGCCAATGGTATCAACTCCTTGATCCTCCAGGAACTGTCTACATACTCTCACCACATGAGGCCAAGCATTGTCGAGCATCAGGAGGAGCCCAGGTCCGACTACACCACTGGAGAATCTGACAATGGGTCTAAGAATTTCATACCCATACCTAGTGGCAGTCAGGGTGCCGTTGCCTAGCCTGTAGAGGTCTGTGTGTTCCTCTAGCCTCCCCAGACCTCCCCAGACCATCGCTGACCCACCACCAAAATGCTCGTGCTGAACGATGTTACAGGCTATTCTCCACTGCTTTGCCAGACCCTTACATGTCTGTTACGTGCACTCAGGTGAACCTGTTCTTATCTGTGAAAAACACAGGGTGCCAGTGGTGGACCTGCCAATCCTGGTATTCATGGCAAATGCAATTCAGAAGCCATGGCGCCAGGCAGTAAGCACAGGGTCTACTAGATGATGTCGGGCTCCCAAGCCACCCTTGTGAAGTCTGTTTCTGATAGTTTGGTCAGAGACATTCACACCAGTGACCTCCTTGCACAAAGGAGCAGATACTGGTCCTGCTGATGGGTTAAGGATCTCAAAAGTTTAACTGACTTGATGCTATACTGTGATTAAAACGTGTTCCTTTAGTTTTTTGTTGTTTTTTTTGTTTGTTTTTTTGAGCAGTATGGCTGTATTATAATTTTTTTTAAATGCAGAAGTTAAATATATTGTATGCCCAATGTAATGCTTCTGCAATATATGCTTTACGACTTTACTGATAGAGAAAGATATTCTACTTTTCGAACTAAATGAGCTCTTAGTTAACATACTACAAATACAAAACTGACTTCATGTCAAACAGTTTTGTCTGGAATGCCTGAAAATCTATTAAAATCATTCAAGAGGTAAAACTGAAGCAGGAGATATGGTCTTGAAAACAATCGTGTGTTCAAACAGTCCTAACTCATTACACCCTTTCTTACTACCAGCCTCTGACACTACTGTGAAAAAAAAAAATACATCTCTATGACAGCTCAGCAAACTCAATCCCTTTTATACAGCTGAAAGCTCGAAAAACCCCAGAAGGTGAAACTCAACTTTAGACTATTGTGTCGAATTTATGATAATGCATCACTCATACATGTCACTTTGACTGATGAGTAAGAGCAAGACAGAGTGAACTATGGTGAGAAATTAATTAAGATATAAAGCCTCTTTTCAAGGACAATTAGCTGGCAGGGAAGGTGAAGTACATAGAAGGCTGGAAACAAAGAACTGGCCTCTGACAAGTGAAGTGTTCTCGACTGGATCGCTTGTCTGAAAAAAAAGTAATCTGCATTAGAAAATAAAAATGCTGGAGCGATGTCAAGTGTCCTTCTGTTTCTCTGCAATCGAGAGAGGAGCACATGGGAATCTTGTTCAGTGCTAACCTCTGACAGCTGATTCAGGCTAAGAAATGCATGTTTTCACAGACAGATGTGACGAATGTATGATAGAAGTATTTAGGACTGTTTATTGACTTGCATTACATTTTGATGGCATTTATTTTATTAATATGAAGGCGGTTATTATTCAAGCAAACATGCACTACCATCATCATAGTACTAACGTGCCTTAGAATGTCCTCATTGTCTGTGTAGCAATTACACTCTAAGAGCACTAGGGGGCGGTGCGAACAAGAAAAGATAATGTATGACAAATCTAGCATGAATTAACAGTGCAGTACACTAATTATAAAGTTTTCCACTGTTTTTCTTCTTCCTGTGTTCCTTTGGATTATAGAGGTACTCATCAGTTTCTGAATCTGGTGAGTAGACCAACATCTAGCAGCTGAATAAACAAGATAAGACGTATTTTATTTATCCCAGATTTGGGAAACACTTGAAATGCACAAACTATAGATTGTCACTCTTCTTAAGTAATGTTTTAGATGTAGAGGCTTGTCATCTTTGTTTTAGACTGGTCTTCACATCACAAAATGGTTACTTATATAGGTTACACACATTCCCATGAACTGCAGGCTGTTACTTTTGGGGTTAAATATTTCCAGAAAATAAAGTAATCTGTTTCTTCGGCTGATATATGCATGCTGATCAGTTTGCTAATACTCTCACACGATTACAGGAACATAAAATTACAATTTTTTTTAATCCAAAGTAAATTAAAATGAACAATGCATAGAGTCAAATTGATACAGTGCCATTATAAGTAGACCTTCTGAAGGTTGTTTCATGTGAAAAAGCTGTGAAACTGCATCATGGTAGAGATTGTGTGGCACCGTCAACATCCAAGTTTGACTTTTCTTAAAAAAACAAAACAAACAAACAAACAAAAAAACAACAAGCTTTCAGTATGATTTTTACCCGCATTGGCACTAGCACCTGTTATGAAAATGAGCTGTACAGAATGTTGAAATTAATGACTTTGTATGTTTATATTTCTCATTATACTTGCAATGGCAGCAGTGTTATCATTTATTCGCTGTGAATGTAGGTAACCAACCATCAGAGTAGCATGGTACATATCACATGAGAGAGGTATTTGTAGTGGTTGATAACAAAGGCTTATTCATAATCAACAAATAATGATGCGTGATATGTGACAAGACAATTTTTATTGAGTAATAATCCTGTGTAACATTTTCTTTTTTTTTTAATATTCATTCTTACTGTAGTAAATGCAAATATAGAAAATGCTCATGTTGAGGTCAGTTCTCAGCTTGTTTTTTGGCAACTGTTTAAGTCTGGTTACTTTATTTTTTAAAAATATAAAAGGGACGTTTTAGTGTGCTACGATCTAATATTGTACTTCTTCACTGCTTCACTCACAGACGGTGGTGGTTTCACCTAGTTATACCTGTCAGAAATAGAACGGTGTCTTCCAGTTTGCCTACCCTGAATATGAAAAAGAAAGAGAAAAAAAAACAACTGTTATTTATTTCCTTTGAATCACTAACAGTCTCGTAAACAACAAAGAACTAATTTCTTTGTAGCAGCTACACAAAGTCCAAATTAATAGAGTCATCATGAGTAGTCAGCTGCACAAAGTCCAAATAAACACCAGTCATCATGATCACGACGACTGGTATTTACTCAGTAGTAACGAAAACTGTGGATCTTTCTAGACTTTTCATGTGATTCAGCTCCGGTGAAAACACACCCACGATGACGTGTTCCTCTGACGAAGCGTACGTGTTGACGTGGGAGGAGCGTGCGTGACACATCAAAATTCGACGAAAACAGCCAGCTGAGTTTAGCGGCTCGCAGATGTCGGTGCTCAGGGATCTCCCGTGAAACTATTACGAAGAAGGAAAGACAAAGTCACAATTAAGCTGGATACGTTAAGACAGCGTTATCGCCTACTACTGTAGCACAGCAGAGCGACAGGAAACGGGATCTGGTGAGTGAAATTTAAACCTAAATGAAGGTTAGGTGTCAAATTCATCTCGCTAGCTTTGTCAGCTAAGTGTGCAGTTTTACTGACATGGACAACAAAAGCAGCTGCATGTTACTCACGTTTACTGAGCGTATTCTGCTCATATGTTTAGTCTAAAAAAAGTACAGCACATATGTTTTCCATCTGTTCGACGTTTTCAGTCCGCTTCATGCTGGCTCATTAGTTAGCTTCATTCAGGTGCTAAGTAGCAATGTTATAGCAAACAAGTGTTGATGGTGTCTACTGAAAATATTTAATAATTCAGATTTAATATCGGGCAGTTTTTGTCAGTCTGCCGCAAGATCACAACCAGCATGAGATAAATTTGGTTATGTAACTGAACTAATCGTTTAAGTTAGCTTAGCTACCCTACTGGCTACCAATTTAGCAATCTCATCGTGTATCTCCAGGGACTCATAACCACATGACTCACCTCTAATACCATAGAAAACATTAGTTGGCGTACAGTGAGACCAATCTTACCGTGAGACTTTGGTTGCCCCCCCCCCCCCCCCCCCTTCTTTAGGTCGGGAATTCACAGCATCTACAAGTAGCTTTAAGAGATGGAGTTTCCAGATTTAGGAGAGCATTGCTCTGAGAAGACCTGCAAACGTTTGGGTGAGTACATTTTAAAGCACACAGCCATATTCTTCTTTGTTTACCTTTCCAGGTTTGGTTGGAACTTAAAAAAAAATTATAATAAATGTTTGATAATACAGATTTTCTTCCTATGAGATGTGATGCTTGTCAAGAGATTTTCTGCAAGGACCACATAACCTATGCAAATCACAAATGCACATCGTCCTACAAAAAGGTAAGTGATTCCTAAAGCACAGATTAACCTTTGTGTTGAATGTATTACATTTTAATTTATTTTTAGTTAGACAACTTTAAAATATTTTGCTCCTCAGACCTAATATTGGAGTCTAACACATTCGCCCTTTTGATGTTCTGTAACATTATTCTTTTTAAATAATGTTTTGTGATTCTTTTTATTCTTAAATTTGTCCCTGTAGGATATCCAGGTACCAGTATGCCCTTTGTGTAACACCCCCATTCCTGTCAAGAGAGGAGAGATGCCCGACATTAAAGTTGGTGAACACATTGATCGGGACTGTAAATCGGACCCTGCACAAAGAAAGAGAAAGGTTAGTATAAGTCCAATGTGTTTTCCCTCTAAGCCAACTAGAACTGAAACAATAATAACTGAAGACATTTTTCTCTTTCAGATTTTTACAAATAAATGTTCGAAAGGAGGCTGTAAGCAGAAGGAGATGATAAGAGTGACCTGTGACCAGTGTCATTTAAATTACTGTCTTAAACATCGGCACCCACTAGACCATGAATGTAAGACTGATGGGAAACCTCTGTCCAAATCTGGGTAGGTACCACTGAGCTATTCATCGACAATGCTGAAATCTCACAGTGAGACCCTTCTGACTAATCTTTTTTTCTTTATATTGCTGAAATCTTAGACATGCTGCTGTAATGAGGGCCCAAGGTGCTTCTTCCACCCCTGCCTCCACCTCTGCTTCTAGTTCTTCTGGATCAGGAAACACAAGACCTGTTTCTAATGGTCTAAATTCAAATAGCAGAAGTCACAGCACTGGGTGAGTATTTCTAGCTGGTATTGAATTTAAATGTGTCAGAAAAATGTTTGTGAATGTTTGGAATTTAACATTTGATTTGTTTTTGGTTTTTTTACACTTCATTTTTTAGCTCTGCCCAACGAATTTCTACTTCAGTTTCAGCTCAGAATGTAGTGCCGCCATCAGCATCGTTTCAGGCTGGCTTGGTATGTACATTATTTACATAGCATGATGCCATTAATATAGTGTGGAAAATGTCAACATGGGTGTGGTGCTCTGCTGCTGTCATTGCAGACAGAGGAGCAGGCTTTACAAAGAGCTCTGGAGATGTCTTTGGCTGATTCAAGGCAGACAGTTCAGCCGGCACTTAGGTGAGTAAACTTTGATTGTAATCCAAGAATTGTCCTATCATGAGCTTCATATCATTTAAAACCACTCCTGTCTGTTAGCCTGAGCAGAGGAGTGTTTTTCTCATCAAGCTTTAGCTTAAAATAGCTGTTTCCTAAAAGCTCAATGAGCGTAACTAAATAGGGGAAAGCAAACAGAAAGTGTTTAGTATAAATAGTGTTGAATGAATATGACTAAATAAACAAACATCAGTGCTTTTATACTACTGAGGCTATTAGAAGCCTATAAAGATTTAGCAGATAGAAAAACATTTTTGTTTTTGTTTTGTTTACATTTGACAGAAAGATGAAGATCATGTGATGCTCCTCAAACAGCGGTCAAATTAAAAGGTCACTCATACAGTCAAGTTGACTTTCATAATTCTAGTGGCTTTATACAAAGTTTAACGTTTATTTAATAAACAAGCTTTTATTTAAATAATGTCCTAATGCCACTCCCAAATAAATGGGGAGGATTGCATCAGGAAGGGAATCTGGCATAAAATCTTTGCCAAAGCAAACATGCGGATCATCAAGAATGAGAGATCCATACTGGATTGGTCGGAGCCCTGTTGGCCAACAGGGTGGCGGTGGAAACTTTGCTGCTGTTGGCCAAAGTAATAGGAAGAGGAAAGGGGGGAAGGCATGTTTAGAGGCAGTGAAAGATCAGAGGCAGTGAGAGAAAAGTAAAGGCAGGAATGTGCCTGTGAGAGTAGGGACTTTAATTGTATTGACTAGGACTAGTAAAAGAAAGTGAGACCTTCTGTGATGTACAATTGTGGTCATGTTTACATACATTCATCATGGGCATGATTGTCATGGTAAAACAAGAATTGTGTGCACAAGTTTGAGATTATTTGATTTTCTCTAATCCAAACAGGGTCAAAAGTATACATACACCCCCACTTATAGTTGTTAAAATGGCCCTTAGCACGTTGCACCTCGAGCAGATGCTTTTTGGTAGACATCAACAAGCTGCTGGCATAATTCTGACTGGATATTTGACCACTCTTTTTGGCTGAATTAGTAGAGTTCATTTAAATTAGTTGGTTTGCTGGCACCCATCTGGCTTTTAAGCATAGTCCTCAAATTTTCATTAGGGTTAAGAATAGAGTTTTGGAAAGTCCATTCCAGAAGCTTAATGGGCCATTTATAAACAACTGCAGATTCCACACTCATCAGTTTAAACAATTGTACATAAGTACAAGTTATTTGGATGTGTCACCACTTTGCTAAGGTCAAGAAGAAGACCCAAACTATCACCCTCAGATGAGAGGTAATGTGTTAGGATGTTCAGGAACAACCCTGGACCCACTAAGGCTCAAGCCTGCCATGAACTGGAAACTGCTGGAATGCCAGTGTCACTGTCCACAGTGTCCACATAATTATGGATTGAGTGAAGAATAATGAAGGTTCGCTTTAGTTTCCTCTTTAGCATTTAAAATGCATGCTCTGTAGGGTTTAAGTCTGGAGATTTCCAGTCTGAAACCTTCCGCTTCCTGCCCCTGATGAACTCCTTTGTAGACTGAAAACTGTTTAATTCCTGATCCGAATGTGTCTCGGAAAGTTCAGGTACATGTGTGAAACCGGCTTTTGAGTTTCACACATGTTGAATGGTTCAGTTTGTGAGAGGGGACTAGTATTTTATTCTCTAATATCAATGTTGCATTATCCTCTATGGGGCTTAAATATTTTATAACACTCATATCTATGTGCATTATGGAAATATTATTCCACTTGGAAACATTTTTTCAATAGCAGATAGCCTGTGAGACATGCTCACTGTGGCTGTGATGTGCTTCTCATCTGTCTCTTGAGCTCCAGTCCTCCAATCAACTCGGTAATAGAAAGCAATAATATCTAATGTCATCTTAACCATAGAGGAGATGGTTTATTAGATTTAATAAAGGAAGAAACGTGCTCTACAGTTGGCCTTTTTATCTTAACGTGACGTGAACATAGTTAAAAATGTTGACAGTTTTCTTGGAATAGCTAAAAGAGAACGTGGGAGTCCTCAGCTTTGCTGCAAGTTTCACTCATAAACAGGTTTTATGAACAAGTGGTGATAATTGACAGACAGTCCCACCACACAGCCAGTCATTAGCTTCTTTGAGAGCTTATGATAGAAAAAGCCACAACAGCTACTTAGTCGACCTTATGTTGACAAAATATAATGTATGAGGAAGCACCAAGACTGGTAATGTTTATAATAGGGGTGTAAATTATATAATGCATCATTCATTACAACATAATACAGGATGTTTCCTAAACTCATGTTAAATCCATGATACTATGAACATCTTATCAAGTTGTTATGACCTTTTTATTATGGGATTAGTTCAAACTTGATAGATCAGCAGTCAGTGAATGTTATTCCCATAATAAAAACTCGCCTGGACTGTGACTTTAGTTTTGTATCACTATAAAAAAAATAGAAATAAAAATGCATAAAATAACACAAACTCATTGCTTTAACTCTTTGTGGATGAGGGTTACATGCATAGTCACTAACCAAAGGACCACGCTGAGTGAGCCAGGAACTCTCAGGTGGTCCTCAGAGGTCAAATGTACTGCAACTTAAATAAAATCATCAGCAAATAGAAAAAAAATGCAGATGTTTTGGGTTTTGTTGTAATATTTTCTTGTTTGTGTGTCAGCCCTCAGGAGCAGGAGGATCTGGCTCTCGCTCAGGCTCTCGCTGCCAGTGAAGAAGAATATAGACGCCAGCAGCAGAGACAACAGGTACCGGGAAAGCTTATCCGTCAGTAGCATGCTAACAGGAACATGTGTAGGTACACTGTTGTCATGGCAACATTTCCTCTATGAGCTTTCGTTTTGGCTGAAGATGAGCCTGAATTTCCGTTTTAATACATTTTTTTTTTTTTTTAGTCATGATGTGTACGAGTGCAACGACTGTTTGTAATTTTGATTTCTCTTTGCTCAGGGCAGAGAATCCAAGCAGTCCACCTGCAGCCTTTCTTAATCTTGGATCACCATTTTAGACTTCAAGCTGTGCTAATTATTTAGTAGAAGCTGCACATCAGCGATGTCACTTTCTGGGATCAGTGATTCTTCAATGAACTCATACTCGCTCTTGGAAGACACATTACCGCCTTTTACAGTATAAGCACACATACTTTCCAGCAGGATCCGTCATTTTTACGAATGATTTGCTTTGTAAATATTTTATATGGCTATCATGATGAATGCATTATATTACAATGTATGATTATTGAATAAATTATGTCAAAGATGCACCCTGAACTTTGAGTTGGTCGGTTAATTCAGATTTGGACCAAAATGAAAAGATGAGCTCTTAATGGACTTGCAGATCAGCCCAAATAACAGTCCATTAGTGATGTGGAAATATTACATAATTTATCAAAACTTAGCCAGGGAGGTTAGTTTCATCAATCTGGGTCAGCTTTACTAATATCTTTTTATATATTTTGCCGGGAACAATGGGAAGTAGCTGCAGTGATTTATTGAAGCTTCTGCAAACATGCATATAAATGCAGTATATAAGGCAAAAACAGAATTTTTACAATTCTAACCAGTTTGAAGGCCAATATTTGGTATTTCTCAGGGCAGTCTTCAGGAATAGTTCTCCAGGCTTCTTGGAGGACATTCAAAGCTCTTCTTTGGATGCTTCAATTAAATCCAGAGTTCAGGCTCTGGGGAAGCCAATCCATGACTGATAGAAAAACCCTGAGTGGAGCACCATCCAGGGATGCTAACACTGCATTGATAGTGTGTTTGGGATCATTGCCATGCTGGTAAATGAAGCTGTTGCCAATCAGACACTTTTCAGATGGTACTGCACTATTTAATTTTTCTGAGCATTTAGTTTTGACAAGTTCCTCAACACCAGCCTGTAGTGTTGAGGATCCATGACATGAGAAATTTTAATTTTGGATTCATCATTCCACAACACCTGTTACCAGTCCAATTTTGGTGTGATTTGGCGTACCTCAGCCTTTTTTCCCTGTTTCCCTTCCTTAAGACTGTAAGAACAAAGTGCCTAAAGTTACAGTTTGAAACTGTTTTTTTGGGGGGGGGGGGGGGGGGGGGGGGGGGGGGGGGGGGGTTGCTGTGTTGTGTAGACACAGCATTGGTTTGCCTGTTTTTTTATGCTTGAATGATTTATGGGTCAGTATTAAGACTTTTGTACAGAGTATATTCTTATTACTATAAGTAGCTGATGACTTCACAATATTTTGGCCTTCAGCAATCATAATGAAGGTCTGAATGCGAAACCATAGTGAAGCTGAGTGCAGATAATTAACAATATGCCAGTCTTGATAGACGGGAGCTGGTCTGCTCTGTATTTCTTATAAGAGGTTAAATATATACAAGACCAACTCTGACACTTAAAGCAGCTCAGGCAATTATTAATTTAATAATTATATTTTAAAGTGGAATTTTATTTGTAAACAATGGTTAGATGAAGCTGTCTGAATGAAAATATGAAGGAAAACATTATGTGGTATAATTAAGACTTTATGATTTGTTGTCTGTAAATATTTGCATTTTTCACTGGTTATACTGGTTACGACACTCTTTACTTGTAGCAGCGGTTATTATTCAGGTGTACAGCAGAGGGCAGTAAGGCATCATAAATGTTGCTCATTTTCTTTTTCTTTCTGATTATTATTCCACAGCTGTATGCCAGAAAAAAACTCTTTATTCTTAAGAAGTTTTGTAATACTGTAATATTTTTTTGTTTGTTTATTTTTTTTTGGTTTGTTTGTTTGTTTTGCCTTTGCTGCCAGTCACATGTTAAACAGGCAGGACAAAAAAAGTTCACTGTATGCCAGCAGATGAAATGTTGGAGAGTGTTGTGACATTAGCTGTCCAAAGCAATTTGCATAATAATATTTAATAAGCACAGCTGAAGGGCGAACAGCTGCTGGACACGACCTCTTTAACCTGCCGCATTTTCCACGTGTCACAAAAATCTAATTACCGTCATCAAAGCAAAATGGTTACTCGGTCATTTTTCACTTTGCTGCTATAAAATGTATCCATGTATGCACCACTTACACTGTACAGTGATTCAGTTATCTGCATACGGTAGCTTATGACTATTCAAAGCATGCTTTGCTATTAAACAGTCTGGATGATTTTTTTTGGTTGCCAGTAGAAGGTCTGATCAGTTGTAACATCTTGCCGCATAAATTTACATATTCATTAGGAAAGTCATTTTCTTTAAACTAATGTAGATGCTAAAAGCTTTGTACAGGATTTGGGGCACACATTTGAACCTACATTTTATATACAACATGAATTTAATCTGCGTATTTACTGAACTGAATGCAAGTTGGTGATATTTGAAAGATCCCGGGAAACCTTTCTAGCCAATGCTAATGCAATTTTTGCATATTATACGAGAGAAATGCAAGCAAACTAAGCACTAATTATTATCTGATGATTATCTAGACTTATTATTAAACAGTGAGTACCTCCATAAGCCACAAAGGAGAGGGGCACAAATTGCTTCAAGTTAAGTGTAGAACTCTGGTGGTTGCGTAACACTGTCAAACATAATTGTGTTTCCCTGATAGCAGTCTCAGTGGCCTCAGTGAAAACAGCTTTCATAATTATCAAAAGGAGGGAATCTTCTGGCTTCATTGCAAATAGTTTTATAAGTGGAGACAGGCTCTTCCCTCAACTGTCAAACTTGCAGTTGTGTTCCTCCGGTATTTTCTGATGCATTCATCTTGTCGTCAATTCTGACCAAGTTCCCTGTGCCTGTATAGCTCACACATTCCCAAAACATCAGCAATGCACATCTGTGTTTCACAGTAGGGATGGTGTACTTTTCATCATAGGCCTTGTTGACTCCTCTACAAATGTAGTGTTTATGATTGTGGCCAAAAACTTCAATTTTGCTCTCATCGCTCCAAATAACTTTGTTCCAGAAGTTTTTAGGCTTGTCTCTGTGCTGTTTGCATACTGTAAGCTGGCTGCTTTGTGGCATTGGCGCAGTAATGGCTATCTTTTTTTTCAGTAATTGGATATCTTTTTATATTATTTTCCTGGTTTATAAAGTTCAACCATCTTCTCCCACAGATCCTTTGATAATGCGTCTGCGTTCCCCATGGCTCAGAAGGCAACAACGTCAGGAGCCCAGAAACTCACTGAGTTTTTATGCACACACACTGATTACAAGCAAACGGATCACAGGTGAGGATGGTTACCTTCAGTAGCCATTTATACCAGTGTCTAAGTACATATAATAAATAAAGCAGACAAATCATGAACTTCTCACATTCCTCTATTTTCAGGACAACTTGTGAGTAAAATTTGAAGTGAAAAGGGTTCCTACAAAAAGAGAGAAGAAATAGAAAACCAACTTTAAAAATAGAAGTCTCACTGGGATTTTCTTAAAGGTCATTTCTCTAGGTGTGGAAAACATTCAGACTCTGACAGGTTTCCGACAGCAGCTTTTCGCCTCTCTTTGCCCTTGTCTCTGCGGGTTTGACTCCAGGTCATGACGAGGCTTGTTGAGGTTTCCACTTTATGCACCTGGTCTCTTAGACACACCTGCACCCATCAAGAGAGCCAAAATAAGTATGATGTTAAACTCGGGAATAAATGCGGACATGATCTCCTTTATGCTGTTTAAATTTGATTCAGGGAACTTTGCCTGACTGCTGCTGCCTGACAAGCCGTTCCTGGGTAAGCTATAATGATTATCTCTGTGGGGAGAAAGTGAGTCAGCTCTGCTGGCAATGAAACGTGATCATGAATGAAGCGGATGTCTTTACAGGTAGCTCAACACATGTCAGTTTACTAGTTGTGTTTTTTTCATTAATGCTGATATAGTGCTGCATGTGTCTGCAAATAAGCACGTTAAAAGGTCGCAAAGTAAAGGCTTGCTTCAGTATTTACCTGAAGTGGGGAGATATTTTAATTACTTACAGCCATTTATTATATTCAGTATATTCATAAACTCATAAAGAATTATACATATACATTTCCCAACAGCAAGAACATAAACATTTTAGAACAAAATATGTCTTAGAGTTTACAGAAATCCCACAAAAGACCAAATGTTTCCATTTAGTAATGCTCAAGTTACGTGTAGTGTGACGTCCATGTAGTTTTATATCTAATTCATGCTTCTGTAAAAATAAATATATATATATGACATAGAACATGTGCCAGTGTTACAGGTGGAGCCATTCTTCCCAGCTGGAGATTTATATCCTAGGAGGAAAACATACATCTGTAATGGTCTCCAATTTCCTGGTATCACAAATGTCATTTCACAGCACAGCAGGAAAACAAGAAAGTGGACCAAAACATGGCCTTGTTGTGTCAGTGCTAATGGAAAAGTTGTGAGAAGGAGACTAACAAGCCCAGAAAACCTTCTGCTGAAAAGATCCAAACATGTAAGCTGCTTCCACGCATATTTTTGACATGCACATATAATAAAAGTGGCTTTTCGGGGAATTTTACAGAATTTATTGCTATGGCAACATCATAATTTGCGCATATGTGTGTGTCTGAGTAAAACAGATTCACGAATGCAAAGTGCTCTTGAGGATTTTGCTTGACTGACGGTTAGCACACTGAATACTGAGTAACCCGACTGCTCGCTATCCTTGAGCTGCTGCTAGTGTACCAGCAGCACCAGCCCCTTTGGCAACCGGTTTGGCACAGAGAAGCCACGAGCCCTGTGCGGCTGACGCAGTTGGCACGACCACACTCATCGCGAGCTGAATTGGCACAGTTGGTTATTCATCAGATTCCCAGGACTCACTCAAGCAACGGAACAGAATATCAGCTTCATATTTTAAATTTCAAAACCGGAACAACAGTTCATGCTTTACTGAATATTTACTACTCTTTCTCCAAGAACAATGTATCATTTATGTCCCTGGATATTAGTATGAAAACCTGAGCAGAAAAACATTAATTACAGCCATTAAACACCGAGAGCTAGAGGCTCACCAAAAGCTCTGAAGCTCAGTAGGTGTAATTTTATTCTAGGTATTAAGTATACTTGACACTCATTAAGGTTTGAAAGTGGGACGGCGGACAGGAGGCGCTCTGGCTGAGTGCTATTATTTTTTTTTTTTTCCACAATGTAACATGTTTTGTCATTGAACAGATGAGTAGTGTATAAGAATAAAGCCTGGCAGATACAGGCAAAGTGAAATATACAGTTAGAAACTGAGTTGGACTGATGTGAGAGGTCTATGCTATTTTGTTAAGCTAAGCATAAATTATAATAGGTCTGACCCTGTGATGTTGCTAGTGCTATTGTTAGTTAATGGAAACAGGTTATAAAATACAATGAAAGCACATCATACATGCTCAAAGCATTAGCATATTGATGAACATCAGCGGAAGACTGACAAAAACTGCCGAGGCATTTGTGAGTGCTGCCAATTTTTTCCACTCCAGCTGCCGTTAATTGAAATGTCTTCTTTTGTACCATGCCTCTGTTCCTCTGCTTGTAATTATCTGTGCTTCTCATTTAACCAACACTACATTCATAACTCAGTAAGTCCAAGGACCCAGGGGAGTGTCTGCTTTGAAACTGCACCATGATCAATAAGAAGCCAGTCCAAGAGAGATGGCATGAGAAGCTCCTTTGTGTCTTGCCCACACTCTCATTTATATCTCAGAATAAATTATTTTAGACAATTTGTGCATGTTGCTCGCAAAGAAATGATTGAAGAATAATTTGCTAAAATAGCTTTTGCAAACTCTGACATTCTCGTATTCTTTACTTTGACTGATCATAGGTTGTTGAAGTAATAGTTTTGATTGAGGGTGGAGTCAAGCTTAAGGTGTCAATCGACTTATAACAGCCATTTCATCTTATTGGTGTATAAATAAAAACGTAGCGTGCTAATATGCTGCTGTGAGATGCTGAGACACTACAGTCATGTGAGAAAAAAAGTACACCCTCGTTTTAAGGTTTTATGTATCTGAGCATCAAAAATCATCTGGTTTTAGCAGGACATGCAAGTTGGTAAATACGGCCTCAGATGAACAACAATACATGATATATTACACAATGGATTGTTTATTTCATACAGCCATGTATGAATAACCAAGTACACCCTAACTGCTAATCAAATGCACTTGGTTAACTGATCATTATCAAATGTAAGCGCCTCTATAAAAGTAGAAGTTTTGGCAGTTTGCACGTCTGGCACATTCAGGCGTGTGTTAACACAATGCCAAGGAAGAAAGACTTCAGCAATGAACTGTTGCTGCCCACTAATCTGGGAAGGGTTGTAAGGCCATTTCCAAACAATTTGAAGTCCATCATTCTGCAGTGAGAAAGCTGCCGATCTTCCCAGCAAATTCACCCCAAGGTCAGACAGTAAAATGCTCAGAGAAAGTGTAAAAATAGAAAAACAAAGAGCTACATCTCATACTCTGCAGGCCTCAGTTAGCATGTCAGATGTCTAAAAAGAACATGGCAGCAAAGCTTAGGTTTGCAAAGCTGCATCTGGGCAAACAACCAGACTCCTGGAGCAATGTCCTTTGGACAGACAAGACGAAAGTGGGGATGTTTGGCCATAAAGCACAGCAACACGTCTGATGAAAACCACACACAGCATATCAGAACAAACACCTCATACCAACTGTCAAGCACAGTGGTGGAGGGGTGATGATGGGCACTTTACAGTCATTGAGTTGACCATAAATTCTTCTGTATACCAAAGCATTCTAGAATCAAACGTGAAGCCATCTGTCTGACTTTCAAGCACAGCAGCAAATCTACAACAGAATGGCTGAAAAACAAAAGAATCAAGGTGCTGCAGAGCTGAGTCAGAGTCCAGCCCTCAACCTGATGAAATGCTGCGGTGAGACCTTAAGAGAGTTGTGAACAAACCAATACCTGCAATCCTCAATGAATTAAAAAAAAAAAACATTGTACAGAAGAGTTGGACAAAATTCTCCATGATGATGTGAGAGACTGATAAAGTTACAGGAAATGATTTCAACCCACTACAGTTAAAGGTGGTTTTTCAAGCTGTTGAATCATGGAGCGTACTTAGTTTTTCACACACTGCTTCTGCAATTTGACTCAGGTGTTGTTTTTAAAAAA
The DNA here is from genome assembly GCF_007364275.1 of Archocentrus centrarchus. NCBI lineage: Eukaryota > Metazoa > Chordata > Actinopteri > Cichliformes > Cichlidae > Archocentrus > Archocentrus centrarchus. The sequence goes on along the minus strand of NC_044353.1, from coordinate 25,118,881 downwards.
AAATCTAAATAAATACACAGTGTAATGTATCATGTGTTGTTTGTTATCTGAGGTTGCATTAATATAATTTTATAACCTGGTAAGAACCAAATGATTTCTCATTATGTCCTCATGCATAAAACCTTAGAATTAACAGAGGCTGTGCTTTAGTTTTTTTAATGACCTTTCTATCTTATCTGTTGGAGAACTCAACAAAATTACATCATAATCAACAAAAATAAATAAATGGATTCATTTCACTGACAGTGTTATTGAAACACCAGCACGCCTACCTTTCTGAGGTGAAAGCAGGAAATGTTTTTGCATTAATTAATTCTCATGCTAATACTCTGATGCTGCGAAGCTGTGGCTTAGCTGTAATATTGCTGATTGAAATATTTCAGCTTAGTAACATCTGCGACGTAAAAGCGGCATTTGAGCTATCTCGAGGTCTTTCCTCTGGTGACAAAAGTTGCGTCTCCTTTTCCAGTGAACTTTCCTGTGTTTGTTCTTGTTTCTTCATGCATTTTAATTATGTAGAAGCATTCCTTTCATCGTGACATTGTGAGAGATGCGCATCTGTTGTTTTGATGATGTTTTGTTTGAAGTGGTGTCTGTGAGGCTAATGAATGCTTTCTTTCCTTGCTAATCAATTAAGTCAGTCAGATTCTGCATAGCGCAGAAGGTTCAGGATCGTTTGGACATTTGGATTAGAAAAAAAAAATCATACCTGTACTTACAGCAGGAAGGAGCCACTATTGACTCCTTCCTAAAATCACTGCAAAATCCACAGTGTCACCACATTACAGTAAGTCTGGATCACAGGAAAGTGGACCTGAAAGCTGAGCTGGATGCTTGAACAAATAACAGTAGATGTGTTTACAGCACAGCGGTAAAAATAAGTGTTTAGTAATGTGACAGCGTGCCACAGCACACTGACCAATTAGCAATAATGTTTCAGGTATGTCAAACGATGGCCTGTTTTCACAGTCAGTTTGAACCCCATTTGCCAGTTTGCTGGTATGAACACAGCATTCATTATGGATTGATATGATTTTTAAGATGTCAGGTTTCAGAGAGTGAAGCTGCTAAGATTTTGCAGGGACCTCCAGAAACTGCACAAGAAAAATCCCCAAAAAACTCAGAAATCACTTTGAAGGATAAACCTCCTCATAGAGCTTCAGCACAGCCTGACAGGCCTTTTTTTGTACCTTAAAAAAAAAAAAAGCCCCAGCGGAAGCACACCATGAGACAAATCTGTTGTATTACACAGTAAGGGCAGATGAGATATCACCTGTATTGGTTTCTATGACAACACAGGGATAATCGTGTACAGTATGTAGCCTAGACCTGGACTGACCTGCGGGAGCACTGCAATCCTGGCGTAATTTCAGTCTGCAATCCACCCTCGTTTTGCCCCTATCGTTAGTCTTCTGATGAAGCAAGCCATTAAGACAGTCAGAAAATAAATCTTTTTCTCATCTCTAACTCCTCTGGCTCACAGTCCCAGAGCACACTTCAGAACCGGCAAAAAAAAAAAAAAAACCCTTCAAGTGTTGGAACACCTCAGACATGAAGGATTTACTGCAGCCCTGTGTTTTTTAAAAATGTATTTTACACACCCCATGTGTGGTTTGACTTTCAGTTAAAAAGTAACAATAACTTTCACAGTTAAAGACAATTTATGCCATAAGCTCATAACACGACTAAAATTATAGCTTGGCAAGCAGTTGTGCAGGGCTTTGAGCAAAGAGCTAATGTCTCCTGGGAACACTGAGAACCAAACTGGAGTCAGTAGCCAATCAGGTGAGAGACACAGACACAGAGAAGTAGACTCATGTGGTTGTTTGGTACACTTGTGGCTTTGGAAAGCCAAACCTTTCATTCACTATATTATGTATTCACTTTAGTGTTTTATTGTGTGGGTGCTCTAAGAGGTGGCACTGTATTTTTTTTATTATTGATTTAATGGTTTTGCCATAACTGTTCCTGTAGCGAAGCTGAAAAGAGATGATTGCCAACAAAACTGTAGCAGCGCTCAGTTTGTTTACAGAGCTCTAGCTGCCATTTATTTTAGAATTAATATGCTATCAGATATTTTAGTCCTTATTTATCTTGCCATTTTTTTGGCCTTTTTAGAATTGATTTAATCTTGCCTCTCACCGTTTGTAGTGACGGGCTGGGTGCTCGCCCTTTTCTGATGGCGATATGGTTTGTGGTGCCACATTTTATTAGTGTGGTGTTTTGATTTATGTTACATTTCTGTTATTAGTGGGTGGCTGTCTCTGGTGCCTTTATTTGCTCCACAGTTCCTCTCTTTCTTAGACTCGTTTAATAAATAGCAAATAATGGCTGATAACCCACAGTGACTGCTATAGCCTCATTAATGAAGTGCATGGACCATACTGACAAGCTACCATTTTCACCATCTCCATTAATTATGTTAGAAAGAAAAGCCTAAACACAATGAACAACTGAGGCTGACCACTGCCCATACTTGAGCCATGCCAGTAGCATGGCTAAAATATTAGTCATACCTTTGTCATTCAGAGGTTTATTGAACGACATCACTATGAAATTTTACTATCAAAACAAAATATGTCAAATTTAAAAGATACCCCTTTTTTCTTTACCAAGCTTTAGCACATACTAACTGTATCTTTACTGTACTATCTAGCAGTAAGGAAGAAAACGCCAACATAATTTAAATCTTATCAATTGCAATTGCTCCTACATTTATGGCTAGTAACCAAATTCCTTTACCTCCAAGGCCAGGTGTATTAGTTACATCTGCCTAGCACTGGGTTGGACCCCCCTTTTTCCCTCCAGAAATGTCTTAATTCTTCATGGCATAGATTGAACAAGGTGCTGGAAACATTTCTCTGAGATTTTGGTCCATATTAACATGATAACATCACACACTTGCCTCAGATTTGCCAGCAGCCATGATGCTCATATCCACCACATCCCAAATGTGCTCTATTGGATTGAGATCTGGTGACTGTGGAGGCCATTTCAGTACAGTGAACTCGTGTCATGTTCAAGAAGCCAATTTGAGATTTGACATGATTTGACCTTTGTGACACGGTGTGTTATCCTGCTAGAAGCAGTTGTCAGAAGATGGGTATACATTTATGAAGGGATGGACATAGTCATCAACAATACTGAAGCTATGGTGTTGAAATGACTCTCAGTTGGTACTAACGGGCTCAAAGTGTGCAACTTGCCCAGTTTTGGTGACCCCATTGTGAACTGTGGTCTCAGTTTCCCGTTCTTAGACAGAAGCGGCACCTGGCGTGGTCTTCTGCTGCTGTAGCTCATCTGCTTCAAGATTCAACTTGTGCATTCAGAGATGCTTTTCTGCATACCTTGATTTTACCAAGTGGTTATTTGAGTTACTGTTGCCTTCCTATCACCTCGAACAGTCTGGCCATTCTCCTCTGACCTCTGGCATCAACAAGGCATTTTCACCAAGAGGACTGCCTCTCATTGGATTCTTCTGCAAACACTAGAGAGGGTTGTGTGGGAAAATCCCAGAAGAGCAGCGGATTCTAAAATATTCATGGTACTTTGCATTTGAAGTCGGAAGTCAGAATTTCCGAGTTTCCAGTTGGAATTTTTAACTGTAATGCCCCCTCAAGTTGGATGTCCAACTTGGAAAGTCAGAGCAGTCCCTCCAACCCTGACATCACAATGCGAGATGGCGCCAGTGCAGGTAAAAAGTTCTCAAACTCTAACATTTGTACTCTGTACTGCCACTGTTGTGTTTTTGTGACTTGCTAAATAAGCCACACTTATAAGCACTGACCAGGTTCAATCCATGAATGTGCTGCGGTGTTGTTTTTAAGTGCAAACAAGCGTTGCTCTGTGTTGTTAGTGATGCGTGAATGGCTCTGCCTTAATAAGGAGCAAAAATAAATCTGCTGCCTGGTTTGAACTTCAGCAGGCCGTCTCAACCACGCGTGCGTTCCAGTAGTCCCTCCTATCAGCTTTTACTTGAGGTCAAGGTGGTAGTAGAATCGATAAGGAGTCAGGGAAAGATGCCGGATGTCCCCCGTGTTGAAACTACACTGTGCAGAAGATGGACTACAAAAAAAGTGCATTTTGCTTTGCCACAATGTGCTCTAGCCCTCTTGTTTTATAGAGTTTGTATAAATGAGAGCAGGTTGTGAAAAAAATCCCTTCATTACAAAGGTTGTAATTTTAAAGAAAAACATTTAGGGCCAGATTTACTGACATCTACAGCAGCACAAAGCTGCTGGATTTACTAAAGAGGGACAGTGTCAGTTTTGTGTCAGTTCTGCAACTGAACATTGGGGACAGGAGCATTTTTGCAGCTGGCGTTATGGTATATGTATTTGTAAGAGTCTCTCTTTCAGTGTTTATTTTTAGGTGTGTGTGGGGGTGTGTGTGTGTGTGTGTGAGAGGGGGGGGGGGGGGGTGTTATCAGATGTGTGGATGGCTCAAAGCTGTAAGCACAGTGTCCAAATTTTGACTCTGTCCTCAAAATTCAAAATATGTCAGCGGGTTATGGCATGAAATGGAAAACGCAGTTACAATTAACATCAGTGAAGCTTTGTTTATTTTGTTGTTCAGATGGTCCGTCGCAATGAATTATGGGACAGCGTTTTCTCTTCTCCTTTCATCCTTTCAGAAAGGATGGTCCCACTGTATCGTATGCCAAAAGAGGCAATTAATGAAGTATTGAAGCTCCTTTCTTTAGTCTTTGGAGAATTGGAACAGCACTGCACATTCTCTCAGGTCCCCTCTCTCGGGAACCTTTCTCAACAAATGGACTATTGGAACGCACCCCATGGCTACATGTCTAAAATCATCGAATTGATGTTATGTGATTGGCTGATTAGATATTTGTGTTAGTGAGTGTGTATTGTGATGAATGACAGAAAGTAAACCAGATTCTGTGTGGAGAGCTCTTGCACTTTGTATGAATAAGTGTGTAAGATGCATTCATGATCCCCATAACCTGTAAACTGGAGCTTTTCAGCATGAAGTTAAAATTACATTACATTATATTTCCAGTAACACAATGATGTAACACATATTGTACCAAATTACTCTTCAACAGGTAACAAAAGGAGTGATGAGCAGTGAGGTTTGATGTATTGTAGCCTCCTTTGCTACCCGTGCATGTTTCTAAAGGAGAATCACTGTGGAGATTGTTTTCAACTTTAAATTTTGTTGTAAAACAAAAGGAAGCGGTCTCACTTTATGAATTTAAAACTATTTTAAATGTCTTTGATGCAGTTACTTCAGGCTGCAAATGTTTTGCCTGAATTACTGTTTCCAGCATTATACAATCACTCTTACTAAGGTATTCATTCTTTATTGACACTGAAGTTTATACATTTTGGTTGTTTCTGTATTTTAGTATATTTAACTGGTGTGTGGATTTGGACTATGGATTTGAAATAGTGCCACAAGACTCAAACTCTGGTCTCTTTGGGTTAAGTTTCATCTGATTTCTGCCACCAGTCTTCCTTCTTCATGTGGGTTTTTGTTGCTCTCACAAAATGGAAACACCCCTCCTTTATGTCTTCAGCAGCTCAGCACCACCATTAGATAAGATGATAACAGCCAACTGAGCTTGCTAGCTGGTAGAGAAGGCTGCCAGCGGCCAAAAATGTCTGATAAAAACTGAATAGTGTTTGGATGGGGTGATATATTGTGAATAAAAAAAATGTTGTACACTTGGGAGTTGCACTGTTTGTGAGAAATATTGTGGGCATCATCCGAAACATAAATCTTCCACTAAAACCTTTTACACCTTTAATAGTCATTTTCTCCTCTTGTTATGTAAAATCCATTAAAGATTGTACATTTTCAGAAGTTATGCAGTTTCTTTTGGAGCACGAAGAGACAGAAGACGGACAAATTCGATGCGCCGGCATCCAATTTAGTCTCATTCAGAGTGGTGCTGTTACACATTTAGTAAACCCCTCACGGCTAACGCGCTGAAATTGTTGTGAATAAATTGTCTGTCAATTCATCATTTCCTGCTGGTAAAAACTCAGACCAGGGTTGATTGACACTGACATGTAATGTGATAAAAATGAGTGCAAATGTTTGTAGCAGAACTTCATATGATGCCAAACAAAACATCAGTCACAGGAGACATTTTTGGAATCGCCCGTGCTTTTAGCTGATAGCACTTGTGTAGGATTATGTATGAAGGGCCCTCTCTGTCTTTAAATTGGCGTAAGGGTTGCATCAAAGCCCTTAAATGCTCCAGTGATCAAGAGCCAAGGTGAGAATGTGAGTTCAGTGTTTCACCTTATATGCACCTCTCATTTCCTCTGAGGCCATTTCTGTAATTGATCTTCTCCGCTGAGCAAGGACTAACGAGGCAGGGTCACAGCAGCATATAAACAATTCACAATATCATTTATACTGTAAAACATTAATATTGAATGCTTGTTTTTGTGCTTCAGTGGAAGACTATTGAGTTGGTTTGTCCCTTTTTGTATTGAATGGGTCTTGATTGATTTGAGTAGCTCGTCACGGGCGAACATTATAAAGGCTGCTGTGTTTTTACTAGAATGTGGCGGAATTCTACGTTAGCCTCAAACTGACTTTTAATAATTCAAAAAATCATTGCATTTCCTTGTAGACCACTTTGTAAAATGTCACACTGCCCTACTCCTCGTATTGTAGGTGAAACTCTATCCTGTTTTTTTTTTTTTTTTCCAATCCCTTCGTCGAGATCTACACTGTTTCCATGGAAACACTCACATGAAACAAAACCTGGAGGTATTTCTGAACGTTAATCTGTGTTACACTGTGAGCAAAATCCATCATTGACAAAACTAAGCTGTTTTTATTGGCTGTTGTTTTTCAACCTCCTATTTATATAAGATGATCATGTTACATCTATAGATGGAGCGTGGCGGGTTTTTTTTTTTTTTTTTTTTTCTGTTTTGTTTTGCTTTGTTTTCCACAGGTGCAGACACGATGCTGTGTCCAGCCGTTTGGTCCAGCCTGGTGTCATGTAAGTTGCTGATGGATGGTGGCTGACAGCAGTGAAGACAGCCTATCAGAGATTGTGTTTGGAATAGGATGGGGCAGAAATGTGTCAGACTGATGTTCCCTGGGTAGAATCCCAATGTTATTTGATTCACTCAAAGCAGCACAGGAAGGGCAGACCTCGCGTCAGATCCTGATGATTTTCTATTCAATATGGAAATGCTGATTATGCCCAACGGCTTAAATAGTTTAACTGGGTTTACATTTAAATCAGTGTGTAAATAAACAAGGTGAATTTCAGCCCTTTACTGAAAGAACTAAATTGTTTGGCCTCATTGTAACATGTAGTGGGTATCCATCCTCCCTCTCACATGTGCTCTAGTTTGTTTATTAAATGTGGCAGAAGTAGTGGGTAATGTGGAGTGCACACACTTTGTCAGTTTGATAGATGGGTGGGTGGCCAGAGGAACAATTGATTGGGTGAGAGAGAGGAAGCATGAGGAGCCCACATCCACATTTGGACAATACATCCTCAATATTTCTAATAAAACATCACAAAAACAAAATTAATATAATTTTGTCAGATAAACAAACATTAAAAAAATTGTACTTATGTACAGATGTTTCATTCTGTAGTATCACAGACACAATATTGTCATTAAGAGGCTTTTTATTTAGCAGACGCTATTGGCCGTGACTAAATGAATCATAACTCACCATGAGTAATAGGTGGCATTGGTCATGAGTGCCTGTTCCCTGCAGCATGAGTCATTCTGCCCCCCCGTTTCATTTTGAATGAATCAGATCAACTCGACCCTTTACTGACTCTCAAAGCATTAATTTTACACCTGACATGAATCTGATTCTATCTATGGTTTTTATTGTTTGTTTGCGTTGATTTCCATTAGCAGTTGTTTAGTAGTGTTAATATTAAAGCATGCATAGTGACAATGCAATATGAAAGCACTCACATCCAATTCTCAGTCAAATACCGGCGATGCATACATACAATAAAACATCGCATTGCAAGAGTAGACTGACAGACAATCTGAAAACTACAGTACTGTGCAAAAGTCTTGAGCTACCTCATTTTTTTTTTAACATTTTGCCAGCAAAATTAGGATATAGGTGCGCCGGTGTATTGAAACATGTGCAAACATACATGGAAATGTAGTATATAAGGCAAAAACAGAGTCTGTACAATTCTAACAAGCTTGAAATGATGACATTTAGTATGACAGCCTTTTTTCTTCAACACAGCCTGAACTCTCTAAGGCAAGCTTTTTTGTAATTCCTTTAAGTAGTCTTCGGGAATAGTTCTCCAGGCCTCTTGAATGACATTTCAAAGCTCTTATTTGGATTTTGGCTGTTTTTTTTTTTTTTTGTTCCATCCTTTTGAGTTCTGGCACTACATTAACAGCGGCTCTTTAAAATTTTCAGAGTTGAACTCACTGTATGTGCTCAGCAACACTTCTGCAAAAACCCAGCAAACACAATTTGGTGCTGCGAGTTAAAAACACGCAAAGAAATTGATAAGCAGGATATCCAAACACTGCTGCCTTCTCTGTTGTGGACCTCATTTAAGATGGTGAAGCAGAAAACTGTACTGTTAAAAATCAAAATTTGAAATTCAGCATCATAATGTATCGGGGTGCACATGGCATGGATAACATGCATGATCCACACAGGGTTCAGAACAATATATGCTGCAATCCAGGGAAGATCTATTTTGGCAAAGTCTTATTTATTTCTGCATGTGGCCTATTACAACAGCAGCTAGCATGTATTACGATAGCATCATGGTGACAGACATATCACCTTGAAAAATAACATGTTTTTCAAGGTGATATGCCTGTCACCCACTGAAAACATTTGGGGCATTTTTTCCACTTTTAATTGTCTTGTGTAGTTAAAAAAAAACATCAACAGCTCCCACCCTGGCTCTGAACTGTGTGACCTGCTGCCCTCTGGCAGGCGCTACAGGAGCATCAAAGCCAGAACAAACAGACTCAAGAACAGTTTCTTCGCCAGAGCAATCACCACCCTGAACTCACACGCTCACCCACTCTAACTGTGAATTACCCACATCTCTGTGCAATATTATATCATTCATACTGAACAATATCTATCACTCCTATATTGTGTAATATCCAATATTCATTCACCGTTGCAATACTCACCATCTTCATTATTATATGTATACACTTATTTTTTATTTTTTTTACAGTGTGTATATTTTTATACATTCTGTTTTATTTTCTGTATATTTTTAGAAGTTCTATTTTATCTTTTAGAAAGTGTGACTTACTACTGCACGGCACTGAACAGGAATGGCCCTCCAATCTCATTGTACATTCTGTATAATGACAATAAAGGCATTCTATTCTATTCTATTCTATTCTATTTACACTTTCCCCATTTCTATGGGGTGTGTGTACAGCTGCCATCAGGAGGAAACACTGAACTTGATGGAAACTTTTAAAATAGCATGCCATAACCTCTGTGAAATTATTACTAAATATCAAAAAATAAAACTTATGACTAATAAACTTTTCCTTTTATTTCTTTGTTGTGACAATGCTTCTCTGCAATTAATCTTATACTACTGAAAAGGCTGTTTATTATTTATTTAATCGCAATGCAGAGAGATATGAAGATGAGGTTCTGCAACCTGTGGCAATCCCATATCTCCACAGTCTGGGACCGAACTCTATCCTCCAAGATGAACGCTGAAATGGCCTGCCTGCAGTCCTCACCTCAACCCCACTGAACACTTGTGGGATCAGCGTGGGTGTGCACAACCACATTGGCTGACTTGCAAAAAATGCTGGTTGAAGACTGGGATCCCATCCCACAGCAGTGTGTGACCAAGCTGGTGACCAGTCTGAGGAGGAGGTGCCAGGATGTTGTGGCTGTGTATGGTTCTTCCACATGCTACTGGGGCCCCTGTTTGTTAAATGAATAAATTGTTAAATTGCCAATATGTCAATATGCCAATATTGTTTCTCCACACTTCATCCAATCCAATAAATGACACCAAACAAGGATCAAGAGCAGATTAAGCTGTTTGGCAAGTTTTTCTGCTGCTCAACCCACATTTTCCTTACAAATGTGGCACCACATAAGAGGAAATAAACAGGTTTTCTAGTGGCAAAAGGTTTATTGCCAAGAAGCAGTGTTGCAACAAAAAAATAATTTCCTTACTTTTGTGCTAAGTTTAGATACCTGCTGTATTCACATGCAGCTTTAAAAATTCATATTAAAAACATTACATTATTAGCAAATATCACAAAAAAAATGCAATCTGTTAATTATAAAATATTAATGCAATTATGAATGTAGTTCAACAACAACTAGCAAACAACTGCAGATTTTAACTTTGTTTAATTACTTGTAGTTAACTAGTCCTTGACACTGGTCATGTAACATGTTCTTTGAATTTAAACTTGTTAAGTTATAATTTCCATTCAGTAAAACGGAGGGCCCTGGCATTCCTGGAGACTTTACCTTCCTTTAAATTTCAAAACCTGATGATTGTTCGTCTTTACCCAACAAGTCAAGTTCCACTTCCACTGACAACACTGCATTCCCTGAGTCCCCACTGAATTGGCTAAATTGATTGTTCTCTTTCTCAGCTTTGCTCACTACACAAGAAGACACGGTAAAGCTTAACTGCTAAGACCACCACCTCATTTGAGGACATGCTGGCTCGGGTGCAGAGTACTCTTTAGAAACAGGCTATCACTGTCACTTATTGTGGTTATTTGTCAGTAATCTCCCTGATTATACAGTGAGTGTGATTAGACTACCAGTCGCTGCAGCCTGCCTTCATACCTTGGCTCTGCAATGCTTTTCTGCAGTGAAGTGTGAACATTAAAGTGAATATGGAGGAGGAGTCCTCACCAGAGGGAGAGTGGTGGGGGTGGGGGGAGGCGGAGAAAGAGTAAGATACCAGCAACAGAGGCAGATAGCAGTGTGCACTGGTAGAACAGAGGTTTCAGTGCAAAGAGTATGTTCATCTCAAAAGAGAAGGTCTGGGAGTGTCATTCCTAATCTGAGAGGCGCGCTGACGCTTTGGATAGTGTCCATCCATCGTTCTGGTAGGTTTATCATGCAGCATCTGCCTGATCTGCATGCTAATTCTGCTGTTCATGCGGTGTAAACATACTTGTATCTATAGAGCTTTTGCAGTTTAAATTTATGGCATGCATTCAACAGTCTTATTTTTTGCCACCTGACAACAGGATCCAAAAATAATATACCTCCTCTGCTGCTATCTAAAGTTTGACTGAGATGGAAATTTAATATTATGTACTTTACTGTAGCTCTGTTGCTTATTGATAAAGATATGAAATGTGATGCAATTTCTTATTATTTCTCTTCATTATTTTTATGCTCTTAGCAAAGCCATGAATAAGGATGTCTGCTTTAGGCTGCCCTACATCCCCAATCCCACTCCTCTTTCCTCTCCTGCTCTGCTGTTTTTGTTGCTCATTGCTTCGCCTCAAAAATAAAAATTTCTAAAAATACCTTCACATCTGTAACTCAGAGTTCAACCACAGTCTGCAAATTTCACAACCCATCAGGTCCTCCGTGCTCTAATATGAGATCATCGAGCTCCTGTATATGTGTCCCTGTTTTCTGTGATTCCGCTGAGACTCAAACATGTTCCCTGCTCACTGGAGTCTTAGCCGTGATTTCCCTCTGCAGCTGGAAATGTAATATCAGCCCCAAGTACCTTTCCAAGTGGGAAAGAAGGGCACTCACCATTACTGGGACTGTTAAAGTCTGGCATGAAGTCAGAGCTGTGAAGAAAATACCTCTGCAGCCAGCTGATGTTATACCCATCTTTTTGTAAGGTTAATGAGGATATATTACTACATCTCCTCTCTAGACTTTAAGTGTCATTTACTTGCCATTGACTATAATCAGTATATCATCTTCATTTTGCTCTCAGTCACAATTCAGATTATGCAGATGGAATGGCTTGTGTAGTTTAATACTCAAAGGATGTTGAAAGTTTAATGGTAATGTTCAATAATTCATCTCCAGCTTGCTGAGAACTGATACATAAAAGCATAAAAGGCTGAGAATGAGTCAAAGTAAGCCACAGCATATCACTATTTATTATCTGCATTAACAGCATTTGTGTTCCTCCTGATTTTCCTTTGCTTTCATAAAGAACAGAAGATTGATTTCTTCATAATTTTTAAGGATACCGCCAAATTAAAATCCGCTTTGTCCATTTGCAAGTCATTTTGTTGCAGTCCGAGCGTCTCCCTGCCGCAATATCATCTAAGCTCCATGATTTTTACAAGCAATTACATTTGTGCTGCCATAGACATTAAGCATTAATCATGCACTGTGTCTTTCACATAAAATCCTAGGCTGTTAATTAAGGTAGGATAATGAGCAACCTTTAACCGCTTTCTTGCTATGTGGTGATTCCATTTTTAAAAAGAGGTTTTGTTTCTTCTTTTCTTTAGATTTCGATGTCTGTAGCTTGAGCTTGGTAGACAGTCAGTGAATCTGTGGGTGGTTTCCTTTCTTTAAATGCTTTCATGGCTGGAAAAAAGCAAACAAAACCAAAAATTCTTAAGAAGATAAATGGTTTTGATCAGAATTTCTGCATCATATGCATCTTTGATCTTGCTTAGTTTGAGTAGTTTGTTCTGCAAAAAATAGATGAAAGTCAAAAATGCCTTCTTTTTAAAAATTCCGCCCATTGTTAAAAGATGATAAAGCATTGATTTCTTTCAATACCAATGATGTCTCATTTAGGAACCCATGTCGGTGCTTGCTTTGAAGTTCATGCAATAAAAAAAAAATTGTATTCCCTATAGCTGGAGGCAAATGCAGTGCATTTTTTTCCAGCTGCCTATAATTACCTCTGGTACTCAAAAGTTTCTGAAATAAATATTTGTGCCCCCTAAGGACAAAGCACAAGGGATAGATCACAAACTGTAGGCACTCATGTGCCCATCAAGCATTCTTTTCAATGACAACCAAAAGCTAACAGCATTATTAAGTGACAGCTCGGGGAAAAAACAAAACAAACAAACCAAAACAAAATAACAGCTGATTAAACTCTGAAACATTTTTATCTACAGCTGAGCTCTCGGACAAATAGACGAGACTGAATAAAATGTTTGGCGACTACCTCGTGTGTGTGTGTGTGTGTGTGTGTGTGTCTCGCTGACTCACCATCAAGAGCACCTCTTTACTTTCAAGCCCTCATTGTGCGCCACTTGTCACACAACAATTTGCCAAAAAAAAGCCTGAAAGTGCACTCTGATTTCACTGGAGACATCACTTTATGAAACTGCAGCTCTAATATGATATCGTTGCTGGTCAGAAACTGACAGGGACAAAAAGAAAAAAGTCTGCTCGCCATTTGTCATCATGAACAGATGATCACTTCTTATGTAATCTTGGCTGAAAGCAAATACCCTCAAGCAGAGATGAGCTTCTGCTCTTCCCATTTTCAGAGGGCGAATTCATCGGGGAGCAGCACAAATATTCCTTAAATGATAGAGGAGAGGATCTCAATCAGATTTTATTCTTATATTCAAAACCAACAGCTGTGGTGTTTGATTAAACAACAGCAAAAATGTTGACAGCAGGTTTCCCAGACATGAAGTAAGCCTAGTCCCAGAAAGATATGCTGTGATAAAGGTTTTAAGATAAACAATACCACTTAAATTAATCCTGTAACATTTAAAGGCAACATCACTTACAATTATAATATCAGAATATTCCAAGCACATCTGTCAAAACAGCAGCAGCAGCAGCAAAGCAGCCTTTCATTGTTGTCTCATTAATATGTGTAGCATGAATCAACTGGGGATTGTCTGGATAAAAATCTTCTGGTGCATGAAGCCTCGCCAGCTTTTTTTTTTTTTTTTTTTTTGCATATTATGAAAAGTTACAAATAATTTGTCAAGAAAACCACCTCTTGATCATATTGTCAACATCAGCCACCAGCGCATAGGTCGATAGGGAGAGATTTGGTTTGCACAATAGTGCTATCAGTTAATGAGATTTAAGACATACACAGAAGTGATTGTAAAACCACCAAAAGCCCCAAGATGGTGATGAGAGTTTGCCTGACGTGTCTCCTTACTTCTTTCATTCCAGACTTCCACAATGTCAGACTTTGAGGATTTCAGCTGGCAGGGAGGGCAGGCCAATGTCTCTGAAAGCTATCAGCTGAACCCCACCAGCGTGATTGTGTCAGTGGTCTTCTCACTCATATTCCTGCTTGGTACCATTGGCAACAGTTTGGTGCTCGCCGTGCTGCTGCGGAGCGGACAGGTCTCATACAACACAACCAATCTGTTCATACTCAACCTGAGCGTGGCTGACTTCTTCTTCATCATCTTCTGTGTTCCTTTCCAAGCCACCATCTACTCTCTAGAGGGATGGGTGTTTGGTTCCTTCATGTGCAAAGTGGTCCACTTCTTTATCAATCTCACCATGTACGCCAGCAGCTTCACACTGGCCGCTGTGTCTGTTGACAGGTAATCACTTCTTTGCAGTTTCATTGGGGGAAAATTTTCGATTGTACACACAGTTGCACATTAGTGTGAAGGCTGTGAGAAAATGCATTCATGGGATGGTGGAGAATTTGGTAGAACTTTTTATATAGATATATATATAGATATATATAGATCCCATTTGTGGACTATGCGTGCTATTGTGTTTATTTTTTTTTTATCAGCTAAGGCTAGCTTGCTTGGTTAGCAAGATTATTTGCAATGCACTGTCTTATAAAACAAGATGCTAATTTTGGCTAACTAGAAACTGGCTTAAAACAAAATCTGCTCACAGGAAAACTGAACAGGTGATTGTTTTTAACTAAAGCCAAATACCTGTCAGTAAAAGTGGCCACGCCCCTTTTGATGAATCACTTTAAAGCTGTGTCCATGACTATAAGTGCGTTTGGGTAAAATAACTGTGTTGTGAAGCGGGCGGGAGCCGAGATACATTTTTCTCAACTTCCTGGTGAGCAACTGAAGCAACTACCAATAAGAATGATGAATACTATTGATTGACATGACCTGGTAATCAATAAATTAGAAGGTTACCCAGGCAACCAGAGCTTCAAAGCAATGTGCGACAAGCTCATCGCTTCCAGTGTGGACCCAGCTTAAATCTTATAGTTTATAGATGTCAAATTTCCAATAGAAACCAAAACCATTTTTGTGCCAGAGTGTAAAAATATTTATTTCCAATTTAAAGCTGTGCCGGCAAGAGGCCATTTGAGGAACTGCAGTTGTCTGACTAATATTGGTCATTACAGTGCTTAACAAATTCATTAGACAGGAAACGCAAATATTTTAGAAATCTGACAAAAACCTGTTTAAAACTGATAATGATATTGTTATTTAGTATTCAAATAACAAACTGAATTCACCCAGATCTGAGCCGGCACCCTGGACCTCGCTGAGAAGTAAGAAATTAATCAAGCATAACATTCAACCACTAAAATTAATTTTTATTATCTAACATTCACTCAGTCAGACACACTCTGATGAATGTATTTGGGGCAGGTCAAGGTTCAGGATCTTGCCCAAAGATACTTCAAAATGCAGGCTGGAGGAGCTGAGCCTCGAACCACCGACTATCCAGTTAGTAGGCAAGCTGGTCTACCTCCCAAGTCTGAGCTACAGCCACTTGAGTGTTTGCTTGATTTTTTTTTTTGCTCCTGGGTTGGTGCTTGGATAAATGACCAAAAATATTATTATTCATTACAAATACTCTATAAATCAAATAGTCTATTACCAGCTGTTTATCTTGGTGTTACTTTAAATTGGCATCATAAATTTACAGGGATTTCAGGGGGCAGGTGGCAGACCCTTTAATGTTCCTCCTCTTCTTTGTAGCAAAAACATGTGGTCTGAAATTAGAAAATACCCTCTAAAATTACTAATCACTCTCTTGCATATTTCTCTTTAATCTAGCAAATACTAGCCTCAAACGTAATCATTTATTACCTTAAGCTAACATTTCATTTACATAAATTCCTAATTATGCACTGAAATTACTTCTATTAAATCAACGACTGTAGCCGTGTCTCTCACAAGCTATACTTTATTGTTAAACTCTTGGATACTGTATAAAACACGTTAATAGCATACATGTTCTTTCTCTAACCTGTGAAGCATATTTGACATAAAAACGTTTTAGTGTCTTTGATACCAACATATTCCAGTGCATTTTGATGTCTTCTACACAAAATAAAGGAAAACAAAAAACATTTATCAAAAAAAAAAAAAAAGCGAGGGCACGAAATGTTGATTTCAGGATATGATTTTGTGTCAGGATATATATATTTATCAAAGGGAGGAAAAAAGTGGGATGTATGAAAAAATGCATCTACATTTAAAAAGATAACAAGAGGTAAAACTTGCAAGTATGACAACAAACACCAGGTTGTGCAATACAAATAAAATAGAAAAACTGCTAAGATTTTATGACAAGCTGAATTTATTGCTTTCCATTTCTAGGAAATCATAATTAGCCTTAAAAACTGCTAAAGGAAGCCATCGAGAAAGATTTTATTGGCCCGCACTTCGTCTGGTCGTGGTGTTAATTCTTTTGTTGTGTTTTATTTTGTTTACTCTCCTGCAATGCTTCAAAAAATATGAACCATTTAATTTGTCACAAATGTTTTTTTCCTCATCTGGAGTTTAAACTTCAGAAGCTGGAAATTATATACCTCAAAAATAAGCCCTTAGCCATTATTATAGCTGTTGGGCAACAATAATCAGTCAATATGAGCTGTAAGTGTGCAGCTGCCCTCTGCAGCAGACACCCCCCCCCCCCCCCCCCCCCCCCCCCCCCACGCACACACACACACACACACACACACACACACACACACACACTGGCTGTGTGTACACTCTAGCAGATTCAATAGTCATTTCCCCCTCAATGTGGAAAAGAACAGCAACACCAGAGTCAGGAGGGTAATGAGTACATGCTGTCTTCCTCCTTAGTCTCTCACTGATCTTTTTTATAATTTATTAAAAAAATAATAATTATCAAAACAAAAACAGCAACATTACATAGACAAAGGAGCTGCTAACTGTAACAATTTAGACCAAGAATCCCCAGCAGAAATTAAATCACAGAAAAGCCTGAGGGAACAGCAGCATACACACACTCACACTAACCACTTTAAAGGAAAGGACCTGCTGCTGCCATGTGCTACCTACAGGCAGACCGTATACTCTGTTTTTATGGTGCCGAATTATTTATTAAAAACAGCTCGGTTTCACAGATCCTGTGGTGAATCATTCATAAATGTTTCTGCAATTTCATTCAATTTTGATGTAGTCAGACATTATGTAAATGCACAAAAAGCAAAGCCTCTCACAAACAGACTCATTCTTTCATATGGATCAGGCAAGTTCAGCTGGCAACTTGTAGTTTTCCAAACCACTGAGGTTCCAAGTTGCCAGCAGGTTCAATGTGCCTGCTTTTTGAATTTTATGTAAAATACTGTGGCCCCAATTCACTGAGCTTTCAAAAACCAGAGAGGATGTTTTCTCACTTTCTAGAGAGCTAACTGAAATGTCCTACAAATGTGGAAAGCAAGGACACGGACTTGCTCCTTTTTTTAGAGAATCCCTGCCTTTGGCAAAATGCTCCCTCAGTGAGCATATAACACATAAAGCAGTATGTTAAATGTGGCAAATATTCAAAGATTAACCAACCAGGAGATGATGAGGTTACAACTGCAGAGATAATATGCAATAATCAGCATGGTGTAAGATTATTAAAAGAGACTGCTTCCATTGAAGTCTCATTTTTTTTTTTTTCATAACAGCATCTTGTGGGATTTGTGCCTTCATCGCCTACCTGCTGAGTAAAATCAAAAGCACAACACCAAACGTGTTTTCTGTTGTTCCTGTGGTTTTACCATTCATGCAAGTTCATCTTACTGAAAAACCTAAAAAGCCTCTCTGTGGATATTGCTGTCCCTGAGGTGTCTTATTCAATAGAGCCAACAAACAGCTGTACATGAATGATTACCATCCAACACAAAGCTTTCAGTGTGAGCCATGTTAATAGTAATTGTGGAGGTGGAAAATGCTAGAATAATAAGACAAGCTACCAGAAACTGCTAAATGTAAATCTATAATTTATAATGCAGTTACACTAGGGAAAGGGAAGTGTGCAGTGAACTTGAAATTTTGTGGCCTTTGAAACAGTTCTTTGAAGATGGGGACGAGGTCTGCGACCACTCGCATTTAATTGCTATCTTCAAGTGGTTTTGATCCATCAAGACGGTGATAAAATGGCAATAAGATGGTATTAGTTTGAAAATGAATGGGATCAAGTTGGCCATTGCATGCTATCTGGCAGTTGCAATTGCATGAAATCTGTGGTAAATCAGCAAAAATCACAAAATCTGTTGCCATCAACATGCACAGAAATTGACATTAATTACTTACATTCAGAGTCCAGCCAGAACCTCATAGATCTGAGACAGTAGGTCCTCCACAAATAATGACACGGTGATTTAACTGCAAAATGGCATAGGGGCTCAGCAGCCTTGCTTTTTTATATAGGACTATAACCAGAATACAACCAGCTGGCAACCAGTTTAGTCAAGTCCTACTCCAAGAGACACATTGCAGACGAGTTGCATTCATTAGTGCAGACTCAATCCAATTGATTGCAACATGTTGGTAAATGGACTAGCTCTTATATAGCGCTTTTCTACTCAGTCAGAGCACTCAAAGCGCTTACACAACATGTTTACATTTACCCATGCACTCACATTCATACAAGCACTTCCATGTTTATACTAAGCTAAGTGCTTTTAATTAACTAGCATTCACACACATTCATACTCCGACAGGATGGTCGGAGAGCAACTTGGGGTTAAGTATCTTGCCCAAGGATACATTGGCATGTAGCCTGGAGTAGCCAGGAATCGAACCGCTGACCTTCCGATCAGTAGGTGACCTGCTCTACCTACTGAGCTACAGCCACCCCTGGTCATCAGTCTGCATGTATAAATTAGACAGTAGTTATTTGCAAACCTTCTGTCTGAGTGTGATTGTAGCCAGTCCAATTTGGACCTCAGTTGTTTGGAGACAGGTTGCCTCCCGCTGGGCAAACTGTAGAATCACCTTGTGATCGAAAGTAGTTGTTTTAACTACTTGCAGTCAGTTGTTAACAGCAAAAATAATTCTAAAAAAAATGTCTCTAGTGTAATTAGTGCATTAGAAAGAGATGAGGTTTTGAAGTAATGAAGTAATGACTCATGTTTTAGAAATCTCTAATGAAATCTAAGAGAATGTATCATCAGCTCTCAGTTTAAACACTTCTCAGAGTACCTCCCAGTTTCTTTATTAAATTTGTCCATTGATACACTTGAAACCTCTAATTTAAACATCTGATTTAAAACTCATCCAATAATGTGGCAAAGATTTTCTAAACTAGCGTTCTTTCTGCTCTTTTAAATCTGTGATATTTCTAAAATTCACATATCTTCATGATCACGAAGACAACAGCTGTGGAAAAGTCAGTGATTTCAGCTTCTTAAGGCCATAAGTATATACAAGAATTTAATAGACCTATGCAGCAAAATCAGACAGTCACATGGACTGTTTTTCCTCCCTTAAGGACTTTTGATATTTAAATACATTTTGTTTATAATATTTACTTATTTTGTTTTCAATTACATAACATCTAAAACGAGTGGCTCAATCAGCTTACAGCTCACAGCTTTAAAAAAATATTGCAGCTGTATAGACTAAACATTTGTAGTCACCAGCAAACTTTCCCTTTATACATGTTATCATATACACTAAAGTTAAAAATTGATTATGCTATAAAAGTTTAGACATATATCTTACAGTTTTTAGCCCATATTTGTCACCAGTTTTCAGTATTTATGTGGTCTGAATTATATGACAGTGTTACTTTCTTCTCTCTATAGATATCTGGCCATTCGCTATCCACTGCGCTCCAGAGAGCTAAGAACCCCTTGTAATGCTGTGGTTGCCATGGTAGTTATCTGGGGTCTTTCCCTGGTCTTTGCGGGGCCATATCTCAGCTACTATGACCTGATTGATTATGCCAACAGCACTGTGTGTATCCCCGGCTGGGAGGAGCAGAATCGTAAGGTGCTGGACAC
This sequence comes from Archocentrus centrarchus, assembly GCF_007364275.1. Taxonomy (NCBI): domain Eukaryota; kingdom Metazoa; phylum Chordata; class Actinopteri; order Cichliformes; family Cichlidae; genus Archocentrus; species Archocentrus centrarchus. The sequence continues at coordinate 25,098,765 of NC_044353.1, read as the reverse complement.
GTGCACCTTCCTGTTTGGCTATGTCATCCCTGTGTTCATCGTGAGCCTCTCATACACTCGAACTATCAAGTACCTGTGGACGGCTGTTGACCCTCTGGATGGCATGTCAGAATCTAAGAGGGCCAAGCGCAAAGTCACCAAAATGATCATCATTGTCACAGTGCTCTTCTGCATATGCTGGCTGCCATACCATGTGGTGATCTTGTGTTACCTGTATGGAGACTTTCCTTTTAATCAGACAACATATGCCTTCAGGCTTCTTTCTCACTGCATGGCCTATGCCAACTCTTGTGTCAATCCCATTGTGTACGCTCTGGTTTCCAAACACTTTCGCAAAGGCTTCAAGAAAGTGTTCAGCTGCATCCTCAGTAAAAATAGGAGGAATAAGGTTCATGTGGTTCATGTAGCCAACACTGTGCCTGGGTTTGAAGCAGGGTCTACAGAAGTGTCACAAATGAATGAGGAGAACATGCGACAGAATGGATGCGAAATGATCAACAGGCCAGTCGTAGAGCCGAGAGAAGCCACTGTGTCCCTGAATTTGCCCTTTCAGCAACAGACTTGACAACTGATTCAGCTTGGCTTCGCTGGCTCAGCACAGATCGCCTTTTGTGAAAGGCAGCTAATGTTTAAAAATTTGCTTTGGTGAAATTCATATTTTTGATGGCAAAAAAAAAAAAAAAAGATGAACAGGGATTCGGTCATATTTGCAGCGACAAAATATTAAGGTGCATACAGTCCACTACAGAAATGTATTTGTTTTATCGCTTATCTCAACATATATTTTATATTTTAAAACTACTTCCTGTGTTACACTAGCAAAAGGTTAGAAAGGTTTATTGTTTATCTAAATGAGAACATTTCTCAGTATTTCCTGTCTCCACTATTTGCCTTAACCATGGTTTGCACTTTTACTCACATTGGCATTTTTGCAGTGTTTGAGAATTCATACGATTCTAGGACTTTTTAAGAGCAACACAAAACCTGTCCCATAATGTTGTAGTACGCTTGACGTTTACCTCCTTTTTTTTTACTTTCAAATGTTCCAAAAAATATTCAAAAGTTGGCAACTGTGGAGGGAAATCCATGTGACTCAGCACCATATGCTGCTTTTCTGACTTCAAACAGACTTTTTCATGGAGGATTGGGACTCAGAGCTCAGGCAATGCTCTGCAAAGCAGTGCTCCTCCTCCTCTGTGAAGGCCATCTTATGGGACTCATCAGCATTTCCAACACCACGTTCAACTGTAGGATTCATGTTCAGGTACTTCAATCTTTCTCAGCATTAGCTCAATTTTAGCTGCACTTACGTCTAAAAGAAGTATTTTGACCATCTTTCAATCTGAAAGTCAGTTATTAAGGAGCAGTGGAGCAGAGTGTTATTTGGGCTAATTGTTTTGTATCTTGCATGAAGAAGCTGTTCTGTCTTGTCAAAATATCGACAGGAAGTAGATATAAAGTAAAAAGAACATTTTTTGATATCAAAACAATAATAATACCAAGCAGTTGTTGGTAGAAATCTTTTTGAAAACTGGGCATAGTTTATTGCTATAATTGTATTTTGTGATGATTATATTCATGGCATGTTTGGTGTCAAATATTATATTTAAATAAATATCTTTATCAAAGAGCACACTCATGTATAAGGATTTATGTATTTTAAAATGTATGTATATGTGTATTTTATTTGTGTATTAAAATAAAAAGTGAATTGTTTATCATGTATTTGCTTTATTTTTCCAAATGAAAGCAAACCCACAGGGTCTCACTTTTTTTTGTTTTGCTGTATGGTTGTGTCCTACCTCAGAGCTGTAAAAAGCTTCTGTGTTGTCTTCTGTTCAAGCTGCGTAAGATGCAATTATCCCGTGAAATATTGGTTTCAAAAGAGAACATTTTCCTTTACACAATTATCCTCCAATGTGTTTGCTACAATTTTTTTCCACCCCGTCTATGTCATACAGCTTACTTAAGTAACTTTTAAGAAACATATATTTCAATCAATATTTATCAAAATGATTTAGAACACAATGTACACCACTCCTAAAAGACCGAATAAATTATTTTCTGCTTTGAAGCTGTAGTGGTGTTATTTGTTAGCGACAAAAAGTCTACATCACTCATGGTGACTCAGTTCAAAACTAGCTGAGTCCTTACTGTGTCAAGTTTGCATGTTCTAACCATGTTCACATTGTTTTTATCTAAGTTTTCATTCTGCTGTGTCCTGCTATCAAAGAACAATGGCTTATGTTACTCTCATAAAAGAGGAAGGAAATCTGAGGAATTCTGCTGAGTTACATAAAATTCTTTCTGGTTTCTCGAGTGCAGTAGCAGAACTATTTTTTTTTTCCTGCTTTTGCACCATTCTCTGTAGTGTTAAACTGACTGTGTCGATTGTTAAATTGTTAAATGAAATAGAAGTTGAAAGATTTAATTTGCTGTGAAGCTATTTCATAAAACATAAAATCAAGTAGCTCACTGAATATTTAACATCTAGGTCATTCCATGCAAAATCAGTAAGTGCTTAATTAAAGCCATGCAAAATTTTACAGTTATACTTTCATATTGTTTGAGTTACAGGGTGCTGAAGCACACAGCTGAACTTTGGCACTTTTTCTGTTAACCTATTTGTTCCAGCATTTGTGAGCCATCAGAAATTCTCAAATAGACACATGAAAATTAAAGGGCTGAAAAACACATTTAAGCTCTGTTTAAAACTGCAACCAAATCAATATACACCCAACCAAGTGTCACAATCTAAGCCATTTTTTTCCTTCTGAATATGCATTAATATCATGATATCTATAATATTTTCGATAATGTGTATGAAATAGAGGAACAAAGACAAGCACTGCTACACTGTTAAAACAAACTGTAATTTAGTATTTTTGTATTTTTTTCCTGTAAATTTTACAGAATAGTTCTGTTATTTAAAATATCAATAAAATTACAAACAAATAGATTACAAATTGACATGTCAGTGTCAAGAACATGAAAAACCTGTACTTGTGAATAAACATGATTTTTTAAAAGTTTTTTACAGAATGTTTTTTCCACACAAAAGACTGTAAAACATACATTTAATATCATTTCTAAATTATGTAAATTTTAGTTTAATGATGTAATTACATATCTAAAATTTGATGCCTTGAGTGTAAAATGACACCCAAAAAATGACAAAATAACAGGAAAAGAAGTAATAGTAGTAGTACTTTGTACAATAGTACTGTGCACATGCTCAGAAAGCCTAATATTAGCTTAACATGAATATTAAAAAAAAAAAAAGAAAGAAGTGTGTATTTTGTCCCCATCAGTACATCAAACTGGAAAATTACCCAAACAACAACAAAGTTGCTCATAAGTAAAATTATGCTCCTTTAAAAATATTTGTAGAAAATTATTTTAGAAATATGTCAGTGAATACCCTTAACTACGCTTTGATGGTTAACTACACATTAACATATCATTTATTTATTTCACTTTTTTCAGTTTTCTATTTCATCTCATTTTGAGGAAGCTTTTTTCTTGATGCACCATTTTAATGTGCAGTCTTTTCCAGCATGAGACTAATAGCACTGAAAGTCAACGGTCCATATCTGTTCTCTTCCGCAGGGACAGGAATATTCATTTGGTTTTTCCTCTGCTTACTTGCTGCTATATGTTTTTAATTACTGTTTTGCCACTGGAGTAAGAGATATTAACAAACACATGCAGCATAGCAGAGGAGTTCCCCAAGAGACCACTGCTTCTATGAAAAGAAAGGCAGGCAGTGCTGCATTTTGAATGAAAGCTACTAATGAATCAAGTAAGCGTTAAAATAGTCAATAAACTGGGATGTTGTACAGACATCAGGCATTATACTCAAGACTCAGTCACAGATAATCTGAAAGATCTGTCAGGTTCATAAATGTACATCAGTGAGTACAAAAGTACATCAGAGATAATAAAGTGCAACAAGACAGCAAAATGCTTTCAGCTGTTTGAATGATTAATACAAGACAATAAAAAGAGAAACTGTCTTATTCCCTAATTCTGTTGCAAAAATATATATAAATATCAGGGGAAAGAAGACATCATTCACTGCAATAAATTACAGAATATTTTGGAACTGAACAAGTTCATGTTTCTTACACATGTCTGGAATAATTAATTTCCTCAGTCAGTCAGGGAGATAAAGTTTTAATCAAATGCTGCAACACGTCAAAATTGTTGCAGTTCTTACATCATTTTATTTTACAGCTTTTATTCCCTCTATGATGTCTCCAGCTGACTTAAGTTTGAAACTAGACAGGGGTATATAATCCTCAGCTAGTAATATTAGTGTTAGAGAGCTCTTCATAGCAGATATTTAGCACCATTATTTGGGGAATCTTCCAGCTGCAACCAAATGTCAGCGTAGCATCCCTGTGTGTGTGTGTGTGTGTGTGTGTGTGGGGGGGGGGGGGGGGGGGGGGGGGGGTTAACATTTTTTACACTTGTTTTAATATTCATGATTTTAGTGAAGAACTGGCTGTGTACAGGGATGTTTCCCCAAAACTATCAGTTATTAATATTGATAGATTATTGGTGCTCAAAGTATTTAAGGGGGCGAAAGAGAGGAAAAGTTTTCATTTCTTTTCTCAGAGTCTCTTGGGTTTCATAGAGTTCCTCATATTTGGAAGGACTCCATTATTGTGCCAGTACCCAAAGTTAAAGCACTTAAATCCTTAAATGATTACCGACTGGTTGCTTTGCCTTCTCTTGTAATAAAAATCTTTGACAAACTTGTGAGAGATGAATTTTTTTTGTGCCACCCAGGGAAAATTAGACCCCCCTGCCTATAGACCAGGAAGGGGTGTGGAGGATGCTGTGTGCACTTTGCTCCACAAGGTTTTGGAGCATCTGGATGGTGTACATAATTTTTCCCATTTGCTTTTTATATATTTTTCATCTGCTTTTAATTGCATTCAGCCCCATATTTTAGCAAGATGCCTCATCAGTACGTGTAACCTTGACTGGTTTCTTGGCTTATGGATTTTTTAACAGATAGAAAGCAGAAAGTGTGAGTTAACAGTATTTTATCAGATTTGCTTTTATCTTTTACTGGTTCCCCTCAGGGGTGTGTCCTCTCTCCACTTTTATTAGTTATTTATACAAATGAGTATCAGAGCCTCTATCATAACAAATACATAATTAAGTAGGCAGACAACTCAGTGATCATCTCTCTGCTTCATGATGCGGATCATGATCGTCAATGCATCAAAAACAAAGGAAATGATCATCAATTTTCATCATAAAACTTCATCCTCGCCTTCTGTTCATATTCATGGCCAGGAAATTGAGGTGCTGGAGAAATACAAATATTTGGGCACTATATTGGATAATAAACTGTCATCTGATGCGAATACAGATGCCATTTGTGCAAAGGCTCATCAGTTCATGCATTTGTATCAGAAACTTAGTGGTTTTAATGTTGATAATATTTTTATGAAAACGTTTTACTCTTGTTTTATTGAGTCTGTTTTAACTTTTTCTTTAATCTGTTGGTTTGGATCTCTTAGCCTTAAGAACAAAAGGAGGTTGGAGAATATTGTGAAGCTGTGTAGCAAAGCGACAGGTATAAAGCCTAATGGTCCTGCCCTCCTGTGCAGAGTTAGGACTACCCAAAAGGCAGAGAGGGTGATAGCACTCACCCCCTGTTTTCAGAGTATCAGCCGCTGCCTTCAAGGAAGGAGGTATTCTCTGCCTCATTGCAGAAAAAATTCTCATTTGTTCCTGCCACCATCACTTTTTGAATTCTATTAGGTGATTCTGTGTCTCTGGTTGTATGTGTTGTATGGGATTTTAAAAAATGTTTTATTTATTTATTTTGCTGTTAGCTGCAAAGCAAATTGTCACAAAAAACAGGTTATTGTAAAAAATACTTACTTACTGGCCTTGCAAATGACTGAATGTGTATCTACAAAGTGGCATCAATGTGGGTGTTCCTTTTTTTAGTGAATAATAATGCTTCATGCTAGAAAGATGAACAAATTACCCTCTTAGGTTGGAAATGATTCAAGGAAAGTTATACTTACGTCACTGACAACCTTGACAGGGCTTGTGTTCGTTTTATGGTTGCTTTGGAAACCTCTCTGCATTTTATCTTTGAGACCGCTTAAGGATATAATCATGTTGCAGTTGCTGGACAATTTTGCAGCTCTGGTTTTTCATCCTTTTTTCAGAAACCATAAAAACTCCTCGAGTCAGTGCCTTCTCTGACATTCCAAAGGGAGAAACACATTATTTTGCTTTTGCTTATTTAATTTATTAAACAATTAAACAATTTATTTATTAAACAATAAATAAAAAAAATGTTTTTAAAAAGCCCTGTGAAGCGTTTGACACTGTTGACCACAATATTTTATTACAGATACTAGAATATTAAGTGTATTAAATCACTGCCCACTGCACCGGTTTGAATCATATCTAATAGACTCCAATGCGTTCATGTAAATAGAGAGTCCTTCTCACACACTAAGGTTAATTTTGGAGTTCCACAGGGTTCCGTGCTGGGACCAATCTTCCTTCCATCCATCGCAGCTGTCATAGGGTGAAAGGCAGAAACCCTGTACAGATTGCCAGACTGTTGCAGGGCTAACACAGAGAGACAGACAACCATTCACGTTCACATCTATAGGCAATTTAGAATCACCAATTAAGCTAAACCCACTAACTGCATGTCTTTGGACTGTGGGAGGAAACCGGAGAATTCAGAGAAAACCCACACAAACACAAGGAGAACATGCAAAACTCCACAGAGAAAGGCCTGGGCCAAGGTGGAGTCAAACCCAGACCTTCTAGCTATGAGGCAACAGTACTAATCACCGTGCCACAGGACTAATTCTGTTTACACTATACATGCTTCCCTTAGGTAGTATTATTAGATGGCATAGTATGTATTTTATTTGCTATGCATATGATACTCAGCTTTACCTATTCATGAAGTCACATGACACACGTCGATTAGTTAAATTACAGGAATATCTTAACTCTACAACTCCCATAGGTGGTCATTCTTACCACCATACATTATTTGCTTAAATTTATAATAAATCAATATCATATATATAAATATGATTCATAATCAATAAAAACATAGAAGAATACATGGAAGCTTCTTCGGGCTTCTTGGATAAGAGATTCCACCTTTTGGTGGAGAATCCCAGGTATTTAAACCCTAGTGGGAGTTGTCCCCTCTGGAGGTGGTCATTGACCCATAATTATTCATGTGCTGTTGCACATAAGCTAAGGTGTAAAAAAAAAAGGTGTGGGTCATTACCACCAGTGTCAGTGTGGATGCGACCACATTACATTCATTTGCTTACACAGCACACATTTCATTATAAAGAAACCAACAACAGTCAAATTAATTCAGTTCAATTCAGGTTTACTTATATAGTGGCAAGATGCTTTATATTGTACGGTAGAGACTCTACAGTCTTTGGGAGAAAACCCCAACAATGATTTGTTCCCCTATGAGCAAGCATTTTGTGATGGTGGGAAAGAAAAACTCTCTTTCAACAGTCAGAACCCTCCAACAGAGCCAGGCTCAGGGAGGGGAAGCTATCTGCTGTGACCAGTTGGATGCAACATAATAGACAATAGACAAACCAGTTTGACAATTCAGTATTTTACTGACCAACAAATACGGAACAGTGTTTTACTTTATTTTACATGTTTATAGTGTTTACAATTTGATAATGTTAGTAGGGAGATTCAAAGCTAAAATCACTATCTAAATGTTTACCCCTATAATTGCATACCTGATTATTTTCCGAATAACTTAAAGTGGTGATCCAGAGGTGCCTTCAACTTGACATTTTGTGCATTTTTGTCTATTTGTCAGCCATATGACTACTTTTAGCCTTTACAGACTAAATCACATATCATCATAACATGTCTAACTCCAGTGACTCACAGAATAAGGTTACAGACTAATGACAAAATGATTCAGAGGAGGAGAGTGAGGTGACTACAGTCGATGTTCAGTTCCGAATGTCCCAGAGAGCTCTCAAGTGAAGCCTGGCAAGAAGACACAACAGGTGGCAAAAAGAAGTCATGTAGTGCCTTAGGTGTGCAATTATCTCACACCTAACATCGAAACACCAGCAGTGCTGCTGTGTACTGTATACACTTTGGCATCTTTTTTACTGTACTGTACACAAAGATATATCCGTATAGTGTTTAATATGTCTGTCACTATAAAGAAAAAAGCACAGAAATAAGTCGCTTAGAAATAGTCTGATAAATTATGTTTATTTCTATTATTTAACTCCGTGTTAGGTCCCGCCCCCACACAAACACACACAAAGACACACACACCATGTGACAATAAATCACGGCTCCACTGCAACATAACTAACAACATCAGCAACAACATTGCCTTATTTGCTCCCAGCATCCCGTTCATTTAAACAGCTCTCCATACTATAAAATGCTGATAAGACTGTATGAGTAAAGTTACAAGCACAGCAATTTCTGGTGATCTCTGCGGGAAACTGACCAGTAATATTTAGAGTGAGCAGGTATTAATGCTGTTACCTGTTCTTCAGAGTCCTCACAGTTTTTTTTTTTTCTTTTCAATGTAATTTTGTAAAAAAAAAAAAAAAAATTTGGTCTAACTTTGAGATGTATTCAGGAAGTGATCTTCTTTGTCTTTCTCACACACAAATATACACACTAAATGCAGTTCATATGAATCAGTGGTGATGTTGCACAGAAATTCATTTCACTGTAATTGTGCAGTTTCGAGTCCAAATATTTGACCAAATTATATTCCAAGGCCTTGCCGATATTGCTTTATAAAACTTTCATGCCCATGAAGCTCCTTTGAACCGAAGTGAACTGAGCAGTGTTTGCATACTCATTCCTGTAATCTTCTAACGTTGGTGAACAAAGCTCAGCAGGATTTCCCAGCGAGATTCTGTTTTCTTCATATCCCTTCACATACCTTTTTTTTCCTTATATTCAGTAAACATATTGAACCACTGCTCATTTTTTGTGTATAGCATTTGATTTGCTTGTCCAAGCCATTTCAGTTAGCAGGATATGAGTGTTATGTAAATACAGTGAAGCAAATCTATTATTGCCAGTACACTGAGAGTGCCATCTACGGTCTGCAACAAAACACTGCAGCTGTACTAAGATGCTGCTATTTAAAGCATGGTATGATTACCAGCAATGACGGCGTGAACAACATTGCTTTCATCTAGTTTGTCTGTATATGTATGCATGTGGGTAATTGTGGTAAAATATGGGCCCAAAAACGCCAACTACAGCAGGAACTATCAAAACGTTATGCTTGGGTCCATGGCCCTTTCCAAAAAAAGACGGTCGAATTTACAGTTTCATATATTTGATATATCATCAGCTGTAATGAAGTCATTTTACATGATATTATTATGTTGGGGGGCCAGCTCACTGGTGTCACAGGTCACTCCATCACGTTATGGATTCAATTCAGTTCAATTCAATTTTATTTATATAGTGTCAAATCACAACAAACAGTTGCCTCAAGGTGCTTTATATTGTAAGGTAAAGACTGTACAATGATTACAGAGAAAGCCCCAACAGTCAAAATGACCCCCTATGGGCAAGCACTTTGTGAGAGTGGGAAGGAAAAACCCCCTTTTAACAGGAAGAAACCTCCGGCAGAACCAGGCTCAGGGAGGGGCAGTCATCTGCCACGACCGGTTGGGGCTGAGGGGAGGACTGTAGTTCCAATCCCAGACTCCATATAAAAGATAGAAGCCTGACAAATCAAATGCTAAAATTCTAACCACCACACTCACCAAAACAGAGGCAGTTTTTCTGTAGCGGTCTGTATCACGCAGTGTCATCGTGCTCCAAAAGGTACCAACACGTCAGACGTGGTCGAAAGATCGAGATCAGTGACTCATATGAGGCCTAGCAAAAGGTTATTAGGTACATTTGCCTGTGTCAGCACACCTGTCAATAATGCCCCTAAAGTTAAGCCACAGTAGTATCAAAATTTTTATCGAATAAATAATAAAAAGACAGTTGTCATTGTGGAAGAAATTAGCTGCAAAGGCCAAAGCAATTTTTGTGCCAGTCTCTAAATCTGATATTGGGTATTTTAATGTTGGGAGCCTACGTCATCCTGGAGTTGCCACTTGCTTTAACGTGTAGTTACAGAATCTGCCACTCTTAGGTGTGCTGATTTACAGCACTCAGTACTATGTGACCAGTTCAGCAAATAAAGAAACAATGGCACATTTTATATAGAACACAAGAGCTGTTTTATTGCAAGTATTCATTGTCCAGGTACCTTAAATGGTTACCATGCTAGTCAGTGAACAGAAACAGGTCCAGGGTACTGAATGTGATGACTGGGCTGCTGGTTGAAGACAATTTAAGTTTTACATATTTACAAAAAAAAAAAGGTGGAACCGTAACAAACGCTTAAGTAAAACAAAGAAGACGCAGCAATGCAAAATTAAAGCTAGTCCCCATAATCCTTCTGAAAGTTGCACTGAATACATCGCTAGCATAGCAATAAAGGCACTCTGCTGTTTATTATGCACACACTGATCTTGAATAAGAGAAGTTCACTTTTGGGGCTTTTACAGTAAGAATGATAAGAGTTGATATTTCAAGAGAAATAATTTTGGAATTTTGGAAATAATTGAAGCTGATAATGTTTTGTTAAGTGCACAATTTAACAGGCAAAGGATAACAAAAGGCTAATGCACTTTATATATTAAACTGATTTGTTAGAAATCTAAAAAAGCAGCATGTCGAGAAAAAAAAAAAAAGCAGGAATTCCTTACACTGATGTTCTACATAACACATACAATACAGTACTGTGAATTCAAGGCCCACCAGTCTTTCCATTTCAACATGTTTATTATAGCACATTGCTCACTCAAGGCTTCCGCACAATAAAGAACAGAATGCAAATAAACCCATGGAGGCCTTGGCTCTTAATGTCACATTGCTACCCTAGTTGAGTTTGTACCTTTATATTAATTTGGTGAGCTATTCCAGTAGAAACCTGTTTTATATTTTGTGTTTATATATAATAAAATAAAGGAGACAGCAAATGTAAACTGGTGGAGAGAAATGTATTTTCTGTCCTGAAATGGAAAGAACACTAAACAAACGTTTTGCAAGTTGATGTTTTCCAGGCAAATGTTATGAATGATACTGGAAACCTGCAATTGCAGTACCAGTCAAAAGTTTGGACACAGTGTGTGTTTATATGAAAACTGTCCAAACTTCATCGAAACATGCTGCTGAAATCAAATCAGTGCTGTAGGCTTTCACTTACATTTTACACAGCATCCTATTTTGGAAACAAGACTTTTAGTGTTCGCCTACTTTTTTCCTCTTTGGTTTAACGTGTTTGTCACAGATTTATTAAATCATTAAACACGTCCTGCCAGGCACAAGATGTGGCTGTTATAAGCTAGACAAGGCTATACAGTAGACATCAGCTCTTAGTGCAGTCCCTTCTGAATTTATCAGCCAACTAAGGACCTCAAAGTTGGAAAAAATAATAATAAACAAAATGAACTCATCTGCAACATTTGTGTGTGTCAAATAGCCCTCAGGAACTCTTTATATCTCTATATTTGTTTATTAAATATAGAGATATAAAGAGATATGGCACTGAGAATAGAGATTCAATCCCAAAACTAGAAATTAACACAAAATTTACCCCAGACGAGCAAAATTTTACTGACAATGACAATTTTACACAATGCCAAATAAATTATCAGAAGAAAAATCTGTGAATCCTTTGGACCTCCACTGCTGTTTTATATATTGGCTTTATTTAATTTTTTGATACTGGCTTTTTATAGCCTGACAGGTCTTATGTGAAGCCTTTAATTTTTTTTTCTATTTAATATACCTCTATATCATATTAATACAAATGCTTAATGTGTTTTCTGGATTCGGTCACCAAAATTATAAACCGAGTTGCATAGGTATTCACGTTGGGATTCTCAATCATATCTTTTTTGACAGTATTATTGCATCTTGTGTCAACTGTTAGTCTAAGGCAATTCTCTTAAAATGTCAACTGTGCTGGGTAAAAGCAGTGTAGTGGATGAATGTATATGAACATAGCAATAAGCTACACATACACGCCTTATACAACAAACAGGAAAAATAATCAAACCCAATAAAACTGCATTACTGTTTTATTGGTTTACATATTGAGCATCTTATGTTTGTGAAACATATGACGGGCAATTTATGTTGATTTAGAGTTGATGTTAGAGAGGAAGTGGTTGTTCTAATGTTACAATCACCTATACAAGGGAAAACAGTGGCTGTAGACTGCAACAAGACTAAAATTATTGTGACCATGTGTAATAAACTTGCTTAATTTTGCTGCCTTTGTAATGGTTGCTTCAACTAGATCTGTGATGCAGTAAGTTACTGTCTTCAAAGCAACTTTGGTGATGGCAATTAAAAATGACAATTAGGCTGAGTGAGTCTGATATCAGTTTGTGACTGAATGGAGTCAAGTTGGTAATTACATACAATTTGTGATAATATGGTGATTAACCATGATAAATCACCAAGAAGAGCAAACCTGTTGCCGTCTACATGTACAAAAATTCACATTACCTACTTACATTCAGAGTCTAGCCAGAACTTCACATATTTGAAACAGAAATTCCTCCAAACATAGTGATGCAGTTTGCTGCAGGATGGCGAGTTAACGGCAAAATGACATAAGCGTTAGATAACCTGCTGAGTCGAGCTCCATATAGCAAAGAGATGGAATGGCAGGAAGACTGACTCAGATCGCAAACATGTTCCAGTCTGTCTGCATTATTTGTCAATTTGTCTAAGAATTATTGCAGTCAGTCCAAGTCAGACCACAATTGCCTGGACCTTTGCAATGGCTTTGTGCAACACTCTCAACCCAAAGGTTGAGAGTGTTGCATGTTAAACTTCTGGGAGACCAGCTGGTCACTGTAACTACTTGCAATTTGACAGCAAACAAATTCAATGCAATCACAGATTTTCGTTTTTTCTTCTTTTTTGCAAGGAGGTTGCCATCATACTTTTACTCTAGTGTGACTGAGGCAGACATTATGATGTTTTTTGCACAGGACTTAAAAAGCATTCCTTGTTAGGTAACATATTTAAATAAACAGCATAAAATTTAATGCAACAATTAATCCCCTTCAACAGTGTCAAAAATGGCCACAAACCTCTTAAAAATCCAATGTTAAAATGTGACATTCCTGCACTGGCTTGCAGTACTGTACAGGTGTTTCTGTTTTTCTGCATGTTCCTTTAGAAGGCCTACACTGAGTCAGTAGTATATAACAATAAACAAGCAGCCTGATTTAATGCCACTAAATAAAGTTCTGACGAGTATTAAAAGCACTTTGAAAATCACAAACATTAGAGTCCAGAGGGCTCTTACAAGTTGAAAAAAAAAAAACAAGAAAAAAGAAAACTCAGCCCTATCACGGATTCTGATCGTCTTCACAAGGGACAACACTTTTGCTTTAATTAGGTTTAAAAGTAGCATTTTAAATACTTAAATAGATATAAAATTTTGCTGTCATTTAACACAAACTGTACACATCTGGTATCAATACATATAAAAATTACAAGTGCATTTTTTTTTTTTTTTTTTAGAAAGGAAACCCTTTAACAAGTCATTATCAAAAATATGTAGCATTAGTAGCACTTTTGTTCTCATTTTCTAGTAAACTTTACAATGCTACATTACATTCACCAGAAGAAGATTAGATCTTTCTTCTTCTAGTCCAACTTCACTGTAGCCATGCTACACAAGTCACTGACCACTCTGGCTCCATCTGTGCCGAATCATTTTTTTTTCTTCTTATCCTACTCCATCCTAAAACACTTCCTCTTCACCATCCACTTGCTCCTCAGTCCATCAGATGCAGGCTAGTCAGCTCTCTCCTTAAAAATTTAATCAACTTTTTCCACTTTCCCGATAATCTTCTCCTCAAAGATGGGCAAGATAGCATCATCTTCACGTACCTCTTCAAACACCACCCCACAGTCAAACTCGTCGCTTACCTTCTTGAAATAATACCTAAAAAGAGAGAGAAATAAGACAACGTTAACTTGACTCGCGTTATTCCCAGAAGGAACCCACATGTTTTTGAAATGAGAGAGTGAGCGAACGAGATTGTTAGCCAAATCACGTTTAACCTTGTTCACATTCAGCGTTGATGATTTAGCCTGCTACAATTACTGAACACAAGTGGAAGTCAGCTGAACAGGTAACGTAGCACATTAAGTCCTAAGAGTTGCCTGGTTCTGTCTCTCCCCTTTATTAAACTCTCTGCTAACTCTTTTGAGCAGTTTATAAGCGGAAAAGTGGCTAATGTGGACAGCAGGCTATTTAGATACATTAGCTAATATGACAGTTATAGCCTAACCAAAAACTTTTTCTTTCTTTTTTTTTATGTGAGGGGATATTTTTGTTTGTTTGTTTTTCTTTAAAAAAAATAAGATCCCCCCCCACATGGTCAACTTAGACTACACAGGCCGCCATTAAATTCACAAACTTCAGATAATGACAAGACTAGCTAGCTTTGTGTCTACAACTAACTTGAACTGTTCAACTTGCTCATCTGCTGCCAGCTAGCCAAAGAGCAAAAAAAAAAGAGTTAACAACTGTTACTGTAGTCTCTGGACCTTGAAAAGAGGCGACTGCACTCGTTTCACCTCTCATCTGAAAGGGTTCTTCAGTTCTCAAACCAAAATGGTGGAGAGACCCAGGTATCACCTTTCATGTGACCTCAATAGGTCACATGAAACAATGGAGGGAAGTCTTAAACTGGTTTCATCTGAAACCACTGACTGTAATGACCCACGCCTCCTTTCACACCTTGGCACATGATCAATAGAGGGTCATAACCACCTCCAGGGGACTACGCCCACACGGGTTTAAATACCTGGGTCTCTCCACCATTTTGGTTTGAGAACTGAAGAAGCCTTTCTGCAGCAACTGTGTGATGCCATCATGTCAATATGGACCAAAATCTCTGAGGAATGTCTCTAGCAACTTGTTGAATCTATGCCATGAAGAATTAAGGCAGTTCTGAAGGCAAAAGGTGGTCCAGACCAGTAGGCGTTTATGTGTAGTTGCTAGTCTTGTAGGAACAATGGTTTGTACGCTGAAGGCAGTGACCTGAATGCAGCATTCTTTTGGATTTCATCCGCATTCATGCCGTTGTGTAACTTCCCTTGTAAAATTCGTTACAAATAAGATCTCTGCTGCAGGGACTGTGGTGTTTTGGAGCAAGAAATTCTGCAATTCAACTGCATCTCCACAGGCCCACTCACTATTTGAAAATTATTTCAAATTTAATTCATTTAACTTTAACTTATTCATTCCCATATAGCTCTTAGACAACTACATTTCTAATAACATTGACAATTATCTTTTTTTGAAATATCAAAGCAAACTGTGTTATAGACATGGACATCCAGTAGCACCATGAGTCTCACCTGTAATTTCCTTTCTTTGTTAGCAGTTCTTTGAACTGGCCCAGCGTGACAACCCTCCCTTTGACAGACGTCCTGTAAGGTATCAGCTCCTCACAGAAGTAGTACGCCACTGTAATGTTTTCACACGGCTGCTTTTTAGTGGGTTTATGCCTGAAAATGGTAGAGAGAGAAAAACAATTTAGAAAATGTGAAGCTCTTTCAAGCCCATGCTGTAAAACAGTTTTCACTTTTTTTCACATGGAGGGGGAAAAAAAAAGTTCACTTTGGCTAGAGAGGCTAAGCAGATTCATGCAAAGGAAGATGATACATTTCTGGTGCAAAACGTGAATAACTACATAACTTAATCTGTTTTCTAACTAAGTGACTTTCAGTTACAAAAAGTTTCAGATATAAATTAATTTTTATCCCCAATTTACAGCCTGTGATTTAATGATGAATCAAGGACAATATTCACAGCTGAGAGATGTCAATGAATAAACTAGCATTTGTCAACACATTTATGTGGGCGTGCATTTACACAGCATCACATCCATCTGGCCTCTAACAGATGGCAGCATGCATGTGGCCAGTTTTTCCATCGATCCAAGCATACATGCAACCTTCACTGTAGGACACATATTTTGAATTTGATACATTCAGATGAATGCGCCTCTGCCAATTGTTTTTCTCTTTTCTGAAAAAAATTGCAGATGCTAATTAAGCCTGATAATCACAATTTGCATCAAAAATCCTCATCCTTCAGAGTCACAGCTGGTCATGTAAACATGACACGCATGCTTTTACATTCAGTGTCATATTTGCCAAAGAAACCATTATCCTCCTCAAGTACGCCTCTTCAGATAAACTAACAGACTGTAAATAGAAAACGCTCAGCTTTAGGCTTCATACAGAGATTTCACAAACAAATGGGTGATGTCACGGTGGCTACGCCCGTCTTTTATACTGCCTGTGATACAGGGTTTCAGGTATAGCCCCCAGCAAAACTCATTAATTCCACTGAAACATTATCCTGCACTTCTTATTTACATCCCTGGAGTGCACAGCTGCCTCGTTAATGTCTGAAGAGACACCAAAAGTACCAGACACAAAAAACACACAAGTGTAGTTAAAATAATTACTTATTGCTACTATAATTCTTAGTTACTTCATATTAACACAAAAATAATTATTCTTCATATTTTCTGAATTTCGATTTTTAACTAATTTGGTCAGTAACTGAATTGCACTCCTTGCAAATCTAACAGGGGGATTCACACACTGGTAGTGGTCACGTAATCTTACTTTCATCTACCTCTTACACTGTTCTCCTGCTCTTCCTCATCTGTTAAGCAGCTATCAGAGAAGGCAGTCAGACATCAAACAGAAATGTGTTTCTCACAGAGCATCAAAAACAGATCCTTTCCTAATGCTCCAGCTAGTCTGCCTCTGCGGGAACACAGAAAACAGACTTCTACTTCCTCTGTGAGCTTTTTTTTTTTTTTTTTTTTTTGTGGTCTTCACAGGAACTGTGAAGAAATCTGATGATTTCAACCTTCAAAGTCTGATCAATTATTTGAGAGGCTGGAGAAATGTATACTTTATACCATGAAAACAATCTCTTCTCACTGGCTGCCTGATAAGGGCAATAGTAAAACCACTATTACAAAATCAGTAACAATACTGCAAACCAGTCCACATTTCTATAAGAGACAGTATTGCAGAAAACACTTGTGTAAAACGTGCCATTTGTCCATTGTTTTCCACTGACTTAACATGTAACATACAATGTAAAAACTACTTGCAAAACTACTGTGGAACATAGTGGACGTACTCGGGCTCGGAGAGCTCGCTGTCTGAAACTGCAGGGACAACGCTGAGCTGAGGGAACTGTGCAGGCCTGACTGCTGTGCGACCCCTCTGGATCACCTCCATCACATACCTGAGAGACCAAAAAACCCCAGTGGTTAAACACAGACCAGCCAAAAGAGGCACACGGGCTAAAGTAAAAGCTGGAGTGTGGGACTTTCATATATAAATTAAGATCCTTGACATTCAGACCCTTTTCAAGCCAGTACACACAAACCTATCAGTGCCATTTAAATCTCTGCATTTCACAGTATATCCAAGTTTTATATCTGCTGACAGCCAGCAATGATTTAGTTGCCAGAGCTGACAGTGTAGGGTACAGATACGGCAGCATAACTCACAACATCAACTAGGCCCTACACTACAGAATAACCTGCGTCTCTGGAAACACTGCACCGAAGAACTGGATAATGAGTCATATCTGTTCTCTCACCTTTGTTTGGGCTGCAGAGTTCCAGACTTAATCTTCTCCTCCTCAAGCCGCCGGCAAACCTCCTCTAGCTGGATGAGAGGACTGGGCGCTGGGTTGGGGGGCATGGTGGGATCCTGTATGAAAGGGTGAGACGGCTGCACGTTGTTCCGCAGCTGGCCGCTGATGCATGGATGCATCAACCCTGACCGGTCTGTTGAGCTGAGGCGGGATGCTTCATGGCCAGCGGGCCTTTTGGATCCAGTGGTACTCCTACAGTGAAAAACACATCAGCAATTTAATTTATAAGATAACCAATATTTTAAACCAAAAACACAGAAAAAATGGTGTAGTAGGAGCACATGCCAAAGACGCTTAATGTTGAATAAAAAGAAATGAATATGTTTTCTAATAAAAAAGTAATGACCCATATGGGCTCCTCTTGTGTTGAACCATTTCTTTCTGTCCTTCCATCAGCCACAAAAGGATCTTCTGTTTTTTCTCCATCTCCTCTGCAGGCCCTGGCATGTCATAAGGCCGCAATTCTTCACTTCTCTTGAATACCCTTTTACACTGTGTACCACTTCTCCCACTGTAAAATGGAAAATAAACAACCGATAAGTAGAAAAACAGGCATTTTTGGTATATGAATTCAAATTTTCTGAGTTTGTTCTTTACATGTACCCTGTATACTCCATAGGGTTGGATCCCATGCCATCTGCATAGCTGCGAGACTTTGATCCATAATGACTTGACTCCGTGCTCCAGGGAAAGCTCCCATACACATGCAAGCCTGCATCAGCCTCCACCTGCTCTTTGGCCTTGCCCACGCCTGTGTGGTGGTTGTGGTGCACATGTTTGTGGTGGTACAGGTGGCTAGTTTCTCCCTTGAAACTGTGCCTGAATGGATGCTTACCCTGCCCTGGTTGTCCCATCCCTTTGATCCCTGGAAAACCGTCTGGTGAGCGTGACTTGGGAGTATGACGGCCAGTTCCCGGTGATTGGCAGCCGGGGGTTTTCATGACTCGCTGGACGTGGTCGTCCAAGATGCTCTCAGGGTTTTCTTCATGAATATCTCCAAGACAAGGACCACTGTCAGCATAGCGGGAGTTGTAATTCTGTGAATAAGCACCAGGGGGGAACCTGTGACTGGATAGTGTTGTTGCTGTGGCCATCATGACTTCTTCACCTTCCTCTTCCTTTAGTACAAACAAAATTTACAGGACAAAACCTTAAACCTAATTCAAAAATAATGTACACATACTCAAGTCATTTGTTACAGTAAATATCAAAATCATAAAACAAAGCAATACAAAATATTTAAACATGCATTTTATTTATTTACCAGTTAAGCCCCACATGCATGTACACTGTGGGCACAACTGAGGTTATGCCACTGCCATCTGCAGTACTTATTTTAACAGGCAGATGGCAGGTTTTACCTTATGGTGACGTGTTTTCATTCTTAATGCAGCAGTTTGGAGACAATCTATGACTATAACAGTATCAGAATGCACAGAGCATATTTCTGTGGTTTCATGTCATGATAAGCACAATGGCTACAGCTTGAGCTTTGACTGACTCTTCTCCAGGGGGATTTAAAGGGTGGGGTACTGCAGGCTTTCATAGTTGGTTTTGGAAAAGCAGGCACTGGAGGAAGTGAAGGACAAAATGACTGTATCACAAATGAAATGTAATTTCCACTATTCTGACTTATTTCCAGATAACACTTCACCTGAATGATCTTTAAATATCACACTAGCGTGCTTCACACATGCAGACATTAAACTCCTATACATTAGCCATGTGGCCCACATGGCTAATTAGCATAACGTCACCTTGTTAAAATAATGGCCTAAGTCATTATTTTTATTCTCTCTCCCTCACCGCTTTACCCGTAAATCATGCAGGAAGCGACAGTTTGACTTTCTTCTTCATGGCACTGAACAGGAGTGGCCCTCCAATTTCATTGTACATTCTGTATAATGACAATAAAGGCATCCTATTCTATTCTATTCTATTATGGCAGTAAATCTAGTGATTTTGTCACTAGATTTAGCGTCTTTTCAGTCCCCGTTGGTGACATTTTTTCCAAAAAGCGACTAGTGACAAATTTAGCAACTTTTTCTGGTGACGTTGATGACGTCTGGAGACTTATGGAAACCTGAAATCCTCCGCTGTTGCCGTGTTTTGTGTACATACAGCCTTCATACTGCATCCGTTTGTATGCTTTGACGTCGCCCGGACCCCCAAGAGTACCTGACTGTTGGTTTGTACCGTAAGTCACGTGACCTTAATAGTGGAAGTGGGTCTTTTTCGTGTGCTTGCAGACGCCGCATTGAGCAGGTGGGTTCGTTGCTGTGATACGTCGGCGCATACGTCTATGAATTTACTGAGCTGGCTAGAATCCTGCTGAGCGAAGGATGGAATATTAATTCAGTCTGTTTACATGTTTTGTTATTTGCACAGATTCCTAGATGCACAGGTGTGCACACAGGAGGAAGCACTTTCCAGTGACGTAGACTTCACCAGACTGGCTTTTTAAAAAATAAGTCAGCCTTTTGCTATTTTGCGCTGTGTCTTTGCTGTTTACATTTCAATAGCACAGCTGTGACTCTTTTGTTATGGAGGAAAAAAAACAATTTATTTGAGGAGCATTTAATATGCCAATAGTTTATTCTTGAGCAATTTCTCATGTACATCTACAGCTGAATGTTAATTAAAGTGCCCGTGTGACATTTGGGACATGTAGCTTTGACTCAGAAGTGCCTCTTTGTTTATACCTTTTGGGAAGAAAAAATATCGCGATGTATATTGTATATCGCCATTCAGCTTTTGGTCCATATTGACTAGGCCTTTATTTTATATATATATATACGCTCATCTGCCTTTACACACACATGAACTTGAGTGGCATCCGATTCTTGATCCATCGGGTTTAATGTAATGTCAGCCAACAGTAGGCATGGATTTTACTTTAATTTTTTTTAACCAGCTCAAGCCCCAACATTTCATGCCATTTTTCAATGATTTAATAAATCTTCAATAGATCTTCACTTGTAAAGATGCCAAGCTACCTTCTGAGTGTTGCCCCGTGCTCACCATCCTGTTATTCTCACTGTGTGAAAGGGAAACTTGGCCTGTTACTACATGCAGTTAACTTCCCCCGTACAGATGACTCGTGCTCTTTGGCAAGATTTTAACTAACTGATTTTTCTTCACATCTCCGCACCAATCTGTGTTAGCCAAGCCTACAAGTTCCACATGGAACTATAGCATCTGAATTTTAGCACATTTTCCTGTGGCTTGTTTATTTAAAATAAAAAAACTGACAAAAAGAAGTAGGTATTTCACATTTTGCAAGTAGGCTTAGGAGATGGATGGGATTTACTGATCTGGCTCATTTTTATAATACTGTGGCCTCTCCTTATGAGGAGTAACAGTGCACATTGTTGTGTATTGTAGTCCTGTTTGTACTGAATAAAAATTGGATTTAGGCAAGTAATGACTGGCCTGCTTCCACGTCTTTTACCAATAATTTACTTGGATCCATATGGCCCACTGTTTCCAGAAATTATATTAAGTAAAGCCATAATTTAATTTTTTGCAGAATGCATGACAGAGCTGTGGAAAGCTGAAAAGCTGCATTGTCATGAAATCAGATTTTGTACATTTTTCCCTTGCAGCAGTAATATATGAATTTTTAACTAGTTGGTAGATTATAAATCAGAGTTTATGCTCCTGACATTCTTCTCAATTTAGAACTATATCACATCTTAATACGTCTCATATTGTCATTTAAAAGCTAAAACCCAAGTTCACATTTCCTTTTCTACATACCCAAAGTATTACTTGATGAATGCACTCATGGCATCCTTACCGCCAGTTTATACAGAGCAAACCTTCAGCTGTGTGATGGCACCTTCTTTCCTTTCATAGCTACCCACATAAATTGCCTGCCTTGAGACTTAATACTTGGCACTGTATACTGAGGGAAATTTCATTTGTGGTTTCAGCAACCATTTCATCACCATTCAAGTGACATCAAACAGGCAGCTCACTGTTCCAGGCTTACAAGTGGCGGCATGTGCAGGTGCTCCATCTGATTCATCGACAAAGCCAGATTGCTGACAGGCCAAGGACAGAATTCTCCAAGTGATTCATAATGTTTTTTTATTCCCTATTCAAATGGCTGGCCTCATTAATTTCATTAAGGCCAGGCGGATTTAAGTCTCCTTTGTTACTGAAAACTTAAAGCTCAACGTCCGGGCACACAGACCTCACCGTTTGGCTCAGAAATAAGCATCAGTGGTATCTACTGTTACTCTTCAACCAACAGTCTGCTTTTCAATAAGCTTTCACAATCTATTCAAGTATTCTTTTATTAAAGTAAACCAAACTTACTAAATTGGGAAAACAGAGCTCTTTGATATTGCCATTTGCACTATGAGGACTTAAAATGTGATCTCTATAACCACCTCATCGTGTTTCAATCACAAACAATCTCTGATTCCAGGTTTTCATATGACAAAATGTTTGAACCTTAATGTCTTTAGGTTGTTGTACTGCATTTTTCACTATTATCTGACATATTAATGATGACATAGAAGATAAATCAGTTCCAAAAGCAATTAGGAACTGATTGCCCCTCAACTATTTCTACTTCAAGAATTCATACTTTGAATTTCTCTACCCCCTCATCAGTTAAGTTATTCAGTTGGTGCTACACAGTAGCAGTAATATGAAGCATCACCTGAATGTGTAACTAGTAGTTCTGCACTGCTGACATTATATTATGTTAGAGGTCATTTAAAGAGGTTTGACTATTCAAGTTTAACCTCTGTAGCAACTGCTAAAGGAAGCTTCTTATTCACACGTTAAATATAATGAACAAATAGAGGATCTGCTTGTGTTTTTAACAGTAGATGCTGGTTCAGAAAAAGGAGAGAACATACCAATTGTACTCTCTTCAGTCGCTCCTCTAGTTTCTCTTGAGCCTCCCTCTCCCTCAGTACACACTCCAGCTTCCTGATCAGCTCTGCAGCAAACCTTTCTGGCTCCACATGTATATCCTTTGGAATCCGGTTTGGGCGCTGGAGGAAGAAATGTCAAACTGTAAGTACTCAGAATTTTTAACCACTGCTGCATTACTGTCAAAGCCACATGAGCAGCCCCAGGATGTTTTCCCACCTTGGCCCCTAACATCTTGTCAGTGATCATATAAAAGTGCTTAAACATGAGCAGGAAAACATTCAACTAGACAGTGTCAACTGTTAAAAACACGAAAGGGATGATAAATTTAAGTATTAGTGAATGTGTCACAAGACTTTACCACTGAATATCACTGAAACAGTATTTTTTATTATTCAGTATGCTTCATTCACTGCTGTAAAATCTATCAAGGTAAGATTGCCATGCCTTTTGTGTGACTCTTTAAAAAATGAGGAAGAAGTTAACCTTGGCATAAAAAAAAAAAAAAAAAATCATCACCTTGCAAACCTGAATCTTTTCTCAAGACTGACTGGTGTGACTGGATCATTTTGCCTTCAACTCAGTTAATATTTCACTTCACATCATGACAATGACAAAAAAACACAAGTACAAGAAAGGAAATGTTAAAAATACAATAAATGAACAGACTTTAATCTTATTGAGACTTTAAAGTATGAATTAAAAATATTAATGAGCGGAAACAGTTGGGAGGAATGGTCCAAAATAATTCCTCTACATCTGATGGAAGTTGTTGCTGCTCAAGGAGGTTCTCTGAGTTCAATAATGACACAAAAGTACAACCATTTGTGTCAGTTTGGTCAGTAATCACGGCGAAGTCAAAGCTCATACCACACTTTTTGATAAATACACTTATTCTGGTAATGTTTACTTGCAACTCTAATAACATAATACATATATTTGATAAAGGTATCTTTGTTTGTCAGGACATCAACAGATTTGGAATTGATTTAATAACAACCTCATTCTACAGATATGCAACAAATTAAAGTTAAAATAGGAACACTTGACCCCTACAGTGAGGGGATCCTATAGATCTGTTTTGTTGTGGGGACATTTTCCTAGAGTAGTCAGGTCCAATTTGACCCTTGCTTTTACCAGAAAAGCAATTCTGGGAAAATGCCACCATTCAAAGGTCATGCAGGTGTTAGGACGAATTTTAAAATTATGTGAATCATATGCCATAGTTTTCACTACATGCTGATCTAAACCCTGTTAACCTATGGTGGATTTAGGACCATTGTGTAAGATGGCACTCTCACCCCAATCATAAAAACATCAAATGAAGAGTCCCAGTACCAGTGAGCACTAAAGCTGCCCTGGAAGCATGAATTAGCCCAACACAAACCAACACTTTACTAATGTTGTTGTTGGTTTGTTTTTGGGTTTTTTTTCCTTTCTCTTTGCTCTAATTTGTCACCTATTTGAATTTCGCATTTCAAATGGATTTTGTGAACATCCCACTAATAAAGATAAAAATTTCTACCTCCAAAGGAAATAAAACTTTTATTTCTTCTCCTGTCAGCACAATTAATTGCACTGCAAATCTTACCAATTCAAAGCTACCTCCCCCAATTTGAATCCAGATAATGCAAAAACAGTTTGAAAATTGAGTCATATTTAAAACAAAACACTTCCAAGCCCTTTTTTTATTAAGAAGGAAGTCAAGAGTAAGGGGCAGGGATTTGTGCTCTTCTATAGTCAGTTCATACATCTTAATGAGATGTTGGGTGTGGAGTTGTAATTTGACTCTTTACTCCAAGGCCTAATTAGGGCTGGGAGTTTCCTACTGAGAGAGCATAAGCTGCAGAGGGAGGCATCAAGCTGTCACAGGGAAGGGTTCATGTCTACTAGGCTTCAGCGCACAGAGCTTAGGAAAGCATCAAGCTGCATTTAGACAGACTACTCTTTCACCATCAGCTATTCTTATACTCCATCACAGGCCCTGCGACACAGCAGAGCTTAAATATGCACATCTCCAATGGTGGAGCAGAGAAAAATAAGGCAGAAACAGACAGCTAAAGAGCGAGAGGTGTCGAGCCAGAAACGGAGAGAAAAGGGGAAATAGCTCATGAATAACTCACTGGAATATGAGGTAGTGGCACTCGCCCGTTTGCTCTGGCGCTTTCATGCATCTCACGCCGATGCTGTTTGCGGTATCTGTAGGGTGGAACCCCATCTCTGGAATTAACAACAAAGACATTTTCATAAAACATGCTCATGAATAAACAACAGAGACAGCTTTGAAGTTGAATGCTTTTCACAGCATTTTTGCCTAAAACGAACACCTAGTAAGTCCTGATTAATTAGTACAGCAGGACAGGTAATCTCACAGGCATATAGTGTCCCTGCCCCACCACAAGTGGTGTAGCAGATTACGGTCACATATCATCACACGCATGAGAGTTTAATTATATATATATAGTACTCATATTGTTTTTTTTTCTGCGCTGGAAGCTCTGGATCAATTAGCTGTAACAGCTTCTGATCCGTTCAGCTTCAAACACATTTTTGTCCAGTTGTGCAAGCTTCGAAGCTTCTTTGGCTGAATACCCCAGTGTCATATCTACAAGCTACAAGTCTTTATTTTGCATATCTTCTTTCAAAAGCACATGACTATGACTCACACTTCACTGAAATTCAAGTTCTACTTCCAGTGATCCCAGATAATAGAATTCATTTCTTTTGGTCTCCAGCCTGGAAAAAAACATCAACTATAGAAGAATCACTTTCATTTCATTCACAACTTTTTCAAACCGGTTCTTATGCAACACTTGCAGAAGACATCAGTAGATAAAGTTTTTGGGGTTAGTCAAAAATTGCAGTTTTGAAACAAAATTACCTCTAATATATGACTGAATCCCAGATATAAGGAAAAGGCATGACAAATGGGAATATATAATATTGTTTTGAATCCTGTCTTTTACTTTAATGGTAAAACTTAACACCAAAGTTGTAGCCTCCATTGCCTTTTTGACCCGATACAACTGTGTGTAAAATGTTTGGATGAAGCTAAGATACATACACACTGCTGTCTGTAAGGGAAATGGTGTCTGCGTCACTGGACATGCTCTGCTGCTCACTGTCATTGGCGCTGGTGGCAGGAGCCATAACATGGCCAGTGTTGACATAGTATGGGTTGATCGTCTCCCGACATGGTGCATGCCTGGGAAAATACAAAATAAAAAACAGGAAATGCTGAAAAAAAAGGGTTAAAAAACAAGTAGACATCCTCATAACAACATGCTGTATTTATAGATAGAGACAGAATTTTATTGGACGATTTCTAATGTGGTTATAAAAGAACAGAAGCAAATGCTTAGAAATGGTGCATAATTCACAACACACTGTAAAGCCCTGAATGCATTCATCTTGTAAAACATCAGTTTTCTGGTCAAGAATTAGTTGAGCTGAGTGCATTAAGGAGATGCCGGTTGTTTGTTTTTTTCTTGTGTGGCATAGGAAGCAGTGTGTTGTCATCACAGCTACAAAGCAAATTATGAAAAGAAAAAAAAAAAATAACAGGTACATACAATCTGCATATAAAAGCAAATGAATGTATTTGCTGAGTGATTCATATTTAGATTTTTTATTTTAAATGAAGTTGCCTCACAATGAGGCCATAGCCACTTATTTGATCGAGTCTGGATTTAAACAGGATGGATGAAATCTATGTCACTAACTTCTAGAGCTTTATTTCTTTTACTCTTACAGTGTATGTTCCTAATATTTATTTTCAGTAGCATATTCATTTAAATGTTTTCCAGCTGTCTGAATGATCTACTATGAGACCAGGATCTGCAGCTCCGGTGGCAGCATGAAGACTTCAAACCAGCGAGATAGAGAAGGAAGAAGTTAAGATTCATTAGATTTAAGTTTCTAGATTTGCTTAATTTTTATTGTCATTGTTGGTATATGTGGGATTGGATGTGCTGCGTCAACATGTTCATATACTGTAGACTCACTAATTACACACAGCTTACACCACTTGTAAACATTATGCGGCGCTTTCCCTAGGCTGACAGTGAGCCTAATGCAAGTTTATATCAATCCTCTGCCCCCTCCTGCCACCTGCCTGCCAGCGATTTATATCTGAAAAATGTCTGGCACAAGCGAGCACAGGCTTCAAACAGCTGTCAACTGTGTGTAATCACTGACTCTGGATTTTCATACAGTGTAATTTTTTTTCTTCTGTAACATCCTATCACTTGCACTTGGATCTCTTTGGCATAGTTTAAGCCAACGTATTTGCAGCCAGAAGAAAATATGCCAGCTAGCAACACCATTTTTGATAGCATTTCAGCACATCAAATTCCACCCACCCACTTTCTTAACCACTATATACTCTAAATCGGGGTCACAGGGGGCTGGAGCCTATCCTAGCTGTCACAGAGCGAGAGGCAGGGTACAACGTGGACAGACTGTCAAATCATAGCGGGAATATACAGACAACCAGCCACAGTCACATTCACACCTACAGCCAATTTTAGAATCACCAATTAACTTCACATGCCTGTATTTGGACTGTGGGAGGAAGCTGGAGTACTCAAGGAGAACACAGGTACAGGGAGAACATGCAAACTCCAACAGAAAGGCCCCAGCCATCCTGACCCAAGATGTTCTTGCTCTGAGGTAACAGTGCTGACTGCTGCACCATTGTGCCACGCTCTGTAAATTCAATAGCAGAATACTGAGCAGTGCAGTGAATATGGCAACTTGATCCAGATGCACCTTTTCCTTATAGATCTTCTGAAATTTGTGTGTGTGTGTGTGTGTGTGTGTGTGTGTGTGTGTGTGTGTGTGTGTGTGTGTGTGTGTGTGTGTGTGTGTGTGTGTGTGTGTTGGGGGGGGCTTCTTTTGAAACCCTTTACATTTTTAGAAAATGAGTTGAACACCTTTCTACACATGAATTATACATGCAAGACATCAATACAATTTATTCAGATTGAAATTTCCTGAAGCCTTTTTCTCCTTGTTGAGAGTGCAGAAGGACCCAAAGTTCAAAATAAAATCATTGCGATGAACTTCATTACCATCTGGATTCAACAGCGAAAAATTATAACACTAGGTTGGTGAAGAACTAGGACAAGTAAAAAAAAGAAACTGACCTCTAAATTTGTAATTGGGGAGTATGTGGGAATATATTTGATAATGAGAAAAGGACAACTGAAAGAAGAAAAAGTGTGCTCTCACCCACCCAGCTACTTAAGTACAAAAAAATAAAACACGAAACTCTCACACAAATAATTAGTAATGGAGTTTCCACAGGCATATAAAATCTAAAGCTCGAAAAAGAAAGGAACTGGACTTCTTTAGGTTCGTCCCTCTCAGCCAGGATGCTTCTTCAGTTCTAAAACGACTGATGGAGAATACCTGTTATTTAACCCCTTGTGGGGGCTGTCCCCTTGGACGTGGTCCTGAGGGTCATTGATTATGTGAGTCATCACACAGCATCGTGTAAATGTGCATCGTAATGTGTATAACTGTGCATGTGACGAATAAACCTTATCTTACTGGCACCAGAGCCAAGGTGTGAAACTTCTCTAAGATACTGCCCTACCCCACCATCATGTGAGTTACTGATGTCACCCAAGGCAAGAAGTGTGGAGGCTGAAAGGGGTCTCAAGACCGCACACTTCTGTTCAATGATGGTCACTAACAGCAGACACAGATGGCCTCCTTTAACCTCCCTCAAATTATCTGTGTTCTCGGTCCAAAATGTGAACAGTGGCACCCTCTAAACGGTGTCCTTTCTCCTTTAAGTGCAGGCGTACAGCTGAGTCTTGTCCTATCAAAGTGGCTCTTCTATTTTGTGAAATGTGTTTGCGGAGTGGTTGTTTGGTTTTTGGTTGTCTGATGGACCCTCAAGGCCAACTCCACAGGGGTTAAATACTTGGGACTCTCCATCAACTGTTTTAGAACTGAAAAACCCTCTTGGCTGAAAGGCAAAATATGTTCACAAACCTAAAGAAGTCCAGTTGCCTTCTTTTAAAGAGCTCGAGACCGCCACAGACAAAATTTAAAGACCTTCCCTTTAGAAATAATTTACTATGGTTGTTGTTGTTGATGATGTTGTCAGGACTTGCTCCATAGGGGAGAACTGGTAAACCATAACATCAGCATAATTATGCAGGAAAAGTTGAAAATCCATGTCTTCGATACATTTAGGCATAGTCCTCAAAATTTGTGCATCTCAGCATTCTTTGCCAGCCAGGGAGAAAGTATGGGTGGCACCAGCAGTTTAAGGATTTAACTTTAAAAAAAAAATAAAGTAATACAGTATCTTTTTCTTACTTACACAATATTATTATTATTAATACATAAGTGACTCCACTTAAGCATGGAGATTGTTGGGAGGGCGGCTTTTTTCAGAGGCAACAATTCTTATTAAAATTACAAACACAGTGAAGTCATGCCTTTGAAGTATAAGTTTAACTTTAATGAGAACAAAACTGAGTTGTTCACATTTCAAAAATCTCCCAAAACATTAATGAACATAAAGGCTATTCTCTTTCAAGTCAGCTCATTTCTTAAAGCTGATCTGAAAGACTATTTAATGTCTGTTGTTGCCCGTCTCTGCAGAGATCTGACTGCTGTAAAATTTAGTTTCACAAAAACCCAATGGGCGATGCTTTAAAAATGAAGCATGCCTTTTTTTTGTAATTCCAGCCAGATGCTTAATTGCTGAAATAATGATGTGGAAATAAGCTCAGAAGTGTGTTTCAATCACAACTTAAAACTTCTTCAGTAGTTACCATGCAGATTTTCACCAGCACGTGCCTGAAATGCCTGCGGTAGAAGCTGTGTAATTTTTTTTTTCTTCTTTATTTTGGAGAAGATTTCAAACATTCATATCCTCCAACAGAGCCTTTGGTTATGTTTTTCAAAAGTCTTATTCGTACAAAAACCAGCGTTTGCATTCTGCAGATATCAGCTAGTAGGAGACTAAGTGCCCACACTGTAGAATGAGCTTGGAAAGAAAGGGTAGCAGTCATGGTCGTGGTATTTTAACTGACCAAATGGTTATCAGGATTCGTTAGGTCTCACATACACAGTACAGGGCTGTGTCCAGTGTTGCTGTCACAGAGAGCTTTCTATCTGGAAGGTAATTCTCTGTCTGTCAGCTGACGTGAATTCCTGTCCCCATCATCACACCACTGGTACTGCAGCAACAGAGGTCAAACACGGCAACATTTTTGAAGTCTGACGGTGATGCAAATTGAAAATTATACATAACAGCAAATTAGACAATTACTTTGCGGTCATTGCTACAACTGCTCCTTGTGAGATTTCCACAGTGACTCAAGCCTAAACATGCTTGCGTTAGCCCTCTGTTGAAGATGTAATCTCACTTGCCCTACTATCAGCACTGATATTAGTGCTGTGTGGTAAAACTTTTCTTTCGTTGTAACCAAGTTTCTGTTTCCTACAGCCTACACACACACACACACACACACACAAAAAAAAACATTAAAGAATCAGTGCTTGGCTATTGCATCAGATGAAGGGTTGTCTTGCTTGATTTTTCAGGATAGCTTTTCCATGGAGTCTCTTGCTCAGCAACTCACTCATGCAGATGTTACCAAATATAATAGCAACGAGGTATCGGTAACTAAATAAAACCAGCAGGTCTGTTCAACTGTGAACAATGCAATCTAAAAGATTAAGAGGTCAGCGCTGGAATAAACTCTGGGAGAAAGTGTTATGTTCACATTAAAGATTACTTCTACACTACTTTCAAGTCCTATATACCTGAGAGGAAATGCAAGAGTATACCCACAGCACCAAAAAAAAAAAAAAGAAAAGAAAAAGCATCACTTAAAATAATGCACTTCCTAAATCAGCAAATGTGTAAATTATGCAAACTGGTAACATTTTGTTATAAAGTGAGGGAAAAAATAACTCGTCATCAGTGGAGGGGAATAGATGTGAGTCATTTATCTGACTAGCAGCAATTAACATAATGTATTTTTTCCTGATCTCATGACATGTGCTGTTAGATTCTGCTCAAATACAACACAGTAAACCTTGAATCAACACTTAACTGCTGCTAAAATTAGTGTATTTTTATTGATTTTAAATGGTCAATACTGCAGCTTAATGTACTGGAAAAGCTTGCAGGAGATGTGCATATTGATTTTAACAGATTGTTGTATTCCAACATGTCATATTGTTGCAAAGATTTTATTAATTTTGTGACTTAAAAATTCTAAATGAAACATAATTTTAAGGATCTATTCACAGCTCCGACTAACACTAACATAAGTAGGCTGAACAGTTAAACATGATTTTTGCAACATTTTATTATGGCGCCCTTATATACAGAGGAAAAGGAAGGCAAGGACTGCAGTGTCCAGGGTCAATGATTTGGGAAGAGCTCCTCCTTAAACAAAATCATTGTTTAACTCTGTCACTACAAAGCCTGTCCAGTGCCCAGACCAAGCATATGATCCTCAGAGCCCCCTCACAAGAACCCCAAAGATTTCTGCTACAACCTCTAAACAGCCAGTAAAGCAGCCTCTTTACCTTCTGATATTTTTTCACCACTATAGGCACAAATACATAAAACTCACTTCACACACAGTCTTTGCCGTCTCCTGAGCTACACTCACAGTCACATCACCGCTTGTGCTGGTGTGCAGTTTCAGAGTTTTTTCTTTTTCTAATTCAGCAGTTTGCAGAGAAAAGCTGTGCAGTTAAAGCTGAAGTGAAGCTTTCTAGATTGCTCAGAGGATTTACCTGTACTCGTGACTGTCCTGGAATCTTGTGCTGCTGGCAACCCGCTGCTGTGCCGTCTCCATCAGCAGCTTCTGAGTAAGACGGCTGCTCGCCGTGGGGTCACACTCAGGCAGCACCTCTGACCCTTGGTCACATCTCCATTCCTCATATTCCTTTAAAGGTGGTAAATAGCTCGATAGCCCCTTTCCATTGCCAGAAACTGAGCTCTGGTCACTGTACAGCTTGGGGCTTTCACCCCCTGTCCGTGTGTATTCCAAATATATGTCAGACTTAAGGAATAAAGGATAGGTGTTTTCCTCCATCATAGTCTGTATCTCAGTCTGAGCCTGATCAAACATTGCGGGATCAATGTGAAGCTTCATCACACAGTCTCTGATGAAGGATTTGGTAGCCGGTTTGATCTGTCTGGAGACAATACCATTGTTGTCCAGGATGTATTTCTTATATATAAGTTTTGACAGTTTCACCTTCTTCTCCTCATTAATCTCATTAGCTTCAAGTTTCCGAAAACCACTGCACGCAAACCAGAAGTCCAACATGTCTGCACACTCCTCCTGCTTGAGAAACGTCCTAAACAGCTGGATGCCATCCTGGTCATCCAGGAGGGAATGAAGAGATTCTGCCCACTTTAAGTAGGGTGGTGTTGGCGAAGCGCTGCCCTCTGGCTCGTAACCCAAGTCCAAGTCAGATCGCCTGGGTGTAGCCACAGACGGCTCACACTTGAGGCTCTCATTCTTCGAGGAGAAGCCGAGGGTGCTGTGCTGGTGACCATCACTGCACACAAGCTCTCCTTCTTCGCCAGGGACAGGAGGTCTGGGAGCGTCCTCAGTGAAGCTGCCTCCTAGGTCTGCTAAGTAGCCCCGTTTGTCGCTTATGCTCATAGTCCCAGCATCCATATACCACGTCCCCGTAGAGCTCACACTGCACAACTATTCGATCCAGAATTCTACTTATGCCCCTGAAAAAAAACTCCTGCAAGGAGGAAAATATATAATGAGATGCAGCTTCAATACGTCATTGAAAGGCAGTCTGTTGCTAGCTTTGACAGGGAACTAACAGTATAACATTGTCCTGAGGTTTTTACAAATGTATTCCACACTGAGAAAAGCAAGTGAATTCTGCCTGGTCAGCAGAAGACCGATACAGCTGCCATTTTTTGACAGATTTTCATTTTTAAAAAATGGTAGCTAAAAATGTAACTCAATTTCTATGCAAGTATTTGAAAACTACTCTAAGTCCCTAAAGCCAGAATGTTGCCACTGCTTCAGCACGTACACTGATCTCACATTTGGGTCAGAAGTCCACACATTCTATCACATATTCTACGCTATCTGCAAACCTGAGCAGAAATCAAAATCTAGAGCTATTAGGCCTTTAATACACTCCGATAGTCTAGAGGCATATTTCTACTAGACAGCAGCATGAATACAGTGTAGCAAAAGCATATCATTAGCTCACACAGCTATTCCAGTTTCATCCAAATTAGTATTGGAAGGGTGGAAACTCACTTGGGGTTTACAAAATTAAATTGATAATGAAGCAGCCCAAGTCTATTTCCCATTAGCTGACATAGCAGTACTGCAAATGGCACTTCATACATCCTTTTGCCATATTCTCATTTTATTTAATACCCCCCCCCCCCCCCCCCCCCCCCCCCCCCCCTGCTATTAGGGAAGGACCTGCTCTGGCATTGCATATCAAATGATTTTAGGGATCAAGGACATATCTTAGTCCTTGTGTAACACAGAGTGCATTGCTTTTTTTTTTGCTGAGGAACGACACTGTAGAACGACACTATGCCTCTATCTCCGCCTCTGCTCAGCTTATGACTAAGCTTCCCAGATACTGTGTCAGTATTCAATTTAAGGTCTAATGCAGCCACAGCTGACCCTTTAAATTCACACATCCAGGCAGCAGCCACTACTTCTTGACAGCTGCAAGCAGATCACGGTGGAGAAACTGAACACAAATCGCCCTGACTTCAGCCTACATCACCTTCCCATCTATGCAGCCTACTTGTTGACTAATAGGATTAAATATAAATGCTGAATAAATAAAAAAAACACACAATTTCAGAAAAGATGACAGCTGGGTTTACTCTGGTAAGAAATATTTTTAATGGTTGCCATCACCCTTCCCTTTAGGGCACACCCACTCTCTGTCTGGTTCAATACTGATACAGATCATTTCCCTGATTGAACAAAGGCTGTATGAAGACAAAACTGGCAGCAGAGGATCTATTCGCTGCAGAGCCCTGGAGTGTGAGCAGCACGTGCACTGTGCATCAGGCCAGATGTGCTGGAATGGAAATCAGACCCGCCCCCCCCCCCCCCCAAAAAAAAAAAAAAAAAAAAAGCAAGAGCGTTTTAGGCTTTTACTAACAATGCTGGTAGGAATAAATCAGCTGGACAAACTGCTGCTACCTGTGAAGATGATGCATCCGCGCACTAGTATTTAAATGAACAGTTCTGCGCTCTCAGGTGTGCGGCTCCGGCAGAGATTTATTTAGAGGGGATTACATACGATTTCCGCCGGACAGAGCCTGCTTCAAAAAAAAAAAAAAAGAAAAGAAAAGAAAAAAATGTCCCCTTTTTTTCTGAAACGGTGTCAGTTGGTTTGTTCCTTTGAAGTGAGCCTCTCATCACATCCATGTCTTGGCCTCTCCAGAATGAGCAGAACAAGCAGCGAGTGGGGGAGGGGAGCCAGAAACAAACTCCATACACACACACACACACACACACACATATATACACACACATACACATAGAGAGCGAGCCAGGCCTGTCAGCAGCCGACCGACAAGTGCACAACTTTGTCACACTAATAATATCTGTGCTGTACCCGCTAACAGCTGCTAAACTAAACAGACAGCATAAGGAAGCGCAAACATTTCCCCTACCGTCAGAGGATACAGAGGGAATCCCAACACCGATTTCCGAACACATTTACAATCAGCAAAGCAAAGCGATGGTATATTTCCCCCCCTCCGACTACCGCAATCCCAATCTCTGAGCAGGGGGAAGGCATAAAAAAAAGTGACATATACTTAACCGGTGAAAACCTTTCTGCTTTCGAGTGCATCGGCCTACTGGACCGACACGAGTCCCAGCCGGCAGTGTCATTGTTGCGAATTGCAAGAGTTTAAAAATAACAAAGAAAACACTCCGCTCTCCACCTCTCCATGGCTGTCTCTCACTGTCTGTATGGAGCTGAGGCTACAGGAGATGATGCACAGCGCCTCGCCCGTTCACTTCACAAACTGCCGGTTAAGCTTCGGTACATGTGGTACACCGAATTTTCCTCTCCACCCCCCCCCCCCCCCCCCCCCCCCCCCCCCCCTCCCTCCCTCCATCGCTCTCTCTCCTAAGTGGTAACATACATGGAAATTCCTCGATTTTTTTTCTTCTTCTTTTGATGCATAATGCACAGAAATATGATATAATAACACAGCTATTCAGCTCAAAACCGCATGCAATTCGGCTTATTAACATAAAATAAGTATGATTGTAAATATTAAGCTGTAAAGCCTGAAATGATCATTTTTTTTTTTTTTTGTAGTTCACATCAGATCTATAACCAGCATGATAACCTCTGATGGCAAAGTTGCCCTAATTTTTAATCCCTGGTATACATTAAGCACCACAAAAAAAACAAAAAAAAAGCTCAAACCTTTACCATAATGCATCTGAGCAGCATCTTTTTTGTTAGTCAAACATGCCACTGTTTGTAATACAGCTTTTCACACTCACTCAGAAGGCAAAAAAAAAAAAAGCTCATTACATTAAAGAACTACTTACACAGACTGAGTAGACTGCACTTCAGAGCAGGTTGGGCAACCATTTGTTTCGGAGGCACACAGTCTGCAGGTTTTCATTCCAACCACAGACTGCACCAGATGACTTTACTGATTACTCTACAGAAGCCGCTTTGATCGGTTAAAAGCAGCCTACCATGGCAAAGCTTTACTTTTCCTGTTGTGTGCTGCATTCAGGCAACCTTTATCATAAATTTTTACCACCAGGAAGTTTCGCTAGAACATCTGATAAAGCAGACGTCAAACATACTGAGACATGAATCGCAATGATGAAGCAATCAGCTAAGTTTAACATGCTGAGAGTGCGAGAACAATGAATATTGACAAAGTATTGTCAAAGCATTTTGGGATAAATGTTCATGTTTTGGTGTTTTTATGAGTGTTGGAGGAAAAACATCAACATGCCATTACATCATATTTAAGTCTTAATTTTGGCAACACTGAAAAGCATTAATAATACATGAATATATATGCAGCTATATATCCAGTGTGCAGCTGTTTTGGTTCAACACATTTTCCCTTGACTGACTGGGTCATTTCTATCACTGAGTCTAAGATGAAAGGCTGGTGCGATACTATAATAATATATTGCTTTTGATTATGTAATTACATGAAACCATTTCGGAACACTAGAGTAGGATACACGCGTCTGCAACAGGAGCGCACACATTTCACACTTTGTCTCAACATATCATCCCAAACACCGGCTCAAACCTGGACACCTTTCAAGTGTGAACTGTGGTTCTTACAATATTTATGCAGGCAAACATAAAACATGAAAAACAGACAGCGCACCTCCTCGAGGCAAAATAGATTTTTTTTTTTTTTTTTTTGCAGAAGCAGTTTAAGCATTTTAAGTGTCCTGCCAGTCGTCTCTTTATAGCATCAATGACTCTG
Organism: Archocentrus centrarchus; assembly: GCF_007364275.1. Lineage (NCBI taxonomy): Eukaryota > Metazoa > Chordata > Actinopteri > Cichliformes > Cichlidae > Archocentrus > Archocentrus centrarchus. Next base: position 25,062,553 of record NC_044353.1, on the reverse strand, counting down.
TTATTGTTGTTTCCAAAAGCAAGTCAAACTCCGGCCAGAGTACTGGAAGGAACTTGTACTTCCTTTAAGTACCAGTTAAAATGTTATAAGCTCAGTTTTACTTTAAATAGTTGAAGCACATTATTAAAGGAGCTACTGTTTATTATGCATATAATTTAGCTTGTAGGCTACGAATTACAGCCCACCAGAGGGCGCTGTGCAACTTCCCGGTTGGCGACACTTGTTTGGAATGTCACAAATTCAACAGCTGATCAGAGCAGAGCATAGATGAGGAATTCATGATGTTTGTTGGGACAACAAAACAAGATTATGTTTAAACAGTATTGCCATTATGTTATTGATGACTCATAATGTTAACATTATTATTATATTACATATTTACAATGTAATGATGGAAAAAAGGCTGATCTGCATGCAAATCCACTTGCATTACCTTGAGTTTGATTGTCTTCCTCATGCATCCTCCAGTAGTACATCCTTTCACTGAAGATTCCATTGTATGGCTACTCAACGTGCACTTCTTCTGTAATAGTAAAGCCGCTCTCACCCCCATGAAATGGAAAGCTCTGGCCGAAGCAGAATGTTGCCATAACATTTTGCCATGGCCATCCATTTGTTTCTGAAAAGAAAGAAATATTGGCTAAGTCTAGTTCCTACATAACTGAAAAAAAATATTTAAAAGCAAAACAATTATTGATTGTATGTTCTTCAATACCTTTAACATAAATCAAGCTCCCAAAACTAGGGTAGGGAAGCCTCATGCCCTCCCTACTGTGGCTTCCCTTAAATAAAGATTTACTGTATTAAAATCTTCTCTCAGACTCAATCTTTTGCAGCCATGTGACACTGTTGCAGTTAGAAGTGTACAACTTGCTTACAACACAATGACACAGTCAAATACTGCTTAATAGTATTGCTTTAGATTTAATAAAATTAAAAAAACAAAAAAAAAAGGCTCAACTTTTTACAGTTGAAAGAATCGAGAGAAGAATCATTCATTGCATCCCCACATAATTCAAGAGCTGCTGTCATAGTCAACCATGTGGGATTTGTTGCACTACAAAAACCACTGACACAAGTTGACAGGGAAGAAAGTGCAGCACATCAAAGAGTCAAGAAAGGGGCGAATCCTGCTCTGCTGCCACCTTTAAATGCTGAATATTCCAGTGATGAATTACAATACCAGAAATGTCTGTTTGCCCACAAACTCCTCCTACACAATCAGGAATTGCACAACCAAAATTGGCACACAGATACCTCTTAGGCACCTGAAGGTTCTTATCTATATCAGATGTAATGATGTCATCACGTTGTCTAGCAACCCCCTAACAACAGTCTAAAGTGACCCATTTGTGGCAGTCATACACCTGTAAAAGCATTGTATCATTTTAATTTCACATCAGTAACATGTAATCTATATCCACAAAAACTGTATTATTATCATCATGTTACCTAACAACTGTCTAACAATGACTTAGAATTACAGGGCCGCAGGTGTGTGTAATAAAATTCTCTGTGTGCCTCTATATCTTTAGCGTATGGCTTGAGCAATTTTTTTTTTTTTTTTGAAGTGAAGCACATTTAAAAATGAGAGAATAATTGAGATATGTGAAAAGGTTTTTCTGCACGGTTTCAGATTTTCATTAACTCATTGGACCTTATTTAATTAGTACTTGCCCAGATCAAGTATTTTCATTAGAAAGTTGATGATATTTCAAGCTTAAATTCATTGACTTTTCAAATCTGCTGGTAATTCATGAACCCCAAGCTGCAACTGATGCAAACTGATTCCTATAAAGTGGGAAAAAATAGAAAAATTTATTAAATATTGTTAAGGAATAAATATAATACTATTCCTGATTGAAGTGTCTGGCGCCGACAACGGGTCAACCATCCTAATTAGACTGTTTAAAGCACAAAATGTGCCTATTTGCATTCAACTGTCCCTAAAAATAAGTGTAATTTATCATCCTTTTTTTTTTAAAGAAATTGACACATTCAGCGAGCTTTACATGAACTAGAACACCGTGTTATGATTTGTTTTTAATGCTTACCAACATCACAGTTTCAAAAGATAACACACTCTGACCTCTTTTGGCATGCTGTCCAAAAAAAAAAAAAAAAAACCCCACAAACTGTAAATAACTGCAGCCGTCAAAGGGTTTAGAAACACAAGATCAAGAAGTCCTGTCACCAGGAGGCTTTTTAAACTGGAACCCTTTGATAGCTACAAACAGCTGGGTGTGAGATTTGTATGAAAAAATACTCTTCCCTTCCTTTATAACTACAAATAAGTAGCCCTCAAGCAACTGGCCCAGCCAAGCTGCTCAGCGCACACAGGAACAATAGAAGAGGCTTCTCTGTGTTTAGCTCAGAAGTGTGAACAACACCCGGTTTTCACTAAAATCAGCAAACCTTTAGCAAAACAAGCAATTTGTGTCATATTTGTTAAGGAAACACAGTTGTATAAAGCCTTTAAGGAGAAATTTTATTGTTATTTCCTGTATGCACGTACCCATCATTCATACTAAATACTAAAAATGCAAATTCACGATTCTGTACTTTGCTGAAGGAGTTTTTTTTTTTTTTTTTTTACTACCCTGCTTTTATAGAATCATTCAAAGGTACCTTTTAAAAATTATTCTCATATTTTAAAATATTCTCAAATTACAGCTGCAGTTAAATGTTACCAGAGGACAACTTAATGTCTCCCAGTTGAGCCTTTTATGCATTCTTTTGTTCCACCTGTCAGTGTGGATTTAGGCTCTTTTGTAGGCTTTGGCTGAAACGGGCTTATCTCTGCTGAAGACTCTCTGATGAACAAAGCCACATTAAGATATTTAAATGGAAGCTCCCATTTCGAGTTCGCACAATAAAGATTTTAAAGGCCGACCGTCTTCAAAGTGTCGGCCAAAAGTTAAGAAGAATGAAAGAAACAACAAATAGGACAATGCATCTTTCAAAGCCCTCAAAACTATAACGTAAAGCATTCATATGACGAACAAATATTAAAGCTTTTCTGTGTTTTAAGTTCTGGAAATGATCCAAAGAGTAATATCAAAAGACTGTCAGAAAATGTATTCTGGAGTCCTGCTGATATCCTTTGTCCAGGCTGAATAGATCATGACTAACAAGTCTTGGAATGGATTAGCCACAGAGGATTGAGCAATTTGCAGACTTGAGTTTATTTTGCAGGATATTATAGCTTGCAGAGCACCATATTCCCACAAGAAGGGAAAAAAAAAATCTTAATAAAAGGCCCACATTTCCTATGGTGATATAATACCAAAGGCATACATACGGAACCATGTACCAAATGGCGAAACTACATTGCCAGACATTTGCCGGCTGGAAGAAATTCAAATTAATTTACGGGTTCAGTCTATCGTGGTCTTCACCTGTCTGGTCATCTGATACACGCTCACTCGTCAAATCAGATGATGCGCTTTGCTTTTTTGAAGAGAACTCTGACACACCAAAACAGTCCGGCACTGACATGAAAGACGGTAACAGACATAAGAGAACGATGCACATGAAAATAGAAAGTAACTGGTAACAGCAGCTTTCATCCTCACAGATATCCAAAGCAAACATCACACCTGCTGGTTTACCTTACTGCGCGCTTCTTGGTATTGTTGTGTTGAATCGCAGACGACTCCCACCGCTTTTCTAGGCATCGAGTATAGTCCTTCATAGTCTGCAGTAAAGACAGCCGCCATCTTTAATCACAACAGAGTCCATCTGTCGATGGTTCTTCCCTTTCTACCCTCTCTTTCTCTGTTCCAGTCTCTCTGTTCCAGCCCTCTGTTTGTTGTGGGGGGGGGGTTCTTATTTTCCATCCAACATCAAACCACCATATCGACAGGCTCATGGGCCGCCCAGTAGGGGAGCAGCTTGAACATGCTGCATTGGCTGTTGTCCTTTTCCAGGCTGCAGTTGAACTGACCGCATTTATTTCTCTCAGAATGATATGGACAGCTCGCAGAGCATATTTCTGCTCTCAGGCCTTTGATTTCAGCAAACCTGGCCTCAAAGCTCCTCCATGATTGTTCCTGAATGCATCTTTTCCTTGGATGTTCTGATTGATGTGATTTGGGGCTCTCTTTGATTTAGGCCACATCTGAGTAACTACTTTTGAGTTCATACATTTTCATTTAAGATTCTGATCGCTTAAACCTCAAATCTGTTTTAATGGTTTGTGTGTTTTTTCCCCCCTATTTTCTGGCTATTCGGTCATATGTAACGTACAAAGAACATCCTTCCTTTAAAGCAAAGCTCAGCTGGAATTCTTTGATCTCACCAACTGAAACTCAGCTTGACTCAAGAACCTCCGGACGCAATTATAAGTATAAAAAGACTCTCGTTGTCCAGTTAATGCATTTCATTTAAAGTGACATTTCTTTTCTTTCTTTTTTTTTTGTTCCATTTGCTCCTATTTTTTTTTTTTTGGCTTTCAAAGCTTGAATGCAAAGCCGCATCTTGTTTACTGTCACTGTTGTTGCACCAAACTCTTTGAATGAACAATGAAAGGAGCTGAATTTCAAAATGGTAGATGCTCTCACCTTTCTCTCCTGCTGTATGGCTCGTCGGCTCTTATTTCTGTTGTCCGCCATGACTGGGCGCAGTCCCCTGTCTGCCACTCTGCAATACTTTCTGCTCATAATGAACGTGTTTCTGATTCTTACTAGTGTGTTGCTGAAAGATGAGCATCTTTACTTTATATTACAGCTTTAGCCGTGCGACCCTATTGGAGGAAACAAGGACCAGATGATTGTCTGCACAATGGTATTGTAGCTATGGTAACAGACCCAACAGGCATGAGGACGTGCACCTAATTGCTCGAACAAATTAAAAAAAAAAAAAAAGAGAGAGAGAGAGAGAGAGAAATGTAAGTGCTGAGCCAAATCAAATTGTTTCTTAGAAGTCACACAGGCTTTTCAGCCGTGAGTGGATTTGTTGTTTAAACCTACACCTATTTGCTGTGTAAGGCTGTAGAAACAGCCCACTAATGAGCAGATGAATGCAAAGAGAAAAAAAAAAAAAGAGATGTGGGTGAATGGAAAATTTAGAGAGAAAGAGAGATGATATTGCTTTTGTCATGTAGCTTAATCAGCTGCTTACCTTTCAACTGGATTTCACACTCGCATGTCTTCTTGTGACCAGGGTCAAATCCAGCGTACCCCTCGCACAATGACCAATTTTCTCCTCAAACTGCACCAGCAGAGACCTGCAGCACTGGCTGCCACTTCCACACATTTCATTTCCAGATCTAAGCGTAAAACTTGCAACTAGGTTGTTCTATTTTTTTTTTTTCAATTTGTACAAATGTGTGCAAATGATTTGCAATTTTTTTTATTACTTACATGATTTCTAAGCAATGGAATGCTATTCACTTGTATCGTGCAAAAAATCTGCACGCATGCTTGTACAAATTAGGGTGCCATTTCAGCTTATATGGTGAGAACAGTTACTGCTAGAACTGATTTTGATGTTATTTCTATGTAATTTATTCTTAGTAAGTTAGTAAGTAAAAACTTTGCACATAGGAAACAGTCACAAAGTGCTTTACAGAGCTATCAATAAAAAACAACCTGTGTCAAGTCAAAATGGACATACACACACCAAGCAAAACAACACAAAGTTAAAAAAATATATATCTTTTAACAGCCAATCCACTTAGCTAGCCAAGTGGCTGTACAGTGTATTGTTTTAACAGAGGCTATTGCTCTTTTAATGCGATTTTCTACAAAAAAACAAAGGAAACAATTGGCCTTGTTAAGGTAATCTAACACACCTCTGCCCACTTCTAAAGCTCATTTCACGGTTTTGTGTTTGTCTCCATTTCTGTAGGTATTTGCCTATGCAGAGCCTACTCAACCTACACAAACATGCTTGTGTCCAGTCCTTCAAAAAACTAACAGCATGAAACTCAGTGTGGATATTGGACTATGCTGTGCACAGTCCATAGGTTTGACTGATTGAAAAGTGGGCCATAGCAAGAATGGCAGCGACAGATGAGTTCACCACAGAAGAAGCTTGAAAAGCACAGATGGTGGCACAGATGCTTTTCATTGTTCAACACTTTGTTTGATTTTAGCTCTTTGTATAATGTTGCTCTTCTATCTGGCTGGCTGTCAGATCAGCAACAGCACAAAGAAGAGTAGACCAGACTAGTTGTTTGTGCCACTGCCCCCTAGTGACAGGAAATAGCTACAACATGTAGACAACTCTAAAGCTGTGTGTAGACTCTGCAAAGAATCAACGTACAACCATGTTTCAGGAAAAATGTGTGCAGTACAGAAATTGTGTATCTGAAAAATCACTATCATTATTAGACTTGTTATTGACAAATCCTTAGCCAATGAGTGAGCAGAAAATACCATGACCAATTCTCCTTTACAAAACATGGCATGGTCGAGACTTACAAAATAGATTTCAGTTTTTATTTAGTATGACTCAAAATGATTAATTGAGCACATAAACTCAGCAGGAAAGTATTAAAAGTCAAGACAGTAAGCTGTTGTCCCATAAACTTCTATAGGATTGTGAGTCTTTTAGGTTTAAGGCATTGGCTTCATGTTTCTGACCATGTTTTATACTGTCTATGAGAACTGGTTATGATGCTGACTTTGTGGTCATTAAAGCAACTAATGCTATGTTTTATAAAAACGCTGGTTAATTGATTCACTTCTCTGCTGCAACAGAACAGAAAGGGGAAAAAAATAGACAAGGGCTGCAACAATTCCCCGAGTAAGTTGATTATAAAAAATCCTCGACACAAATTTGTTGCTTCGATGCAGCGCTCAGGTGTCTCCGTGTAACCGGAGCGTTTCGCCCACATTAGCAGCATTAAAGTTCTGCGTCGCTGCAACAGATTTCCATCATTTGGAAAAAAAAAATGACCCTTTTAACACAGAGTGGATCATCACTGACATGTTTTTCCACAAGTTCATTACTCTCCACACCCATGTGTGCGCATCTGCATGTGTGTAGCTGGCTGTGCTGAGAATTTGAGCTTTTAGATACCGGAACGGATCGCTATCACCACAGTTTGCTAGTGGGCGCCTCTATTAGCACTATGATCATTTGGTAACGACGGACCATCCCCCTCAGTACAGAGGGGCCTAGTGACTGAAATAGACCTGCGATAGGAGGAAGCTTGTGAATACAAAGCATTACAACATTAAGCTCATGCAGCCCCCAGTTTTTCAACAAAAACAGTGATAACACAACAGCAGCAGTTGTTTTACATGCAGTATGTCTGCACACACACTGCACGTGCAAAGAGGTGATGGTGAGCTCAGGTGGAGCGAAAGGAAACAATTTTTTGTAGCGTCTTTTTCCTGTAACCGCCATTAAAACCTTTACTGGGAAACAGCTGGAGGCCCTTCATCAACCACCTGATCAACAAGTGTCAACGTGAAGAAAAGAGAACTTTGTAGCTGCTCCATCCACTGCTGTTTGTTTCACACAACGAAAAATCTGCAGTAAAGCTACAGAAGTTAAAATATGCAGATGAACTGTTAATAAGACAAAAGTATTTCTTATCTGATTACTCGATTAATAGATGGAATAATCGATTATTAAACTAATCGATAGTTGTAGCCCTATAATAGACATATGCATCAAATAGAAGAATTATAACTTTCTGACTGGGATGAACTTGTAGCCTTAAGGATTAAAGTAAGCTTAACTGTTTGGGCTTGAAAGAGAGAGCTGCTGAGCCAAAACTCTCTTGAGAAAATCTTTAACTGAACATATACTTGAGTGTCCATACTCTTAGCTTGTTTTTATTCCATTCATTTATTTTTATTCCATGCATTCTGCTGCAGTGTCAGTGTTTATAGTGCATGCACAGTCAGCACTGATGGTTCCTACAATATAAAAGAATAGACAGTCTTTTTTATGAAATTAATACATTTTTATCAAAGCAGCCCAGCATGACGGCCATAAAATGCTTAAAGATGTAAAGTATAAAAGCGGCCAGAAGACTAGTGGAGACTATTTATTTTTCTATCTATTGATCGACTGATTGTCCGCTTGCTGTCAGCTATCAGAATTCAGACAAAGCAAATGTGCTAGGAAAAAAAACAACTGGTCTGTTTAACCACAAAATATTCTCACAGATTCAGGGCATAAGAGTGCTCATTCACAGGCAGCACAGCAAAATAGGATTTTTCACAGCAACAGACCAATAAATAATTAAACAGACTGCTAGAGTAATACTACTTATTCTCTCAGGGAGTGAGCTGCTTGGTGTTTCCCTCATAAGGAAGAATGCCCACTGTAATCTTTGACTGGAACATATTTTATTTCTCAGGTTATGATGTTGCAGGGGTTTATGATTTGAAAAAGCAGAGCAGAAAAAAAAAATCCATGTGCTATAAAATAAACCACAGGCCCCTTAAGCAGTTTGAAATACTTTAGATTCAATGCGGGATGCTCATCTAGTTTTATCACGGAAACCCGCCCACAACACAGTTACAGTCTGTTCAAGAAAAGTTCACCTTTAGAGCACACAGGTTTTAAATTCTAGATAACAGGAGGCGGGGTGTGTGTGTGTGTGTGTGTGTGTGTGTGTGTGTGTGTGTGTGTGTGTGGGGGGGGGGGGTCGGGTGTCAAATAATTCCCTAGACAAGTGTCAAACAGCAGTTCAACAGTCACCTTTGTCACCTGCTTGAAAAACATTTTCAAAATCTCACAGTCAGAAAAAAATAAAATAATAAATTTAACACATTACACTTTATTTTAGATGAAAGTTTGCTTTGCTCTGCTAAAGCACTGAAAGGAACTGTGCCACGTTTCAAGGTGTTCTAAATTCAATCTACCGATGTGGTTTTATTCCAGAGAAGGCCCATTTGTGCTGACAGTGCGCTGTAAGCAGGTGAAGGTGAGTACGCCACATCTGCAATTTCCACTGCTAACACATTCCCAATGGAAATGAGTCTTATTCATTTTTCAAACAGCCTCTAGCATATCTGATAAAATAAAATATTAAAAAAAAAAAAAAAGGCAGCTTGGCCAAGCATTCATCTTTGATGTTCTGCAAAGAAATACAGCTGCAGTCTGACTTCATGTATATTGTATTTCTTAGCAACGAATTGCAAGCAGCCCACTGGTTCTTGTAGTTATTTCTCATTCAAGCTCCAAACTGATTAAAACACTAGGACTGCACAGACTGGATTCATTTTCTGTAGCACTACTGCTGGGCCAAGCTGGAAAATCCTGGGGTATGCCAGTGTAGGCAGTGCAGACTTGAGGACAAAGTTCTTTTTCTTCGACTACTGAGCGTTTACTGAAATCAGTTAATCATTACACATTTTCAGCAGCAGTTTTTTTCCCACTTAATATCCTTAGAAAAAAGATTCCAGGCTAAATAAAGCAAACACCTAATGGAATGACACAGTCTCCATGAAAGTAGCAGTTACTGCAATACTGTTAGGTGTACCTAATTAACTGGGAAGCTATGTGTGTTTTTTGCAGGCATATGCCACTTTTGTAGTGCCGGGATAATCATTACATGGAGTAGGTAACGCCATCTTTACTGCTGTTTGACCCCATTGTTTAAATTAGTTCAATTCTAGGGCGTGCACTGACCTCATTTTACAGAAAGGCGAGTGTAGCAGCAGCATTTCTATTGGCTTTGAACAGAAATAAACAATGACAACAAAGGCAGAGCAGGAAACTCTCACCTTGTGTGTAGCTCTCCGTTTCTGACACTGGCCACAGGTTCTTTCCACATAGTAGATTACAGCCTCCTCTTGTGGCCAAATTACGGCAGTACATTTGTACTGATCGCATGTCTTATTTTAGCAGCATAACGGCGCCTGTGTTAGGAAAAAGTGGCTTGAAGTAGCACCTCGCAACGATTTATAAAATCATAAAATAGAAAACTACACATAAAAGGATGCGTCATGATCCTGTTTTACCCATCAATACCTGCTGTAACGACGGTGCGAGCGCAGGCGCGGTGGCCAAGTGGTAAGGCGTCGGTCTCGTAAACCGAAGATCGCGGGTTCGAACCCCGTCCGTGCCTTTTACATATTCAGTCTATCTTTTGTGTGAGATTTTTATTCTAAATTAAATTCAGAACCTTTTTCTCTATTTTCCAAAACTTCTATGGTGTTCAAAAAGAGCAAGTAACTAAGAAAAATTATTTTCCTGGATTACTGAGCAGTCATCTAGCTATTCTAACTTTACAAAGACTCCTGTCATTCCTCGAAGTTACCATAAAAATAATACATTTCTTGTGTTGAACAGCTAAAAAAACTGCATTTTTTTGTTATTTATAAACCAAAACAGCAGTTCAACAGTATGACAAGTCAGATTCTGTATCCCACATTTGCTCAATGACTCCAGCCAGATGTAAATGCTAAAATGTATTCAGAATCCACCTCTTATATTCGCTGCTCAGATTCTGCAAAATGATGAGAAAACGCTCATCCAGCACTTCACAGAGTAAATGGATAATGGCTGAAAGCATGCTGCAAAAACAGCCCAAGAGTTTCTCAGGGCAGAGAAATAGGATATTCTTCAATGGTCAAGCCAATCTCCTGATCTCCACAGAGCATGCTTTTCAGGTGCTGAAGGCAGAGAGAGACCCAGAAACAACTGAAGGTGGCTGCAGTAAAGGCCTGGCAAAGTATCTCAAGGGAGGAAACACAGCATTTAGTCAAGCCAGTGGATTCTAGATTTCAGGCAGTCATTGACTACAAAGGATTTTCATCCTTTGTATTAATGACAAATCCCTTATATTTAAAATTATATTAGCTTGTAAAATTGCTTTTCAACCTTTGAAAATGAAAAGGGGCTATGTATAAAATTCCCCTCACTCCTAAACAGAGAATCTTTAGTTAAACATCTAGAATTGAAGCTGAACGTCTGCACTTCAATCACAATTTGATTGCTTGATTAAAAATCCACTGCGGCGGTGCACAGAGGCAAAATTGCAAAAATTAAGCTGGGACGCATCGTGTTTACTGACAAGTTGGTCAACCCTCCTGAAATTATTTGCATGTTGGGATGGCTTCAAATTACTGGTACAATCAGAATAATGACAACTCATTTTAATACAAGGCGTAAATGCAAAGAGCCGTGGCTTGGATGTCGATATTCACATGCAGATTACATGGAAATGGCAAAATCTGTGTCAGATTTACATATTTAGCCATCTGTTCTAGCGGAGATCAAGATTTTCTTATTGAACATTGTTACAACATCACAAGTATACCCCCCCCCCCCCCCCCCAAAAAAAAATAAATATTTAATTAGCTCTGAAATATGTATTTGTAATTTCCCACATTAAGATAATATGCTCTGCAAACACAGCTGCCACTGATAGTAGACTAGTGCAGTTTCCTGGGTAACGCTTCGTGTTGCAGCATCAGTGATTCAAATCTGGTTCATGTTGCATTACAATCACGTTCTGTGTGCTGAAGTGACCCTTTGTGAAATGAGAAGTGATGATAGAAAGGGAAACAACTGGAAAATGCTGCAGTGGTTTGCAGCAACTTTAATCAGCAAAGTCCACAACAATCACTGGCAGCTGATGTCCAAACTCCAGCTACACTCACTGAGGCTCGGTGCTGCATTTAGCACTTAAATCAGCACCTTGGTCACTGAAAATCACATGGCAATGGTTATGGTACAGAGCTGTTAAGCACGCATTTATGACAACTTTTCTTTCACGTGGCCAAAGATGACTTTTTAATTGATCCTTAGTGAATGGCCTGCCTGCAACATGCGTTGAAGTGAAGAGTGCTGTTATTTTTCCTTCCTAAAAAAAAATATTTGCTGCCTCCGACCTTATGGTGGACGTTTTTGTGTTTTCAATTAGAAACCAGTTCAAAAATACATCAGTCAGGAAATGAGAAAAAGCAATGATCAGATCCCTTCAAAATAGCTTTGACTTTAACAACAGCTTTTAAACTCCAGATATAGTAACAGAGTAAGATACCACTACCAAGACACTTAGTAGGTTCATATACTGCCTGAAATGCTTAATGAACACACGTCTGCCGCCTTTCCCCCTAAATTTTCCCATCACAGGTGGAGACTGTGTGGAGAAACATGGAAGAAAATCATTTTAAAATGTGTCCTCACTCAGAATCACAGAATCATTTGAAAAAGCCTGAGTAATCATTTGAAAAAGGCTGAGTAAGGGCCGTATTTCCAAACATAAAAAGTGCCAGCCCAAGCTAAAAATGAAATCAGTTAAATTTGTTGTTGCTTAGGTAATGGCAGATGATGGCGTATAACGTAGCAGGCTGTTAATGCAGATGGGGCTGTTAAGATTTCTACAGATTATGTGGACTATGTTTGTTGTTCCTTATTGAAAACCTTATTGTTTCTTTGTGAACGATCCATGTGAAGTGCTTTGTCATTTCTGTAATATAATCTCCTTTAATTCATTTATACCCTCTGCAATTTAAAAGTCTTCAAAGGCAAAAAAACCCCACAAAAAAAACACAAAAGGAGATGGAGTAAAACAGGAGGAGGAGAACAAAGGAGTAACACGCGGCAGACTGGCAGCAGGTCCAGGCTGCACTCACATTGATTTCCTTGTCTGTGTGGGCTGTATATTTTTGCTCTCAAAGGAGATTTTTATACAGTGACTGCAAACGATTGTGACCCATTCAACCTGTGCTTACATTTGGATCTCACTTGGTAATTACAAAATCATCAGAGATAGCACGTGACCAGCCACAAGTCTAGAAAGGCATATGCATGTATTTATTGGTTGTTTATGTTTTGTGCTCTTTAAGCCAGACTTCACTGTGTGCCATCTGGCTCTCTGTTGGGGAGCCAAACAGTTAAAGAAATTAAAGAATTCAATTAACATGGAGCAGATTCTGCCAGGTCTCCTATAGGGATTTAAAAATGCACCAAACCACAACATTTATCTTTTCATTTTTACAGATTAGGGAAAAAAAGAAGAAAAAAATTAAAGAAAAGCGGGACTTTGAGACACTTTGTCATGTGGTGGATAAAGTGTATGACTTCTGTAACCTGAGTTCAAACACGGCAAAGTCTGGACACAATCACTCAAGTGTTTGTGGGCCACAACCAAGATTCCTATTTTCAGTCCTGGACTTTGGGCGCAGCACATCATCTCCCATTTCAGTCTGCACTCATGAACGGTGCACTCATTCGACAAAGAAACTGTGTTTCCTGTGTGAATTCACTGACCAGCTTGCACAAGTGTAAAAGCTCACTAAAGCAGTAACATGAATGAGGGGTTTGGCTACTTTGATTACTGACTGAGATACTCTTTACTGAGGAGACAGAGATTTACCAGTTTGCTCTAAACGGGGTCCAGAAACCAAAACCAGAACCACCTGTGGTGAACCCAAGATAACATAAAACATACAAACTGAGCGCAAACAAAATGCTTTTAATTTAATTTATCAGTTTAATAAAATATTAATGATCATTTTGAAGCACTAACTAGAGCAGTGTTTGGGTGTGTACAGATGACTGCTTAGTTGCCAATGTGGAGACCGCATCTGATTTATCTGAAAACTAAGAACCAAAAGTTAAACATGTAATCAGTTAATCAACAACATGTGTATTGTGATTGTGTGGACACGTGCTGGGTAAGTCAATCAAGAAAAAAAAAGCAAACAATTTTCGAATAAACCCACATCAGCTGGAGGAGAGAGAGAAAGACAAAGACCGAACGCTGAGGTCAATCATTCCAGTGGACAATCAAACCAGGCGACACTCTCCTAATCCAAGTAACTGTCAGGTAAACAGGTTTTTTGTGAAGGAAGACACCTGAAACACTTTAATTAAAAAAGTAAAACATTTAATATATTAAAGGATCAGAAAAATACACATGCATGTGGGGACTCAGAAGAGACAGTCTGTGTGTGTGCTCTCTCTCTCTCTGAGCCCGTGTTCCTGTCTAACCAAAACATTTTTATACTCTTGTTATCTAAGCATAACCAATCTCTGGGCGCTATGAGTTAACCTTCGTCATTCAGTCTTGTTTCTGGCTGGTTTTTCATGACTCAGATTCCTCTCAGTCATAGGCACATCTTCTTCCTGATGTTCTAATTTAATCAATACAGAGAAATCTTGTCCAGATTAATGACAGAACATGGTGACATTGGCGATGTTCTAATTCTACGTTCTGTGGCTGGACCTCGAGATAAGGTGCACTGAAAGAGAGCAGTTAGTCTACAACTTTCTGATCTGTTGCTCTCTGTCTAATGTATTATATAATTGTTTATTATTTGGTTGATCCACTGTTTATTAATTATTTACTGGAGTTTTACCTTCAAACATATGTCCTGTATTCACTGAGTAAAAAATAATCCCCAACATAACCACGACTCAGCGAAGTGGATCTAGAGGCCTGCGAGCCATCGCATCTGTGGAATCACTTGATAGCTATTCATTGAATGTGAGGTAATCTGTTGACATCACGGGGACGCACAAGCAGCTGCGACTGTACTGCAGTACTAGAAAACCTTAAAAAGAAATGAACACGCAAGAGTTTTCAACCATTTCTTTTTTTTTCAGTAACAAATACAAAAATACAGTTTGGCAGTGCTGCTGAGGCATTTCCTTCACTGGCATTGAAAAAATAAAAATAGTGGAGGAAGTCGTGCCACAGCAGACTTTAAATAGGAAAGAAAACAACCCCCACTATTAGCTCAAATGTGTGTGCCTTTTTTTTTTTTTTTTTTAAACTCTCGTAAATGAAGTCCAGTCAAAAAAACACACCCAGATGACAGAGTCAGCCTCACAGTTACGAAGCAGGCACTGCCCTGCACTGTTCAGTAGCACACTGCACTGAGAGCTGGCTATCTCAGCTCTCCTTCTATTTGACTCTGAGCTTTGAGATTTTCTGCTTCTCATTTCTTTCAGTCAAGACACATTTCACAAAAAGGGCGGTTCGGTTACTGTATTTATTTTTTGTCTTTTATTCAAACAAAAAACTGATTTACTAATTTACTCAAACATTTTGTATATTAAGACAAGGCACACAGAACATATAAAGATGTATTTATTGTGTCAGTAAATATTGCACATTGGATGGTCGTAGCCACATAGAAAATCAGGCCATAGTGCATATTTCTGGATGAAAGGTGCTTTTCTCAGACATTTGGCAGCATCTCTGTCACACTTGCACAGCAGCTTTTCGCACTCGTCCTTCAAATCATCTGCAGTGAAGAACACAAAGCGGAAACACAGGATTTTCACCAGTTTTTCAGTCAATGTCTCATTAACATTGTGAAACTTTTTTTCTTTCCTTATTCTAAAGTTTGTAAAGACATGTGGGAAACTCCAGACATGTACAGAGTAGTTCTGTAACCCATTATAAATACTATTTAGGTAATTTAATAATATTTCATAAGTAAATACTGTTGTTTATACTGTTAAATATACACTGGAAAAATCCTGCATTTCTTCAGTTAACTGTCTCCTTACTTGCTTTGTAAACATAGCCTCATCTCTGTGTTCACTTTAACTTCTGGCGGTGTTTATGCTACATAAAGCATGAGCACTTTCATGCTTTATGTAGCATAAAACATGAAGCTGCAAGTCCCAACATGGCTGTTAAGCTAATTATAAGAGTGAGCAACCAAGGACGATGACCGTTTGACTTCCAGCAATTTCAAAATCAAATGAATAAATCAATAAATAACTGCACTGCAGTGTCAGTGTCAGTGATGGTCTCCACCAGAATGCTCCTTTCAAAATTGTCGGCCTCTGCCACTGTTTGTGAGCAAGATTATACTAAAGCCATCGTGAATCGTGGTGGAGCAGAGGAAGAATTTAATTTTGGTGCTGATCTCAATCTGATCTCATTTTTCTTTTTCAAAAAAAAGAAAAAAAAAAAAAGAGCACTGGCCTCGGTGGAGTACATCCAAAAATTAGAACCACTAGAATTAATAACAGTACCAGCTGTATTCACTTTGAATCATGGATTTAAAAATAAGAAAGTGCAATACCACACTCGGCTGTCTTGTCCTCACATGTCCACTGATACTGGCTCGTTTTTGTATAGCAGCCAAGAAGTTCTGCATCTCCATAACAGCAATCATGTCTGTGGCAGCACCTACACACAGACAGATTAACAACACGATAAATACATTATTCTGAAAGCTGAACTCAGTCTGAACTCGGAGCAGGGAAGATAGGGGAAAGAAAGCAGTATGTGGGTGGTTGCAGTGCTGTGGTTTAAATCACACCAGGTCTATTTAAACGGCAGGGCAGGATCACCACACGAGTTTTCACAACAGATACTTAGAAGTTATCAGGCTTGAGGGCGTGAGAAGCCTTGTGGCGAGGAAGGAAAAGACGGGGCCAGTAATTAGGATTTGGGTGTGGAATTTTTGGGCCTATTTTCAAGTACCTATTGGACCATGTGAGTCTGCTGAATTTGCACAGCATCTACTCCTTCCAACCCGTCGCACTGCATTTGTGGTTCACTTGACTCATTCAGAAGTGGAAATTGTGTGTACACATCAGGATGTGGAATGACTGGGAAGAACCAACGGCATCCAGGAGGAGGAAATAATATGTACACACCATTTCCTCCTGCAGTGAAAGGCTGCAACCTCACAGGCAGGTCATAAATGGTGTCAGAAAGTTGTTTAAATTTTGGAATGTGCTATCATCAAGTGTCTAGATGTACTATTCTCACAAACTGGCATTTTCCATTGTCTGGTTTTTAAGGGAATGTGATTATAACTGCTGCCTCACCAGTCTGCTCTGTCTCTGGGCCAGCCTTGGCCGCCTAGTCCACAGTAGCATCCATACATCATATAAGCCAAAGCAGATCTCCCTGTGCTGCATTTGATGGCTCCAGCCAACTCAAGTAACCCGCGCTTTGTCCGCTGGGGTTTGCGTGTTTCTATGGAGGCCACAGTCACTGCAAAGAGACACAAACAACTCAAGAGGAGTATACTGCTATACTGTACTGCATCTGCTATGGTCTGAGTTGGTTTGGTATCCAGTCTTCATGTATGTTTTCATATACAGGGGCTAGGCACAAAGCCATGAACACTGCAGAGTTGCTGACACAATCTTAACAAAACTATACATTAAAGTGTTCCAAACACACACACACACACACACACACACACACACACACACACACACACACACACACACACACACACACACACACACACCCACACACACAGCCACATGCTGGCTTTATATTGTAAAATGTTCCTGCTAATTGGGTTCGGGATATAAGAAATCTTTCTGTAGCCGCAGTGAAACTCACAGAGCTCCCGTGCAATAAGAAACGTGACTCAGAGGACTGACTTTGCTCTTGCTCTGCCTGAACACCATACTTAAGACTTAAAATTCTGGGAAAGCAGATACTATTATACAGCAAAATCAGCCTAATTTGCTCCCTTTGAAAATCTCACACTGAATTACCGTTCATATGTAAACACAGGTAGTTTCCCGTCAAGCCTCTTACCTGCACTGACTACGTCTTGAAATAACCTCTCAAGTGAGCAGTATTCACTATGCTTCACTATGGAGTTCTACTTCAAAGTAAATAATCACCTTACCAGATAACAGGAGAAGTATCCGATAAAATGCTGTCATGGCATGCAACAGGCAGCTAAACTCTCCTCCGTAAGTGTTCTTCACTTCCACTCCCTGAGTGTAGCGTGGAGAGGAGTTGAGAGCTTTTTATAGATACTGTTTGAATAATCTCCTGGGCATCACCATTGGCTGGAGACTAATCCAGTGTTTATGAATCTATGCTCACCATAGAGCTTTGTTTAAGGTGGATCAGTGTTTATGTTTTTACATCTTAGCAATATTGAGTGGACAGAATTATTTTTTTTTTTTGTATTTTCTGGAAGAGTGAGGTAAGTCGATGTTTCATGGAAACATGCAGAGGTGGTAATAAAAGTACATTCCTCTAATTTATAAGATATTTCATTTATTTTACACATGAGTAAATAGAAATTGATTAAACTTTTCTTCTTGGAGAATAAAAGCAGGTCTTAGATGAGCTCCAGTACCCCCACCCACTAAAACCTCCTACATGCTCCAAATGATTTTACATTTCTTTAAACACTGATTTTAATACGACTGAAGAGTCATTATACAGTCCACTCAGACTTGCATTAGTACCAGTGTTTGGTGTTTTAGGCATGTAATCATTACATTTAGCTAAACGTTTACCTATTTTTCCATAGTCTCAGTCTCTCACATAATTGTGGTTCATTGAGGCATGCAGACATTTGGTAAATACAGAGCTCTCTTAAGGTCCCATCATACCGTTTCAGTCAGGTTGAGGTCCAGTCTTTGGCTGGGCCACTGTAACACCTTGATTCTTTTCTTTTTCAGCCATTCTGTTGTAGATTTGCTGGTGCACTTGGGATCATTTAAGCCAAGCTTTAGCGGTTGGACAGATGACCTCACATTTGATTCAAGCATATTTTGGTATATAAAGGAGTTCATGGTTGACTCAGTGATTGCAAGGTGCCCAAGTCCTACTGCAAAACAGCCAAAATAAATCAAATCAGTTTGTTTTTTTTTTAACACACAGTTTCAAATTTTCACATAACCCTTAGAAACTACAAAAATACCAACTAAATTACAATTAGCCCTGACTGGGAATCTCTGGCTTAAGATATAGAAGCTTTCACACAGCACATCATTATTTATACATCTCTAGTTCTCCAGTCAGTACAAATGCAACCAGACTAGCTAATTATGGTCATTATACCCTAATAATATATCTTTTCTCCCTTAATTATAAAGCGATGCGCTCGTGTGTCTCATCTGTCTTCTTCTTTTCCAAATAAACAATTCAGTGGGGAAAACAGAAGAGGCTTTCACTCCTTGAAACTCTCAGCATATATTGCAGCTATCATTATTGTCAATTTGATTTACAGTGCAGCACTTCAAGTGTCTGACTTCTGAAACTGTTTAGCTGACAAATTTCAGGCCTGATTTGAAAATGGCAAACACTGTGTCGTATCATTGCTTCTCATCATTTTTATTATGTTTTTTCTGAAAGTATTTTCCAGATCTGTTACACTTGACTCTGTTGTCATCAATAATGTGGCACTGTCAGGGCAGCTAAATCATAAAAAAAAAATAAATAAAAAAACTCCAGCTTTGGGGTTTGATAGCTGAGCCATATAGTATTCTTCCCTTCTTTGTGATTCAGCTCCTTGGGGATGCTTCTGCACAATGTGAGATAAGCGCCTCCTCCTGGCAGTCGCTACACCTGGCAGGCTGCATCCTGAGATGCACATCCTTCAGCCCTCATTTATTTGATCAGCCTTATCTCAGCGTAGCCGTTGCCACGAATATCCAGCCAGCAGTAAGATAAAATCAAGCTCGATACACATGGCTGAAAATATTAATGTTAAACATGAGTAAACTACAAATGGTAAATAACCCGAATAGCACAAAGTACAGTCCCAGATCATTAGTCATTTTCAGCAGTGCTGTTTTTTCTTTTTTTTCTCCTTAAAGCCTGAAGTGATACTGCAGAGAAACATAATACATGAACAAACAAGCCAAACTTTTTGATCAAATGAGACAAAAGCCGAGTTTTAAACTGAGATTGTGTCCCAGTATCAAACATTATAATTTGCCAAGTTATGATTTAAGAACAAACTTGGGTTTGCTTGATGAATGGCTAGATGTTACTGCGAGCTTCAGCTTACCAAACTGTTTCTGTGATGGATGTGCCATTTACAAAACTGCAGCAAGCAGAAGGCACTTTCAAAGGTGTCCCAGGTTGTATTTACCTAACTGTAACTAAAGGTGGGTCATGAGGATGAGGATGATTACTGCCTTTTTTACTGTTATTTTTTTTCAAATGCACACTCAATCCTGCTGATAGCCTGAGGTCAAATTTCCTGAATGATACTAACACAGTACCTCCAACTGCGTTTGGAGGGGGAAAAAAAGAAGCAAGTAACAGCTTCTCATAAAGATTTGTGCTGCTGTGTCAACCTGCACCTGATGTTTAAACCAAAATCATTTTCTCTTTTTCACCTTGTTTTTACATCTGACCACAGTCCATTTCATTTAACATTAAAACATTTTCCTTGAATAAGGTTTTAAAAAAAGAAGTCCTTGTTATCGTCATCACGTCCTCTTCCTCTGCAAAAACAGAATAACAAGTGTGCTACCGAGGCTGTTTTATAGAGCAACCATGAGTATCTTTGTTTATAGGTGGGAAGCTCAATGTTAAGCAGTGAAACACCGGTAGCATTTTTTTTTTTCGGTTACAGTGGAGTAACATAATTATTTAAATTAGTTCTCAGTCCCCTCTTCTTTCGGCTGCTCCCTTCATGGGTTGCCAAAGCAGATCATCTGCCTCCCTCTCACCTTATCCCTACCATCCTCCTCAGTCACACCAACCCTCTGCATGTCCTCTCTCACCACATCCATAAATCTCCTCTGTGCTCATCCTCTTTTCCTCCTGCCTGGCAGCTCCATATTCAATATCTTTTGTCCGGTGTATCCACTATCCCTCCCCTGCACATGTCCAAACCATCTCAGCCTTGTCTCTCAAACTTTGCCTCCAAACCGCTCAACCTGAGCTCTCCCTCTGATATATTCATTTCCAATCCTGTCCCTCCTGCTTACTCCTAACAAAAACCTTGGCATCTTCAGAAAAGTGAACCTTATTTCACCTCAGTCACCTGAAAGTCTCTTATGGGCCCCTCCCTCTAGTTTTTGAGCCACACTTCTACCTTTAAAGGCTCTGTGTGCTGATAAATTCAAGGAGGAAACTTGCTGTCAAAGAAAGATTTGCAGAAGAGTTGATGGAGAGGATCCTTGGATGCCTCAGGCTCAGCGGTCTGAAATGTGCTTTGTAGATTGTAAGGAGATTGAAACAGGATTTCTTAGCAATGTATATGTATTAGAAGGGAGTCTGAAGGACTGGCAATCTTAGAATTAAGGGTGATGTTAAAGATATATTATATAATATAATCACACGAAACTTCATTGGTAAGCTCTTTAATTAATATTAAAGAACAATGAAAGTAGCAAAGTGGTAGATATATATATATAGGACTATAAATAAGGGTACTTTATTTTTTGCATTTCTGTTTCTTTTTTACTTTTTCATTTCATAATAATAACAGAAAAAGTATAAAGTATATAAGGTTGGCCTCTGTAATCAGTTAAGCTTCACTGATAAGGTTCTCAGTCATAAATAATACTTTCATGTGATTAGACCTTCAGTTTGATGTGGAAGCTCTCTATGATTAAGAACGCACAAAAGAACAATGCACTTGTGCAGAGCCATTAGCACATTAACTATTATTATCTATCCATCCATCCATCCATTTTCTTCCGCTTATCCAGTTCAGGGTCGCAGGGGGCTTGAGCCTTAGTTTTTGCTAATAAGAATAAGATTTTGTGTATTTCTTTCGTTTTAATATTAATCATCAGTAGTTGCATCATGTATTTTTTAACTGCGAAATGTTGCCACGTTTGAGCGCCTGTAGAGGGCAGCAGAATCGATGGAATTCATGTGTGCGCTCGCTCCCGCATCAGAGCAGAAGAAGAAGCAGAGGGCGGCCTTCAGCGATACCCCGCATCTAGCTAAGTTCTTTTAGCTGTAACGAAAAATCACTTTCCCTCCTTTTAGATAGCCGACATAAGGTTTGTGAGGAATAAAGGCTCATTCATGTAAGTGTGAACGACAGCTGTTTCTGGTTCATTTCTATGATATTTATTCTGTCTTAGCTATGGGCTAAACAGCTACACCTCGCTATTGTTTGCGTTGAGGAACTAGTTTAACTTGGACATGCTTATGCTTTGTTAGGTTCAGTCTACTTCCCAGAAACTTGGGCGGGTAGCGTCGCGTTTCTGCTAAGGTCCGCGTGTTTCCCGCGTCTAGAGAAGATGCGTGTTTTATCAGTTAGGTATAGTTTGGGACTGTGTGGAGATGCTAACATTTGCTAGCCGATAATGATGGCTATTGAGAACTAGACGATCCCTGGCCGCGGGTAACACACGTGCGCTAACTGTTATGCGTCCATTATCGGACATCACCACGAAGCGCGTCCTCCTCTCCTGTAAAACTTTGCTTAAATGGCATTTGTTCTCCACGTACACGGGATCGTCTTTAAGTAGAGATGATTGTTTAGTGGCAAAAAAAGTAAATGCAAGAGTATTACAGTAATAAAGTTAATTTTGACTATGCAAATGAAACAGAACGGGTGGCCGCCTAAAGCCAACATCACCGTCCTCATAACTCGGGGAGCAGCCCAGATCCTCTTCCGATCAGCAACTAGGTTTAAGAAATACCTCAGAAAATGTTCAGAAATAACAGCCGATATCACGTTACCCATGAGCAGCCAGGGCTGATGGCTTCATTTGCCGGGTTTTTGCGCTGTGAATGCAGTCCTGTCAGAGCACGATAAATGCTCGAACATTACACTTCAGTGCAAATGTCTTTAAGCACACAGTATGCATTTATTATTGGCGATGTGATGAAATTCGTGACAAAATCAAGGACATTTACGAATGCCAGTGAGCTGTCCAGTGATGGAGCGCTTGCTTTGCAATACATGCCAAGTTTAAACAGTCCATAACAGCTCCGCGTATTGTCAAACTCTTCTCGTATGTAGTTTTTTTTTTCTGAAATATTAAACAGTATCTGCCGTGCTGTTAGTGTTATTACTTCGTAAACTAACATGTTTAGCGTCAGTTTCCGGAACTAAAAGCGTGTCGTCATTACTAAACGCGGAAACTAGAAATAATTGAAAGCAAGCTCAAATGAAGTCGTGTGTTGACCGTTAAAACTGAGCGAAGGAGCTTTATCGTCGGTACAGTCTCTGTCCAGTTATTAGTGAGCAGTGATTTTTTTTTTTTTTTTTTTTAAAGGTGTCACTGTCAATATTTTTTTTTTTTCCCCCGACCTGGATTTTGAAATACTGTACAATTTCAGGTGCTGACTGAGGAGAGAGGATAAAACACGCAAACATGTCCGGAGCGTGTCAGGACAGACGGAGCCGCTGGCAGGAGATTCAGAAAGGCCTGCAGTTCATCCAGTAAGCGACCCTGGTTGTTACTTTTCCATCAGTGTTTGACAGTTTTCCCATGCCCTCTTATTAGTCAGTTTATAAGGAGAAGAATACTGGCAACTGTTTGTTTAAATTGTGGCTTTCTTTTCATTTTATACACGATAGTAAGATGAATATATTTTTTATTATTGGATCAGGTGAAATGAGCTCTGAAGATGTCACCTTTTGGATGTTCTTATGGGTTCCAGATTCCTGAGAATTCAGAAAGAAACACTCTAAACACCTAAATTTAGCTTTAAAATCTACTCTAAAGTGTCAGTTACAAGTTTTAATGTAAACATCATAAATAGCTCTTTCAAACTATATATGGCCATTTCAGATTTGTACATTTATATTTTCATTATCTCTTTCTCATTGTCTTTCTCCTCCTTCATCTGTCTCCTCCACCATTGCTCTCCTCCCTCATCTCCACCTCATCTTCTTCCTCCTCACCTCAAACCTCATCCTCACCTTCTCCTAAATTGAAGTCAGGGCTCTAACATAAGAAAACACAGATAAACATGCGTATTTATTAACAATATTGTCACCAGATCAGACATGCGACCCTCCCATCTCCGGACAGCTGACAGTGAGCTCGCTGTAACAACAGCTAGAACACTGTTATGCCAGTGTCCTAAAAAAAAATCACACTCTGATAAACAGTTTGATTCTTACACGAGTTTATTCGCTTAAGAAAGTTTTAGCGCAAACACAGCGCTGCTGTTTTTGCGCTGTTTTTGCCTCTGACAGAAAAGTTCAGGATATCCTCAGCAACTCACCTCAGTATCGCTGTCATCGGTCAGAGGTGAGGTTCACTGACTCATTGCCCCATATTGGACTCCTTTCACAAAGTTTTACAGCCTCCTCCAGAGTAAATGGACATGGACGCTTCACACCTGGCATATTGACAGCTGAGGTAAACAGTGAGTGTTTGAGGTGACTCGGGATTTCAAAAAGTATAATATAAATATCACAAAATATTTAATTGACACGTTTGTTTTTTTGTTTTGTTTTTTTAATTCCTGATATATTTCTGATATTATTCAAATATATTAAAATATAGTTTGTACAACATGTTTTTATACACCACAGTAGTAGAAACATGCCAGCTATCTGCGGCTGTTACGGGTACAGAGAGTTAAAAGTTTCAGACAAAAGAAATCGATGATATTTATAGTTCCTAGCTGTTTATCAGAATATTAGATTACTTGGATATGCAAACAACTTTGAATTTAAATTACTCAGTTATTTTTTTCACATCAGTTTAAATCACCCAAATTTGTAGAAGTAAGAATATCTTAGTATGTCCTGCTGTGGATGTCATTTACCTGAAATTTAGTGGTCAGTACCAGTAGAATTACATGATTATGGATACCCAAACAAACTCATTTGATTAAAAACATGTTTTAAAACACATTATTAGATAATTTATTTAAAATGAAAATGAAAATGTTTTGTTGACAGAACCAAAATGTTAGGATGTTTGCCGTGTAGCCTGCTCTGCGTAAGCCATTGCAAACATTTCAGCCTAGGGAACAAAAGATGATCTCATGGTGCAAACTGTCTCAAACAAAATGGTAGCATGGATTTCAGAATAATGTAAAAAGGATAATACTTCAGATGTTGTTAATGTGAACTGAAACATATTCAACTTGAATTATTTGAACAGATCTGGATGCCGAGCTTTTGGGTGCTTTGCTAAATTGGAAGTATTTCCTCCCTTGATTTGAAAAACACGATCGCATCGTTTGAATGTTGACTCTTGAGATTCAGTTATCATCCTTTGGTCACCCACACTTGAACGCAAAGTCCTTCCACAGCCAGCTCTGCCTCTCTTGAGTTGGAGCAGAGCTGTCGCAATTAGCTGCACTAGTCGCCATCTTCCATGCGTAGTTTGCACGGTGCCATTTGTAGTTTTTCCTGTGGCTTATTCTTCAGCATGTAAGGCTAGAGTAGAACACTTGCAGCTCTATGCCCCCCTTCAGTTTCAGAATAATTGCTGCATTTGGTACCAAAGAAAAACAAGTACTACTGCCTTTTCAGAATGGTACAGTCACACTGAGTGGAAATGAAACAAGTGCCCATAAATTAGTTGAATACCAAAGATTTAATGTGGTTTTAAGTACAGTACCAGTCAAAAGTTTGGAAACTCTCTCTCATTCATATGACTAGGTGAGCATGTCCAAACCTTTTTCATTTACATGTATCATATGTTACACTAATGCTGTCAAATTTCTTAATGTTTATTTTTTTGGCCTTTGGTTAGCTCTTATATGTGTCTGCTTCTGCCTGGTAACCCTTTAGACTCAGCGGCTCAGGAATAATGTATCAGATTGCACTCATTGTTTTCAGTGACTTCAGGGCTCACTTTCAACACATTTGTACAAAATAAAAGCTCTACTGTCAGTTATCACAATACCCATGTCACGATTGAAAGGGAAGAGAGTAAAAATAAAAGCTTGTCATTCTGCCCTCTTGTCAGAGCAAGCTGGTCCACCGCAAGCTCATTAAGATCAGCTGGAGGTCAGAGAGACAGCTGATCACTGGTTTTACTCCTGATTTGCTTTGAGATTCCTATTGAGGCATGAGGCAGCCTTCATTTATATTGTTTTAGAGCTGTGCAAAGCAGCTTAGTGTTTCATTTCATCTGATCTGCCATGGGCCTTTATTCTTAAAACAAAAGTGATACTTCATACTACGGTGAATGTCATCGCTGTGTAAAGTTAATGACAGTGGAAACAAAGTCTGCTGCTTAAATTATTCACACTGGTTCAGTAAATAATTTGTAGTTGTTCACAAACATAAATACTGAAGACTAATGACAAATGCGACAAATGTGTCCGAGAAACGGCAGCGAGAGACGCAGCTTTGTGTTGCATTTGGGTTCTTATTTGGTCTTAATCGTGCCTTGGCTGTCTAAAATGTAGCACCCTCACAGTTCAGTGTAAAAGAGGAAATGCAGCTTTAAATACCAGGCAGCAGCTGAGGTGGAAAGAAGCCTAAAACAGAAAACACACACAAAAAACCAAAAAACTTTTCAACAGGCTTGTCTATGATAGCATTTAATGGCACAACCTTTTTGTGTTGCAGTTCACCCAACCAGTTTATCGTTGCGTAAACTAATTAATGGCTGTCGATCGTATAAAGCTTGATGGTGACTGTAGCTCCATTAACATCTAAATGAGATGCTGGCTCCTGAACTGCTTGGCCAGAGATCAGTATTTTTTTTAGGTTTGTTAAAAACCATAAATTGTGATATAAACAACACCATGATTAGAATCATAGGGCAATTTTATTTCCTGGCATTCATGACCATTTTGTTTACCTTCACACAATAATAATGAATACAGTAAGCAATTTTCTTCTCCTACAAGCAACAAAATTAGAAATATCACTGAAGCTGGATGGTTGGTTGGTTGGTTGGTTGACAGATTGAATTAGCTAACTTTGCGTTTAGCACCTGCACACACAGCAACCTATCAAACCAGTGTCACACACACACACACCTACACACTTTCCTTTCCTAATACATCACATTCAAATCTGTTTTTTTTTGTTTTTGTCCCCCCCGAGCAGAATATTTCACTCTGTGTCGTATACATTCCTCTGATGTGATCCAGTTTAACAGCTCTGCCATAAAATGCCTTCACAAATATAATAATCACTTTTATTGATATTTACAGGCAGGTCTTTAACTAGAATCTTATGGGATTTGAGGTTCATAGTAATGTTGAATTGGACTGCATTATTTTGAGGTGTTCCTAATATTTTATCCTCCGTTCCCATGCACAGGAAAGGCCCAGTATTAGACTTTCAGTATAATGCCTTCTAATAAGACATAGACAGGGTTTTTTCCTGGCTCAGAATAGACTCTGGGGGATTGAATCTGCATATAGCATTAATTGCTCCACATATAGATAAAACAGTTGAACAAAAACAATAAATGGGTTTAATAATACAGCAATATTGCAGTTATATTTTTAGTAAAATTTTGGCTGTATTACTGAAAGAATAAGTGGAATTGTAATGTCACTTTATTTTTTTTCTTCTTTTAGATCAACTCTTCCATTTCCTGGGAGTCAAGATCAGTATGAGGTAAGCAATGTAAATTTGAATGTGGGTGTCCCAGTTTTCATCTTCCATTCGCATTTGTGTTAAAATCATTTTTACAACATTGTTTGGGGCACATAAAAGGCAGCATGTCATTTCCTCTTTTAGAATAAAAACATTATCTGCACTTTTTTATGCTTTTTTTTTTTTTTTTTTTTTTTTTTTTTTTTTTTTTTTTTAATTGTTTTTTTTTAAATTTTCCAGGTGTTCATAAAGGACCTTGTGTGGAATCTATTTGGAGAAGGAAATGACGTGTTTAGAGAAGGGGAGTTTACGAAATCTATCGAGATGTACACTGAAGCATTGAGTATAGCAGACTACGCTGAATCAGAAGACATCTGTGTTCAAACAGGCTTACTAGAAAAGCTGTATGCAAATCGAGCTGCGGCATACCTAAATATTGTTCCGGTAAGTTGTGACCATGACACTGATTATGAGTCACTTTGCTCTTACAATTTACATAAACATTTTCCTAACAAAAATAATAATGCTGAGGAG
Source organism: Archocentrus centrarchus (assembly GCF_007364275.1). Classification (NCBI taxonomy): domain Eukaryota; kingdom Metazoa; phylum Chordata; class Actinopteri; order Cichliformes; family Cichlidae; genus Archocentrus; species Archocentrus centrarchus. The sequence goes on along the minus strand of NC_044353.1, from coordinate 25,034,918 downwards.
ATAAAGTCCAAACAGTGAGATACTTTGTACCTAAAGCTGGAACACTGCTGTTTTACAGCAACCAAAAACAAGCTACAGAATTGTTTGGCCTGTTTGTGCTGTTGGCAAAGGGATATATTTATTCCTATTGAGAAAATGCAATTAAATATAGTAATTAGCCCATTTTTGTGGGTCCCCTGCAATGCTCTTCTGTATAAATGGTATTGTAGTCCATTGTTAGGTGGTTGCTTGGCAATGTGATGTCATGCATAATTCCACTTTTTTTGATATAAAGAGATGTTATTGTTGTTAAATTAAAATTATACAATGGCTTTATAAGGTCTTACAGATGCACAAATGTTACAGATGGGCCATTTTAGCCCAGTGGTGTGTGGTCGCTAGGCAACATAACATCATTGTATGTCATGTAGATTAGAAACTTCCGGGGCCTAAGATTTATCTGTGTGGCATGTTTGGTTGCTCAACTTCTGATTGCGTAGGAGGCGCTCGTTGACAGATTGATTTTGTGTGGCTTTTGGAGACAGTCAGCTGTTAGCCGACTGTTACCACAGTCATTTGGTGGTGAGGGAATACAAATGGTGTGCGTTGATTCACATGGAATTCAGTTTGAATTCAAACAGCAATGACGGGAGAAAATTCCCTCAGTAAGAAAGATGGACACATTCCACAGCTGGCAGCTCAACATTCAGGCCACAGAAACATTCCTTAGCAGTAACATGCCCAGGATTACACCACTTTCTACAACCAGTGCAGTCCATCCGCATTTCTTCTGACAGCACAGATTAACATCCCTGCCAGCTGGAAAAAAAAGTCCTGAAGCCCAGCACAGGCACACTGTGGTCCGGAAAGTAGGTGTAGCAATGTCTCCATGGAACACATCATGTTGCACTCACCATATTCCTGCTGGGTCTTAATCAGTGCTCTGAGCTCATCTACGATATTGTCCAGGGACTTCACATTCCTCATGATGATAGCAGGAACAGACGGTTTATATTTCCTCCTCTTAAACCCCCCGCTTAGCTCCTCTGAAACCATGTCGTCTCCTCCACGGGATTGCAGTCCTCGCTCCAGACAGAATTATCAGTGCATTCAGGTGGCGAAGATTCTCCATTGCCAAGAGTAGATTTGCAAACCCTGACTTCACAAAAAGTAGTCAATTCACTTTTTTTAAAATGACAGATTAGTAAAGATGGAGGTTGATAACCACATGCTTTAAGGCCTTGGTTGGGGGGTGGGGGGGTGTCCTTGACTTTGAGAACCACTGGTTTAGGGAAAGGCTTTGAATTGCTGACTGAATTAACAACTCAGTAAGTTACACTTTGCATTTCCAGTTTGGCAGTCCTATTTAGCCTGAGGACAGGTGGGTTACATTAACAGTAGAGGGTGGGATGTTTGACTTTGATAGCCAGGTCCTTTTTTTCAGGTTATAACAATGCATCCAAAGAGTTCTTAAATTTCTTTGCTGCACTGTTGAAGCTGACAATCTGGGCAAATCCAATTTTTGGACACTGATTTAATAATTCAACATGTTGTTTTCTTGCTGAGTGTTATACCTCTCAAGTTTAAGTGGATGTATATTATATATTCAACTCCAGATGGTAACTGGTTAGCACAAATACAGAAAACCTTAGTTAAATGACTAATCTGGCTCCATCCTAATATGATCTAGTTATGTTATCTGTCATGTGTTAAATGAAACTGGTTAAAAAAGTCTAAATAACAGAATCAACGACAGGTGTGGGTTTCGTATATCATAATATAACTTGTTAATGGGAAAAACTACTATTACAAAACTATAAAACTCAAAAAATTAAAGGAACATCTCAGATCTCAATAAGGGGAAAATCATTATGCTGATATGGATTGGGTAATGTGTTAGGAACGAGAGGCTGCCACATGAAGAACAACATGATGAACCTACAGAGGGTTGAATTCAAAGAAACCCCAAAAATCACTGAAAAAATGATGCGTCAGGCTAAATTTCATTCCAGCAAGTCACAGTGGTACTCAGGAGTTTGTACAGCCTCCATGTACTAGTTTGTATGTTGGGGTCATGCTCCTAATGAGACAACGGCTGGTGTCCAGGGGATCTCCACCCAAATCTGGACCAGTGATTTACTGATTCCTGGACAGTCTGAGGTGTAACATGGCAGTGTCAGATGGACGGAAACATAATGTCCAAGGGGTGTTCTACTGGATTTAAGTCAGGTGGGGTAGAAGTCTGTGTGTCCCTCCATGGATATGCTTCCTCAGACCATCGCTGACCCACCACCAAACCGGTTATGCTGAACATTGACCAGCAGCATAACATTGTCCACAGCTTCTCCAGACCCTTTCATGTCTGTTACATTTGCTCAGGGTGGACCTGCTCTCATCTCTGAAACGCACAGGGTGCCAGCGTTGGACGTGCCAATTCTGATATTCAATGGCAAATGCCAGTCGGGCTTCACAGTGCCAGGCAGTGAGCACAGGTCCCACTAAAGGACGTTGGTCCCTCAAGCCACCCTCGTGAAATCTGTTTCTGATGGTTTGGTCAGAGACATTCACACCAGTGGCCTGCTGGAGGTCATTTTGTAGGGCTCTGGCAGTGATTATCCTGTTTGTACAAAGGAGTAGATGCTGGTCCTGCCGATCACCTCACGCTACCAGTAGTGTCACTGACCCTAGCCAAATGCAAAACTAGTGAAAAAAGTAGTCAGAAAAGAGGAGGGAAAAAATGTCAGTGGCATCCACCTGCAAAACCATTCCTGTTTTGGGGGTTTTCTCATCGTTGCCCCTCTAGTGCACAGGCTAATTGCATTAACAAAGTTGCTGAAACTGATTATCAACCCCCTCTGCTAGTTAACTGTCCAGATCAATATCCCAGAGGTTTAATTGGGTTGACGCTATATTAAAAAGTGTTCTTTTAAATTTTTGAACAGTGTATACCACATTCCCTAGAAAGTAGTTGATAGACTTGATTCCAATAAATAAAACTGTTGGAAGATGGACGCTTTCAGAACAGCGCTCGGCACTCCTGTTGGTGTTAGTTTGTCTGTATCGAGTCATATTACATGGCAGTAAAAACACTGTTGTCTTCAGGGAGGCAAAGCAACATGGCACACCCTTACCTGCCTCAACTCACTGAACATGTAAAGTCAATTTATGACAAAGGAAGTTTTTTTGTGTACACCACTAGACCATCCATTTGTATGGTTATTCTAACGCTGCACCATGTCCCCCCCCCCCCCCCCCCCCCCCCCCCCCCCTCCAATAGGGACTCTGTGACCAAGCACTAGAAGACTGTGAAAAGGCTCTCCAGTTGAATGAGGGCAACTACAGAGCTTTGTACAGAAAAGCAAGAGCCTTGAAAGAGTTGGGGAGACATCAAGAGGCCTATGAAGCTGTTGCCAAATGCTCTCTAGCAGTGCCTCAGGTAACAAGTAACATAATTTATCCAAATATGTCATCTTTTTTTCTTTTTTTGGAAATGGGTTAAAAATTAACCAAAGCCTTGGCTTCCGTAGACAGGTTAATCATTCATTCTGGTATGCTTTGCTTAACAGTCTACATACATACAGGTTACATTAAATGACTACTTCAGCAGTTCAGTGTGAATTTGGTTATTTCAGATAAACCAATGAATCTCAGTCTTTGGTGTAATGAGCAGTCACTTTAGTTTTGTGCAGTCTTACTTGATTTCTCTTCATCCTTTCCTACAAAAGCAGGGCTGGAACCTCTCTGGCACTGTCAGAATACCAGTGCAGGGATAATTTTAGATTTCTAAATGGATACCGAGTTATTTACTGTCATGAAATAAAAACAATACATTGCTTTTATGGGGTGTTATATGTGCATAAATGCTACCAATTGGTTGTTTTAGCTTGATGGTAGGTGGTTGCTAGGCAACACAATGATGCAACATGATCAAGTGATAAAATATGACGGTTAAGAATCTTCAGGGGCCAAATTTGGCTGCTCAACGCCTGATTGTATAGAAGTAGTTCACATACAGATTTAAAAGATTTTGTGTACTCTAACAAAACAGAGCAGAGCTAGACATCGATCAACTTTAGAGGTTGTATTGTCCTATATAATGTGTATATATATCAAGTGCAATATTTAATTGTAAGATAAGTATGAATATGGGCCATTACAGTCGCTGAATCTTTGTAGTAAATGTATAGAAGAGTTAATTGTGCGTGCATTCTTTGAATCATCATAGATAACAAAAACAAAGAGAATTTGATCTACAGCTTTTTTGTTGTTGTTGTTTTTGCTTAGTTTTTTGTGCTCCTCCACCCACATCCCATTCTTTCTCCTAAACCCTTTAAAAATTTCAAATGTAGAAATTTTCCTTACTTGAAGCCCTGCAAATGGACCCTTGATTACAAAAATACTCAGAAAGCTTTGTGACAACCATGCTTTAAGAAGCTCTGCTTTAAAAAGTAATGGTCTCACGGCATCATCACACCATGTTTTTGTCCTGTATTTATATAAAATACTATGTATGGAAGGGAGTATCAGTCAGATTTAAATTTAGATGGTCTTTCCTCATCTTCTGGTTTGTAAAATAGTTTAATTGTTACCAATTAAAAAAAAAAAAACATATAAAGGCTCAAAGGCAGTGACTGTCCTGTGTTGTTTCCCCAGGATTCCAGTGTCACACAGCTGACTCAGGACCTTGCCAAAATTTTGGGGTTGAAAATCCGTAAAGCTTATGTGAGGAGTAAGGTATGGATGTATGATGACAAGGGGGACTTGCACTTTTCCCTATTTTTATGCTTCATAGTGCACCAAATGTTCTGGTTCAGTCAGTCTCTCCAACCCTTTTGACTTGATGTGATGTTAATGAGATGATGTGCTGTGTGGTCATCTCAGGCATGCAGCACCTGCCCACCACACATGCTCCACCTGTTGTTCAAACTTTGTGTTCGTGAGGGGCAGCGAGTCAAAAGAAAGTTGGCTTAAAGAAAGAGAATCTAAAACTGCTTCAACCAAAAATTTAAATATGGGGCTCGGAGCATAATGGGTGTCCTGTTCATGTTAAAACAAGTAAACGTACTCTGTGATTCATGGAGACAGCTTTAATTGTATTGCTGTAATAACCAAATGATAAGGAAGTGATTTGTTTTATTTTTTTAACAGCCTGCCTTGAATGTTTTGAGAGGATCAAGTTACCAAGATGCATCATGTGACAAGGTAAGCAACATCCACTACACAAGAGAAAATATGCAGTAGTCTCCCAAGACGTGAATTGATCAATAACAATTTTTATTTTTCAGTTTTCTCATGGCTCGGATTCAGTTGAAGATATTGAAATTGGTACGTTTCAGCCTTTGATAAGCTTTTATTTGCACATCAAAAGATGCCAGCGAAAAGGTCACTCATCTGTCCTCCCCTTCCTGTGTTTTTAGAAGTGCCTAAGTTAACCCAGGATAGCAGTGTTTTAGCTCCAGGACCAGCTCCCATCCAACCTCCAGTGGCAGTGCACCTGCCTATGAGTGAAGCAGTGGTGGATGAACTTCCTCCTAGCAGCAGTATCTCATCTGTAGCCTCATCTGAGCCTCCGGGCTTCGAGGCCCTGCCTGCGTCTGTGCCCACTTCAGAGTCCCTCTCTGCGCTCACATTCGTAAATGGGTGCCGACCCACTAAGCCTTACCCAATTCTTGATACTAGTCAAGATTTTGATACAGACATCATTGGGGATGACCTAGATGATCTTCTGGACCAAGCTGGCCCCGAATCTGCTATGGTCAGTTGGCAGAATCCCTGATGAATAAATACGACAGTGAGTTTAGATTTGAACAGATGTGACTTTCTTAATCTCCTCTGTCAGGTTATTCCTACGGTAAAGGGGCCTCTTCCTTTACCAGCCAGTATTGCCTCTGGCAATTCCATGTCGAGTCCATTCCTGATGCCATCGCACATCAGCCCATTTCTCCAAAGCGGTTCTCAGCAGTGCACCGTAACTCTGCCGCCTCTGTATCACAAGTCGGGGTCAAGTGCATATTTTGGTATGGATACTTTTGACTCCATTCCACCACCACTGGATTCCCTGGATAGCCTTACCATATCAGACTATAAACCAGGTATGCAACTTCACCTTCCTTGCAACGTCTTGCAGTTTAACTTTAGTTCACATCACTATTGCTCCATCTGTATCCAATACATGAATAAGCACTTAAATTTTTCCCCCCTGCTGTCACAGTCTCAGATTATGCTCCGAGTCCGTTCATTCCACAGGTAATTACTATTTATCAATAATATCGAGCCATCATCAGTTAAGGTTTTTGTTACGGGCTCGCATCACGTTATTTTTCTTTTTTAAATATAGATCAACAACAATGACACCCCAATGGGGATGGCTGTGGGTATGCCTGACATGAAAGGCCTCCCTGCTGCTGTTGATTTAGCGAAGAACCCCTTAGCTGAAACGCATGAATTCAAACAAGCCTGCTCAATGTGCTACGTCAAAACTGGTGAGGAATTGTTTTGACAGTACATTAATTTAACTGTCTGCTTTCTGTTCTGCTGTGAGCTCAGATTTGTCACTGTCTTTGAGGAGAGGATGGGAAGTATTGTTTGTTGTAGCTTGTTTCTTGTTTTCCCCATCCACAGGACCTGGAGTGTTGGATTACACACTTCATACGGAAGACCATAAATGCAAAAAGGATGTATTACTTGGCAGGATCAAGCATTTATCAGACAAAACGTGGAAGCTCATTCGACCCAGGCCAACAAAAACTCAATATGTTGGACCGTATTACATTTGCAAAGGTAATTTATTTGTTTATTTTTTGGTATAAATTCCTTTCTCAGGAGCTGTATCGTGTATTATTTATTCATGTCTTTGAAGCATGCGTCAGGCCGCTCAGACACCAAATTTTTGTGAATACAACAACTCAAGAATGAGGCAACGTAGGACTTTCAAATTGATGCCATAGCTGCATCCACTAAAAATCTTTTTGGACCCTGACCTCAAGGTCAGAGGGCAAGTTTACTGAAAATCTTGTAAACGTAATAGCTAAAAAAAAAAAAAAAGGCCATGCCACAGGTGTATTTACTCAGGAAAGCTCTCATAAAGGCTTCTCATACTGATAGCTTAGCTGCATCTACTGACAATCTGACACTTTGCAGTTTGGCAACTTTGATACAATTCATGCATTTTTCATTTTGCAGGGTTCTCAGTGGCGCAGTATAATCTGTGGCTATGCCAGCGCCACAGTTTCAGTCTTTGACAAAATGACATTCAAAGCTTTTTCCCAATTTGCATTCATTGAATTTTCATACTGATAACCCTTCTGCTGTCAGATTGCTGTAAGTGTATGGATTTTCAGGCCAGGGCACAATTTGACAGCAGAAGTGTTGAAAGGTGTTCCACACTTTTTCTTTTTTTTTGGCTTTAATGTAAACATGGCCTGCAGTGTTCTGTCAGTATTTCTGCAGTTCGTGGTCAAAATGATGAGGTTTAAAGAACTGATTTCAAATGGTGCATAGATTTAAGAATTTAATTTTTTTTACTATTGTCTGGGTATTGGTCTTGTTGACAACTTCCAACTTTGTGAATATGATAACTCGAGAACAATGTGACCTAGGATTTTCAAATTCATACCATAGATGCATCTACTAAAAATCTCAGACGTTTTTGAATCTCGGCAACCTGACCTCAAGGTAAAGGTCAGAGGTCAAGTTTTCTGAAAATCTTGTGAATGCAATAATTGGAGAAAGAAGTCACCTAGGATTTTTTTTAAAACTGATGCATGTACTACAAATCTCAGATGAGTTAGTCCTTACCATAACAGTCCCAGTCACAGAAAGTGACAGTATCCTCAGTGATTTATATTTATTATGATTTTAGCATTTCTTATTCCTGCTTCTCACTGCTTACTCCTGATTTCACTGTTTTAACTGCATACATAACAGAAAAAATAAGGAAACGCATAATGGCACCAAATTTTAATCACCTTTTACAGAAACTGTGGTATATTGTTGCTAAGAAATCCCTCTTAGTATGTCCCATCCCCTGTTTGCTTGTTTACAGTGAAACAAACAAATATGGCGTAATGCCGCCCTAGTGTGTTTTTTTTTTTTCAGAAAGCATGCTAGTGTTCTGAAATCAGAGGCATGACGTGTATTACAACAGTGTCAGTGTCTAGTGTAGCGAGTAACCCCCACGCTGGCATTCGCATGTACACAGATGTCAGTTCAGCTCTGTGACTAACTGCTGCTGGCTTAAAGGAGCAGCAGCAATATGTCCCATTGCCTCTCTGCACCTTTTGCTCAGAACAGCACACAAGCCCTGCTATTTCCTCTTTTATCTATGTAGCTACTTATCCTTATTTAACCTGCTCCAGAGCAGTATCTGTAACATGTGTTTTTATTGACACTTTGCCTCTAGCACGGATTCTGATAATAAAACGTGACCTTGCCTGTTTCAGAGGTGGCTGTTGGGAAAGATTGCCTGTATCCTGGCCACTGTACATTTGCATACTGCCAGGAAGAAATTGATGTTTGGACTCTAGAGCGGAAAGGATTTATCTCCAGAGAACTGCTCTTCGATCCTTTTGGGCCAAACTCCAATGTCAGGTTGACTGTTCCCAAGATCTTGCAGGAACATCATGGGATATTCATGTTTCTCTGTGGGGTGTGTGTTTGTTTAGTAACTTATTCAAAACTGACAGGTGCCATACGCATGTTACACAAGTTCAGACCAGAAGTATTTGTGGAGTATTTTTTGCCTGTACTTCAGTACATTTCATTAGGAGTAAGTCTATATTAAAGTGCCAAGTCATCACTTTAAATGGAGTAGTTTCAGTAAGAACTGAAAGGGAGATCTCTGAGATCCCACGTGTAGTGGAAAGGTTGAATGTTAAAAAGTAACTGGACAGACACATTTTAAAAAGATCTATTTAATATTATGCAAAATATTTTTTAAAGGCTCTGAATGCTGATTTTTTTTTTTTTAATTTCAAATGAGTGTGAAGAACCAAAAGTGTGTCTGTCTGTGTGCTTAACCACATTGACTGTAGTCAAAGTGTTGTAGTGCTGCGGGAACTTGATGTGAGTGAAGCCTCTCGGCGCTCTGTTTTTCCTCGCAGGGTGAGGAGAAAATCTTTGGCCTCGTTGTAGATTGATTCTTCGCTCAAGGATGTTTGTTGCAGAAAAAAATCTTCCACTTTAAGGATGGCAGACAGTTGTAAAGACAGACAGTTGCTCATTTAACAGCAGTTTATAGAGCAGTAAATATCTAAAATTGTTCGTTTGATGGAATGTGAGACATTTTTGTACTACCATATGACGTATTTTTTTTTAGCTATTATGTTTTATAGCTTATCATAAAGTCTTTATAGCATAAATATGAGCATATAAATGTTACTGTATAGTTGCTTTATTGCTTATTATATATTGCTGTGAACTTGTTGCAGCTTTTATTTTATGAGAAATTTTCTGTAGTTATATTTAAATACATGCTGTTTTGCAGATTTGCTTTGACCACAAACCCAGAATAATCAGCAAGACCAACAAAGATGACCCTTCACTTTGTTCTCATCCAGTGACAAAGCATGACTTTGAGGATCATAAGTGAGTGAATCACTATTTCCTAACTATGAAACCATCTTCATTTTATTCATTACTTAAAGGGATTTACCATTATTTGTGGATAGTATAATTGGATTTAGAGCTAATAATCTGAAGAGTTTCTGGAAATGTAAGAACTGAGAGTTTGATCAGCCTGTTCTGTTTTTAGGTGCCTGGTCCACATTTTGAAAGAGAATACAGTCCGGTATTCCAAAATCAGACCCTTGAATCCCCATTGCCAGCTGGATCTTTGTCGCCACGAAGTCCGCTACGGCTGTGTGAGAGAGGACGACTGCTTCTACGCCCACAGCCTCATCGAGCTGAAGGTCTGGATGATGCAGCACGAGCTCGGTAAGACTATTTTTTGATGGTGAAACAAGATTATTTTTTTCAAAATGTGAAATAGCAAATTATATATATTTATTTCTGCATCTTACAGGTATCACTCATGAAAGTATTGTTCAAGAGGCAAAAAAGTTTTGGAATGCGACGGCTTCATTGCAGGGAGCCCAGGTAAGGCCAACATCAGGACCTGATGATTCCAGATGTTTGTTGCTGCTGGCATTTACATATTTATTCTCAGTGTACCTTCTTCCTCTAATAGGTATTTCTATATTAAATAAACATGAATTGTTTACATTTAGCAGGCAGCAAATGCCTTGAGTTAAACTTAATAAAAATTTATATAGAGAGAAGCTGTAATCAGCTTCTCATCATATAAAGTGCATTTAATGGCACTTGGTTTAATAATATGCTGTAGTCAGTTCTTTTAGCTGTATCGCTGTTGCGAAGGGAACATTTGTATTCAGTGACAGATTTTAACGAGTCCCTCAAATCTGATCAGCAGCTTCCCAATGCACCGAGGAGATTTGGGCCTCCAAATCTGAAGATGATGTTTGTTTGTGGCCAGTGCTGGAGAAACGGCCAACTAAGTGAAGCTGACAAAAACAAAAAGTATTGCACAGCCAAGGCAAGGCACACGTAAGTATTTGGATGTCTTTGTGTATGTGGAGGGCAAAAAAAAAAAAGAGCGAACACAATCGACTGTAACATTATCTTTTTTTTTATCTCAGGTGGGCAAAAGACAGGCGGGTGGTGCTTGTAAGTTCCCACGAAAGGAGAAAGTGGACAACAGTAAGGCCGCTTCCAACCAAAAAACCCATCCCGTCTCAGTTTGAGGTATGTGTCTGATTTTCCCAACTTATAGTTGCCAGAAATGTAAAAATATTCATTCTTTGTGTTTCTGGTGAGAACAGATTTTGAATAATGGTGACCAAATTTTTATTTATTTATTTATTTTTTTTGCTTTTTTTGGGTCTCTGTTTAGATTTGCATGCATGTGACTTCTGGCAAGAAGTGTCAGTACATTGGGAATTGCACATTTGCTCACAGTGTAGAAGAAAGAGACCTTTGGACCTACATGAAGGAAAACAACAGTGAGTTTCGTTGAAGCGATTGGCTGACCTGATCAGTAAAACACTGCAAACACAAATTTTATCCCCTCATTTAGTTGCAGATATGGATCAGCTTTATGAGCAGTGGCTGCAGTCTCAGAAGCCTGGCTGGGGTGACGAGAGTTCCTCTAACTCAGTCAGGGAGAATGGCAAACAGATCCACATGCCAACTGACTACGCAGAGGAAGTGGTGAGTTGACAGCATAGTGGTAGCGCACTGGTTGGTGGAGTTCAGAGGCATCTAGTTAATAATGTACTTAGGGCTGTCTGCAACTAGACTATTAAATCTTAGTGCTTTCGCTGATTGGCAAGAGAAATCCTATTTTGTTAATGTATAGCACAGCATATGTGTGGATAGTGTTTAAACTTTTCTATTAGATTGCCCCCAATTATGCATGTTTCCTAGTGAGTTCTGTCTGTTAGACAAGTGAACTAATACCTTATGGTGTACTCACACTAGATGATGCATACGTGTGCAAACACATCTGACGAGGCATATGAGAGGACAGTGTGTCACCAGGTCCAAATGAAACCTAAAAGTGCATCAAGTTATGAATCTCATTGTGTTCACAAGTGTCTGAAAGAGTGAGTGAGCAGGTGGTAGTTAAAGGAGCTGAGATAAACTGAATTATACTGTGGTCCAGATCCTCAAGTGCAGTGTGAGTACAGGGGAGGGGGACGGCCGTGCTGGGGCTGCGGAACAAGCCCACGCTTAGTAGGAGTACACCCTTTGGCTGGGATTATGCTTTCTGCCTCAGCGAGTCCCCTCGGGTCCATGTGACGTAAATTTCGTCATCAAATGATAAGCGCGAGGGCTGTGTGGATTTTATGACCGGGCGGACATGTTTGTGCAGATTTTACATTACAGTGCATCAGCTGTGAATGCGCCTCAGGCTGCAGATTTCAAAGAAGCGGAACAGGAATGATGACTTGGCTGTCAGGTCACCAGCTGTTTGTCCATAATGGAATTTAATCAAGGCCTTGCTCACTGGAAACATCCCTACTTGTAAATTTTATTTTTCCTTTTTTTTAAAAATTTTTTTTAATGAACTAATGAAGGCCATAGACTGTATGTAAAAGATGGACAGTTTCTGGGTCTGAAAGTGAAGTCGGTGCCAAATTGCCTTAAACCTCTCTTCTATTTTAATGGCCACCGGGGGCGATTCCTGTAAGACTTGAGTCCTGAGTATGATCTATGGGAAAATCTGACCCCTAACCCGGCTCTGACTGCTTGTAAACACTTTCTTGTTGAGTTTAATGAGCTCAGCCACTCGTTTAGGTTTATTGAATAGGACATTAAGTTCCTTTTTCTAAAGTTTGGTTATTCTAAGTGCTATAAAGGAGGATTATCCAGGCCTTAGGCTTGATAAGGCATTAGCCCATGAGCATACAGTTTCACAAACATATTCAGATTGCATCCGATTTCAAATTACCAAGATGGAAATGTTCAGCTGGAAGCTTCATAACAGGTCTTAAATTAGTGGGTGATGTCATAGTAGCTATCCATCTTTTATCTTGCCTATAATGAAAGCATTTTCATTAGCAACAGTGTTTTTATAGATAATCATTTAGTGTTATCTGTTGATACAATAGAAGATAATAGGACTTGGTGTTTCTATCTGGTATGTTTTGAAGGAAATTTTTTAATACATTTATTTGCTAATTAATTAAATAAAAATCTCTTTTCCTGCAGGCCGGCAATCACTGTTGGCTCTGCGGTAAAAACTGCAACAGTGAGAAGCAGTGGCAGCAGCATATCACGTCAGAAAAACACAAAGAAAGAGTTTTCAACTCTGAGGATGATCAGAACTGCTGGCAATATCGATTTCCCACAGGCACTTTCAAAGTTTGTGAGAGGTAGGCTTATCAGACACAATGGTACTGTATGTGTCTAGTTATCAGTCTCATTGTTTTTGATGCTTGACATTTGCTGTCATTTTTTTTGACAGGTTCCTTAAAGGCACATGCACAGAGGATGACTTCTGTAAGCTGGCGCACGGGGAGCAGGAGCTAAAAGAGTGGATGGAACGCAGGGAATTCCTTTTGATGAAACTTGCCAAAGCCAGAAAAGACCATCTTATAGCACCAAATGACAATGACTTTGGAAAATACAGTTTTCTGCTTAAAGACATTAAATAATGACATGATCACAATATTCATTCTCACTTGCAAATAAGGCAGTATTCAGTCTTGAATCAAGTCATCCTTGAGGGCCTCTGACATGCACAGGACCTAGCCTGATCACAGCATGATTTTAAAGGAGGGCATACAGGACAGGCCCTCTGGTTGGTGGCTGGTTTTCTCTGATCAGAATTGCAGGAGTGTTATCATTAAAAGCAAATCCTAAGTGTTAAAACACTTTGCAGAAGCTTTGCAGTGCACCATTCTGTCATAGCTGAAAATGGTGGCAAAAACAGCATGTGTAACCCTTGATCAGAGACTCATTCAGATTCTTACAGTTGACCTAAACAGTAACATTTTTTTTTTCCCCCACAGTTTGTATTTTAATGACCTTTACTGTTTTAAGTATCAGTTACTTAAATAAAGAGTTGAGTTGACATTCTGTTATTTTAATCAGTCAACATAGGTCATCTTCACTTTCCATTTATCTAATAGTGTTACCAATGTAATGGGCACCACACCAAATAAAGCTCCTTTTTTAATCTGTATTGAAATGGCTTTTATTTAAGAATACAGTTCTGGTATCAACATACAGAAAAGCCCATCTCACTGTGATATTTGCTAGTTTAGGGAAGCAATTTGATACATTGTTTCAGTCTCACTATGGTCCATATATTATGAGCCTGTATTTTGTATATAAACAGTTGAGCTGTAAGGTAACATGTAATAGTTGGAGTATCATTTCCTACAAATAGCTCCATTTACATTAAACACAAGCTTAGGCCAGTAGTGTGACAGGCACGAGTGGTCCTGGTGGCTTTATGCAGAATGGGTTTTTTGAATCATCCTGACGTGTACGTAGGCCAATTTATAGTTGTTTTCAGGCCTACAGCTCCATTGACCTCTTTAGATTAAGAACACGTTTTCTTAATCTCAAGTCTCTGTTTCTCCAGCACCCAATCCAAGAAACAAGCCGCTGAGGTAGCATTGCATTTCCCACTTCAGTATTATGTTATGAGCTGCAACAGAAGCAGCACCTCCACCCAGTGTTCAGCACTCAGGCCAGCACCTGCTGCAGGTCATCCACCTCCAGCTTCCACATCCGTTTGTGAAGCGCAGCAAGCTCGGAGAGGTCTGCCATCTTCACTGCGCGGATGACAGGCTCTGGGGAGACTGCCTGGATGACGCCCATCACCATGACATATTTGCCTGTAAGAACAGCAGCAGCTGGTAAACAGTTTACTGCCAGTGGATTCAAAGGAACAACAGAGTTACATAGATAAATGTGGCCATTTGCTGCCAGATATGACAATATTTTTAGTGCAGTTATTCATTTTAGGGTTAATTCCCTTCTTTCAGCCTAACAAGCTGTGTACTGTTGGAAATGTTCATGTTAATTAAACAGGAATGTCATGATCTCAATGACAGACCACTAATATGCAGAGCCAAAGGATCCAATACAAAAACCTCTTACTTGTCAAACTACAGCAATGCCTCCTATTAAAAGCTTGTGAACTTTTAAAATACACAAGAAGCAGGAATTAAGAATGGATAGGATTTACACAGCAAAGTATTTTGCTGCTTAACACATTAATTAGAACATGAAGGAATTGTTTGATTGTGTTGGTAGATGTTAAGATAAAAAACTGTTTTTCAGTTTGTTTTGTAATGGGAAAAGCAACCCCCACCCCTCTCTACCTAACCACAATGTAAGATATTAAAAAGGAAAAGTGGTTTCACATTCCTCATAATACTGATTGGGAAAGTCTGTTTTGGGCCCTTTAGTGTATATGTGAAAACAATCTTTAGGCACAATGTTTTATATATCAGCATTTTTTGCCCAAATCTAAACGTGTGCTGCGACTTGGAATCGATCAATCAAATGCCTAATAGCTATTAATTATTCTATTATTAAGAAAAAAGGGTAATTTAATTTTAGCTTTTGAGTGGATTGAAACAGAAGCTAGCTCCAGTCTGGGTCAGTTACCTTGGGACAAGCACGGTTTCCCTTTGGGAATGTTGTTAACGCCTTGAACAGTGAAAGTCCCCGTCTCATCTATCAGCAGCACGGTGTTTCTGTCCTGCTGGACTTTCAGCACTGTCCCCTGCATCCACACAAGCGAGACCGGCAAAGAGCTTCCCCTGCCCAGACTGATCACGCAGCCGGCCTCGCTGTCAGCGGTGCCCCGGTTCCCTGCGGCCCTCAGCTGCCCCGACAGCACTTTAACAGGCGGGGGACGTGTCTTTTCCACGTCTGACTTCTCTAGTTTAGACATAACTGACAGACTGCTGCTGCCTTCAAGTGACGGTCAAATGTTGACAATGTTTTCATTTCCCGCGTCCCCTCCAAGCACACCGGAAGTCGTGGGAACACGTTTTCCGGCAGTGAAAACGTGTTTGCCGGGCTCCTTCAAAGTAAAAGTGTCAAACCTGAACTTAAATCACAGGCAGGTGAAAGGAGCCAGTTTATGATAGAGGGCCAAAGAGGGAACAGGCACACATAAAGCACATTTAAGCAGTACAACTTTTTGTACATTTTTTTAAACATCTCAAAGGGGGTTTCTCAATATCACCTCCATTTGTCAGTGTTAGAAAGTTCTAGTCTGCTGTGAAGAAGAGCTAAACACTTTGTAGAAATGCTCCCTTGGTCTCCTCTATCCTCTATTATCATAGTGTGAATGAATGAAATGTACAGTAGTGTGTCTTTATTTGTTCCTAAAGGCCACACTCTGAGAACCCCGAAGCTATATTTTAAAACAAAAACACATGCACAGTATAGCTACCTAATGTGTAATTTTCTTTGAAACACGAGTGCCTGGAGAGAAATTGTGCCTTAATAATTATGCTATCAGTTTTTATTTTTTGGATAACTGACACAAGAGAAACTGTCTCCTTTGGTAGTGTTGCTTTGCTTTCAAATACTGACAGCCATTTACCCCAAATGACTGTAAGCCATGGATTTAAACCAATTTGATGAATGGATTTTATATTTGATTTTATACAATTTATGCAACAACAATAAGGCAGGAAAATCAAGGGAAAAAATGTACATCTGAGTCCCAGGAACAGCTCAGTTGGTACCTAAAATCAGATGCAAACTCCACACATGTATAGGAACAGTTCTGATTGTAGCATAATCTTCACTAAAGCCACGTGGGCATCTCAACAACTGTTTCAGCTGAATATTACAGGGGTGACTGATGTTGAAAGGTGGCAGCGGTGCACTTGCCCACCTACTTTGATTAATATTACTGTGAAAAACACTGCTTGAACAAACAAAATGAAAAACAGTGAATAAATACTAATTAAAAATATAAACAACTGCTGTTGTTCACGTCCTAAAATACAGGGCTGCTTATTAATCTGCCACAAAGTGTTGAAGACTAATGAACACTATGTAATGCCGCTCTAGACATGACAATAATCGTGACAAATGAGTTTATTACTAGAATTTATGCAACTCACCTCAGCTATGACAAGACTAATAAGTCATTTTGGGAAGCTTGCATAATGTTATTTGTAAATTCAGCTTCATTTCCTTCACTCATCATGTAACTTTTTCTTGGAAATTAAGCATTAGAAAGTTTGAAGGTCTGAGTTCATAATCAAACTTTTTGTTGGCTGTTTAATACAAGGCAAGCACTTCCCATCACTGTAAGCCTAACAGGTAAACAGAGAGAAATCCTGGAGGAAAACATGCTGTGGTCTGCGAGGAAGCTGCTGCTCAGGAGATTTATTTCTCTGCAAGACAATGACCCACAACAAAAAGCTAAAACCACAGAGGATCAGCTTTAAAAGTTCTGCAGTGGCCTATTCCAGACCTCAATCTAATTCACAATTTGTGGCAGAACATGAAAATTGCTGCTCGCTCACAGGCCCTATTCCACTAGACAGCATGAGCAGTTTTTGCCAAGAGAATTGGAAAGAACTGCATCTATTCTTAAGAGAAAAACTTTAGGGGAGGGGGGTCAAGACAGTGTGTGAATTTAATATTGAACAGAGGAGACAGACATTAATGATCTGGCCCATTCAAGTCATTAAATAATTTTTTTTTATTTCTTTAAGAATAACTGAAGAAAAGTGTTAGCAATTTCTGTACATTTTTTTTGTAATTGTTTTCCCTTGAATTTGCTGAAAACCTTGAATGATCAACAGGGCTGAGAAATGTTATGCTGCCACATAGTGCACTTTTAACCTAAAAAGAATATGATTAGTCCATGGGCATCCATCAGTTTCCTTGGAATATACTCCAAGAGTTTCCTTAAACTGCTGACACTGTTGACTCCAGCTTCATGTTATTATCTCCTCTCAATCCCAGTTCATCATTGTCAAAAAAGAGGCACATTAGAAATACTGCCATTTTCCAAGGACTGTGTCTTTGATTGCATCAACAAACTGTGCAGGCACCCAGTAGACCCAATACTGCGAAGCTTCCGTTGGACCCAGCTGAAAAGCCTACAAAAATGAAAGACAAACTGGTGAGTGCATCGAGTGGTTTAAGACACGTTTCCAATTTCAAACATGTAGAATGAGTAAACACTTTATGGTTTGTATAGATTTTAAATGACAATTTAGTTTATAGGAAAAAAAAAAAAAGAACACAAGCTAAACAAGTTTCAACCATTTTCAGTAAGGTCAGATGGAATGACATGGAAATCTAGACTTCACAAGGCCTAACAGCTATGCTGTAACACAAACACCTGCTTTATTCACATGGTAGCAAATCAATGCATTCAGGCACATAGACATGGCCAAGATGACCTGCTGAGGTTTATACTGAGCATCAGAATGTGGAAGAAGTGACTGAACGCGGCATGTTGCTGGTACCAGATAAACTGGTTTGAGTGTTTCAGAAACTGCTGATCTACTGGGATTTTCCCGCACAACTATTTCTAGGGCTTCCAGAGGACGGTCTGAAAAACAGAAAATATCCAGTAAGCAGCAGTTCTTGGAGAGGATGCTTTGTTGATGTCAGAGAGAAATGGCCAGACTGAGCAAACAGGAAGGCAACAGTAACTCAACCGACCCCTGCTTACAATCAAGGTATGCAGAAGAGCATCTCTGAATAATGCCGGACTTTGAAAGAGACCGAGTATGGTTACAGCAGCAGAAGACCAACACCGGGTGCCACTCCTGTCAGCTAAGAACAGGAAACAATTTGTGCAGACTGATGGTCTGACAAATCTTGATTTTTGCTGCAACATTTTGATGATAGGGTCAGAATGTGGTGTAAAAAAATCCCATTCAATTTCAATTCTACTACAAAATCAAGTAACACCACAGCACAGATCCAACCTGCTCTGTATCAATGGTTCAAGCTGCCGGTGGTGGGGGCAGCCTGGCGTGGAGGATAATTGATTTTCCATTGGGTCCATTACTATTAACTGAACAGCATACCCTAATATTGTTGCTGATCATGTGTATCAATTTATGACTGCAATGTGTCTATCATCTGATGGCTGCTTCCAGCAGGATGACACACCATGTTACAAAGCTCAAATATTCTCAAACTGGTTCCTTGAACATGACAATGAGTTCACTGCACTCAACCGCCCTCCACAGTCACCTGATCTCAATTCAAAGGAGGACCTTTGGGTGAAATAGGAGATTCCCATCATGGATGT
Organism: Archocentrus centrarchus; assembly: GCF_007364275.1. Taxonomy (NCBI): domain Eukaryota; kingdom Metazoa; phylum Chordata; class Actinopteri; order Cichliformes; family Cichlidae; genus Archocentrus; species Archocentrus centrarchus. The sequence continues at coordinate 25,016,158 of NC_044353.1, read as the reverse complement.
GTGGCCCACAAATCTGCAGCAATGATGTGATGCTATCATGTCAATATGGACCAAAGTCCCTGAGGAATGTTTCCAGCACCATGCCACAAAGAAATGAGGCAACTTTGAAGGTAAATCGGGTCTAACCTGGTACTAGCATGGTGTACCTTATAAAGTAGCAGATGACCGATGATGATATTGCCTCTTAGAAGACCTTCAAACACAATCCAATAAAGTGTTATTTTACAATGTAATATGATATACTGCATGTAAAAAAACCAAACTGTTGTCCTAAATTTTTCTTTCAATTTAAAGTAAACAAGCTGGATAAAATTGAATGCCTAGCTCACAGCGTTCTTAAATCTTAAATCATCCCCTTTTTTCTCTTCTATCTACTTTTAATATCTCTCTCTTCAGTGATGCAGGAACACACTCTGAGCAAAGCTGCAAGCATCACTTTTCATTTTTGAGCTGAAAGCATTGAAAAACACAAAGCATTGTTTTGACTCCACTATTGTGCGTTTGGATATTTTTGCTCTACAGTTGTAACATTACCTGGATTTGTGTGATATGTGATGAGATGGTAATAAAGCTCAACACCAGGGAAGTCCCTCAAAGCCCCACGCTATGTGTTCAGATTATACTATTTGTTTGAATACACTTGTGGAAAGCTTTTGATTGTTGGGTTTTTTTTTCTGTATTATTCTAGGGGTTTTACCTTACAATATAAAGCACCTTGAGGTGCTTTTATTGAATTACTATGAAATTCACAGCTTTATACAGCCTCATATTTCTGTCTCTTTTTTGTCCATGCACAAAGTATCTGCTTCTTCATGATGTTAGCCATTTTTGGAGAGAGCAGAGCTGGAAGTTAACAGTAAGTTAGCCAGTTAGTTGACATCTAAAGATGTAATACCATGTTCTGACTGAAGTTTTTATAAAAACAAAGCCAAAAACCCAAGAAACAAAGAAAACTCAACCCCAACGATGTTTTGGAGGTTTAGTGAAGTTGGGTGATAATGACCTCATAATCCGTAGATAGCTAGAGATATTGTCAGGCTAATACAGACACGGGACAGGGAAGATCTAGGATGAGTATTAAACTGTTTTCAATACTAGTTCAAGTTGAGGCTCTACCCGTTCATTCATCTTCTACCGCTTATCCCAGTCTAAATAGAGGCACAGACCTCCCTCTTCCTAGCAGCTCAGCCAGTTCTTCCCCAGGTGATGCTGAAATGTTCCCAAGCCACCCAAGAGACATAATCTTTCCAGAATGCCCTGGGTCTACCTCACAGCTTCCTCCCAGAAGGAAATGCCTAAAACAGCTCCCCTATGAGGCGCCCAGGAGGGATCCAAGCAAGATGACCGAACCACTTCAGGAGGCTCCTTTTCATGTGGAGGAGTAGCGGCTGTACACTGCACCCTTCCCAAATGGCCAAACTCCTCACCTATCTCTGTGCCTGAGCCCAGACACCCGTCACAGAAAGCTCATTTCCACAATCAACAATCTTATTCTTTTGGTCACTACCCAGAGCTCATGGTCATGGGTGAAAGTAGGAACATAGATCAACTGGTAAATCAACAGCTTTGCTTTCACACTCAGCTCTTTCTTCACCACAACGGATCGGTACAGCATCCACATCTATGCCGCTGCCGCAGTCTGTTAATCTCCCACTCCTTTCTTTCATCACTGTGAACACATCTGAGATACGTGTTGAGGGTCCTGTGACTGAATATCTTTTGGGGGCTTGTGTCTATTTACAAATCAAAAACAAGGGGGAAAGCACTGCAGCACTTTAAAAAACCGAGAACCTCAACCAGGACAAAAGGTCATTACATCATCTCTTAACAAGTGGATAGGATACCAACCTCAGACATAAGATGCTTTAGATCTCTGTAAATGTTAAGAAACATTTTTTGTTCTATTGAAAAAAAATCTTGTTGTGACTACATAAATCAATTACAGTACCTGTCCAAAACTATTTCAGACAATGAAGACCAAACGTAGCTTTTCAGATGAAAGTTAATGTAGAGAAGTCACTGAACAGCAAAGGACGACTCCGCCACCGAGGCGCACACACTTCAGTCACTTTAGTGAACAGCCATACCAGCTATATACCACGAGCAGACAGTTACCATCATGTGATAGTCCTCGTGGCCTTCGATGGGTTCAGACACTATGTTTTTAATGGAGCCCATTGGGACTTTCTCCGTCCTCTCTGCAGATGAGAAATTTAAACCATCAGCATCTTTGTGTTGCAGCACATTTTGCAAAAGTAGGTTAGTAGTAGTCTCACCCTTTGTTCCAATCCACAACTGATCTTGCTCCAGTTTGAATGTGAGTCTAACTTTTCCTCCGGACTTGTTATACATTCCGGATAAAGGCACTGTTGGTAATCGTTCCTGTGAAGCGGGACAAGGCAACCATCGTTCTGTTCAGTTTCAAAGTTATTCAACACACTGAATCACTGTAAAAGCACCTTTATCTGCAGTTAGTAACAGCTTCATCTTCTCTTACCTTTGCTCCTTTAATAGCTGGCATGATGTCATCAGGTTTACCTTTATCCAAAACTTTCCTGTGTTGCTGAAATAATAGTACAGATTTAAAATAACAAATACAAAAACAATCTTTTTCTATAGTACGGTGACAAATCCTACCTTTTGCCTGCATAAAGGCTCCTTCTTGTTTTCTTCAGCTTTAACTTCCTGCTGGACGACTTCTTTGGGTGTATTTACAGCTAATACATCATTTATTGTAGAACCTACTACCATTATTTTTGCACCATTTGTAATCTTTATTTCACGTAGCGTCTTGTCCTCTGGAAGCAATCCTTTATACATCACTTTCTGCATTGCCGGTGGAAGACCTGAAAAAAAGAAGAAGAAAGAACTATCTTTGAGTTCTTAGTGTTCACAAGATACTAAAAACATCTGCTGTAACAATTAGTTTACCATTTTTTTTATGCTGTTTGCTCTTACCAGTGAGTGAATGAATCCTCTCTTTTAGTTTGGCTCCGGTGCTATCAACAGGAATTTTCAGATCATATTTATTTTTGTTCCAGATGATCTTCAAGTCCACTGTTTCCTGCTTGTCCTCTGTGTCATCTCCATTGCTAATATTAGAGTCCTGAGTTGTGGAGTTTCCTGCATCTGTGTGAGACGTAGTTTCTGCACCACCTTTTTCAGCATCTTCACCTAGTGGTTCAGCTTCTTTTGGCTTTGCCTCAGTTTCCATTATGACTTCTTCACTTCCTGGAAATGGACAAAATCTTAGACTTATGTTCATTTTAAGTAACCCTGTCAAGTTTTTAAAATAGTATATTTCAAATTTTCCACATACTACAGAGTATAATGCAGTCTATACAGTTGTGGTCAAAGTTTGCATACATTCATGGGCATAAATGTCATAGTAACATTGAGCTTTCAGTGATTTCTTTGAGCTGCTCTTTTTCCAGGGTAGAATGATTGTACAGTATACACCTTTAATGACTTTAAAAAACAAGAATTGGTTGCACAAGTCTGAATTTATTTTGGATTATCTACAATCCGTACAGGGTCAAAGGTATACATACAGGCTCAAGTATATACATAAATCCCCTCTAATACTTGGTTAAATGTTCCTTAGCAAGTTGCACCTCAACCAGATGCATCCGGTAGCCATCAACAAGCTTCTGGCATAATTCTGGCTGGATATCTGACCACTCTTCTTGGCAGAATTGATAGAGTTCATTAATATTTGTTGAGTTCATTTAAATTGATTGGTTTCCTGGCACGGACCCGGCTTTTAAGAACAGTGCACAAATTTTCAATAGTGAAGTTGAAGAACTTGGGAGGTAGTCATCAGTCTTCATTACTCCATCTACTTTGTGCAACCAGTTTGTGTGTACCAGTACTACTGGCAGCACCATGCTTGACAGCTAATCTAGTATTCTTAAGTTTGAAAGCCTCAACTTTACTGCTCTAAACATACCGCTTGTTATTGTGGCCAATAGCTAAATCTTTGTCTCATCTGACCATAAAACGTTTCTCCAGAAGGCATTTGGTTTGTCCATGTAGGAAGCTGCAAATTTTAGTCAAGCTTGAAGGTGTCAATTTTGGATCAGCAGTTTCTTTCATGGTAGCCACCCTCTCAGTTCATGATGATATAAAACTTGCTTCACTGTGGACAGTGATGCTGGTGTTCCAGCTCATGGCAGGCTTGAGCCTCAGTGGTTCTTGGGCTGTTCCTGAACATCCTAACCAATTTCTTCTCATTTGATGGTGTTAATTTGGGTCTTCTTCCAGACCTTGACAAAGTGCTGAATATCTTGTACTTGCATACAATTTTTTGAACTGCTGATCTTGGAATCTGCATTTATTTAGAAATTGCCCCAAGTGACTTTTCCAACTTCTGTAAATCTACAATTCTCCTTCTTAGATCTTCCCTGAGTTCCTTGGACTTTGCCATTGTTCTGAGTAGTGGTCAATCCAATCAGTGCTGTCAAACAAATACTTCTTATGCTGACAAAGATAAACTACCAGTTGCAGTCAATCGTGGTCACTAGTGAGAAGTTAATAGGCCTTGGTTTTGCCAAGTTAAAAGACACTGTAGAACCTTCAGCACCACTTTTTAAAAGCAAATGTATATATTTGAGCCTGGATGTATACCTTTGCCCCTTTGTGGATTAGAGACAATGCAAAATAAATTCAAACTTGTGCACCCAATTCTTGTTTTTTAAAGTCATTAAAGATGTATGGTGTACAATCATTCCACGCCGGAAAAAGAACAGTTCAAAGAAATCATTAAAACCACCAAATTACCATAACATTCATGCTCATAATGAGTGTAGGTAAACGTTTGGCCACAACTGTATGGAACTGATAACTGGCTGTCTAAGAATTGTATCTGTTCGTCTTTCTGTGTAGAAACAATGAAATGCAACCCAGTCTAGTAACAAGTCAGTTTCGTCTCTAAAGCTGAAATTGAAAGTTATTCAAATCTGTTATTATATCTGTTATTATTTACACACATATCCCAGAAACCCAGTACAGGGTGGCCATCAATGCCAGCAACAGCACTGCAGAAAACAATACATCACAAAATAACAACCTCAAAGTTTTCTAAAGAGAGAAAGAAATGTGCTGGCTGAGCCTATAAGCTGATTACACTCGTGTCTCCTGCAACAGACAAACTTTTGGCATTAAAAGCAACAACAGACTAAAATTTTAATATTCCTATCATATTCAGGTAACTGTGACATTTACTAAAATGCCTTTCTTTAAGTGAACTTTAATTGCTTTTTTATTACAAGTGTTTCCTGTGGTTTATACAGGAGGTCGACCACTTTGCTTTAAATGCATTGTCATAGTTTCCTATGAATTAGTATTAGGGCAGACAGACATATACAATATCAGGTTTTTACAAGATTTACAAGATTAACACAAAGACTGTATCTATAGAAATCTTGGGTTAGCCCAAATTAATTATAAGAAATTAAATGCTAGTATTTGCAGTATATTAAATTAGTTTAACCTAGTTAATACATAACAAAATGGTAACAGCAAGTCTTGGAGCGTACCAGCACATAAATAGAACTATCCTAACTAGCTGCATGTCAACTGCAGATCCCAGCACAAGAACTATTAAAGAATATTGCTAACAGCCTCAAATCATAATTTTTTCCCCTCCAAATTCCCACTGATCTAGGACATACTGAACTCAAACTAAAAGCCCTATGCCAGCCCACTGCCTTTGGATGACATGTCAATTTCTTTGCAAACTGCAGCAAAGTTTACACTCGAATTTTTGGCTATCTGCTTTAACAAAATGCAGCCTTAACTTCTTTAACATGATGTCAATTAGTCTGGAAATGATTGAAATAACAGTACACAACAAATAAGTTCCACCTAGCAGCCTTCATTACACTGACTGAGTTGGAGCTGTGTAAACACAGTTTTTTTTTTTCCTCTCAATAAGTCTGTTTTTCCCACTACCAAAAATGATGGATTTGTTGTGAAAGACTGATGATGTAGAGCTTCTCTTATGAAAGTAATGCTGGTGACTGTCGGTGAGCATATTGAACAAACAATCAGCCAGCCAACCCTGAGACTAAAGTCCTAAAAGCGATAGAAATAAAGTGCCAAGTTAAAATCAACCCTTTAATTTGTTCACTACGTATTTTCTCTTTTTTTTGTGGCAAATACAGTGCTTCCCACAGAATCCGATTCGATTTGTGGCAGCACTGAAGCAGGGTACATGTATATGTATACTTATGTAGTAAAAGGGAAAGCCAACCATGCTTTTTTTTTTTTTTTAAATAAATAAGGTCATCATTCTGTGGAAGACACGAACTCCACATAATCTTGCAGACATTATTTAACATCAATCAATTACCAAAATAGTTGTGAATTAGCTGAGTGATGGAACTCTGCTAATTATTAAACATAAACAATGAAACATGTAGCTTAACCTAGATGGCTTACTGCCTCTAATTTAAAAGGAAACAAAGGGTGAAACTCAGCTCGTGTTTACACAATAAAGTCCTGTGAAATATATTTATCTAACTCCATCTCTTTTGAGAAACTTTGAATAAGCCTTTTTTCTTTTTTACTTTGATGTGACATGGATCATAGTTAAAGTCTACTTGACCTACATATTTTGGAGCTTTTAAGTCAATAAACTAGAAGTTGACATTATACAATTTATGCAGGTATATATATATAAGAATTTTTATGCAGTTCCCGATATTTTCACACAATAAGTTGTTTTGTATGGAGCTATAACGGCTTAATAACAAAGTATGTAACGAAGTCTAATTCAGTCTTTTCTAAGCACTTTCCCCCCTCGTGGTTTTTCTAGGTCTTTCCACCGCTTATTTCACCCCCCATCTAGTAAGCAGTCTTTCGATGTGTGCTGAGAAAGAGGCTATATAAAAGCGAATCACGGCCAAAACAAAACATATTTTGTTTGTTTTTTGGTTAAGTATTTTTAAACCAAAATAAGCACTCGCAAAACAACAATTCTTATAATAATGTTGGCCTTATTGCAAAAACAAATAACGTAAGAATACTGTATGTTAGTACTTCATCGATACCATACTTAACCGTATACAGTTAGCTGTTTAACAGCTTAAGTTATTTTGATGAGAAGAAAACAAAACTAGCACTTGTTAAATCACATTACATTAACTGCAGTCCTTCACACATCCAGCTAAATGTATCTGAATGTTAGCAATGGTTAACGTTAGCTAGCCGCAACACTGGTGAACGTAAAAAAAAATAACGGTGCGAAAACACGAAAATGCCCATTCAGTATATTTACACTACATTTAGAGGTACGTATAATTTCATTAACATTATCTAAGCTCAATTTAAAAATATTAAGAAAAGACTGCTGAATTTTCTCAATACCCACCATCCTGGGTCGCCATGATGATTGTGTACAATCTGTTGTAGGTTGTGGCAAAGATACTACAGCACGCAGGATGGCTCCAGTATTCAGGGAACAGCAGCTAAAAATTGTCCTTTTGCCGACACTTAGGCGTGACAACGTAGAAGCAAAAAAACTATTTGATCGGTTGTTTTAAACTCGCATTATTTATCCATCTATATGTAACCAAACAAAGTTGAAACGTTTATAGTTTCAGTTGGCTCGTGGGCAAACGGAGCTAAAGGAAACGCGCATGCGCTCACGAAAACAACTGCAGATAACTTTGTTGTTGTTGCTGTAAAATCCGCTCTATTCGGAATTGACCAAAAGCTATTATCGAAATACTTCAGTTAAACATAAGGGTAGCAAAACGCACTTTTTTCAAACACGCAGTGTCAAATGTAGCCACATACAGTCACGTTAACAAACACGGAAGTGAAAGGAAGTTAATGCTCTCGCTTGGCCGTGCTTCTCTGTTGTTGTGAAAGCAAGGGAGACACCGGGAGGTGGCACTTTAACCAATAGCTATTGGTTAAGTTTTCCCTTTAGAGCTGTAAAGGCTCCGAATTTAAAATGAGTTTACCTCGCCAACTCTCGGATTTTATGAAAGATTTCCAAGTGTGGAAAAATAAAAACAAAAACATTTTCCCCAGTCAACCAGACCAAACTAATTAACTCATTTTGCAACTGACGGACAACTGGACTTGATCGTCAATAAGTTTTGAAGATGTTCTGCAGCTATATTATGGTGACGCCTGTTAACATTAATATCTTATTTATGAAAATAGATCTGAGAAATTAACTTACAGCGTAACATATAAGTAAATATGATTCACTGCTTTTTATCTTGAAATAGTGCCAGGAATGTTGGATAATTAGTTCTGAAAGAACTAATTATCTATGAGTTGATCGGTTTCTGCAGGTTTAATGAACTTTCAGTCTCTTTAAATCTGCTGCTGTGGTTATTCTAAAATCTGTTTTATATTGCGGAAATTAATTCCTCTCTTTTTTTCTATTGTTTATGTCCTTGACTACAATACTGTGCAAAACTCTTGAGTCACTTGACATTTCTTTATATTTTGTTTCCAAGGAGCCAGACTTTTTGTAATTTTTTAAAGTGGCAATAGTTCTCCAGGCCTTCTGAAGGTCTTTCAAAAAATGTTTCTTTGGACACTGGCTGCTTTTTCTATTCGTTTTTAGTCCAGTCCTTGTAGCTGGTTTTCAGAGGAATAGCTTTGTTTGTTTGTTGAACCACTTAAGGTACAAATTAGTGTTGTGTCTACACATAAGAGAAAACTTAACAAAGAACCAGTTTGTTACTAGCAGCTTGTTGCAAAAACACATCACCTGTTCCCACATCTTTAGCGGAATCAATGAAAAATGCCAAAATAACACAGTTTGACGGGCATAAAATAATATTTTGCACCAACAAAGTGATTCCCAAAAAAGCTATTAACATATCTTGGCATGGTGTGCAGCATCTCATTAAAAGAAAAACTGAGGAAACTGGTGGAGGACAGACGAAGACGTGGTAGACCTAAAAAGCTATCTGTAGCAAATTAACCTTAAAGTCATGTCCTTAAGAAACGGGAAGATCCAGTAAAGATGACCTACTCTTCATCAAACCCTCATCAGAAATGCTCTCAGTGGAAGGGTGGCTGTCAAGAAACCATTCTTAAGGAAGGTAAACAGGGAGGAAAGGCTGACATGTGCCAAATTACCCCAAAACTGGACTGAAAATCAACAGGTCTCATGGAATGATGAATCCAAATCTGAAAATTTCAGTGCAAATTGTAACAAATGTATTTGAGAAGGCCAGGAGAAAGGTGCACACAGCATGTGTTACTTAAACATGTTTGTCCAGCTTTATCTTATGGTTATACACCCCTATAATCATCATTTCTTTTAGTTTGTTCATGATATTTATTCAAATTATTAGCTGCTATTGAATAACAGTGTATTTAATACAATAATCATGACACAGTGACAAAAAAGTTGTGTTGATCAGTCAAAAATTAGAGGTAATAATAAAGATGAAATTATCATTTTAATGCTCCTTTTTCCACCTCACTGTCCTTACGGCTGGAAGGGATATGCACTCCATGATTATATATATATATTTTTTTCTCCCCACATTATGAGCTTAAAGTCCTCCCTATCGCGCAGGGAATGTTTCTCCTGGTCACCTCTGGAAGGCAGCAAAGATAAATGAGTGTAAATGTCCGCAAACTGCACAAGTAGAAGAAGCTGAACGAGGAGGGGAGGAAAGGGTGACGACAACCATGACGAAGAAGTCAGAGTAAAAGGAAGATCGCAAAAACTTTTAATTAAAGTCACAAGTTGTCATGCGTACTTTGTGTAATAGGAGAGACTTGTCCTCATGACAGTGTTGCTCTCTGGCTATCTGCATATACTCCACACTCTCCTCTGCTCATCTCTGGCTGCTAAACTGTAACTGAACAGTTTGTGGAGTCAACTTTGGAGGAAAAATGGATTTTTCCGAGTCCGCATGGGAGGCTTTAGATTTATAGTTCAAACTTAGCGACGGTACTACACTGCAAGTCGGCAGTGAATTTAAAATGTATTAGATTTAAGACGATTAAGAAGACACCATGGCAGACAGAAGGACTTTCAACGTTGTGATTTTGGGTGTGGGATTTTTGTTCATTTTCACCGCCTTCACCACCTGTGGAAATGTTGAGGCAAGTTAACAAACTCTGCTTGTTTGATTTGATTTCAGAAGTCATGTAAGCTAGAGGACAGAGCTGAGACTTTTATTTCATAGATCAGAGGCTCAAAAACTTTAACCTAATGCTGCTCTTATACAGAAACTCGTAAATACTTTTTTTTTTTTTTTTTTTTTTTTGCAGTAAGAGCGATCTTTTATAGTAAATGCTTAAGAAGAGTAATCAACCGCCTCATGGGCAGCATGAAACAGGGCAGTCAAAGGAGCATGTCAGGCGCATCTCGTGTTTCTAATTTTCTTCAGTGATCACTGAAATTATCCAATCGGATGAATGACTTAAGGACATTACTGTGAACATTACTGTGACCCATTATGCAAATTCTAACCCTGTGGTTCGCATAGACTTTTATTCTTTTCCTATTTGCAGCAAACTGTAGTGAAAAGCCTGGAAAATTCTACTTTCACTGGAAGTGGATACCACAGGTAGGTCATAGTGGAGACACATGTCACTAACTTGTATTTATTTACTTACTGCTAATAATTGTTTGCTTTTTTTCTCCCCCCCTTTACAGCCTTGGAATCATCTATGGGGTTTTCTCATTCTCCAATCTACTTGCACCAATGTTTGTTACAGTTATTGGACCAAAAATTACAATGTTTTTGAGTGGCCTGCTGTACAGGTAAATACTGCCTTCCTGTTTACATAAAGGAAACTGACAAAGATGCTGAAACACGTTGCTCATGATTGCGCTTGTCTTTAGCGGTTACATTGCAGTGTTCATCATCCCCTCAACGTGGTCCTTTTACTTGACCTCCGCTCTCATCGGCATAGGAGCAGCCAGTAAGTTCCTTTCTCCTAAATCGTCTTTGGAACGTTCAGCCTGGCTTTTAAAAATGTTTTTATATGCATGTTTGCAAATGCATGCACATTATATACATGGCAAGAGTTAGTAACTGTTTAAAAAGAATCCAGAAAGATGTGAAAAGCTGAAAATTCCAGTTTTTATTATCATTATTGAACTGAATTATTGTTAATTTTATATTTGAAACTTGAGTATGTCAAGAATTATTGATTGGATTTTCTTTTTTACCAAATAGTATTTTGCTTTATTCTAATTTAAGAGAGCATCTGGTGTTTTTACTTGCTGTTTTATTTTCACAGCTGGGTTCCAACTGACCCGTTTCACCATCAATTAATGTGTTGATTTATTTATTTTCTCTTTCCACCAAATGGTCTACATAAAAATGGCTATAAAATAGTCCAGTCCTGCTTTGTTGGATACACCTGCTCAATTGCTTGTTAGCACAAATATCTAATCAGATTCAACTCAGTGCATTTAGTTATTTAGACACGGCAAAGATGAAGTTCAAACTGAGCATCAGAATGGGGAAGAAAAGCAATTTAAGTGACTTTGAATGTGGCATAGTTGCTGGTACCAGATGGGCTGGTCTGAATATTTTAGAAACTGCTGATCTACTGGAATTTTCCCACACAACCACCTTTAGGGCTTCCAGAGAGTGGTCTGAAAAAGAAAATGCCCTGCAGAATGAGAATGCCCTGTTGAGGTCAGAGGAGACTGGGCAGACAGCTTCAAACAGATATGAAGGCAACAGTAACTCAAATAATCACTCATTACAACCACGGTATGCAGAAGAGCATCTCTGAATGCACAACACGTGGAGGACTGAAGCAGATGGGCTACAGCAGCAGAAGGCCACACCAGGTGCCACTCCTGTCAGTTAAGAACAACAACAAAAAAAACTAAGGCTTCAGTTCTCTTTGGCTCACCAAAGTTGGACAATAGAAGATTGGACAAACCTTGCCTGGTCTGATGAGTCTTGATTTCTGCTGCAACATTGAGGGCAACATAAGAGGGTTGGAATTTGTTATAAACAACAATGCACCATGTCACAAAGCTCAAAGCATCTCAAGCTGGTTTCTTGAACATGAAAATGAGTTCAGCGTGTTCAAGTGGCCTCCACAGTCACCAGATCTCAATCAAATAGAGCACATTTGGGATGTGGTGGAATGGGAGATTCACACCATGGCTGTGTAGCTGACAAAACTGCAGTAACTGTGTGCTGCATCATGCCAAAATAGACCAGAATCTGTGAGGAATGTTTCCAGGACCTTATTGAATCGGTGCCATGAGGAATTACGGCAGTTCTGAAGGCGAACCCAGTACTAGCAAGGTATACCTAATAAAGTGGCCAGTGATTGTATGACCAAGAAAAAAAATCTGATCCTTCTGTTTAAGCTTGGGAAATGTTTAGATTAACTTCAGATTTTTCTTTGCCACATGTCTAATCACAGTCCACTTACTACACTGTGCATATGAACACTGAGGCAGGATACAGTGAGTATATTAACAATAGCTAAAGATATTCAGCAACATATATACTTGAACATGGTTGCGATTGGCTTTTGCAGTCTGTGCAAGCTCAATTTCTGTGTTGAAATCCAAATGTAGTTTAATCATGCATACAGGGATTATCATGACTGGGATATGATGATGCGCATAAACAGTATATCCCAAAATTAGACCTTAAATGAGTTAGGGGCTGATTCTGCAAATAGTGCGTTAACACCTTTGGCTTGCTTATAACCGTTAGTGCAGCTCTCACGCTGAGCATGTGCTGGAAAAATGTTTTTAATGCAACCTCAGATTACTGCAATGTGATTAATTTTTATCATGTCCCAGGGCTACTGTATGCTATGATGCTTTACATGCCAAAATAAAAAGATATATATATATATAAAATACGGCCATTCTCAATCACTTTCTTACAGTGCTCTGGACAGCTCAAGGACACTTTCTGGTGGAAAACTCAGAGGCTTCCACCATCAACAGGAATACTGGAATGTTCTGGGCTCTCCTACAGTGCAGGTATGCAGCTATTAAAGTCTTTGTGTCCATTCTGGAGGTGATAGAGCAGCAGCAGCAATACAGTAACTCTATTCAGTAGTTCATGTAAAATTTCAAAGGTTCTTTAAAGCAGACAGTATTTTATTTTCTTTGCATTATACTGTATATGAAGATGTTTTAACCTCGGCCTCAGTGAAATAAATATAAATGTTTTATTTGAGAATGTAACAGTCTTCCTACTCATGTGCACTCCGAACCAACCCAAAGTTGCAGTTCAGTGACCTTTCATCAAAATATTTGCTTCAGTGCATAAACAAGATCGAGAACCACGTTTTCACTTATCATTTGTTTTGTTTGACGCAGCTACTCCAGTTGATCAAAGGTGTAATCGCAGCCCAGCAGCCAACAGTCTGTTCAGCTTGAAGAGATATATTATTGTACACTTAAAAAAAAAAAAAAAAAAAAAGAAACTTTTTAATAAATCACATTCTAAATTTTCACATCTGTAACCCAGCCATTAGTTTCTCTGCAAAATCTACAAACATGAAAGCCTCTTGGAACATAAAGTTCTCTAGGTGACATTTATGGCCTTTTCATCTTTCGCACTTGGCCCATTGCTCCTGCACGCCGGCTTGGACGACTAATTTGTATTTGTTAAAATATGCAAATTGAATTAGTATAATAATTACATTGGCTGTCACCTGTGCCAATGCTCCCAATAGGGCAATGCTAATCTGACTCTGCAGTGGTGATCACTGCCACAGTAAACTTATGAATCAGTTCTTCACAGCCTGCAGACACAAACAGAGAATGCCACTGAAAATCACTGTTAGCTTTCATGACTAACCCCTTTCATCCATTGCTGTGGCTCTGGGACAGACTAATTGCTCATCTACATTTTTTAGTTTAGGTAGATATGTAATTAAAGACAGAAATAGATCACAGAATTTTTACAGAACTGCAATGTTAACCGTGAAAGGCAAATAAACAGCTTCCAAAAAAAAAAGGAAAGAAGCATCCTCGGAGGCAGAAATGCAGATTATTATGCTTATAAAGTCAGCGTTTGATCCAGCCAGTAAATAAAGTTCGTCCACATTTTCTGTCTATCATATATGATTTCTCAAATGAGTCAGCTAACGCCATGTCCACAGTCTTTTCTTTTAATTACACTGATTGTCCAAATGGGAGCACTTTAATTAAAGGTCACAATTTTAAGCTCTGAAAGGCCCAAAGAGGTTTGGTGCACATAAAATTTGATGTACACACAATAAATTGCAGAGAGCGCAGAGAATGTTTAACTGAACTAATAATGAAAGGCACTGGTGGTTTAATTATGATAAAACCTGAAGGGATTTATGTCTTCCTGACTGGCCCACGTGGTGTGTGCCAGTCAGGAAGCCAAAAACAAAAGCGTTTACCTTTTCTCTGTTTATATGAAGACACGGAGGTGTACAGTCATTTTTGCATCTATAAATGCAGCTTGTTATGCTGCAGGATTGTTGAGCAGAAGTAGAGTCCTTGCTTCAGAGTACCTTTTGAATGCTACTGTGGGGATTTTTGGAGGGCGCTGTACTCCATAAATTTTATTCTGAGAGCAGCGAAATGAAAACAACTCGGCATGCAGCAAATCTGCACTAATCAGCCACATCATTAAAATCACTAACATCTCGCTACAATGTATCGATCGTCCGGGAAAACCTTTGCTTCCGGCACATATGTGGAAGTTACCTTAACGCCATCGGCATCACTGATGACAGTTGCCACCCCAAGCAGGATGATGTGCTCCACCGCAGCTCAAAAACTGCTTAGGAACCACCTGAGGCTTGGCCTCTTAACTCCCCACATCCCAGTCTGATTTATCATCTGCATAAACATGAACAAGAGGGATCCAAAAAGGGCCCCACCCTTTTTGTGGTGGTGTGATGGGGCTGCCATTGTCCTGGTGGAGAAGAACACGTGTCAGAGCAGTTTTAGTGGCACAAGGAAGGGTGTTCACAAGATCAGGTAGGTTGATTGTGGCTGATTGGTGTGTACGGCACTTTTTAATAGAAGAGAAGTGATTTTGGTCAGTGTGCGTTTGTTTAGCAGTTTTGAAGCATGCTGGATTTGAAGGCTCCTGAGGAGGATAGTGGAATGTGTGCTGCATTCAGGTGAAAACCATGAGCCACCCAAATGTCAACTTTTTATAAAATATGAAAGGAGGCCGTGTTTTAAATAGAAGACAGCATTTTATGAAAATATCTAACAGCTTTCCCAAATCTGAAGGGTTGAAAGTAAGGAGGACACAATTGGTTAACCTTTCCAAAATAACGGAAAGCAAAGATTTAACAATACTAGCTTTGTATGTGAAATGTCAACTGAGACTTATTTGATTTACAACTTTTTTTCTTTTTTTTTTAAATTAACAGCATGTTGTTTGGCAATCTTTACATTTATTTTGACTGGAACGGAAGAACAGAAATCCCAGGTAAGGTCAAACTTGTTTTAAGTACTGCCAACAGCAAAATGCAGCATGACACTGTTAGTAAAATATCAAAAGGATTATATTGCCAGTTGGCTATTTTGAATATGCCCCGGCTTAATATTGCTAATATTTCTAGTGCATTTTCATCAAGCAATTTCTTTTAATCTTCCTGTCTCAGACAGCAGCAGGCGAAACATTTTTCTGTCCCTGCTGGTCATATCCATCCTCGGCACACTTAGCTTCCTGGTGCTGAGAAAGAGCCATCATGAAGAGGAGATGCTCTCTGAAGAGGAAGGGCAGTCACTGCTCTCAACTCGCACGATGTAAATGAATATCCTTTAGATAATTACACATTTTCACTGTAGGCCCACAGAATGACTCAGAATACATAAAATGTCTCAACTGCTGCTCAGATAGGATGCATAATGGCTAACATGGGGGGAAAAAATGTTCATTTACATTTCATCCAGCTGACCTTCTTAAGGTGTTGTCAGATTTTTTTCTCTTTTAACCTCAAATCACTCTTTTTTTTTTTTTTTTTTTACTTACTGCTGCTCTTCTGCAGAACTTTTAAAACACTTTTGTCCTTCACAAAAAAAAAAAAAAAGGCTGATCATTTTCTCTAGATCAATGCAATTTTGACAGTCTAGTCTAATCATAGCACTTTACACAAGTAGGGTGCAATCAGGCAGATTTGGGGCAGAGAAGAGAGAACATTTCAGCAGTTAAAGACCCCCCAACCTTCAACATTTTTTAAGGCATATTAAAATTTTAATGTCTTGAATTATGAACAAAGTTTGACTGAAATGGGATGGAAAAAAAAAATCTGTAAAACATAACAGGCATGAAAGGCAAACCTCATAGGGAAAATTTAATTACATTTCCAAAATGTATCACTCACAAATATCCATCACAGAGAAGAAAAAAAAAACAAAACATGAGGCTTAAACTAGTTTATAGAGAAATCTTGCTAGCAAAACATACGTTCTCTGCCCATTTCTACCAGGCCTGTGGCAGCAGATGTGCCTGGAAAACTGTTACAGTTATGCTTGATGCATGTATGGGCCTCTTGCTTATTAGCCAAGTTTGGGACTAAACAATAACTCCAACAGAATAACAAAGAATCCCACCGGGAGCAATCCTTTTGCTATCTGATTTTTAAATTCCTTCGCCTGTTCTTTAGTTGAAGGGACTTTAGAGATTGCCTGTGTATGCAGTTTATTTCTGTTGATTAATTTCATTGTTGTGGAAGTTGCTGATTATTACTGATTTAATTGTTGTTGTCTAGGTACAAGCACAGAGCGAATACTGCCATGCAGGATACCAAGTCGGAATTCAGTAAGTTTTATTTGTTCTTTTGGAATGCCACATTGAAGTGTACATAATTGGCTTTGCTAAAATGATACTTGCTCATTTACATAAATTTACTGCATTCATTATGCATCCATATAAATGTGCATAATGAATGCAGTAAATGCATGCTAGTGCAATGTGTAACTGAGCAAATCCCAAATGTGCTGTATATATGGATAGATATATATAGATAGATAGATAAGGAACGCTGTGTAGCAACAAGACTAATGTGTTCTAAATCTATTCTGAGGTTATTCAAGGTTTTTATAATCTATTTTATTCATTCTAGAAAAGTGACACTGTTAAGTTTGTTCCAGACAGACGGCATGAATATTAAATTCATTTATGTGTGTGTGTGTGTGTGTGTGTGTGGACATGCGGACATGCATTTCCACAATGTAAACTTCACAGGAAAGGGAAGAGCTTTTTAAAGCTTAAAAAAATATATATATATAAACAGTTTGTGCTGTTGAGGTGACTACCATAAAACTACTGTAGAAAAAATGGAAGAACAAGTGTTATGTACATTCACCAGCCACTTCATTAGGTACGGTGCTAGTATCGGATGGGAACTGCCCCCCTTGGTTGAACTCTTCGAATCATTCCTCACAAACTTTGGTCCATATTGACATGATACGCAGATTTTTTTGGCTTCATATCCATGATGCGAATCTCCTGTTCCAACACATCCTAAAAGTGGGTTGAGATCTGGTGACTGTGGAGACCATTTGAGTACTTTGAACTCATTCTCATGTTTAGGAAAACAGTTTGAGATGAATTGAGTTTTGTAACCGGAGCATTATCCTGCTGGAAGTAGCCGTCAGAAGATGGACACACTGTTGTCATAAAGGGATGGATATGGTCAGAAACAGTACTCAGCTAGGCTGTCGCGGGGCCCAGAGGGTGCCAAGAAAATATCCCCCACACTATGACACCACCACCCGCAGCCTGAACCATTGATACAAGGCCAGATAGAGCCGTGCTTTCATGTTGTTTACATCAAATTCTGACCTTACTATCCGAATGTTGCAGCTGAAGTTGAGACTTTTCAGACCAGGTAATGTTTTTCCAATCTTCTATCATTCAATTTTGAACCCATGCGGACTGTAGCCTCAGTTTCCTGTTCTTAACTGACAGGAGTTGCACCTGGTGGTGTGGTCTTCTGCTGCTGTAACCCATCTGCTTCAATGTTCGTCTGGCCATTCTCCTCTGACCTCCGGCATCAGCAAGGCATTTTCACACAGAGAACTGACGCTCTCTGGATATTTTCTCTTCTCTATTCTCTGCAAACCCTAGAGATAGTTGTGTGGGGAAAATCCCAGCAGATCAGCAGTTTCTAAAATACTCAGACCAGCCCATCTGGTACCCCCCCCCACCCCCATTGAACTTCAGCAGGTAGTTTTGAGCATGTCCACATGCTTAGATGCATTGAGTTTCTGTCACGTGATTGTCTGATATTTGCGTTAATGAGTAGATGAACAGGTGACCTAATAAAGTAGTCGCTGAGTGTATATTTGTGAAGGATAACTGCAGTGACATTTCAAAGTCACAGCTTTATTAAAATCCAACAAAGTAGTTCTGTCCCTTCCTGTTTGTACAACAAATGGAACATATGTCAGCTTTTTTTTTTCTCTTTTTTTTTTTTTTAAATTCATCCCAAGGGAGGTACATTCAGATTTCCTGGCAATCAGCCAACATTGAACCAAAGCACTGAAATTCCTGCCTCGTACAGCTGTCCGCTGTTTTTCCCTTGCACCGTAGATGTCTATCATCTGAGACACTGAGTATTCAAAAGGAATGAAAGATCCTACAGAAGTATTTATTTTCCTTTTCCCTTTCAGTTATTTGCGTTTCATTTCATTTGTTTTTGTGAAACTAGCAGGAACTCGCTGGCTGTTTTTTGTTTTTCTTGAAGGTGAAAATCACTTTCATGTGGATAAAAAAAAAAAAAAAATCCTCTAGCATCACAACAGAGTACATAGAATCTGCCTGTGTGTTAGTTTATTTCAGATTATATCTGTTTGTCAACTGGAAACTCCGGTGCAATTGCACCTGCCTTCAGTGCAGCCTGAAGTTGTTTGGATGATCAGATTGCTCCTTGTCTCCGATGTATCTTGTGTGCATTTAGACTTGTGTACACCCGCCTTAAAGGTATCGGGGTTTATCAAAGATGCACGCTGATTCATGCCAAGAAGGCCCATCCAGGCAGATATAAACAAACCTAGTGGGATTTCCTCTTTTAAAATCAGGATTTTTCTAACAGCCTGACTGAAAGTCTCTCTGGGCTGGTTTTTTTTTTTTTTATTTTTTTTTTTATTGCATTTATGTATGGCTTATTGTGACAGAATATTTTCCAGTATTCTTTCTGTATTGAACTGTCTTAAATTCTCAGCTCAATACTGAGCTAAAGGAGATATATTAGTGAAAGGACAGTGTTTATTAGCAATTTAAATCACCGTATTGTGCCTCTCCTCCCTTTAGAAACCATCCTGCGACTACTGAAGACTAAAACTATACTGCTTCTGAGTCCTTGCATGGCGTACAGCGGTAAGTCAAATGCATTTGCAATGTTAAGTATTTTAGCCTCCAGTAAAATTGCCTGCAGCTACAGAGTGCCCTCCCTGTTCTGCAGGCCTTGAGCTATCTTTTACAGTGGAGTGTATGGGACGTGTATTGGAGCAACCACGCAGTTCGGAGAAGCAGCTAAAGGCTTGATTGGGATCTCTGGGATTGTTGTAGGCATTGGGGAAATAGTAGGTACGTTAACGTTCTGCTCTCAGGAAGGTGATTTAAAGTCACTGAAGGGCATTTAATTCATTTAGAATATGCCCTCTCACATCAGGTGGAGGTTTGTTTGGATTGTTGTGCAAGAACAGCCGCTTCAGACGAACCTCTGTGGTGTTTCTGGGAATGGTTGTCCATTTTGTTGCTTTCTATTTGATCTTCCTTAACATCCCTGATGATGCCCCCATTGTTTTTGAAACCACAACCCTAAAGAAGCCGTATCTAACTCCAAGGTAGGTCATTTTCCTGATAATTTAACATTAGAAGTAAAGAACATCAGAAAGGACTGTCGTGATTCTGTTTCGATTTTTGTCATATATAAATACTTTTCTTTCTCAGTGTGTCCATTGCCCTGCTGTGCAGCTTTTTGCTTGGACTTGGGGACAGTTGTTTCAACACACAGCTCTACAGCATATTAGGCCATGTTTATGCTGAAGAAAGCACACCTGCCTTCTCCATTTTTAAATTCATCCAGGTAATCCTGAGTTGCCAGTTCTCAGACATTGTTAGCAGAGCAGACCAAAGCCGGGTCGAAATGTGTTCCTTCCAAGTGAAATAAATTCACCTGAAATCACAGCAAAAAGAAAATGTAGATGTGTATCATAAACGCTCCCTTTTCCTTTTTCTTTGCTACAAGGCTTGATTTTGCCGAGGCTTTAAAGATATATCACACCATTAGCTTTTTATATTTAGCATTACTTTATTACAGCCAATGGACACAAACAAATGGAGAACTCTTGACATGGCTGCCACACCTAGTTGTAGCAGGAAATTATTAACTGTTAGTTTGATTCATTAGTACATTTAGAATAAACTATAGAACACACAACATGTCACAAAGTTCTGTGGCTCTGCCCAGAGAAATCAATACCACGTTTGATTTAAATCCTTCAAGGTCATCTTCAGCTCTAAACTGCTTCCAGTGCTGGTCCTGCTTTTGCTGCTCTCTGTAGGTCAGATCACTCCCACGTGAGCATTTGCAGCTGAGAAACATTCAGACTTTTATGTTGATCACTATTGGTGATGAGAGCAATCTTCAGTGGAAAGCACGCAGAATTCAAACTCAAAGGCGGAGCATCAGGTCAGCTCAGGAGCATGTTTGGGGTTGTGAACAGTGATTTCATCCTGCCAGAGTCAGACAGCACACGATATCACAAAGATATTACATTGAAAATGCAGGAGGCTTTTTGGCCACAGCACCGTTATAATCGCTGGCCCTGTTTGACACGTTTTGCTCACAGTTGCTTTGCCCCCAAGATAAAACTCAAGTTGAAGGGTCATTGTTTGGACTCACAGCACAAGCGTATAGAATTGGAATGATCTAAAAACGGCAGACCTACTGGAAGTGCTGCAGTGCTACCAAAGGATATGACCTTGAGGGGTTGATTGGCCAAGTTGCAAAACTTTATGATCGTAACAATGATTTTTACTTCCTACAGTGAAGTGTTACACTGCAACTTTGTTTACCAGATTTGTAAAAGCACTTTATCAGATTAATCAACATCAAACCTGTCTGTCCCTTGTTAGTCTGTCTGTGCGGCAGCGGCGTTTTTCTACAGCGGTTACATCATGCTGATGTGGCAGCTCCTGCTGATGGTCATCCTGGGCTTCACTGGAACGCTCTGCTTCTTCGTGGTGGAGAGGATGCAGAATTTCTCCGTAGATATACAGGAATTTTAGAAAGAAGTCATTTTCATCTCAGCATTGATGGTTTTCTGTAACACACATTTTCGGGAGGAAATGAGGCCATCAGAAAACCAATCCTGTAATTTTATCTCATTTCATGAAGCGCTTTTTTAAAAATCTCTTTCCATAATGATGCACTGAGAGTCAAACACATTTGGATAGCATTGACACTAACACGAGTTTGAATTGATGCCATAGCTGAAACCAAGCTGCCTTAAAAGCTTACATTGTACTTTGCACAGTCTTTTTTTTTTTTTCCTTTTTCTCTCACACTACTAAAGTGATCATCGGTAAAATTAAATTTAAAGTTATTTTTCTACTACTCTGTTGCACTGCACGTGGTCTTGATATGGGGTTTTAACATCTTAGCATCTGCTCTGCATTGCTTTGCAAGCTCAGGTTTGTAATAACAGTGTCATTGTTGAAGTTAATTTACTGTATGTGTCTAAAGTGTTACTGCAGAACATTTAGCCCTGTTAATAGATGATTCTAATTAATGCTTGACAATCACTTCATTTTTTTTTTACATTTTGCATATTAATGTAACTGTTTTCCCCAATTTTACTGAATAAATTTTTAATGAATTTTACAACAATCGCATGCTCTCAAGTATAGACTATGTTGTTGTCTACATGATCATGTACGCCAGTGGTGGATGTGATAAAAGTAAAGCAACTGGGAAGAACTGACAAAAGGTTTGATCTGTAGATAAACATTAATGGAGACGTATTTTTACTGTGGTCATGTGTATTGATTAAATTACATATGGCCTGTAGACAAACTGAGAGGCTGGACTTTAATTTTGAGATTGTTCCCTTTCATTCTGTTATACCAATACATAAATTCTGGCCACAACTTTAAAACAACACGGTATTACTGAGCAACTTATATGAAATATGTGTGCAGAAATAATCTTGAGCTTTTTCCAAGTCTGCCTTTCAGATTTATTGAGGTTTCAGCATTTCCTCACCAAGGCTTGTACATCCAGAAGTAACTTTATTGTACTGTATACTGTAAATCTAATGGATTTAATCCTGATTTGCCAGATTTATTTGAAAATCAATGGTCATTAATCAAAAAGAAGGTGCAAGCAAGGGCTAAGTTTAAGGGAAAGGGTTACAAGCCCAGAGGTCCCACATTACTTCACTGGTAATTGAGTATTGATTACATTATAATGAGAGTAAGCAGTTTTGTGTGATCTTAAGTCAATTGTGCCACTTACTTGACAACAACAAAGCACCGGAGGGCTAAGTGAAGTGTACAGCATTTACTCACAGAATTAAATCCTGGCAGGCTTCATATTATTAAGTTTAGAGAGATAACCTTGTAAGGAAAGTAACCAGGTTTGGATGAGTCTATTACCTGAAATGAACAGAAATCCAGTTGTACACTGGTATGTTTAATATATGAGGTATTTATTAGGGCACCTGTACTTATAGAAACTGAAGAGGGATTGAGGGCCCATAACTAAACTTTAACATTTTTATATATTTAAAATATACTTTTACTTGGTTTCACCAACATATAAATACAACAGTGTACTTTTGGAGAATTTAAATGGTGCATGAATAAACTACAAGCACTGTATTTGTCTATTTGTGATAATGAGCTATTGTAAGTATATTTTTAGTTAGATGTGCGTAAACATATTAGATAAAGTAAATAAATCAGAAGCTGGGGAGAGCACTGCCTTTGTACACTTTATTAGGAGTATTTTTTTTTTTTACAGTGTTCCCGTATTTCTTCCTTATTATTGCATCAAGCTACAAAACTATTAGTGCGTCATGAATTCTTAAAATTTAACAAAAAGTGTTTAATAACGTGAAAGCCGTAGAGCAATCACTGCTCCGTTTACAGTCCTGTGAAAAACTAAGGACACGTACCTGACTGCTTCCATAAGAATTAGTAGATAAGTAGAAGCCAGATCTCGCTAACTAAATGCACTTAAATGATCACCAACAAGTGTGACCGCCTCTATAAAAGCAAACATTTGGGCAGTTCACTGTGTGTGACCAATGTCACAATCTTCCCAGGAGTGGACATTCCAGCACATTTACCCCAAGGTCACCATGTAACAAAATGCACAAGCCACATCTCAGAGTCTGCAGGCCTCAGTCAGTATGTTAAATGTTAAAGTTCATCACAGTACAAAGACTGAACAAGTGTGGCTTGCTTGGGAGGTTTGAAGGAGAAAGTGTCTGATCTAAAAATAACGGGGCAGCATGGCTTATGTTTGCAAAGTAGGATCTGAACAAACCATTTCTGGAACCATGTCAGAGATGTTTGGCCATAATGCACAGCACCACATCTGGCAAAAAAACAAACACGCCACATCACCTGTGAAGCTCGGTGGTGGAGGAGCGATGATGTGGGTTTGCCGTCAGTGAGTCAGCTACGAACTCCTCTGTATACCAAAGTATTCTAGAGTTAAATGGGAGGCCATCTGTCCAAGAGCTAAAGCTCAAACCTCAGGAGAGCTGTGAATAAACGAATGCCCACAAACCTCAATGAACTAAAGGAATGTTTCGCGTGACTGTTATTTTTTTTTTTTTTGGGGGGGGGGGGGGGGGGGGGGGGTGTCTATTATGCAGTGTTATCATTGTCTTGAGCTAAAGTGTTTTATCAAAGCAGTCCCCACAGCTCTTCAAGTTCACCTGTCTGACACAGTCCTGATTTCCCAAAACACCGCTACTTCCGACTGAATTTTGTTGAAAAGTAGATCAAATATGCACATTAGGGCTGATCTGCTTAATTTTGTCACTTCCTCACATCATAGCTGCAACAAGCAGCGCTGACTGGGAAGGACCTACGGGATACATGACTGTGGCTTGTCAGAGGTCTGAAATGTGCCGCTCTCTTTGTCAGGTTTTGCGTTTCTGGTGCCAGACGAGAGTTGTACTGTCAGAGTACTTTACCAGTGAGATGATTTTAATTTCAAAGTCTGTGTATGCCCAGAGGATTAATTCATTTAATTTATTAATTTTCATCTGTGACCTGCTTGATTAGCTCAGACTGTCAGTTTAACCAGAGAGCTGTGTTTATTACCACATTTCTGTACCTGTAGCTTGCTTGGTTATTAAATTTGAAGACTTGCCTCATTTCCATGAATTATGGAAATCACACATCTGAGAATATTTATGGGAATAAGGTTGAGAACACAATTAAATAAGCCAATTTGAAAAGAGAAACATACCCTATCAAATTAGATGACTAACAACCCTCTGTAAATTATATGCAGGATGAAATGAGCAGAAAGACTTTTAACTGCTCATTTGTTGTTTTCGGTGGCTGCCGGTTGCTTTCCACACAATAGATGCTGCGATCATCATCAGCACAATTAAACTAATCATTGAGCAAAGTGTGTTCATAGTTCACGGATTAAAGGTTTTTGTAATCAGAGGTCACCTTAATACCTTTATTAGCTTCACATTAGTTAAAAGCTCTCCATTGACCTTCTCTGACAGCAGCAAAAATCAGGCTGAACTAGTTTCATCGTACACACGTTGTATATTTTTTTTTTTATTAAAAATCTGCAATCACGACCACCAGAAGCTGACAGAGAAGCTGAGCTCTAAGGAACGGATGTAATGCCAGTGTCGGACAGGGATGAAAAGAACGTCTCCAGGCTGCAACACACATTCGAGATACGGAGCCTTGGCAAACTCCGGGAAGCGCTCAGCATCTGGATTTTCCACCTCCACCTACATGGAAGAAGTCAGAAATTGGAAATACTGCATACATTTGCAGGCCCAACATGTGCTATCTCTATGGACTGTCAATCCTACCTGACTGGTATTGTGAAGCAGCTGTGATTGATGAGGGTACAGCTTGCCTGTGTCCTCGGGGGAATATAGGCGAATGTATTTGCTTCCCACTACCTGTATATACAGAGGGAATCCCGTGTGATAAAGAAACTGTTATCACATCAACCTTTGACATTAACTTAATTCATAAAGCGTTATAGTTATGGTCACCTGAGCCAGAAAGTTCTGTTGAGGATCTTGGTGAAGAGGCGAGACTGTACCCCCGGGACCAAACCACGCGTTCACAGTAATATCCTCTTCATCGCCTTCACCAAGACAGCAATAATCAGGGAGGCGGATATCATCCTTGAGCTCTGGTATCTAAGGGATAATCAAACAGTAATAGGGCATTCAAGACTAATTTCACTTATTAAATAGTATTTTTTTTTTTTCGCTACGAGAAGTTTGCCAACATTTTCTGGCAAGTAAAATAAATTACTAATTATTTTTCCACCTTCTGCTCTTCCATGCAAACTAAAAAAAATGCACGGCTCCACAGACATTGTTTTTTCTGTCAGTAGATCCGCCATAATTTACAAGACTGAAAAGCATTCATAAATACTGGATGAATTTTCATGAAAATTGGCACAGATATTTTGCCATAAGGTTGGTTTTTACTCAACTATTACTGCTGAGCTCACATGGAGCCTCAGAGAGCCACTAGGATGGCTGCAAACAGTCTTATTAATGTATATTTATTTATTTGAATTTTTCAGTCTCATTACATCTTACAAATATTTGATGCTGATTGCTGCCCTTTTTGTAATGCAATTTTTCCTCACATTTCCTCTTTGCTCTCACAGCACCGATGTTAAAAATGATTTTACCATAAAAAATATAATTTTGATTTAGCCATATTAATTATCTACAGTACTGTACAGCGCCTTTAAAAAAATGGGAGGAAATTGGACAAGTAGAGGACAAATAAAAGCAGTGGCAGGCCTAAAAAATGACCTGCAGCAGATGAACAGTATCTGAAAGTAATGTCCATATGAAATAGGACAAAATCCAGTGAAGACCTGACACAGGATCTGAGAAATGACTCTGGAACTTAAGCTTATCTACTCTACTGTAGACTCATTAGTAACGGTCTACCTGGAAGAGTGACTGTCAGCAAGCCATTCTTAAGGAAGGGAAACAGGAAGAAAAGGCTGCGGTATGAACTGGAGTGAAAATCAAGTCTCATGGTGTGAGTGTGTGTCTACAGTCATCTGTAAAACACAGTGGAGGCTCTGTCATGTTTTAGAGCTGCATTTCAGCAGGGGTGTTGGGGATCTTGTCAAAATTCATGGAATTATGAATGCAGGAAAGTACTGAGGACAGGGTCTGATTGCCAAAAGCTTCATTTTTCTGCATGAGAAAGATCCCAAACACAATGCCAGTGCAGCAAAACCACACTTGGACAGAAAATCATATAATGGAACACCATCAGTCATGGATTAGCCTCCCCAGAGCCCCACACCTCAACATTACTGAAGAAATGTGGGATCATTTTGACAGAGAATGAAATAAATAAAGCCAACATCCAAAGAAGAGCTTTGAATGTCCTTCAAGAAGCCTGGAGAACCATTCCTGAAGACGACTTAAAGAGACTACATAAAAGCTTGTCTAAGAGAGTTCAGGCTGTGAAGAACAAAGGTGGTCATAGACAATACTGACTTTCAAGCTTCTTAGAATTGTTTTTGCCTCATATACTGTATTCCCATGTATGTTTAAAAAAAATGCTACACCTATTTCCCATTTTCCTTGCAATATATAAAGATAAAGACTTTTTTTTCATTTAGTAACATGACATTATAAAATCCTGAAGAAGTGATGACTTCTTGTTTGAGTTCCTTCTAATCTATCACACAGCCCCAAACTCAATTTTTAACTTGATAATCCAGCTTTAACGGTGAAATTAGGGCTAAAAAAAACATTCGTAACATTAAAAGGGTGAGGATGACAGCTGAAAAAAAGACTCCCATTCTTCATACTGTTGAAAATGTAATTGAATAACAAATTGTAATCATAATTATTCATTATCATTATTATTATTTTGGTATTTTAAAACTAAAATTCTGAACTATACCTGGTCAAACAGCTGGTGCTGAGCAAGATAACCCGAAGCTTTCACTCCATCCTGTTCGATTTTGATACAAAAAAAAAAAATCCATGTTATGTTAGAAATTGCATGCATGTTTGTCTCATTCATATCAAGAACGCAAGACGTACTGAATATGCACTTACTTTATTCAAAATATATTTATCAATGAATTCATTGACTGTAAGCAGCGTTTGTGACCAATCCTCATCCGTATACCTGGATCCCACTTCAACGGGAACCGTCCGGCAGCCAGCCACAGACCTCAGGTATTCTATGCTTTGCAGGAGGGAGACAATTACTAGAATGATTTACACATAAACGCGGTGATCCTGGTTTCAAGCAATGCTTCAAAACATCTTATATATAAGCACTTCAAGATGTGACTGAGATGCCAGAAGCTGTATGTCAGATGTCAGAGTGAATAGGCTGCTGTCAGGAGTGAGCAGCGAGAGGGAGGACAGTGAAGGATATTGTTAAATTGAAAGAAAGTTAAATCAGACACTCGTGTCAGACTTTAGAGTCAGAAATCACATATGCAGAGACGAGTAAACAGGCCTGGACTCAGTTTATGCTGTCCCCATTTACTCACATATTTAAGGAAATGACAGATTGATATCAAAGTGATACAGACTGCATGTCAGCTGCCCCTCTGCAGCAAAGCCCTTCAGGTTTTCTGTCCTCTCAGCTTGATGAGTGCACTCTGCTGTTGCCACAAGTGTAAAATAGTCTGATTACAAGGCTGGACTGGACGTAAGTGCTGCATTTAACTAAGATGGAGGAGTACAAACATGTTAATGCTGTGAAGCTTATTTTCACAGACAGAATATACAATTTTTAAAGTGGCTTTTGAATCTACTTTAACCTTTTCACTGCATGATTGAGATTAGCATGCTAATGAGAGTAGATTGGTTCATAATTGGGGGAAACAGCTGGTTGGTGTCATCTGGAAAAAATGTGCAAAAACAACAATGATTGATAATAGCTAATTAATTAATACAAATAGCAACCCTGAACTGAACAAGAACACATTCTGTAAAAGCAAACCTCCAAGGGTGTTTGTTGAAGGCAGGCCAGTGGTCGATGATTCCCTCTAAAATCACCGGTTTGAGGGGGAGCAGGTAGTTTGTTTTGAAGCTTTCCAGTGATGGACACCTTATTCTGGGAACTGCCAACTCTTCTTTGATCACAGGAACAAGTGGGCTTTCAATCTTTATTCTCTGGAAATGATTTCAAAATTAAAAAAAAAAAAAGCCAATTCAACCTTTAGAGGAAAATGATGCGAAAAAACGAGTCCTTGATTACATCTCACAGATGTAAGTAAACAACTATCAATGAAGTCTTTTCCAGGTTCTAACTCCTCTTGTACCGTGAGTGTGGCAGGCAATTCAATCATAGCATGACTTTAAGTTTTTGGAAAATGTGTTAGTCCTTTTTCCTTGACCTGATTACCCAACAACAAATTAAAAGAAATATAAAAATGATTTGTTAGCTGCAGCCCCACTCAGTTGTGCAGCTCCTGACAGATGGGTAGAATATTTCAATAACTTTTTTTTTAAGATGACACTTTTTAAAGGCAAAAAAAAAAGAAAATCCTGCCAGCCCTGCACTAAACTCTCCATCTCAATTTAGATGGTGTCTAAACAAAGTGACCTGACATTTGAAAAGTTGCTGCACTTAATCTTCAGTGACGTCTGATGGAGTGCAACAAAATGAAGGTCACAGAGGAATTTCTTCTCTAAACGTCCAGAAGATTTACACTGAAATGTCCTCATCAGTCACCATTAGTTTTAACTCTAAATCAGTGTGAATGGAATGCAAAAGGACATGTTCTTGCTAGTACAACCTACAACTAGTAATAACTAAATAAACTAATTGATGACGCAGACAGAATATTGTGTTTTACATGAAAAGATCACTGACCTTGACCTCAGCACGTTCACTTTCATTCTCTTCCCCAGTAGATTTCAATGTCCTTATGTGACCTTGCAGAATCCGAACAACAACCTGAAGTATATCATCCATGATGGCCGCGCCCATGATTAAACCCATGTCACAAGTCCGGACAGCCTGCAGGACCTCATCTTCAGATGGATTTTCACAACACAGAGAGGCCACTTTGAAGAGACAGCCATAGGAGTAAACGCGCCTCCACTCCTTGTCCACATGCCGCCATGTTCCTGTGTTGAGCTTCTCCCACGAAACGTCCAAAATTATCTGAGCAATAAGCAACCGGCTGGAACCTGCGGTGTTGCTGTACAGCTGCTTTCTGGATCGCTTCAGTATTTCCACCACACTTAACTCCACTTTGTCACTGAACTGCAGTGGAAACTGGTCTTCATTAGCAGGCAGTACTGCAGAGAATTTTGACCACAGTGATGCCATTGATGTGAAGGTCTTTCTTTTTCCTGTAAAATGACCAATGAAGGTGAGTCAGGGTGATACCATTTCAGACTAAAGTTCTGATAATGAAGCACTTATAAGTTAAATTTGCTCAGATTTTGTCTCACTTTCACCAATTCCCTGACATTTTTTTTAGAGGGGAAGGGATGTAATTTAATCACTCCCTATGTATTTAGCTGGTTATTGAGCCGACCAACTGTTAAAACCGCCTGCCATTGTCACACACATACACAGTGCGCTTGCTCAGCCTCTTTGGGGCAGTGAAACAGATGTATACAACTAATTACCAAACTGGCAACCGCAGAACGCAGGTGAGGGCATCCTGAGCCAGAACTGGGGGGTGAGACGTGCATGAAAACAACACTTTGCGGCATTGTTCCTGGAACCGCCAACTCCGCCTCCATGTGACTCCATCAGTGTTTGGATGCTCTGTGTAGCTGGCGATGATGCCAAAGCATGAGGCAGCCAACTCCGAGGGCCTGATTCATTTGAGTACAGAAATGCAGCCCCGTGAACTCAGAGGCAGACTGGTCTAAACAAAGCAAACATTTAATATGCCACATGCCTAAGCTACCCATGACCCTGAAGTGCACTCCAGCTGATTTTCATACAGTCACAAGAGCTGAGAACATGTGCACCCCCCCCAAAACAAAAAAACAAAAAACAAAAACACACACAAAAAAACCAAAACAACTGAAACCCCAGTAAACTGGGATGTTTGGGGAATTACAGTCCTTTCAGTCAAGTTTCATTATAGAAGCCATCAAAGTATGAGCAAAGAGTGAACTTTATCTCATCCACTTTTCTATGCAGCAGCGGGAGAAAGCCAATTATATTTTTTCTTTAAAGCCTCAGAGATTAGACTCCAGCAGTGCAATCCACTCTATGCTCAGTTTTATCCCAGAATCTCTCAAGAAACAAAGATATCATTTGAACACAGTTCTGTAGCTTGCAAATGTGGCTATATATATATTTTTTTTTTTCATTCTTTTTTGCTAATAAAACCTGTCAGATATTTCCCATTTAAAGCTATGACGTATTAAACACCTTAAGCACGATTATGAACACAAAAATAGAGCACCATACCTCATGAAAAATATTTAAATCTCTGTATTTATAATTTTCTTTCTTCTTTTATTCGTCTCTTTTCTATGAATTGTAGTCTGCATATTTTAGCGCTCAAGTGAAAAAATAGTTAGGCGACAATGTTTTATAACGACTCGTAAAAACGCAGACTCAATTTAAGGTCACATTAAAATCCCTAAAATGCAACATTTACCTTTTACTAGGCCATTTACGCCAGCAAACCGATCAAATCTGGAAGCCGAAATCTGAAATTAGGAAGCAACTCGAACGACTCCACACTCAACTCCGATGTCGGTGGGACAACAAAAACACACCGGGGGAAACTTGAACAGCTAAACACATTGGTTCCACGTTGCAGTCTAGCTATTCAAATCTGTGTGAGAAGCAGATCTCCTCAAATTATTAATTGTATGATATATATATTTTTTAAATAGTTATTAATTTTCAAGAATCTTCTATACTTTCTCATACAGCAGAAACTGGGATTCCCTTTGTGAGCCAGTAGAGGGTGGCAGCATCTGCACATCCTCTAACCTGTGAAGTTATACATACTAGGGTTTAATCCCGGGATCCGGGATTCCCGGGAAATGCGCTCAGAACCATTTCCCGTTTCCCGGGAAACGTTAGACGGGAAACCGGGAAAAAAGTCGCGCGCGTCGATTTGACTTTCAGAAAGAAAAGAAAGCTTCAGAATGTTAAATTTAAGGAAATATTGAGAGAAGGGTTCGTTTAATGCGAAAAGCATTACTCTTCATTTCAGGCACGTTCAGCCTCCGTTTAAGGCTTCAGCCTTCATCTCAAGCGTTTTAATAGAGGTATTACACAGTTGTACTTTTTTCCTCTTTAATTTGTTGAAATCGTAGGCAATGTGTTTACCCTAAGGTATTTTGTATTATATAATTTTATATTATTATATATTGTTATATTGCATTATATAGCCTATAAAATATGCCTGCCCTGAACAATAAAGAAATATCTGTTTAACTTCGAGTGTTTCTTTTCCTCGTTTGCAGCCGCTTACTAACAACCATGAATTAGGATACGGGCCTAATGTGTGAAGAAATTATCATGAAATAGATTGCTTTAACATATTTCGCTTTTAAAATGGAGTTGAGTAAAATGTATATTTTTTAGGCTATAAGGATTGGCCAGTTTTTCAAAAGACGATTCACAGCGAACCTACTTTAACCCTCAGACACGGTGTTATAAATTTGCTGTTGCCAGAATGGCAATGACCAAGTCGTAGTGCATTACTCAAGGCCCTGTGTTATGCCATATTATAGTGAAGTACGGTAGTTAACTTTTCAATGACTATTACAGCGTTCCACTGGTGGAGATACAGTGTAACAGATGTCGCCACGACAGCGTGGCTGAGCCATTATCAATGCTGTGGAGATGAACCGTATTGTTTTGTACCAGCAGTTGTAAAATATCTTGGTATAATTCCATGTACAATGGAGGAATATTCGAATTATATTTGTTAAGGGAGTGTTGAGGAACGATACAACACCGCATAGCTCGAGCACTCAAATGTCGAGATGTAGGTTTTATTGCGTTAATCAAGCCAACGTTGCCCCCTACTGGGCATAACAGGACATAGCTGGAAAGCTACCTCTACAATATCAGAATAGGTTAAGGCCGACACAGGCTACAGAAGGCCTAATTAAAATAAAAAAATAAATAAACTTTTTCCCGGGATTCCCGGGAAATGGCTCGTCATTTCCCGGGATTTGATTCATGTCATTTTCGGGAAAAATATTAAACCCTAATACATACAGTGTAAAGCCAGGCATTGAATTAAATGGCGCTTTGTTAAGTCCTTGGATTTAACCCCCCCCCCCAAAAAAAAGAAAAAATAATGCTGGCAGGCTGCACACACCTGTTTGTCATGTGTTGCCAGTTTCCTGCCAAGCACACACGCATCCATGCACATACTCCTACACACTCATTTTTGCTCACAACCTCTCAGACTATTGGTTATTTAAAAACCTGCTCCTGTTTCGCCTGACCTCTGTCTTTTTGGATTATTAACCAACTGTTCTGAAGCTCAGTGAGTTAAAAATCAAACAGAGCTCCTGTGGCAGCACCACCTCATTTACATACAATTATAAATTTGGCTTAACAGGTGAAATGAGTCCACTCAATACAGTATGTTGCAATGAGACACCAGCTCTTCTGTCACATTAAATGATATCACGCAAATATTTGTTTTTCCTCCCTTTTAATTGCTCCCACTGCTCAGAATGATTTATGCAAACACAGATATTCCTAGAAGGATGATTGATATTTATCAGCGCAAGTGAAACCATAATTGGGTTTGTCTTTTTATTGTTGCACTGAGATATCTGGATAGGGGGTTGTATTGCTTTTTTAGGTGGTAGGTAGCCTGAACAAGCATGATAGGAAACCTTCGTCAGGGAAGTCTAGAATCTATAAAGACAGTGCACTATTATCAAATGTCAAACACTCTATGAAATTCAAATATTCTCTCAGCGCAAACTGCACAGCCGCTCCTGTATGTAACGCAGATGGAAACAAGAGAGAGACAGCCTGGCTTTCCAGGAATCACAGGGGATTTTAAAATGTTTCAGACGTTTCTATTCATTCTCACAGTGTAAACAGCAGAATCCTCGTGGCTCGATCTTTTGTTCACCTCCTGCATGGAGGTGAGAAATTACTGTGACAGCCGAAAAGGGTTGTGTGTTCTTTTATGCTTTTTAAGCTTTTGCCTTTTGAATAAAAGGACTAACTGCAAAAACAGGTAATTACAAATTTAGTGTGAGAAAATAAAAGAAATCAGTATTTGAGTGCTTATAAGATACTTGTGAATAACATAAAAAAATATATGCTAATCTTGACCTAAGCAAAAATAGTAGTATGCCAACCAGCACTGAAGATAAAAAGGTCACTCGATAACATAGGTTCCTATTTGTCATAAATTTTGTAAGCTACACAGACCAAACCTCAGCTCTGTTCACTATTGTATGGGATGCTGAGGGACACAAACCTCACACCATGGATGTGAATGATGCATTTGTGAATCTCTGCTTGTGTGAGCAGTGAGGGTGGTCCCGGCAGGAGAGGTCGATGTATTATTCAGATGTGTCTGACTCTGTGGTTGTAAGACAGCACAGGGCTGAAGGTCAGAGGCCCAGCAATGCTGTTCCTCCCTGTGCTCACAGTACTGACTTCATGTGCAGGCCCTCCTTCCAACACTTCATCAACAGGGTTCAGAAACCTTTCTCCTCTTTATGTAGAAGGAAAGTGCCATGACTGTGTTCCTCCCAGGGCCTAGTTAGAGGGTATCATTCAGAAAATGTCTTAATATTTAATTTCAAACTGTTTTAATATTTTCAACAAGCTAAAAAGATTTTACTTGTGATATAAAAAGATGCTTGCTTACCTAGCAAAGACTCCAGCTAGTGAGTCCGCTAAGAAGTAATCCAACACATACTGCTGGGCATAGCATTAGCAGCAAAACACAGGCTAACCCGCCCGTGACTGCAGTAAAACACCTTCCCTGCTTTCTTCACATGCATTGGGTAAAAGTCAGATTTTAGAAAAGTCAATTTCCTTAAGACCCAATCAAAATGTGGGACATTGTCTCAATATGTGAGTGCAGTCCCATGTAAAGGGAGACATCAGGTAGTGCCACCTAACATCTTTGAAGACCAAGCATACCCCCGCACCCCCCCCATCGACAGTGGCTCTTTTTAGCAGGGCAATATTCCACCTTTAGTAAAGAGCCTAAAATACTGATTAATCCATAAGAGTGCTGAGTGCAGGTGAAAGGCCAGACAGACTTGTTATATTTCAAATTTGATTACATCCAGGGGTTAAAGTGGGCTTCAGCTAATGAACAATTAAATATGATAGGCTGGTTACTGCATATTATATTAGTTAATGTTTCATGTGCTGCGGCCTAGCTCCAGTGATGGCATGAAGATACTTGCTCAGCTATAAGAAAATAATGACATCCCATGGCTCACTTACAGCCTCAACACATCCTTTCCCCTTTTCATCCCTGTGATGGGTTCACATGTACACTCTAAAAAGTGCATGTGCAGAAAGTTGAAGTCACTTAAAATTTTGAGTGAAAACAATCTACATTTCTGCTTTTTTTCTTTTTTTCTTTCTTTCTTTCTTTTTTTAAATTCTGCCACAGCTAATGCAGAAATGTACATTTTAAGTGACTTCAATTTTCTGCACTTACACTTTTGACTGTGTAACGGCACTACACGAGAAAGTATAAATGGAGTAATGTTTTATGTAGTATGCAATTTCAAATGCAACTTTTCAAACAAACAAACTGCTTCTGCGCAGTTTGTTTTGTACAGTCAAAAAAAAAAAAGATGGGGAAAGATAAGAATTATTCAGCGAGTGACATTTCATAAATTAGAAACTTTAAGCTTGCATTTCATATTTGATTTCATTTTAGAGTTTTTAAATCAGATATTGGATGGATACATGAATTATACACGTGTTGCTGAATTGACTGCAGTTTAGTGCAGTATAAACTGGTTTGTCTGCAGTATTGCACTATGCTGAACCGGTGTATGACCTGCTGTGGTGTTAAGTGTACAGTAAAGGTATCAGACATCAACGTTTCAAATTTAAAGTGATGATGCCGATTAGATTCAGTAACCAAATTCTAGCTTGTGAAACATCTGCTTAGATCTGTCTGAATTTAGTTGTCTAAATCCACAAAGAGCAGTGAGGAGCAGAGAGAGTAGCAGGGCAGGTCAGCTGATCACAGCTTGTTTACGAAGAAAATTCTACTGGTGCTCACAAAACAAGTAATTATGTAACTTATTTGTAAGTAATTCTTTTCCCCATGTTGCACCGCTACACCAGATCTTAGGGTTCCCCCACCCACCAAATCCTACATTAATGCTTTTTACAGTCTTGCTTTAATATTTTAGAATTAAGTCACACTTTTTCTGTAGGCCACTATCAAATCGTAATGTTAGCTCAGAAGGGGTTGAATGCTAATGTCAGTTGCTATCTCACGGTAGCAAATGGGTTATTAACCATTTTGTTTTATTTATTTATTGGTTGCGAATGAATCTAGAAAGCAGTAAAATGATTTGACATATTCACCTTATTTGTAAGACTTGCAGCCTGAAGAACAGTATACATTTATCCTTTTGAGAACATCATGCAGACCCATTTGGCTTATGCACAGCCTTTTATAATGCCCAGAGGGACATCAACCAATCACTGACGCTAAGCAAAAACAACTCATCAGAGCGCAACAGAGCCTGATCCAATTCAGCAACAACCCTGCTGACAGGGCTAGGCTAGCCATTTCCTCGGGTTTGTAGTGTAAATCAAATAATTTTAGAAAATAGTTTTCTAAAATGTACGGACTCTGTCAATGTACAGGTCATATTATGTGATATTCATTTGCAGATGAAGTCCCAGGATTTGCCAAGGAAGACTGAATTGTGATCTAAAGCTCCAGTACAGCTGTGCCGTCCTCCTTTTGCTAAGACTGTTTCATAAGCAACTGTTTCTGACGCTTCAGTTCATTATTGTCAACAGCTAATCCACTTTAACTAAGAAGTTTGATTATTTACAGTGTTTTTCCTGCGTGATAAAATGTTTTAGCACCTAAATCTCTGAATTACATCACGACCAGATTCATATTATAACGTAATAATATAAGTACTTTATACCTGTTTTCTTTTTTTGGTCAAGTTAAATGATTTCATTTCATAATAGCGCTCTCCTCGTAGGTTTATTTAATTAAATTTCTTTTGAAGTAAACAGTTTTAATTTTATGCCTCTGCAAGTAGGAGGCTTTCCTGATGCATTGTTTGGAATCTCAGCTGTGCCTGGGTTTGCGCAGTAAACAATTAATTTGGTTTGTATTATCATAATTCCCTTTGAACCTGCGCTTGTCTCAGCAGTGGTGTAGCGAAAAGTCTCGGCAGCAGCAGCTCAGGGTTTGCCAGCAGTCAAACAGGGCAGCAATGCAGCATGGACTGTGACTGTCAGTAGCATATTCCCAGAGG
Source organism: Archocentrus centrarchus (assembly GCF_007364275.1). Classification (NCBI taxonomy): domain Eukaryota; kingdom Metazoa; phylum Chordata; class Actinopteri; order Cichliformes; family Cichlidae; genus Archocentrus; species Archocentrus centrarchus. The sequence goes on along the minus strand of NC_044353.1, from coordinate 24,979,539 downwards.
CCGCGAGGGTAGAACCACCGAGACACCACAGGAGGGATGTAATCACCACCATTACGCTCCAGGTGCTGCTGAAAAAAAAAAAAAAAAAAAAGATGGAAACAAGCCTCCGGTGGTGTTGCCATGGATCAGAATCCAATTAAACACTGTTTAGCTTGACACAAACTGCCAGTCGTAGCCTGTTGACTCATGAAATTAATGTATTGTCATGGCACAAAGAAATTGTTGCCACAGAGAGTGCAGCATGACCTGAGGCAGTACCCATTTGAAGCGCTGCAGCTTCATACTGGGGTCATGTAAATTTCATCAGGCAATTGAAGTGTCATAGAAATAGCTCTGTATTGCATCTGTAATTTCACAATGAGCATTTTTTTTGTGTGTCACCGCTCAGTTTTAGAGGTCACCTGTTTGCTTAACCTTGCACACGAAAGCACATCATGCCATTGCCTCCAAATTCAGTGTCACATTTATCCCCAAGGCAATTTATGCATACATAAAAGCTAGCAGAGGTTAAGGGTTGCTACATTCCTTGGAAACTTGGTAATGGATATTTGGAAATGCCCTGGAGAGGTAACAAATGAGAGGTGTAAAGTTAAATGTCCTGTGAAATCATCAGGAGATCTGAAACAAGCTGCCTTTACAGCCTCAGGGAGGTTTCCACAGACAATTATCTCTGGCACACCCAGCCGTCAGCTCAGTGTGACTACAGGTCAGCGTCGCAGGGCTGCTCACTTACAGATGTTGCTGGTAAGTCAGGGGCAGGGATGACAGCGCCGTCCCCTGGGTCACTGCGAAGACATGGGCTTGCCAGCTTGGCATACCTCCACAAAGCAGTGTTAGTGGAGCGCTATTGCCCGCATGCTCCATGTAGGTGCTCAGTTCCAGTGGCTTTCTGAGGGACGCTAGAGTGCAGACAGTCCATCAAAACCACTTTGGATCAAATTAATGCAACCAGGTGTGGCCCTGCAGTTGGGGCTCAGGTGACACCTGCTACTTCCCTTTAATTAGAGCTCAAACAGCTGTTTCAAGGTAGACAGAAAGGGGGAAGGTTCCCAGGTTAGTCTGCTTCCTCAGTCACCACTTGATACTGGTCATATTTGATTCTGGATGCAAGCTTTGGGTAATGCTTATACGCAAATCAATACCAGGCGGTGGGGAAATACACCGTTTCACCTTTTCATAGGGAATAGAAAAGTAATAATGACACTGAATGTGTTTGCCTGCTTCAACCCCCCCCCCCCCCCCCCCCCCCCCCCCCCCCCCTTCAACTCTCCCTCGGTGCATTTATAAGAAGAGCATGGCACTTCTGGTCAAAAAGATTCACTTCTGACAAATATGACTCACTTGGTAAGCAAGGTGAAGATAAAAGTGGAGGCAGTCTTCACCTCGTTATTCTAGTACTGTGAAAAATCTTCAGTGGGCTGCAAGCTCTGAGGGTAGTTTAGGTAGCTTTGATCTTTCTTGGATGCAGTAATAAGCATAGTATATATGAAGAGAAAGGGTATCATCTTGAAATATGATTTCCCTTTGGTTCTTTAACAAGGCTAAAACGAGGTAGGTGGTCACCTCCAGGGGTTCTGTGGAAAATTCTTAGCTTCTGACAAGGTGCTGGTGTAGAGCTCATACATACAACCGTAGCATCTGAACAAAGTGATATTACTCCAAATGTCTTGGAGGCCCCTGCAGCTGAGGAGCCTATGAGTCATTAGTAAAACCGCTGCTGCCACGCAGCCTGTAAATCTGCAAGTCACAATGTGGATAATGTGTAACATATGTTACATGAGGACAGCACATTCGCCTATAGTCTTTATGATGCATGTCTGATGTACTGCACCTTTGAGCTCCAGAGAAAAACAAATATTAATGGCGCTGGTTTGATTGATTGCGCTCACTCCATACATATGCAAATGTGAATAATATGCATTTTTAATAACAGGGTAACAATGGCGATTTCGAAGATTGAAATGATTTCAGGAACAGAAGTTTTTGCTTTTTCTGCCCAGAATACGTACCTCTGTTACAGCACACAGTGTTTCCTTGCACAAATAAAACCTCGACTCCTCATTCCCTCCTTACTCTATCCTGCAAGTGTTCGAAGGTCAGTCCAACATGAGAAGTTAATTTACCAGCAGAGAGCAGTGTTGTGGCAGCAAAGCGCTCCTCCTCCACAGCTTAACAATTTAGTATGCAAAGAAGAAACAGAGATAGTTGCGTATGTCATGCTTTCTTTGTTGACAATTCTTGACTCCAAAGGCTTTTCATCAGGTCAGATTTATGAACGACACCCCCAACATTAGAGAGAGAGGCTGTAGAGCAGAGATTAAGACTTCAAAAGCCAGTCAAGACACAGAGTCAAAAAAAAAAAAAATAGCTATGCACACCGCAGAAAACTCTCAAAAATCTTCTTCATCGCTTCATGCTTTTCAACACACAGAACAATGATTTTATTCAGGTTTATGAATATTATGGTAGACCCATGCTGTAAACAGAACATTTTCAATAGAGAGCTCCTAGTAGAATTCTATTCATTTCTAACAACAACTTGAATGCATCCAGTGATATTAACAAAATATTTCAGGTTTTCCTCTTTTCCCTGCTTTGTGTTGTATTTGAACATACAAACAAATCCCATCCAGAGACCAAAATTGTGAACATTGTGATGCACAGTCTCTTATTCCTCTGTGCCTCCATGTATGGTGCAGAATAATTTTTTTTATTTTTTTAACCTATTACAGGTTCCAGAAACATCTCTTATCCTTTTCTTTGTGTTACAAAAAGATTACAGAAGATCAGAAAGGTATTCCGAATTGAAAGTACATGCACTCAAAGACTCCATAACAGTGCACACACCAAGTCAAGAATGCCTTTTGGTGGTTTGTGAACAAATAAAAGCTGCGGATGTCTGACCTTGGCACACATTACCAGCTTCAAACTGGGTCAGCAGTCACCTCCATTTGTGAAGAGGAGTCTATTCTTCATTTGTGCGCAAGTGGAAACCTAATGCTTCAGGAGAATGCATCCACAAAGTTCTGTATCAGTATGAGGGAGGGTAAATGTTCACACTTGTTTGCAGTGGAGGGAAGAAGATGGTTAATTTTCATGGCACCTGTGACCTGCCGCTGTCTCTATCACAAACAACTGCCTCGGTAAATAAGGAGGAAGAGAGGGAAATGTATCGTGGCAGATTCAGTGACAGAGCTGTGTTCTTTATCCCAATAGTCCTGGCTATAAGCATGTAAAAATGTTGTCACATGGGATTAATTTAGGTGACCAGGAGTGCTGATGGATTATTTCACTTTGGTTTTTGCATGTGTGAAAGAGTTACTTTATATGAGAGGAAAGCCTCCGTTTTTTTTTTTTTCATCTATATTGGCGTAATCATATTTTACAATCAGCATCATTCAACATTCCTGCTCAGATTTCACAAATATTAATTTCCTTGCATTATATGTTGTGTGGGAGCCGGAACAAAAACACAAATAAAGCAGAGCAAAGCGATTCAGTCCTCCAACCACCTGCCTCTCTGACGAACAAATACAGAGAAACAACTCCGAACACGCCCAAGGGCTCTTATCACATCCTGCTGTCAAATGGGTGCTGATCCATCATCCAAGTTCAGTGTTCACATTGTGACACACTGACCTCTTTGAATCTTTAATATGAATGAGCTGGATGTCTGTGGTTACTGTGCCGAAATTTACAGCAAAAAAAAAAAAAAAAAATTTCCATATTGGAAATCTGCTTCTTTTCGAGGGGACCAGCTGCACTTGAAACCCCGTTTAATGTACATGTTGTGCCAGCGTGAGTGTCTAGATGCTGTCCTTTATATAGCTTTTATTGTCTTATTCAGGGATCATTAAGAGAACAGAAAAAAAAATATAGCCAGTTGTTGCCAGCTTCCCTGCACCTTTTTTTTTTTTTCTCCACACAGCACAGAAGACTTTCACAGATTTCCTATTACAAGTTTTTCTTCTTCTTTTTGCTTCTCATCCAAAAGAAATTATGATCTATTCTCAAGTCCTACAACGCTACATTACTGGTAACCTTGGAAACTGCAGCTTTGTTTGAAATGGCTCTAGCACTGGTCCTTCAAAATGTCAGATTGCTCAACCATCCACAACTTCTATGTTTTATGTTAGTTGACATAAAATATGATAAATCAGCTATGCACATTTTCTCGCCTTGTCAGCTTTGTTGGGCGGCAGTAGTGACTAACCTAATGTATGTCTTTGGACTCTGAGAAGAAACCAGAGCACCTGGAGAAAACCGACACTGGCACAGGTAGAAGATGAAAAACTCTCCACACACACACACACAAATGCCCCAAATGACCAGCAGGTGTGAACTTAGCACTGTTTTGAGTGTCAGGGTTTGTCAGTCTCTCTGTATCAGCCCTGTGATGGACCGCAAACAGGATGCACCCCCACTTCTTGCTCCACAGTCAGCTGGGTTAGGCTCCCGAGATGAGCAGTTAAGAAATTGAATAGATTGAAAGATGGACACAAACTCTGTGAAAAAAGTGCTATCTTCTTTAATCCTTAATTAAATATTTTTGACAATGTTACTCTAGTCTCTCTTTGTAAAATTTGCCCAAAGAGGGATCAATGAAATGTCTAAAAGAACACTAGAACACACAGATGAACTGGCTGAAGTCGCGCCGTCCTCTATAAGCTTCTTACGTTTCATTTGAAATCGAACCCAAAGTAATTCATAAGCTTCCTCTGTTAGTTCAGAGAAGATTTGCCTTGAGGGGGATCTGCCCTGCTTTGCCTTTGGGCTGCACAATTTAATTCATTTTCATTTGATTGTGTTTTTTGACATTGACGACTGAAATACTGATACAAGAAGTTAATGAATTCTGAATAATTTTAACAGCCCATCAAATAATATTGTGTATTAGTAAACTGGTAATTCATTTATTTATGTTTTTACACCTAAATATTCTTTTAATCATTAAAGTAATTCACAAGTCAATATTACCTGCAGCACAGTAAAGATGATTTTGCAGTTCTGTAGTGATGAATAATGTACTTTGTTGACTTAATCCATAAAAAAAACCTTAAAATACGAGTAGAAGAACCCTTTGATTGTCTGTGTGACCACTGGAAACATTTTTTGTTTTCCATATTTTCTGCAGTTGAAAGCATGTGATGAATCCTCTGCTTGTGTGATGTGAAAGCTTTGGCAGTTCACTGACTGCAGGCAAACTTGGCAAGCCTCGCTAGGTTATGTTTTAACTTAGACAGATTAAAGTCTCACACTCAAGCCTGTCCCTTGATATGCTCCTCTAATCTTGATGGTAATGCTAAGTAAAACATAGAAATATTGGGATTCATTATGGTAATATTGCATATTTGCAGAGTCTGTGTGAAATCATGGAAATAATTCAAGCTGTTCGTTTTATTTCATTTTTTCAGTGCAGTTGGTGACTCTTCTTCCAGATCAGGAAAGGAGAAAATATAATTAAACCTCATATTATATAGAAAAATGTTATGACTCGAACAACAGGAAGATAAAAACACAAGGTTAAGCATACTGTAATGCATTTTGCCAGCATTAAAGGCCATTTTCTATGTACTGTATATGACTAATACAAAAATATAATGGAAGCTTGTGTTCACACATGCATATATGCATAACTACCTTTACATTTATACTAGTTGCAGCAAAAACAAATCTGCATATCCAGAACATATTAAAAAAAGAAAAGAAATTAATAGTACATTCAGGTTGTGTCTACAATTTTAGCAGCAAGCACCAAGTTACTGTTATCTTAATCTCGCCTAAATTACCACTGTGCAAAAATCTATTTTATTTGAATTCTCCTGAGACACTCTCACAAAATTAAATTTGGAGACCCTCCAACCCTGCTTGATTTGAGCTGGAAGTGCATGATGACTTCGACTCAGGGAGAAAATATAAATAGCAGAGGCTGTTGGATGAGAAGAAGAATGATGCATATCTCACAACTATCTCAAACTGGAGAGAGAGAGAGCGGGGGTGGGGGGGTGGGGGGCAGATCTGATTTCTTCTTCTGTCAAAACGTATTTCCCCAGTGATTCATTCAGAAAATGATTGCACCTCAATGAGTAAGGCAGGTAAAACTGTTATTCAATATTTTTTCTTAATGTCAACAAATCACGTAATAAATCCTGAAATGAATATGATATTTTACTAAGGATATTTAGCATATTGTGAACTACATATTAAATAATGTTACATTAACATTTTTTAGAGTAAACATCCCAGAGGAATATCTGCCATTCATTTGTTTGTTCCTTTTTTTTTTTTTTAAACAGATGCAAGAAAGTCAGTCTTTCATAATAAACGGTGTAGACTGTGTTACTTCTGTAACTATTCAGTAGGTGGGACTTACCCAGATTAATTAAATAGCATGACTGACAACAAGTCAGTGGTTTGCAATGTGTGAGCATCATACAAATCTAAATGTAAGAACTTTGTTTTGTGCGAATACATGTTTGTTTCATATTGTACATATTTGACTGCACATATGACTGTAAATTATTAAATTATTAGAAACTGTTTTATATTCTAGTTTTGGACAGCAGTTGAGGCCACAGTGTACACAGTGTAGCACAGAGAAATATGTTACTGTGTATCAAAGTGTGTATTATTTATGTTTTGACTTGTTGACAGTAAAAGATACATACCATGTATGTCCCGTATTCCAGCATTTACCCCCTTTAGCCGATAATTTGCCTTAAAACATCTTCGGATACCCCTACCTCTGTCATTCCCACATTTACTCTGCATTCACAAGTCCAATTGAATTCTTGTCACAGTCACGCATATATCCTTCTAGCCATTCATTTTCTTAACCGCTTATCCAATTCAGGGTTGAGAGAGTCTATCACAGGGCTAACACAGAGAGACAGACAACCGTTCACACTCCCATTCACGCCTAAGGTCAATTTTAGAATCACCAGTTAACCTAATGAGCATGTACATAAATCCACACAGGCACAGGGAGAACATACAAAACTCCACATAGAAGGATCCCAGCTGGACAGTGGATTCAAACACAGGGTGTTGCTGTGAGAGCAACAGAGCTAACCACTGCACCACTGTTCCACCTTGTGACACGCATATGTATTTGCATATTCTAATAGGAAGACACAGTGCCTTCAGATAAGCTAATATTTAAATCACAACTCAGTCCAAGGTTGAAGATCAGAGGTATTTCTGCCTCTCTTTCAATTTATATGCTTGGCATTGTCGCCACACATTTCATTTTTTTTCCCAGAGTACAGTACACAAGGGCATGATTGCCTTCCTACCTGTGTGATGGAGACATTTCCTCTGTGACTTGAGGTCCCTCCACGCTTTCATTACAACAGAACCATACATCTTCCCTGTATCTTGATGGTGCTCAGAGAGTACAGCAACCATCTGGGGAAGCATACAGACATACAACACTGTATCATTTGTGGCAACCTATCAACACCAGCCTCACCTTTTTTAATTCTGATTTAGAGGGCGAAGCAAGCGGTTAGGAGGCAGTACTGATGATACAATCCCCTTCAAACTGGGCCTGCTGAACAAAAGAGACCATGGAGACCAACTCTCCTCCAAGAGACACATGAATCATCACTGACAAGACTCCTCCCCTTGCACTGTTGCCGCCATGAATTATCTACCTCTTGTAAAGGCCTTGATCAATTAGTCAATCTCTCAACTGCAGCCCTCAATTAACAAGGTGATTCCCAATGCTGCTAGCTCCTAACATGTTGTGCATTACTTGGCGCTGCCAATTAAAGTCGTGCACTGCCACAGCTCTCAGAGCTGATATGAGTATACAGAGGGATTCATCTATAACCACTCTGAGCCTGTGAAGCTGAAAATGAGGGGGTAGAAAGCATCTTTCTTAGATTGATGTGCTCAGGGATGCTGTTAGAGAATTGATTTTGTTATAAATTCAGAGAGAAGGTGCCAATCACCTGCGCTGGCAGCCAAAAACAGTCAGTATGAACAGAATCTGAAACGAAAGCAGGGCTAAAAGGAGATGTGTGCAGGTTCAAACAGAATACAGATTGGCATTGGGATATGTGGGCCCCCAGTGCTCCAGAGCAACATGCCACTACCCTAAGTCCACTCCAATAGACCGTTGCATGTGTCAAGGGGAATCTGGTGCGTGAGGCTTGCTGTAATTGGAGCAATCTGTTCCCTTGGCCTGAAGCAGCCAAGGCTGTTACATGTTTGAAGTCATAACCCTGGCAAGATGTCCTCTATTTCCCACTACTGGTGAGTGGCTATGTTGCTTGTTCGAGAAGCTCCAGACCTTGCATGCTCTTCACTGCACCAAAACGCCCTTTGACATTTGCACTCGTGAATTGCCAGGCTGCAGCCATCATGTTTGAATGCTTGGTCTATCCCAATTCCCTTTTCTGCCTGTGAGTTAGAAAGGTAATTTCAAGCAAGTACAAAAGAATCTACAGAGCTTGAAGAGGCTTTTATTAGCATGTGGGGGATTTCTTAATCTTTGCACAGAGCTTGAATTATTATTGACAGATTCAAATTAGCAGCCAGATAACTCAGAAGCAGTAGCTTTTAATCATGAGCTGTCCCTGAAAAATCGAGAACTTTACTGACCAGGTGAACATTTTTAGATATAGAAGGGTCTTTACTCAAAAACAGTAATGTCTTACACATTCCTCATTACTTTTTTTTTTTAAAAGCAATGCATTACATTTCTTAATTACTTCCCAGAGAAAGTAATTTATTACGCTGCTCATTACATTACTGGCATTGTACTACACACTGACACAAATACCTTTGTTAATAAGGACATACAATCTTTCTTTTAAGTTTGTTCAAGTCTGAACGCACAGCAGACAACACAAAGCAAAACTGAAAACCAGCCCAAAGAGACTTCAAAGCAATTGCCACTGCAGATCTGTTGCAGAAACAGCTGCAAGTAGAAATGGATGCTACAGTGCTGTAGGCCTCACTGCTCATCACTGCCTTTGTTACCTGTTGAAGATCAGGCTCTGGCTTCAGCTTTAACATCCTTAAGGGTTCTTTGCTAGCTTTCTGTCAGCATGCTGTCTGTGCAGATGTTTGCAAAGAGCCAATGCTGTGTTAGCACTATAATGCAGTTTTCTGTCTTAGACACAATCTGCACCTTACCACTGCACTTTTCTTCTTTCATGCAATAATAATAATAAAAATAATGTCCATATCCCCACTCCTCAAAAGTTGTACACACGCCACTATTTTCTTCCTCCCTGCACACCAGCTGAACTCAGCTGATTGGAGCACAGTTTGATGTTTTTTTCCCCCTTTCTATCCACCCATCCTGCAGATATTTAAACAATAAGATAATAATAAGAAGCATTAGGCAACATTTTCTAACATGTGAAAGAGTGCCATTTGCTTCATTTTAATGTGTTATTTTCAACCAGAAAATAATCTCATATTTTCTATAAAAATAAACTTGGGTGCTGTTACCATGTCTACAAATGACTCTACTGTTTACTGACCATGAAAGAAATCCATAATTTGCCACACTGATGACATCATGACAGCCCTTAAGTGAGTCAAATATCAAACATTATATTTGCCATTTCCTCTCTCATCTGCATTCTGTAGGTGGTATTTGTTTGAATTCACTCAGCACAGCGGTGACAATGCGGGAGAGGATATGGAGAGAAAAAGTCCAGCAGGTCCGAGGTGATCTCTGTGGAAGCGCTAACCCACGTAGTACAAAAACTGTGTTCTTTCTCAGCTGGAGAGCATGACACATGAATGGCCACGCAAATCCCCACATTCATATCGCAGCTGATAGACTGCCATCAAAGGTGCTGGACCAGATGCATTACATTTCCTGGCTCATTGAAATCTCCCCCTCCTCCCTTCGTTCTATTTCAAATTAGACATGCTTTGTTGGAAAAGTGTATTCTCTCAGATGAGAGCTGTAGATCTTTTCCAGAGCCGACTGCTAAAACAATCCCGACAATATTGTGATACATCAGCCTTTTGTATTAAGTAGCTGTGATTCTTTGAAGAGACCTGAGTGTAATTTGAGCTAATGGCTAGTTCTGTCAGCTCATTTTGCACTTTCAAATAAATAAGGAAGAAGAATCCGTTCCAGAAATATTTGTCTTTTCTGCATCTTACTCTCAGTCAGAGTGATCCATGGGGAGCCTGAACAATTTGATTTCAATTTCTAACTGCGTCAAAATGCTTGGCCATTAAACTTTCAATCTGTAGTAAGTTGCTTTTCTGTGGTGCTCATTGACACATTTGAATACTCATGATATTTCTACATCTAGAGCAGCTGACATCCACAGGGCTCCATATAAGGGCATCTCAATCATTTTCCAGATGTATCCACGTAGCTCAAACTGTACCTGACAACCTGCATAATTGCAAAATTCCTGTGGGTCTTACAGGGTGAGATGAAAGTAAACCTGGAAATGGATCTTCAGTAGCTGCACATATGTTTTTATTTTTAATTAAAAGAGAATATTACAGGTGTGTAATATGTAAATATATACAGTATAAATATGCTCACACCAGTACATCAGGACGCCACTGATGCTTTGCCTTTCATCCATCTAGTTTCAGGCCTGCCAAGCTCTGATCATATATGTCAAGACAGAACCTAGTTTGTTTGATTTAGCTGTGCCTAAAGCTCTGTCACATAATGAATAAGCTTAAAAATCAATGTCAAATTAAGCTGCACATAAGAAACAAGACTGCATTACAGTGACATAAAGCACAAAGTTCAAATTTGAGTTGAGAAAATCGGTTCATTCCTATGTCTATTGCATCACTGCACATTATGTTTAATGTGTTAGGAGCTGTAATTTGTTGAGTCATGTTAATAATGCTTAAATAAATAAATATAGATGGAATAATTAAGGAATATTAAGGAAGGAAGGAATAAATTAAAAGTGCTGCAGTAACATAAGTAGGTCAAAAGAAGCGTTTATATCTTATGCAAAGGGTTTTTAAGTTCATGCAACAACTGTATATACATATACATTAGCATATTAATATAATATACCAATATAATATACTTAGTGCAAAAAAGTAAGGAAAATTGTGTTTGGATGATCATTTCAGTGTTAACAATGTTTCTTGGCAATAAATCTTATTCCATTGGAAAGCCTGTTTATGTCCCTTAAATGGTGCCACATTTGTAAGGAAAATGCATTTGTGGGTTGAACTGCAGAGTTGAGTATGTGGGCTGGGCACATGAAAAACTTGCCAAATCTTCTCTGCCAGTGCCAAACAGCTTGTTCTACTATTGACTCTAGTTTTAAACTTCTGGTACCCCAGGTGCTGACAATCAGGTTTGTCATCATTCGAGGCAATCTCAATGCAGAGAGCTATCAAGATGAGATTCTGCTACCAGTGGCAATCCCATGTCTTCACAGTCCGGGACCAAACACTACCCTACAAGATGACAACACTCGTCCCTACAGAGTGGGTTTTATCAGAGACTACCTTCAGAATTTGAGAGTGAAGAGAATGGAATGGCCTCCATGCAGTCCTGACCTCAACTCCATTGAACACTTGTGGGATCAGCGTGGGTGTGCTGTTTTTGCCAGCGTGAACTCAACCAACCACATTGGCTGATTTGTGGCAAATGCTGGTTGAAGAATGGGATGCCATCCCACAGCAGTGTGTGACCAAGCTGGTGACAAGTATGAAGAGGAGGTGTCAGGATGTATTGCTGTGTATGGTTCTTCCACATGCTACTGAGGCCCCTGTTTGTTAAATGAATAAATTTCTTTATGAATAAATAAGTTGGATGGATGGAAGTTTCAGAACGCAGTGGAATGCTGGACCAGGTCTTTATCCTCTCGAGGATATTCGAGTGTGCGTGGGAGTTTGCCCATCCAGTCTACATGTGTTTTGTGGACTTGGAGAAGGCATTCGACTGCGTCCCTCGGGGTATCCTGTAGGAGGTGCTGCGGGAGTTTGGGGATGTCTGGCCTGTTGTTACGGGCTATTCAGGCCTTGTACAACTGCAGCAACAGCTTGGTCCATATTGTTGGCAATAAGTCGGACTTGTTTCCTGTGGGTGTTGGACTTCGCCAGGGCTGCCTTTGTCATCGATTCTGTTCATAATTTTTATGGACAGAATTTTTAGGCATAGCCAAGTGGCGGAAGGCTTGGTGGCCTCAGAATCTCATCTCTGCTCTTTGCGGATGATGTGGTCCTGCTGGCTTCATTGGGTGGTGGCCTGCAGCTTGCAGTGGAATGGTTCGCAGCCGAGTGTGAAGTGGCTGGCATGAGAATCAACACCTATGAGGTGTTGATTCTCATGTCTGAGGCCATGGTTCTCAGCCAGAAAAGGGTGGAGTGCCAACTCTGGCTCAGGGATGAGTTGCTGCCCCAGGTGGAGGAGTTCAAGTATTTTGGGGTCTTATTCACGGGAGAAGGGAAAGGGAGATTGACAGACGGATCGGGGCTGCATCTGCAGTGATGCAGGTGCTGCACCAGTCTGTCGTGGTGAAAAGGGAGCTGAGCGTAAAAGCGAAGATGTTGATTTACTGGTTGATCTGCGTCCCTACCCTCACCTACAGTCATGTATTCTTTGGCCAAAGAATAAGACTGCGAATACAAGCGGCAGAAATGAGCTTCCTCCGAAGGGTGGCTGGCCTCTCCCTTAGAGCCATTCAGGAGGGGTTCAAAGTAGAGCCGCTGCTTCTCCACATAAAAAGGAGCCAGTTGAAGTGGTTCGGGCATCTGATTAGGATGCCTCCTGGGCGCCTCTTGGGTGAGGTGTTCCGGGCATGTCCCACCAGGAGGAGGCCTGACCCAGGATGCACTGGAGGGATTATATCTCTCGGCTAGCCTAGGAATGCCTTGGGGTCCCTCCGGATGAGCTGGTGGGGGTGGCTGGAGAGAAAGAGGTCTGGGTTTCTCTGCTTAGACCCCACTTGTGCTCTTCTGGACAGATGTCGTTCTGGGAATCTGGACAATTCTCTCAGTTTGGGGGTGACTGCCCAAAGTGTTTGATTACCATGGGGACCACTGCTGCCTTCACATTCCACATCCTTTCTAGCTCTTCTCTGAGCCCTTGGTATTTTTTGAGCTTCTCGTATTCAATCACTACGGCTTTATTCCTCTGTTTGTCCACCAGTACTATGGTTAGCCATCACAAGTTTGTCTGTCTGTATCTGGAAGTCCCATAGGATCTTAGCTCTGTTATTCTCGACCACCCATTTTGACCTTGGGACTTCCAGATCATTCTCGGCACAGATGTTCCTGTATCCAATGTCAGCCAGTTGATTATGACGTTCCATGTATGCCCTGCCTGCTAGCATCTTGCACCCCGCTGTTATGTGCTGGATTGCCTCAGGGGCATCTCTACACATCCTGCACCTGGGGTCTTGCCTTGTGTGGTAGACCCCAACCTCTATCCATTTTGTGCTCAGAGCTTGTTCCTGTGCTGCCATGATTAGTGCCTCTGTGCTGTCTGTCAGTCCAGCTTTGTCCAGCTATTGGTAGGATTTTTCTATATCAGCCATTTCTTCTATCTGCCGGTGGTACACGCCATGCAGAGGCCTGTCTTTCCATGATGGTTGCTGTTCTTTCTCCTCTTCTTTTTCTGCTGCCTTAGGTACTCAATAAGCACATGATCATTTGAGGCCATCTTCCCGATGTATTTATGGAGCTTTGTTGTTTTATCTAGGATAGTGGTTCTGACACTCACTAGTCCTTGGCCTCCTTCCTTCCACTTAGCGTACAGTCTCAGGGTGCTGGATTTGGGGTGAAACCTTCCATGCATGGTAAGGAGCTTTCTCGTCTTGACATCAGTGGCTTCTATTTCATCCTTTGGCCAGCTTATTATCCCAGCAGGGTATCTGATTACTGGCAGGGTGTAGGTTTTGACTGCCCAGATCTTGTTCTTCCCATTCAGCTGATTCTTCAGGACTTGCCTTACTCTCTGCAGGTACTTTGGCAGTTGCATCTTTCTTAGCGGCCTCTTATTGGTTCCCATTTGCCTTTGGGATTCCATAGTACTTGTAGTTGTCCTTAATGTCTGCAATATCACCTTATGGTAGTGGAATCCCCTCAGTCCTGACTACCTTCCCTCTCTTTGTTACCATACAACTACACTTCTCCAGTACGAATGAAATTCCAATATCATTGCTATAGATCCTAGTGGTGAGGATCAGTGAATCGATGTCTCGTTCACTCTTGGCATACAGCTTGATTTCATCCATTTAGAAGAGGTGGCTGATGTTTGCTCCATTCCATAGTTGTATCTATAGCCAGTCTTTTTGATGATCTGGCTGAGGGGGTTCAGGACTATGCAGAACAGCAGTGGGGACAGAGCATCTCCTTGTTGGTAACATTACTGTTAGGTCGGGGATTCAAATTCTGGCCGGGGCATTCATCCAGTAAGGGTCAGCAGGCTAGACCCCCCCCATGCTACCCAAGCCTATCTTGGAATATGACAGAGAGAGAGATATGATTGAAGCCATACCGACTCAGATGGACTAACAAGGTCCGGACCAGGGCATACTGACAATAAGTTGGCTACTGGAAAAAGGATATAGCATAAACTCTTTATTTTGATATGAAAGTATGTGTTTGAAAGCTAATGTTAATAATATATATTATAATTATATTTGTTGTGTGCATTATACTATGCTGTCTTGAGAAAGAAGTGTAAAACATTTTTTTTGGCTCAAATGGACATGTATAGAGTGCTTTTTGAGTCTTGCTGAGTACTATATTTATTTTTTACTCTACGTTCACATTGCACTTAATTCTATGCACTTGAAGGACTTTTTATCTATCACACAAACATAATAAATGCTTTGCAGGAAATTTGGAGTTTAATTGCTAAAGCACAAGTATTATTAAAAGTTTGGTGTTAAATGCATGAGTCAGATCTTTTGCTGCACATTTGTACTTCAAACATAAACAGAATTAATGTGTATCGGGCTGTTCCGTAGCTCTTTCTGCCAACTGATCCTCCAAACTGAAAACATTCTTTGATAAGCACCATAGGAGAATACTGGAATAGAGAATACTCATCCTTGTTACAATAATAAATAGGCAGACAGGGTCATGCAGTGGTCATGGTAAAAGGAACAAAACTATAGCTTTGAAACAGAAAATGAACAGGCACTTCAAGTGTTAAAGTTCAATGATTTGTCAAGACATTGATTCAACTTGATGTCTCAATATTTAGAATTTAGCACTTTATAACAGCTCTTTCCTTTGGTCTCAACATAATCACCATGCCCACTAGAGGGCTTTGACACAAAATATAACTGTGGGCCATGATAAGGAACTTGCACAAACAACCTATGGGGCTATTTTTTGTGGATGGACTATCTCTTCTCTGCTTGATGATGCTAATTTTTTTTTCTTTTTTTTTTTTTTTAGCTGATCCTCCAATAGCATTTTAGAGTCACCACTGCTCATCAATGAAAATATTCCCAAAGGTGAATTTTTCAGTAAAATTATTGATAAATAACAAGGGATTGTGATAAGAACCTGTGCGCTGCCATCTAATTTTATAAACCATGTTTCAGCCAATTAAGGAACCCAGAAGAATAAAATGAGCTTTATCAACAGCTTCTAGCATTTTTTTGGGCAAATTATGAGGTGCATTTGCAGCCTAGGTCTAGACAGACACCTAACCTAGATGCATCTCTGTACACAGCCTATAAACAAGCACTACATCTTGGTTAAAGTTGTCCACGTGGTAATGAATGCTCTGTCTTACCTTAATAGACAACTACCAGTCATAAGTAGATGGATGTCAAGTGTCACATTTGCCAGATTCTTTATTCCTTTTTTTGTTAACCTCTATGTAGCTTGTACAGCATTTGGAGTAAAATTGAGTATAATTTAAACAAAATAAATCATAAATTTTAATGTTTTTTTTTTTTTTTTTCATTTCTTAGATGGTGGACAGGAAAGTGGGGAGAAAGAATTGGGAGGGCACGCAGAAACTGGCACCCCAAAACAGCTGTTATTATTCAAAATTTACACTGTTTTTAAGTCACTTTTGCAAAATATACCCTGCTGAGATTGAGACATTTACCCAGGACTGTTTCCCACTCTACTGTTCTTTTGGACTACAATGATGAACAGATTCCTGGGGTGCAAAATCTTTATAGACTTTAAAAGTATGCATGATGACGCAAATGAATAACCGCTCACCACAGTTAGGGTCAGTGAAGTTTATAATTATAGCCTTTTACTACAAGGTGTCAATAATTCAGTGGCCACCTCACTAAAAATGCTGCAAACATCACATCTACGTACATGTTAGCTCTGTAAGCTCTCTGAACAGTATTTGAACATTATCTATTTTATACATTTCTGTTTCTATTAACTGTTCTAATCTACATTCTTTCCTGCTATTTTCTCACATACACTTCTTTTTTTTTTTCATTCGAGCTGTCAGAGGAAGTAGAAAATGCCTTGTTCTCTCCTCTTGAGGGCTTTCTTTTTTTTTCTTTGATGGTTACCTTTTACCTGGGTTTTTCTTCTTTGGCAGTTTGGGCTTGGTTGGGCAACTTGTTGTTGTGAGCCTGTGAAGCCCATTGAGACATTTTATGTGATATTGGGGTTGTACAAATAAACTTGACTTGACTTCACAAGGCTTTTCCTCTGGGTGCTCCAGCTTCCTCTTGCACTCCAAAGACAAGCAGGTCAAGTTGACTGCATCGACTGACTTTCCCAGATGCGTGAATGAGAGTGTGAAATTGTGTTAGTCTGTAAAGGACTGCTGACCTGTCCTGGGTTTTTCAGTGCCTTTTGACCAATGCTGCATCCTTACTAGAGGATGTAGAGTATAGACAATGGACAGATGAATGGAAGCTATGACACTAATTGTTGGCGCTTCCTCCTTTATGAACATGAAAAGATTGAAATCAGCCATGTTTCTTGTAACAGATGGTCAGACATATTAAATGGAGAATCTGTGAGCTGGAAAGCAAATAGATTCATTTAGTTTACAATGAAATGACTGAACAAATACAGCTCACCAACTCACTGGTGTGGTTCAGCACACAGGCCTTAACAGGCATTATACTGTAGTTTAAACAAACAATACAGTGCTGCTTTGTCTGTCACTCTGTTGCACAGTCGATCATGCTAATTTTTTGAGTCATGTCATTTACTGTGGCTTCTCTGTTGGATTCACTAAGATAATGAGCAGATGTTGTTAATAAACATATCTGGTAGGTTGTCGCAAACATTGAAAAAGAATGTGTCCGTGAAATGTTTAATGGCCAAAATATTCAGGTATGAGAAATGCACAAAAATGTTAGGTGTCAACACAGATCAGGCAGGAGTAGGTCTATAACCACAATATATTTTGGAAAACCATTTGGAACATGGTCTTGGTCCTGGGCCTTTTGCCCACTGTTTGGGTTTTCTGGTTTTTGAAGTTCTGTTATGGTTTTTCTTTTCAGTTGTGTTTCTTTGTTGAATGGACTTTTGTGGTTTATTTAGCTTTGTGATCGCTGGTTCATTTTATGTCGTATTGTTTCAGTTATTCTTTAGTGCATTTGTTTCTCCCTGGTTCATTCTCGGTCTGTGAAATTTTATTTTGTGTGTTCTCCTTCCTCCCTGTGTCTTTAGAGTTTGGTTCTCCCTGTGTTGTGTCCCTTAGTGTTCCTCCCTGTTTCTGTGGAGTCTTTTGTGTCTGTATTCCTCAGTGTGTCTGTCTCCACGAGTGGTGTCAAGTTCCCATCTTCTCACTTCCTGTTTTACTTTGCCAGTCTCGTGCTCCATGTGCCTTGTCTCCTGCTTTGCTTCCACTTGTCTCGTTTGTGTCATTTTGTTCACCTGTTCTCCCAGCTGTTTCCCATTGTCTCATTACCTGGTGTGTGTATACATGTTTTGTCTGTGTTCTCACCAGTTCATTGTCGTGCCGTTATCGTTAGTAGTGCCTCTTGTGTTGGTGCATTCGTCTACTTCTCTGTTCTTGTTTTTTTTTTTGTCTAAAGTTTCCAGATTACCTGTTCAGGTTCTGTCCTATAGAGATAACTGTCTGATGTCTGTGGTTAAAGCAATGAAGCCTCTTAAGTTTACGTCTGTCTGCTGAGAACGGCATTTGTGTCCAAACTATGCCTGCCACACCACCTGCCATCACAAGTACGTTCATTCATAGGAGATAAACCTCCAGTGGATGCACCTGTCTCACTTTTTAGTCTCTTTTTTTTCCTTATTTACAGTTTTGAATAAAAAAAACCCAAAACATTCTGATCAAAAAACACAGTTCCTATGTTTCATCTTTTTTTCTGAGTGCAAGCCTTGAATACAGTTCATGCAACCACATACGTACTCTGGATAGCATTACCTCTAGTATGTCTGTGTAGATTCTCAGTTATCCAGGTCATAGTAGTCTCTGGAGCTTGAAAAAGGCGACTGGACTTCTTTTTGTTTCTTGAAGACGTTTCACCTCTCATCCGAAAGGCTTCTTCAGTTCTCAACCAAATGGTGGAGAGACCCAGGTATTTAAACACCTGGGTCAAAATCAAAACCCAAGAAGTAGAAGCCTTCACTCGTCACATCAACTCAGTGGATAAATACATACGTTTTACCAGGGAGGACACCAGAGATAACAAGTTACCATTCCTGGACTGTGCGGTGCTTATCGAGGAAGATGGAAGCCTCAACATTGAAGTTTACCGGAAGCCCACACACACAGACCAGTATCTCCTCTTTGACTCCCACCACCCTCTGGAACACAAACTTGGGGTGATCAGGACCCTACAACACCGTGCGGAAAGTGTTCCCTCTAAGGCAGAAGGGAAGCATAAGGAACACACACACATTAAGAAAGCCCTCAAAACATGCGGTTACCCCAACTGGGCCTTCATCAAATCAGCTAAGATGCACAGGAATGAAGGCCAAACACAAACTACAGAGAATGGGAAGGACAAGAGGAACAACATTGTCATCCCATATGTGTCGGGCTTGTCAGAGAAACTCAGAAGAATTTTCTCCAAGCATGACATCTCAGTATACTTCAAACCAAGTCACACCCTAAGACAAAAACTGGTGCATCCCAAGGACAAACCCGCCAAACACAAGATCAGCGATGTAGTGTATGCTGTTCAGTGCAGTGAAGAGTGCTCGGACCTCTACATTGGTGAAACCAAACAGCCTCTTCACAAACGAATGGCACAACATAGAAGAGCCACCTCGACAGGACAAGATTCAGCAGTACATCTGCATCTGAAGGAAAAAGGGCACTCTTTTGAGGATGCCAATGTCCACATTTTGGACAGGGAAAACAGATGGTTTGAAAGAGGAGTGAAAGAAGCCATCTATGTCCACTGTGAACAACCATCATTGAACAGAGGAGGTGGATTACGTCACCAACTTTCCCCCGCTTACAGTGCTGTCCTGAGCTCCCTTCCCAGACGTCTCAACCCCCATTCACACCTTTGTTCCAGTGACCTCAATAGGCCACAGGAAACAATGGAGCGGAGTCCTAAATTGGTTTCAACTGAAACCACTGATTAAATATGACCCACGCCCCCTTCACACCTGGGCACATGTGTTCAAGCACATGATCAATAGAGGGTCATAACCACCTCCAGGGGACTACGCCCACAGGGGTTTAAATACCTGGGTCTCTCCACCATTTGGTTGAGAACTGAAGAAGCCTTTCGGATGAGAGGTGAAACGTCTTCAAGAAACAAAAAGAAGTCCAGTCGCCTTTTTCAAGCTCCAGAGACATTACCTCTAGTAGCACTGTGAGAAATCTTGGAGTCATTTTTAACCAGGATATGTCCTTCAATGCACATATTAAACAAATATGTAGGACTGCTTTTTTGCATTTGAGCAATATTTCTAAATTAGAAACATCCTTTCTCAGAGTGATGCTGAAAAGCTAATTCATGCATTTATTACTTCTCGGCTGGATTATTGTAATTCATTATTATCAGGCTGTCCTAAAAGCTCCCTGAAAAGCCTTCAGCTGATCCAAAATGCTGCAGCTAGAGTACTGACAGGGACTAGAAAGAGAGAGCAGATTTCTCCCATATTGGCTTCTCTTCGTTGGCTCCCTGTTAAATATAGAATAGAATTTAAATTTCTTCTTCTCACATACAAGGTCTTGAATAATCAGGCCCCATCTTATTTCAAAGACCAATCGAGCACTTTGCTCTCAGACTGCTGGCTTACTTATGGTTCCTAGGATACTTAAGAGTAGAATGGGAGGCAGAGCCTTCAGCTTTCAGGCCCCTCTTCTGTGGAACCAGCTCCCAGTTTGGATTCGGGAGACAGACACCCTCTCTATTTTTAAGATTAGGCTTAAAACTTTCCTTTATGATAAAGCTTATAGTTAGGGCTGGATCAGGTGACCCTGAACCGTCCCTTGGTTATGCGGCTATAGGCCTAGACTGCTGGAGGGTTCCTTTTCATTCACCTCTTTTACTCTGGTTATAAATCACTCTCCATTTAATCAATAGTTATTATTAATCTCTGGCTCTCTTGCACAGTGTGTCTTTTGTCTTTTCTCTCACCTCAGCCCAACCGGTCATGGCAGATGACTGCCCCTCCCTTAGCCTGGGAGTTTTTCCTTCCCACTGTCACCAAATGCTTGCTCTAGGGGGTCGTGTTGACTGTTGGATTTTCTCTGTAATTATTGTAGGGTTTTTATCTTCCAATATAATGCGCTTTGAGGTGACCATTTTGTTCTGATTTGGTGCTATATAAATAAAATTGAATTGAATTAATCTGTGAAAGAGTTAAAGTTGGTTCAGTTTAAAAAAAAAAAACAGTCTTCCTTAACACTTTTATTTTTTTTGTTTTTTTTTTTTGTTTAGTGAACTTATATTTTTTTCAGGGACGTAAAATTATACCAACTGAGGGAAGCTGAGAAACAAAGTTTAGTAAGGGTATAAAACTGGATCAACACTTGGAGGTGTTTAGTACATGAACAAAGCCTCTTTCAGCTCAGTCCAAGTCTGCTTATAGTGAATTACCATTGCTACTGGCTGAATTGGTGGCTTTTAGTAATCTCTGCAAAAGTCTAAAGCCACTCCATTTCTTTATGTATTGCTTTCCAGGAGCCAGACTTGCAATTTTTTGTGGCCTTGCACACTTGAACATTGACTGGTTTTTCAGTCATTTTCAGTCTAGTCCTTGTACCTGAACATTTTCTGATTCTTTGTTTTTTTGTTTGTTTTTTTTTTCTTTTTAAAATGTTTGTGAAGCAACTTAACACTGACCCGTGAATAAATCAAGCAAAACAAAAACACCTAACTCAAAAGATGAACCAGTGTTGTGCCCATACAACTTGGCAAAGAATCCATTTTAAATAGTATCTTTAGGGCATCCTGTCTCAGAAACACAGTTTTTTCTCATTTCTTCAACTGAATGTATGAAAAATGCCAAAGATGACACAGTTTGACAGTCATAAAATAGTATTTTCACCAACAAAATGTTTCGCAAAGAGCTATTACCCAAAAACTTGGCATATCTCGGCACGCTATGCAGTGTGTCTTTAAAAAAATTTTAAGAAGCTAGACAAGTGGAGGACAAAAAAGAAGTGGCAGGCATAAAATGCTATCTGCAGCAGATGAACAATATCTGAAAGTCGTGTCCAAATAAAATAGGAAAAAATCCAAATGCCTGACACAGGACCAGACTGCACTTGGCCCTTCAGTTAAGCCAGCTATTGTTTGCTGAAGCCTCATCAGAAATGGTCTCAGTGGAAGGGTGGCTGTCAAGGAGCCATTCTTAAGGAAGGAAAACAGTGTGAAAAGGCTGAGGTGGGCCACATTACACAGAACTGGACTGAACATCAGTGGCAACAGGTCTTATAGAGTAATGAATCCAAATTAGAACAGTAAGTGTGTACAGCCATCTGTAAAACACAGTAGAGGCTCTGTGATGGTTTAGGGCTGCGTTTCAACCAGTGTTGGGGATCTTGTCATAATTGATGGAATAATGAATGCAGAAAACCACCATTGGATTTTGATCCACCATGCAACACATGTGGAAAACCTCTGATTGGCAACGGCGTCATTTTTCAGCGAGGATCCCAATCACACATGCTAATGTGGTAAAAGTCTAACTGATAACATTGTCGGTCGTGAAACGGCCTCCCCAGAGCTCAGACTTCAATATTAGTGAAGTAGGGTTGGATCATCAGAACAAATGACAGCTTTGAATGTCCTTCAAGGAATCTGGAGACTCATTTCTGAAATCTACTTAAAGAAATTACAAGAAGGTTTGCCTAAGAGAGTTCAGACTGTGTTTCTATTTATTTTTAATTTTCCTAGAAAAACATAAAGAAATGAGGGGTGGCTTTAGACTTTTGCCCAGTACTCATTTCTCTGTTTGAAAATGGTATTTTCAGTTACTATTGAACATCCTGTTGTATATTTTTCCCTTTACTGTAGATTACCAATGATGTCATGGGCACAAAGCTAGAATGAAATTTCTGTCCCAAAACAAAAACAAAGAACCTACCAGATTCTGAAAATACTGCTTTTCCCCTCCACCTTTCACCATACTGGCAATGGGAAGCACTTCAAACCATATAAAAATGAGAAGAAATCATTCCTAGCTGCAGCAATGACCCTCTCAGTACAGTTACCACAAGGCTAACCTATTGGCTACTTCAACAATCAGCCACTAGGGGTGTATTTATCAAGTGAGTTTGACAAAGCCAAGCTGTCTGTGTGTTAGCTGGCTTGACAAAACCTAAACCCCCAGCAGAGATAAGGGGTATTGCAGTGGAGGTTATCAAGCTTCTTTGTTAACCCAGACTTTCTGGTTTAGGTTCTGTGTGTACTCACATAAAAGGGGCATTTGATGCATTATTTCTTACACACAAAATAAATCAATTGAGCTCTGCCTGCTTCAGTCAGAGACATTATCAGAAGAAAATGTAATTGGGATGTATGAAGAATAGATGAGAAAATACAATGGCAAAAATGAGTTGAGAGCAATTTTGCAGAAATTATTAATCTATAAGTTAATACATGTTTTTGTACTCTGTTCATTCTGGCATTTATTTCTAACATGAAAACTGCACATTAGAGTGGACATGTGGTTTTGACCATATCAAAGTGACACCTGATTTAATATTTTCAGTAATATAAACCTCCATAAGTTGATAGATCTGTTAGGCTCAACCTAACCATTTATTTTCTGCATAACCAACACGTAAATTCCCGTGACTATCTGACGCATTTGGTAGTGCTGTAAGCTTCTACAGGTTTGTCCATAAAATGTGATGCTTTAAAACTCAGAACGCAAAAACCTGCTGAAGGCAGAGTTACATCTTCATCATAAGTTGCTATGATGACATAACCAGCTAAAAAGAGAGCCGCTTTCGTGACACTGAAAACTTAAAGCCCACTAACCCGTTAATCTTGCTTCATAACACACCCCTTTGTTTTCATCATCTACTCAGTCCAACCACTACAGCAAATTTTGCTCTCGGTCAAGTGCATTTATTTAAAATGCAGCAGCTTACCTGTTCACAAAAAGAATGGCAAGCAAGGGTTATAGTGTTTCTGTAAGTATGCCAATGCAGTATTGACATGTTGTCAGACTGTCTTTTATGTTTTAAGTTCATCTTCCTTTTTTTTTTTTGTTTTTTTTGGATCGCTTTGCAGGGCAGCTGTAGCCTCTGCTGGAATAGCAATTTTTTCCTGTAAGAGTTTCTACCATTGAATTAGGATTTCAGCTGAAGTAATGTGCAAATGCATTGTAACACCTATCTCTGATAAAAGCTGATATAAGCTATAAAGCCTGAAAACAGAGACAAAAGAGATGCAGAAATTCCAATATGCTAAAAGGTTATTATAGATTTATTTTTTTCTCCCCAGTATAGCTTCATCCTAACCTGGATTCTTTGCTTATTGCCATATTAGTCTCTGTGATTTAGTTTAAGTTGTATTTCGGGTTTGAGGTTTAAATGTATCCCTTTGTTTGTGAAAATTAGCCCTAGTAACCTCCATCTCCAGTGATGAGTTCTGTGTGTATTTTCATGAGTGTGTAAAAGTACTTAGAAATGATACTGAGTGTACAGAGGAAACAAAGAAGAAAAGGAAGATTTACTGACTATTAGCTGTCTATTAAAAAGCTGCTAATTTGTGTTGAAAGCCAATAAAATGCAGGTAAAACTCTAGTTATAAAGCTAAGGCTATAACAGAGTTTAGCCTTTGCAGAAAATATTTTAGGTTCAAATACACTGAATGTGGATTTATATCTTCAGATATTATCCTTTGCATAAATGTAGCTTATGAGGGGATGAATCATTGTGCTGGCAGCAGAGGCCAGCCCTAAGCACAAGATCAGTCAGGATCAGTGGCTCTCTTTCTGATTCCTGAGGTGTAATGCTACTCTAATAGCCATCATACTGCATACTAAAGAGACTCTTTTATTCATCCAAATTACTATGCGGAGAAATTCAACAGCTCAAATTCACAGCGAGTGATAAGCTAAATATGCCACCCAAAACATAACAGATTTATCAGTAATCCATTTAACAGGCCAGACAGGGACCAAGGTAGTAGCGGATTGCATGACCAGCAAGCCCTGATAAGAAATGAGAGCTGACTCTCAACCTTTATCCTCTTTAGAAAAATCCAAATATGCATACTTGGTCTACTTAAATTTGGCTGGCACATTTAACAGGAGGGTCTCACATTCATCTGAAATCCTATTTCTATTAGGCAAATTAAGCAAAGCCTAGGCCTGATGTTATTATAAGCTAAAAATACCTCTTAGCAGCATAATGTGATTACTTAATTCTATGCTCATTCTTCCTCACCGGCTGACAATGACTTACGTAGTTTTTGCCATGATATTGCCGGTGTTGTTTCCTCCACACAAGAGCTGGTGATTAAGTCTTGCCTTACAATTAATGATTCATAAACATCAGCACCAGTGCAATATGACTCAATAAATATATACACACAACTGGATACATTTGTCCTTTAGTGTATTAGGTCTTATATTTAAAGGTCATCTTTGTAATTTATGCTTCTTTTTTTTGGTAACTTTGTGCTTTTCAGCTTGAAACTGTTCATTTTAGGGTGTAGAGTGTGGAGTATTTAGAGCTCAGAGGGGATTTTGTTGTTGCACCCTGTTGTCGTCATGCCTAAAGATTAAAATGCATGTGATCTGGAGTTATGGTTTTCAAATTCTTCTCATTGTTTCAGTTTTGCCATTACTTATTTACTATATTTACATCATGCATCTTCTTTACCACATTATTATGTGGGCTTGCTGGGGCACTAACATTTATTAATGTTTACATGCTCTGGTGTTTGCACACTCTTGCTTTGTGAGTGCAGATTTCTGCCACCATCCAACATGCAATAATTAAAGTCATTCAGTTTACTGTGACTATCCTATAAATAAATAAGGCACTGAAACAGTAAACACAATTTGCTTGCCTGCAACAGTGTTGTTGTGTATTTAAAAGAGCCAGTGAAACTGACACGTGGAAATTTGAACAGGCGGGGCTCCCCCGCGTTCAGCTTAGAAAACAACACAGTTTAGAGTATTATTTACAGGTCATGAAGCTTCAACAGTAAGCATGAATAATAACAACCAACACCATCTGGGGAACTTCAAAGTTTCACATTAGCCAGTAATGAACATTAGTGTTACGGAGAGGGTCACTGAGCAAATCTATCTCACACACCATGTTCCATCATTCGGTGCACCCTTTGAGAAAGCACCAAATGCTGCAATAAACCAGTGAGTGAGGATCAGCCTCAGCACGTGAATGAAACTGCATCTATCATGCTATGATAAGAAATCCAGACAGTGTACTTTTGTTTGGACCTGAAACTTAATCTTACACAGTTAAAAAAAAAAAAATCACATTTTCATAGTTTTTATGCACACTTATTTGTTTTAAAAACTCCTGATGTTGTGATAGGTGTTGTCGCCAAGTGCTTGCTCATAGGGGGTCGTTTTGACTGTTGGGTTTTCTTTGTCATTACTGTACGGTTTTTACCTTACAATATAAAGCCCCTTGAAGTGACTGTTTGCTGTGATTTGGTGCTATATAAATAAAATTGAACTGAACTGAATTGAATCATGGTTGCATATTTACATGTGTTATCATTTACCTATATAATGACCTATATAGTCATGTGAAAAAGGTGCTTTCTTCTGGCAGTCATTCCAAATAAGCCTCACTTGTTCTTTTTCCAGTTGTACTGTCATGAACATTAACATGCTACATGAGGCCTGTGGATCTGAGATGTAGCACTTGGATTTTTTGCAGTTTCTCTGAGCATTGCATAGTCTGAGCTTTGGGTGACTTTGCTGGGATGTCCACTCCTAGAAAGATTGTGGCATTGTTGCTAACACACACCTGAATGCTACAGACCAGCAAACTGCAAAAATGTCTGCATTTATAGAAGTTTTCACGCTTGCTAATGATAATTAAGTTCTTCTGCTTATCAGCACCCGGCTGCTGCTTACCCTCCTAATTTCTATGAAAGCAGTAATGTGTACTTAGTTTTTTGTTTGTTTTTTCCACATGACTGTATATGCCATTAACATGCACCTGACAAAAATGCAAATAATGACATGCTGGAAAAATGTTATAGGGTGGACTAATTCACATGCTTCAAATCACACAGCCTTAAGTACATTTTTACACTTGTTTATCTGACTTTAAAATTTTGATATAGTCAGTTTGACTTTATAAGTTAGTGTCAAATGATATAACGCAGTACTGAGCATCCATTAATTTAACACCTAAAATGTATTTATATTACAATGATTGTGACCAAAGTAATTAAAAGTTGTAGTAAAAACCCCACAAAGACATAAAATGGCACAAAATGTTCAGAAAGTGATACATAATGACCAGAAAGACATTCAAAATAACCATAAAGTGCCGCAAAAAAACAAAAAAACAACAAAAAAAAAAACACTCTCACTGTGAGGTTTTTTTCAGTTTTTATTTGCTGTTAAAAAAATAAGTATTTATAAAAATTCATTATATGTACTCCAGTCTCACTCCTCCGTTCAAAGGTGTCTAAATCTATCCCTGATTACAAACAGACCAAGGGCTAAAAAGTATCAAAGCAAAGAGAAAGTGAAGTTATTTTATTTTATTTTTTTTTTATGTAGTTTTTGCACACTGACACATGCTGGCACTCCTGGTGTATTGATTCATAGATGGTTCACGAAGCAAGAGAAGTCTGTTTGGGAATACTGAGCAGGAAATTTGGACATAATTTATCCTGCTATATCTCAGCAGAATTTTGCTCGAACTTGTTTGGTATCATAACTCTGACAGAAGCCCCTTGTGCAGCCGCGAACGTGTGAAAATAGTCATGTTGTGAGAGGCGAGCAGAAGCAAGAACAAACTGTAATGTTTCTAATACGTCGCATTTGCTTTTCTCTCTCCTCTCTGACTCCCCTGCAAAAACTCAAAACAATGTATTATTTATACTTGAATGTGATATTCTCAATCTCAATGAAGAAAGATGACTTTATGTACAAATGCTTGAGGGCAGTTCCAATGCTTCTGACTTAGACATGTAATTTGTAGAAATCTTTAGAATGCAGATTTAGGCTTAGAAATACAGTATGACCTAAAAGCGCAACAAAAAATATGATATCATGCATTCATGTTTGTTTATTTGTCGTGCAGATCATGATTTGTACATACCACATAAAAGTCACTTTTATAGTCAATGTTACCTCCAAAAAACTGGTAATTCCAAATGTTCCTGAAGTTAACTTTGGAAGGAGATGAGCATGAATAAAACAGAAACTGTTGCAGGTGGAAGTGTTTGAGCTGATATTATTCATTATCAATGCAAACCCCAATTATGCAGCATTATGATTGGTTTAGTGTTAGACCAATGGCACGATGGCTCCTTCGGCAGACATTGTGGTGTACTGTAAAGGGGTGTCCCTCAAGACTCCACATGGCAACAATGACAAAATAAAGCTGTGTTGTTGGGTAATTTTGAGTTTCTATAGAAGGGATGGTCTACAGTGAGGAGGACCCAGCCATCTGGGAATTAAGAAGACTATAAGAAAGATGACAATATCACATTCAGCTGCTGAGCCAGTATCTGGATAGACAGGTAGCAGTGGTTCCTCTGACAACTGGTCCAGGAGGAGGTGCCGGCAGCAGTGCAGGGTTACGCATCAGTAAGATGGCAGGAAAAAGCAGCAAGGTGCATGAGCAGAATAGAAGCAGGTGATGGACCATAAGCTCTCTAGTTATTTGCACTGATAGGCCAGGCCTCATTGTGCCGAGTTCACGTTTCAGTCAGTTTATATTGTCTTTTTTGGCTTCTCCAACTTCTGCTACTGAGTGACTATTATACCCTGTGTGGCTCAAAGGAGAAATGCTGCCGGAGATTTAAAGCGCCAAACACTGGGAGGAGAGAGCCATCACTGATGTGACAGCCAGGTGCTGAAGGCGAGATCCTTCAGCAAGGATAGCGTGGCTTGGCTTTCATCAAAACAGGGTAGAAGACACACCTGAGAGGCTCAGCTGTGTTGTTAAATACACCCAGTTCAAATTGTGGGAGTATTTTCAGCTAAACCTCCCGTCAAAGTGACCATATGTCCAAACACTGGGCTGCTGTCTAAAATATCAGCACAGGTGCCTAAAGTGACTTTCTCCCCCGAGACCACCCAGAGGAAAAACAGTGATGTGGAGATGCAAAGTATCAGAGCTCGATGGCACAGCTAGGAGTGATGTACACAGTGTTTACTCATTCAGGAGTACACACAATCTACAAACAGATGTCTACACAACTGTCTTTCCACAAACCCTGCCTCTTTCCATGCCTCGACTAACTGAGTAGTTTTCGCAGGACACCTCTCCCTGGGGAGTGGGACCACCAAGAAGAGGTGGATGTACAGGACAGCAGCTCAGGGATCCGTTGCAGGATCATTTGTGAAAATCTCCTGGGGCATTACAGATGTGCACAGACTGCAGCAAAGGCTAGAAACAGTGTGGTGTGATGGTTGTGGATTAAAAAGAGTCATCCATAGAGTCTACATGATGCCTGGATGGATTCCAAGGCCTGATCAATCCTCCTCTCGTCCAGCTGAAAGTGACTGAATTAAAAAGAGTGGATACTGTCTGATCCTCAGATTACTCTGATTATGTACCCAACTGAGTGGATAATGAACTACAGTGGACTGAAAACCACTTTCAAAAACAATGTATTGAATATGAAAAGCAATTAAATAATTTGCATAATACCAAGCTAAGGATAGGGAAGAGAGAAAATGCACTTAAAATACCGAAACTGTATACTGGTGAGGTTCCACAGTTAAGTACATGTTTTAAGTGATTCTTTCTAAATGTTTATTTTAATTGTTTATGATGATATTGGATACATTGCTCTAAAATTATCTGTAGGCGCTCCTTTGGTTTAAAATTTCCCTCTGAAGGCCATATGAGTCACATGCTCAGCAAAACAGTCACTTGTGCCCTTTGTGTTGGGGCACTGTGATCCTAGAAGAGACCACTCCCAGCAGTATAAAAATGATTCATCACAAGATAAAGATGCTCACTTAAGACAAAAAGCCTGCAAACAATACAAAGTTGTTCTAAGAGCACAAGTATACCTAAAACATGGCACAAAAATGCACCCCACAGTCTAAGAGACCCTTTGGCTCATCTGCATGTGAAGGCTTAAGGCTTCAGGCTTTTTCCTTGAATTTGTCATTGCTCTTACTTATTTACTTAACACTCATTAGCATCACTTTTCCCACATTAAGTACTTTTATTTCTCATGCCAAATGTATCTCGCATTGGATCCTGGTCACCAGTCTTAATATATAATGCATGGGTGGACAGGACAACACATTCAGTAGCAAATGTTCAGTAAACAGGAGAGTCCATCTCCTCAGATCCATCGCTTCATGTTGCCAAAGTAACTGGGCACCTGGAGCTCTACAGCCTGTGCATCTTGACAACAAAAGACAAGAAACTACTCAAACCTCCCTCTGCTTAAAGCTTAATAAAACATAAGAGTCTTTAGTGGTTTCTATTACAATGGAGTCTGAATAAAAAAAAATGTGTCAGTATTGTATTTAGGAGAGCAGGGTAGAGTCCCATTCATACAACTGATTGCTTGACGTGACTATAGTCAGATTTTATTTTAGAACTTTTACAGTTCAGGAGGAAAAAGTGTGAGGATTCAGGCAAACATCTGTGAAGGCATCCACTCTGAGCTCTGAGAGTAGTCAGACAGTGCACATTAGAAGGTTTTTTGGCCTGATTTTCCACATACTTTAACTGTGAAATGAGACTACAACTGCGATTTTGAGAGTTCACATTGTCAGTTTTGACCGCTGGAGGGGATTTTCTGCTATATCAAATGGACTGTTGAAGAGCTACAGACCTTTTTTGTATGTCTGCCAAAAATATTTGAAGGATTAAGATTTGATCCTGTTATTATCTGTCACCCCCTTTTTTGTCGATTCTTGTTGCAAACTGCTGGATAGCAGGAATGAATAGCAGAAAACCTGCCAGAATAAAAGTTAGACATCAAATACATATCAGTAGGTAGTTCACAAGCACAACAGTGTTAGAGCTCAATAGCAAACATAGCAAGCTGTAATCAATACACAACACAGTATCATCGGTGTTAAAGGCAAAATTACTGAGGTGAATGACAAAAAGGAATTTCAGCAGAACTGGAAACAAAACAACTGGTGCACCAGACTGTTAGGATGCTCTGTGATCCAGCTGTAGTATAATATATCTGACTGTGACTGATGTCACAAGTATGTAAGTCACAGTACATAAAAGTATACTGACAAAATCTGGAAAGGTGATTTTGGAAGAAAAGAAAAAAAAAATCAATCCCACATTTAAACCCTGTGGAGTGAAGTTTCATGATGGTATTTGATCTTTATTTATAGACAAATAAAACTGTTCCTTTCACTTTGAAAGAATGGGTTCCTGAGTCTACCATTAGGGAGCACTGGCGTTAAAAATTGCTGAGCTACACATAAGTGCTATAAAAGCACAAAAATTACTTGTGACAATTCACTCTGGCATTGCTTTGAGGTGTCCATAAGC
Organism: Archocentrus centrarchus; assembly: GCF_007364275.1. NCBI lineage: Eukaryota > Metazoa > Chordata > Actinopteri > Cichliformes > Cichlidae > Archocentrus > Archocentrus centrarchus. The sequence continues at coordinate 24,948,527 of NC_044353.1, read as the reverse complement.
TCATTTTAAAGATGATGTTAAAAAAAAAAAAAAAAAATTCTTTGAACACTGGGTAAACAAACAAACAAACAAACAAAAAAAAAAAATCAATGCTAAAAAAAGTGTTTGTTATAGAGAGAAGCTTATTATTGGTCTAACACAAGTTTTACTCTAGATGGGTGTAAACAAAGCAAAGTGGAAGTTTCTCATTCCCAGCTCCTTATTATTAAATAAAGAATTATTGCAATTAATTATTGCAATTATTGCTAACTTAAAATGATTAAGGCTGTTTGACTCATAAGGCTTTGTGCTTTTCACATGCTTGTCGCCTCTGATTGAGAATGGGTCCATGACAGTGAAAATACACAATTGTTACTCGACCTGAACTTTACGATCAGACTTTAAGAAGTTAGTTTTGAGGTGTGATTCCATGATGTATGTTCATAGGCAGCACCAGTCTATGTTTTACTACCCAAACTGACAAATTTTATAAAATACATCAAAACATTAAATAACTTAATAACAAAAATCTGAGCCTGACCATTTCACTGTTAACTCTGCGACAGCAGTGACATGAAAAAAATTAACGCCTTTTTAATTACAAAGCAAATATTTAAACTTTAACTGCTTGCCTAACAGTTTCTATACAGTTACACCTGGGGGCTTCACAGTGGACCCACAGTCTCAGTCTTGGCTGCACAGCAGGATTAAATTCCTTGCTCAAGGGCACCTTAAAGATGGGCAATGAGTGAGGAGCAACGAGTGTTCATTAACTTCCCCAGATGCCTGCTGCTTTAACCTTTGGGCCACCATAAGCCTCTGCTCATTAAGTTGTATTTTATACGCTCATGCTGGGTCAAGTAGATACACAGCACATTGTAAGTTCTATATGCAAATATATATAAAAAAATCAACTGAAATGTGCGGCTTGCTCAGTTGTAAACTGCTGTTATTTTATTCTCACCTGACTTGATGCACACAGGTGTAAAATCAAAATGGGATTTACACATTTATGCAAAAACAAGTGTTAAACTCACAGCTAAAGACAAAAGAGGAAAACACATTTTGGGCTATATTGTTGCAGACATCAGTGCATAGAGCTCCAGTTGCAACTGCAACATAATGTACTTCTACCCACAGACACACTGACAGGCAAACCTGGAGCCATCCAAAACCACAGTAAAGGCCCCTGAATTAATAAAGGGCTATGAGCTTTTACCAGAGTTGTGAGAAGAGAAGGCTGTGTTTATTTTAGCTGACGTCTCAGCCAGCTGCTCTGACAGAACAAGTAGAGCCCGTGCAGTCCCACGGCAGCTCCAGTGCATTTTACAGTACATATGTTCCTGCACTTGGCTTGTTTGTTTTTGTGAGACTTATGTGTTGTATACCATTGTTGCTTTCAGGAAAAAAAAAGGAGTTTTGCAAGAGTAAAGCACTGAATTATAGAGCACCTTCAAGGTATGGAACCAGTGATAAAATATACAGTATATATTCATGTTGTTTGCTTTGTTGTGTTTTAGTCTCCGAACATCAATATCCTCTCACTCCTACTTCACTCAGGATGTTTATGTAGAGTTATATGAGAATGTCAGCCCTCTTCCCCTTATAAATACAAGACTGTCACAGATCCAGTGTTTCCTGATGGTGATTTTTATTTAAATGCAGCGCATCTTGGAAACAATCAGCATCCTTCTTTCTTTTCTCTGTAGAAGTAAAGTTTTATTACAAAGTCAGATTGAAGCCAAATACAGATCAAAAAGCCATAAACATCCTTGTAGTCATCTTTTTTTCCTCTGAAATAATAGGGAGTCTAATCCACAGAGCACAGCTGAGATGGTGGTGTCAGCAATAACGCTGCTGCTTTAATGGTAAATAGTCCTCCTATCCTCTGGATTTTGGACCATAATATCTTACAAATGCTGAGACTTTATTTGGTACATCAGCTATCAGTAATTGTGTATTTTTCCACTTCACAGCATTAAACATTTAGAAGGAACAATTAGCCTGTTAAACCTGTATTTCAGATTCATATGCAGAGTACAGGTGCTTACTCTTCTTATTTATAGTACATACAGTAAACAAAATCGTTTTTGAAAGTCTAGTTATTTCAGGTATAAAAAAAAATGTTTTGCACAATTTAAAATAAACAAAAGCGATGGCATTAACACATTTTTATTCTTAAATTCACCCCCAACATTTTAATCCCACACCCTTGTAATCAAAATCCTGCTGAGACACTGACAGACCTTTGAAGTCACCGTTAAGGTTTTCAGCTTTGCTGAGGACAGTCTCTGTGTCTCTGTGTCATCCCCTCTCCTCCTAGCTCTGCTTCTTCATCCCCTCTCAGGGTCGGCTCATGGGTATCTCCACGAGTCAGACCAGAAAATGCCCAGCCCACAATGGCAGAGAACTGAAAAAAAAAAATCATTTTGATGTCAGAGGGAGAATAATGCAGACTTAATTACCTTGAGCTAATAACTTCGGGCAATCGAGCCAAACTCAGCTCAGTGTCTCCTTCTAATTGTGAGGGCGGCTAAAACCTTTTCTCCTTCATTTGGGTGACGCTCAGCAGAAGTCCCGATTCTGCAGCACGAGCTGGTTTGAAAAGCACGATAAGGGCACCTTCGATGATGGTGGCACGTAGGTTTAATTTTGTGATTTGTCTCTTCAGTGTGAATAATTACACTGGAATTTGAGCAGACCAAAGATAAAAAGGGTGTATGGTTAAGCCGATCATTTCCAGTCGCGTTTTGAAATTAAGGTTCTTAGACGACACTAAAACTGTGTCGCACAGAGAGCCGAACGTTTGAAGGGAAGCAGTTCACAGATATCTCCCCCTGCTTTATGTTCCTAACCTTGGCTAAAATAATTGGTGGCACGCCTGTGCTCTGACCAATCATTCTGATCAAACAACTGGAGCACTTTATTGTTTTGTGCTGAAGGAAGACGTGTGGATGCTATCAAAAGGCCAGAATATTTACTGGACTCTTTGTTGATTAGAAGGCTTACATCGCAAAGGCTGCAAATCAGTTCCTTTGTTTTGCTTTTCAAAAAGACTAAAGGGAGAGGATTAAAGTCATTTCTAGACCCTTGGGCAACATCTTAAATAAGGTTCAGAAAATTAATCAATGTTTTGCCCAGACAGGGCAGAATAATTGGAAAAGGACACTATGTTATGAAGGAAAACTGTGTTGCTTATTAAATAATATGTTTGTGTTTAATTCTGATCCTTTATTGTCTTTGTCTGACAAACTAAATTAATACTAATTAGGATTTAACTTTATTTTATAGCAGAAAATTAGGATTAGATTTACAATTTGAATATTTCTGTGAAAACCTTAAGAATATGACAGTTTGACAGGCAAGCTCTGACAAAAGGGAAACTGACTATCAAAGATATTAAATCAAAGAAAATTAATAGATTAAAGTCATCTGCAGCACTGTTAGATGTGGCTGATAAATGTACAATCATAACATTTTAACAAGTCAAACTACTGTCCACTTTTCTGTCAAAGTTTCCACCCCTCACTATCATTGTCTGTCAGGTCCTTATTATGTTCTTCAAAATGTAGTGAAAAACCATCAAATACAGTGATTGTTACTTCATAACACTCCGTATCTTGTTTTTAAGAGTCATTCCTATGTGGATGCACAGGTGTCCTCAGGATCATTATCCTGTTAAAGAGTCCAGGTCACCTTAAACTTCTAGAAGAACTCAGAACTTTTTCATACCACACAGAAACGACAGCTGAATCAGTAACTGGAAGCTGCCTCAAAACCACATCATTGTCACCACCATGCTTCACATGACCGGGTATGAGGATCTCTTTTATAAAAAGCAATTTTTTTTTGTCTGCATATAATGGTATATTGTTATTTTGGCCAAACAATGCTTAGAGCCTGTTAATCCAAAAGTTAATCTTTTTAGACATCAAATGCTTTATTTATTTATTTAGATACATGCAATTGCAAAAGTTACCTGCAGATCTTCTGATGAATTTTGTGGATGTGATAATTAAGTGGTCTGCTCTTGAGCTCAATTTACTGGGATGCTGAGTCCTGGACTATATGTGCCCTATTTGTGGATATATATTGTAGGTATTTGAGGTATTTGTTTGAGCCCACCTGCTTTTCTAAAAAGGCCGATCAAACGTTTGCTTTTGTCAAAAAAAAAAAAGGCAACAATTTTGATAAAATCAGTCACACGCTTCTGAAGCCACTAAGTTTAGTTTCTTCCTGGGTTGTTTGTGTACAGCAGGCTGTGTTTTCATTTCCAGCTCTCAGACTTACTGGTACACAAACAGTTTGAAATATGCTGCCCCTGCTCATTCATGGATTGACTGCTATATATTGTTGTTGTTGCTACAGCCAGTTAACTCAATCCGGAAAAAGCAAACTGTAAAATAACCAGTGAGCTGTAAGAGCTGTAAGTAACCGAGTTAAAACACTGATTTCCCTTTTAACATTTCTTTTCCACATGATTCCACATCCTGAATACCCAAGTGATATTTCCAAGACAACACCCCAAGTTTAATTTAAAGTGGTAAAATCATAAAACTTCCTAAAGACACCCACAGCATTTTTTTTGCAGAAGCAAATGTGTGAAACGGAGGCTGCTTTGAGTCATGTTATCGATGGACAGTGGCTGCAAATTCGCAAAAACATTATAAGCAGTGTGGGTCGTTCCTGTGAAGATGGACACTTGGATGTGAGACTTGAGGCTGGAGTGGTGGAGGCAGTTACATGGAATGATTCACAGACAGAGAAAGGATGTCCCAGACTACTAACTGCTGGGGCTAGTGGTGAAAGAAGCACAAATTATGACAGTTCAGGCTGGGGTTGCATTGCTTCAAATCAGATGTCAGATGGAGGACCAAATTGTCTGATATCATTATTGGAAATGTCAGATTTATTGGAAATATTAGCCCCACTCCCATTTTCTGTGCTCTCATTGAAACACATGGGGAATAAATTTGTAGATTTGTAGAAGAAATGGGGAGACAAATCCAGGTGTATGCTGGGATTTTGTGTTAACCAAACTTTTTTTTATTATATACAACTGCACAGAAAACATAACTTTTTAATTTTTACCATCTTTAATATAAATACTTAAAATTCTATAACCCTCCTACCAAAGAAAACCCCAGTCTGACATAGACATTAGGTCCCATTGTGAAGTTTTCGCCATTGCCATCTTGTTGTTTTTCAAACCAGACATGATGAGTGAGGAGCGGATAATTGAACAGAGACACTGCACGCAAATATGGTTGTGACTTGTCATTTATGAGTTACACCCCACCTAAAGCATGGAGGCTATTTTTATGTTTTACAGTTTATGGTCTCACTTCAGCTGCACTGGGATGTCAACAGCCCACAGCCTGATGGCATCATGCATCAGGAGATATCGGCTAATGCTAACATGGGGCCTATAATACAAAGCGAATTCATCATACCGAGAGTATGTTTCCGTTATCTGGATTCACTTACCCCAACATTGGCGATTGGGATAAACGGTCACATGAAGCTTTAAACTGGATACATTTAAATATTTAATGTCACCGAGAAACTGAAATCTCTGCCTACTGACCAATCAGTTTTCCAGAAAATAGTGTCACCATTCTTGGAAGATCAGTTGGACCTCTGCGGGGAGAGTAGCAGGGTCTAAAGTTTTTCAGTAACGTCTTAAGACTTTGTGTTTCCCTGATGAGCATCAGTAAGAATCATAGATTCTTATATTTCAATCTTTACTTTGCAACCCTTAAACAGCACAGAGTCTGCAGCTGAGAGAATAAAAACTAAAACTGTGAGGAGCAGGTTATGTTCAGAGTGTCAGCTGGAAACAGTACGTTTTCACTGAGTCTTTTATTTACAGCATGTTTCATGCGCAATATAGATTCTCTGCTGGGAGAATACGTTTTATATGTGCAGCTTGTTCAGCCGTACCTTACTAAAACCACTGAACGTAGCACAACTGTGTGTCGCATTGTCATGGGAATGTGCGTGCATTCATTTGGTGATTTAGAAAATGTATGAAATGTTGTTATACTTGATTCTAATCTGCTGCTGAGTCTCCCTAGACTGCTGGAAACACAGAGCACACACCAAGAAGACCTGTTCAATCAGTCACATTAAAATCACTTTGATCTCTGATTTCCACGTCTCCTTTATTAGGCTGTGGGACAATAAGCTTTAAGGTTTAAATGGATCCAGTTTAAAGTTTCAAAGCCCTAATGTAGAAATAAACAGCGCCACTGAGAGCGCACCCAGCAATAAAGTTATTATCTGGAATTAAAATGTTTATTTTACTGCTCTTTGCGCTAAATCACCAAATTAATGATTTTCTGCAGCATTCATCTGTTTTACTTGATTTTACTGTTGTATTTTAATGTTTTTTTAATCACATTTCATAATGTCTTTGGTGTTGGTGGCATAGGGATAATTTTCTATGGAAGAAAAGTCTTATGACCAATGAAACGCCCCTTTTAGATTGGTTAGATGCTGCCAGCGCCACCCCTTTTTATGTGAATGCATGAGGGGAAAGCCTGGGTTAACTTAGCAAGTTGATAACCAGCTTCATGTGACCACGATCACCAATACTGGGATAATTGAATCCAGATAATGGAAAGATACCCAGGGTATGTTGTAGTATAGGGCCCAGCCAGATATCTCTCCAGCATGTCCTGGGTCTAACCCTGGGGCTTTCTCCCAGTAGGACATGTCCATCCGTCCGTCCATCCATCCACCTCCCAAGCCACCTCTAGCTTATCTGAGGTGTTCTCAGGCCAGCCCAGAAATATAATCGCTCCATGTCCTACTGAGAGGAGGCCCCAGAACACCTCACCCAAGAGACACCTAGGTGGCAACCTAATCAGAATCCCCAAGCACCTCCACTGGCTCCTTTTGATGTGGTCTGATGGTATGATTACAAAATCGATTGTCGACCTGCGACCTGGGGTGTCCTGGTACCACGTGTAGTTATGGATATCCTTATGTTCAAAGATGGTGTTTGTTATGTACAAACTGTGGTTTGCACAGAAGTCCAATAACAGAACACCAGATCAGGCGGGCCACTCCTGCCAGTCATGCCCCTCCAGTTCTCACTGTCGCTGCCCACATTGAAGTCTTCTAGTAGGAAACAGAGTCACTGGATAGAGCACCCTCAAGCATCCCACCCAGTGACTCCAAGAAGGCTACTCCGAACTGTCATTTGGCACATAAGCACAAACAACAGTCAGGCCCCGTTTCCTCGCCTGAAGGGGCAGTGAAGCCAACCTTTTGTCCGCTGGTGAAAACTCTGACGTACAGGCAACAAGCCAAGGGTATATAAGGATACCCACCCCAGCCTATTGCCTCTCTCCAAGGGCAACCCCAGACTGGAACAGAGTCCAGCCCCTCTCCAGGAGACTACATAGTGCTACATAGTACATCTGTGTTTCTCTATTACACTGTATATAGACCACCAATTAATCAGCTGAAATGTATTTACTACTGACGGAGTACACAGCAATATTTCAGCATTTCTTTCTTTTTATTTTGTGAAATTATTTTTGTGAAAGGCAACCACAGAGTGGGTCAATACTATGTTTCTCAGAAGCACCTCCCCCCAACATTCTTTCAGGCAGAACTAGTGCACAAATATTTTCCAACTTGTCTCTCTTGCTAGTACCTGTTGCCCCCACCTCCACCACTAACACCTCCAGACTGTGTGCCAGAATGTACAAATACAAACAAACCATGATTCACCGTGGCAGTTTGGCAAGATTGAATAGGAAAAGACTGTGGCTGGTGGGTTGGGACAAACAGTATTTAAATTTTACAGAATATACTGTAACACACTGACTGTGTTGATACAGATTCAAAGAGTCAGCTTCTACAGGATAATAAATTGCACGCTCCCAGCAGGATTTTCTATAGATTTAAATTGCTTGTTCAAACCTGAAGTGTTTTCAGAATTTACTGTTGTGTATTGACTGAACAAACTGATCCAAACTAATCCACTAGATGTTATTTAAAGAACCTCCTCCAGATCCTTTGTCATTTAGTAACGGGGGCATTTATATCCTTATCTGAAATGCACATATGTCCCTATCATGAAAAATGCCTAAACATAAAATACATCAATACAGTGGTATATTACAGTCACATCACTGCATCAATACTAATTTGAAATAACTAGATTTTACCTACAGCTGCTGGTAACAACAGTGAGCATAAAGTAAATCTGCATCCTTATTCCTGATTGTCAACTTGATTAATGGTATGCTGCAGAGTCAATTCTTAGTAATTTAAAGTTGCTGGTAATTATCCTCGAACATCATTTTATATACACAGCAAACAAAAAAGAAAAGGAAAAAAAAAGGAGTAAATTAATCAATAAAGAAATAAATCTTACAGTAAATTAACAGAATCCTATTAACAAGATTCTGTTAATTTACAATTAAGGGAATCCCATTATCAGTTCCCCTATTTGCTTTACTCTGTGTCCAGGGTAGAAAACGATTTCACCTCTCTGATGGCAAGCCCTTACACTCAGTGTTATTGCACTCAGGAGGACTTGCACAGCACAGGAAAAATATATAGTGCAGCCATTAATTTGCCATCTCCAGAAAAGGGCATCAGTGATCTGTGAAATCACTTTGTTCGTTTGAGATGGTTGCACTTTCTGTTCATTTACGTCTGATAATTACTTAGATTATGTGAATCTCCCTGTCTGCCTGTCTCTTTTTTGGCATCTGCAGTATGTCAGACTGCAACATTCCCATGACCTGTGCTGTCTGTCTAATTCTACTCCCGACAAAAGCTTAAACAGCGTCAGCTTTAAAGTAATCAAAAGAGCATATTGGGGAATGGGAGCGGAGACACTCCCTCTGTTGAATGAGCCACAGTTTTGTTTGCTGTGATCCATGAAATAATCTGTCAATGGAATAGGAAATGTGAAGCACTCCCATCGATTCTATTTTTTATTGTCAGTGTTCAGTTCTGCTCATGTGGTTTTATTGCACCATGGGAAGTCTCTGGCGCCGCTCTGACATCTATTGTTTCTCAACTTCTGTTCTGTGTGGGAAGCTGTAGATTCCTGTACAGCAGCGACTCTCTTGCTGCAGGATCCTAGTTTAGCAGCCATAACCTTTTTTTTTTTTTTTGGCAAAGCCAACTGGTCTCCACAGATGCTACCTGGGCTTGAAATTATAATTAGTAAAATGTAATTGCAGTTTTACCCCATGAAACCCACCAGTGCTCACAAAATTACACCAGTACTGTGTAAAATCACCAGAAATGTTGTGCTATATCAGTTTTATCAGAATGCTTGTTTACAAACTGCCCACCGTGTCCTTGTATTATGACTCCCACATTTCCTCACTCCTGAATCTCCATAAATCATAGCTAGCAGTACAAAACTGTACTGTTTTTTTTCCTTAAAGGTGCAATAGTCACTGGGTTGGGCAGCAATGACTTCATGAAGTGTGAAAGGTGATGCTTGTAATGACAAACTCACAGAAAATGATCCTTTACCCTTCAGACACTGAGCCAATGTTCTCCGTACCCAAGTGGTCACATACTGATGCTCGGCCAAGACCCACAGGCAACAAATTGTAAGGCACTGCCCCTCTTTACCATTATTTTTCAATGTAGAGAGTGTCCCTCAGCATCTGAAACAAAAACCATGAGACTGTAAGCAATAGTGCTTGGATTGCGTCATCACAGTTGTGGGACGCATAACCATGGTGACCAAGGACAGGTAACCATGGCAACCAAAAAAATGTCTGAGAAGCTTGTCGCTGATTGGAGATATTTTTACCTTTTTAGCATGTTTACCATTGTGAAAGTGCATATTTCAACCCCAAATATGATTTTCTTGTCTTGTCACCATTTCTAACACTGAAAGAAAAGGGAAAGCCATAAACAAAAGTGTAAAGAAAGTGTCTTCTTGCTGAAAGTCATGTGCTATCCAGCACCGTAGCTGCCACCGAACATGAATTTTAGTGTGTTTTTGTTCTTCATCACATGGGAAAATGGCATTAAGGGGGTAAACCTTGTGTAAACATTAGTAAGAAGGGCAATATGTTTGGTGTATAAATGTGTTAGAATAAGCTACTGCTATCCAGTGCGTAGTAAGATATAATGTTGTTCATAACACCAGGCCAGATCCTTTCTGCTCTCTTTTCATGATTCCATTTCTTGCCAGTATTTTTGAAACACATGTACTGTATTATAGCTTTTTGTTTGAAATGCACTGTTAGCTGGTATTAAGTTAATATTATAATATGGTATGAGATACTGAACTTGATTGCAGACATGGTTAAATCTAGACTGGACTCGTGTCTGAAATGCTGCCTTGTTTTCAGAATTAGATGTCTTGGAGGGGAGGCAAAACCTGCAGATCCATGAAGGTGTCACAGCGAGCTGTGTACAGTATAGCTGTTTTTGAGGACCCAAGTGCAACACACAGGAGGCACGAGGCAACAAAAAGCAAGCATTTATTGCTGATTGTCCACAAGGAACAAAAACTCCACACTGTTTGAATTCATGAAAGCACCAGGAATAAAAAGGCAGGGAATCCAAAAAGCACTAGGAACATGAACCCAAAACACAGAGCCAGTGGCATACAGCCTGCACGGACAAAGCAATGCTGAACAAAGGAATAACAGGACTATTTATACACAGGAAAGAAATGCCAGGCAGCTGAACACAATAAACAACAGGTGAACAGAGTCAAGGAACTGAGGGAAGACAGACAGGAAGCAAAACTGAAACAGGACATGACAGAAAACAAACCTTCAAAGTAAAGAACAAGTAATAACCAAAGAAAACGAATCCTAACCTAAATGAAAACACTTGACGACAAGTACAATACAAGGAAGTACCAATGGACAAATACAGAATAAGACAGAAGGAGGACGTTAATCTGTACAGTAAATTCTAGAAACCAAGAAAAAGAAGGAACTAAAGTACCCCCCCAAAAAAGTAAAAAGAAACCAGAAAAGGACACAAAAATAATGACAAAATAAAAACAGTATTCCAGACTCTGAATACAAAAATAAAAAAACCTAAGCAGAAACTCAAACTAGAATATTTACTAAGAGTTAAAGAAATCATACACAAACTCTTATGATAGAATAAACACAGATGGATGATGGATACACACAGGGCAAAATCAACTAAAAGCAAATACAAACTCCAGTAACACTAAGACGCAATCTAGAATGGAGGCAAAGTAGGAAAACTGGAATCAAAACACGAGGTGACACTAATAAAAATCTCAAGCTCAAGACTAGTAGAGAAACATGAAAAAAAAATAAAATAAACAAAACCCTCAAAATTCAAGGAAGAAAAACAAAACCCAAGACACAAAGAATCAAATCTAAATATCAAAAGCTGTAAAGCCATTTACTGCGAGAGCAGTATCCACATACAGAAAGCCTACTTTTAACAGAGATCTGTACCTTCTCCATCAGTGCTACAAATTCATCACCAGCGGTTCCACTTCACTTGAAACTGAGTAAAGCACATTTCATTTTATTTGACTCATTTCAGATAAACTGAAAATTCTGTTTAATTGTGTTTCCAATATCAGAGTGCTTCCAAAGGATTAGAAAGAGCTAAGTTATAAATAGAATTCTTTTTAAAGTGTTTTCAGCATTATATTCACTCTTAGTAATACATTTTCTGTTTTAAGTTTGTGCGCTTTATATTGTTGTCACCTGTGTTCATGTCAGAACAGCAACTTATCTGTAATTTAGCAGCCCCCCCCCCCCCCCCCATTTTTTCCATCTGGTCCTTCAGAGTAACACTCAGATCTTTGCTACTTAGAACACCATCATCATCCATTTTTATTATTACTACAAACTCTATAGCACCTTGAGGTACAATCTAGATAAAGTTTGGCAATTTCCTATCGGTCCCTGACCTACCCTAGTAACTCATCAGTTATAAAGACACCCTTCAATTCTCGCTCAGTTTTCTTTCTTTATGATGACAGCGTTGATGATTGATGTGGAATAGAGGTAAGGAGGAGACAAGGGAAAATGGAATCCATTTTGGAAGTTTATTTGCCACTTCATCATGAAAAATGGACAAGTGCTATTGATGAAGTCATTCTAGCACAACGGAACGAATGTTGTATTCATATTCTGCTTTCACCGCCGATTGATGGAGAGCCTGATAATTAAAAACGGGCCGTTCAGTAGGTTTATGTGCTCTTAAAACACTACATTGATTTATTCTTTTGCACAGCTTCCACTAAAGAATTAGTCTTCTTTTATTTATTTATTTTTAATTTATGACATAACTAATTTAAAGTGTTCAAGATTAGATTTTTATTTATTGTTAAGTTAAAACCGCAGTCTTAAATTTCATTTAAGCCTTTGAAATAACCCTTAACATAATTTTATCTTCAGTTAAAGCACTCTCAGTTTAATGTAATCTTAATCTGAATTAAATTTAAAGACACATTACGAACTCATGTATTTGCCAAAACACAACAGTAACCGACACACATTAAGAATATGTGGCATTTTGGGAATAAGTGGTAATTTTATATAGCTCTTTAGCTACTGATGATATAAATTTGGGCATGCAACTTGTAGTGAGACCTAGATTAAAAAGACTTTTTTTGTGGGGAAAAAAAACCAAAACAATTATGACTCGCTATCATGCGCGCAGAATGTAATGTACTGTAAGTCACAAACCATCAAAAATCCTTCCCATGTTATCCTGGTCAGTAGCACTGTGAGGTGTACCCATGTTGTTTGATGAACACTTTGCTAAACAGTTTAGGTTTTCCTTTATGTGGATCAGAAGAAACACATCAATATGTACAGCCCACAATAAAATAATTCCTTCTGTTTTTCAGTGTACGGTTGTTGGCTGAAGCTGAAAGAAACCCAATTAACCCGAGTTAGAGACAGCAACACTTTCACCAGTACCCTTCTACAACACTTGGGAGATCACTCTGCTATTAAAGTGAATACACTCAGATGCTCCACACTTTTCTAATTGAAACCTCTGGGACTGCTTTTTTTGAGCTTTAGGAGAAAAAAAAAAAGCACATAAATGTTGGGGAGACAAAGAGCTCAAAAGATCAAAATCCTCTGTGGTGTGAAAACAATATGTACTGGAGGGAGAACAGTTTAAGACAGCTCCAGCACCCAGCTGACTAACAAACTTATTTTTTTTCTTCTGTTTTTTTGATAATTAGTGTTTAGATTGAGAATAGTAATGGTAGACTCAATCAGCAAATCTTGAAAACATAACTCCTACTTTAGTCACAACTTTCTCAGATGACTCAATTAAGTCACTTCAGACTAATCGCCACATCACTTAAGCCGCACACACGCACACACACATGCACGCATTTTTTGTACACCCTGCATCAAGGGATAAAGCAAAAGCACATTTGTCAAATTAAGTGAAACCTGTGCTATTGATTTCTTCTAACGAAGGTAAATGAAAGAGAATTAATTAAAGAGGATTAATGGATAAATGAGAACTAGGCAGAAACATTTCCTAAGGAGCTATTAATGACCCACAGGGCGGACAAGAGCCTCGGGTTGCTTTGCCATCACAGAATGACACCCAACAAACAGCGTCATCAGCTTTGTGAGTGAGGGACTGTAAGTCAGGGATGGTTTTTAATAATAGCTTGCTAAGTGAATAGAGCCACAGTAGCCAGAACTGTTTCTATGTGACTTATCAAACAGGAATTCATATTTATTCAGCTGTAAATCTAATGCAGATTATTTTAACATTGTACGGTGACCAGTGGTTTAAGGAGCGTCCAGTGCCCTTTCTAATTAAGTAAGGTAAAGGTAGTTTTAACTGTTTAGTGCACAGTTCAGCAGTTTTGTTCAGCGACATGATTAGATGGGTAGGACAGATTCACAGTACTGGAAATGAAAATAAGGGTCTGCATTTTAGAAAGGCAAATTCTCTCTGAATGAACTTGCACAAACTTGAAAATGAGCCCCCTCAGACTCGCGTCAATTAAACAGTGGAGCACATGTGTGGAAATTACATCAGAGATTCAGTAATTCTATGAGCTCAGCTGAGAACAGTTTAATGGTAGTGCAGAAACAAGGATGGAAAACTGTAATCATTTTATACAGTGAGCATGGCACACAGTGTTAATAACATAATCTCAGCTCTATAAATTCAGCCATAAAGGCAGGTGCTTAGCAGTCTTTCACTGTATATTTAATTTCACTACAAACCTTATACATTACAAGTAAAAGCAAAAGGCAAACAAACTTTCTTGTAATATACCAAATTGTACTGAAGCGCTTTATAATCATTAGAGCCACAAGTGTGTGTGTGTGTGTGTGTGTGTGTGTGTGTGTGTGTGTGTGTGTGTGTGTGTGTGTGTGTGTGTGTGTGTGTGTGTGTGTGTGTTTTAATCTTGAACGCCCAACTTTTAATGGATGAGCACAATGGATTGTTCATATCCCGAGAGTTTTTATAGTCCAGGACCTTGTTAGCCATCTATGAGTCAAATATCCTATATCCATAATGCAAGAGCCCTTGATTGGCCCTTGTTAGCGTTCACATCCTCTGCACAGATCAATGTGTACTACAGCAGCAGCTTTAAAGCAGAGCATGTTCAGTTCAAACAAGCACAAGAGAAAATTCCCAGAAATCCTTAATAAAACTGTCAAATGTCAGATTTGTCAAAACAGTGCTTTGAAATGTATGAAGCTTGCTGACTTTGGAAAGTTGTGAGATTCACACAAAGTCAGGGGCCACGACACCAACAGTGATCATTGCTGGCACAATTTAAACTGATTTTATCAACCACTGGTATGCTGTAAAATTTCGGATTTGGAATCACACACTTGATGTAAAAGACTTTTGTGATGAAAGTGCAGCCTCTCCTCCGACTTCATTAAAGAGGCATCATATAGCAGCAGGATCGATATGAGCATCGCCAGGGTGAGATTGTGCGCGTTTGTGCATGTGGTACAACTGTGCAAATTTTATTAAACGTTATTATTATTAATCATCCTAGACGCAGTGACAGGAAAGGCAAGACAAGCAACACTGGGTATTTTTTACACTTTACACAGGTGAGTCACAGCTACATTTTAATCATCTGTTAAACTGTGTTCATCTGCAGTTTGTGACAACTGAAGTGTTCGTCCTTATTGATTCATTTACCTTGTTGTCTCTAACTCAGACTAAAATAGAAGTCCGTATCTTTTCTGAACTATGAATAAAAAAAAGCAAACGACTACATAATATAAATTAAAGAAACATACCTGGGGTGATGGTGCCCTAATACACCATGCTATCAGTCCTTTCTCCTGCCATTACTGTATTTTTCTGTTCAGGCCACGGTATAATCCTATTTAATATTCTCCTCATTGTCTGAAATCTTGAGGTTATTAGCCCACTGTGGAATAGCTACTGTCAATAGCTCTGTCAAATTTCCCATTGTCAGTGCACACCAAATTACAGTGATAAGGGAAAAAGAACATGGGGAATAGGAAGGAGTGGGGTGAGTGTGCCACATTTCAGTAGGAATTAAGTGGCCCAGGACCATGTAGAGATTAACTGTCTTACTTGGCACTCCGGCAGACAGTTCTAGGGTGTTCCACAGCTTTCAATTTGTCACCCAAAATACGAGACCCTCCTCTCTTGCTGGATACATTTCCATAAATTTTCCATTCATTTGTACATGGCCGTTTTGACGGAAGCACCATAGGACAGAGGTACTTTAACAAGTCATTATTTATTTGTTCTCATTTGTGTGATTTAAAGGTCGGACCAGAGGGTAATTAGGCTGAGTCAGCTCCCAGTGGTGCCGATAGGGAGGCAGTTTATTGATTTACAGTAGATGACCATCTTTAAGAGAGGTGAAGGCAGCAGAGTTGTTTGTGTAGACTAATACTCCCTCTTGCTTCATGCTATGTTAGCCAAGTGCAGTATGTAGTACACTTATCAGTATGCCCTTAAAGTGCAAAGAAAACAGTGGAAATTTGAATCTTCACAGTTCTATTACAAACAATACAATCCAATAGATAATGAAGAACACTGAAATAAATCTTAGACAAAATGTTTTGCAGTTTTATGTTTTTATTACAAAGCGGATCAGTCTCCCAACTTCATATGGAAGGAGGATGGAAGGATGGTATACATTTCAAAAAAATATTAGATTATATTAATATGACACTTTTTTTTTAGTGCTCAGTTGTATCTTTGTAACATTTCCATGTCAGACCTACTTTATTTGCTCTGTTGTATCAGTGTGGGATTGATCCAGCAAACACCTATTCCCACTCATCCACTCTTGGAGCTAAAACAGCCATTGGAAGTGGAGAAACAATGGGGAATAGCTAAAAATGTGTGTGTGTGTTTGTGTATGTGTAGGTATATACAAAGTGTGTTTTTGTTTCCAAGAATGTGGGTGTGGGAATTCAACACATTCTGTTGCACTCAGGCAACACTTTGAAACTGTGTAATCTTGCAGCCCCAGAAAGGGATATAATTGTTAGAAGTTCACAAAAAGTGACGTCGAAGAAATTGTGTAACCACTGTTACTGAAATTTGGCTTACGAGGGTGAAGGTAGTGGAAAAAGTTGGCAGTCGGCAGTCCAACTGCAGCTTGTGATTTTGGCTTTCTTTGAATGCGGCACTCCCTCTCTGCTGTTGAGAAGACTGCGAAGTTTCAAATCAGCTCATCATCTGTGCTAAGAGGCGTCCCAGTGATGCCATTTTTGAGTTGTGTGTGCAGACAGGGGGTACAAAAAAAACTGCAGTGAGGGCTAGGATAAGGGAAGCTGTAGTGCAGTAAAATGTTTAATATGCCAAGAGGGATGATCCCTTTCATCACAAAGTACATAATTATATATACATCCAGTGATTTATAAGCACACAGGCTCTTGGGATTTCAGATAGGTCTATAAATTGGCCACTTGGACAATCGCGCTTCCATTTGCAAGTACAGAAATTGAATTGGCCCGACTGGGCTGGTGCCCACGGAGCTCCAGCTGTATAGTTTCCAATAAATATAAAGTAAGTGTGTGTGTTTCCTACTGAGAAACTCCCACCCCAAAGGAGGAATCAATGGGACCGTGCAACTTATGCCAGCTACAGCAGCCTAATTAGCCACTCATTTTTTCTGATCCAGTGAGTTTTAAAGCACACATTGGCCAGTCACAAATTGTGTGGGAGAGCACTTATTTTTCCAAATTGGGACGTATAAATATTTAAATAACAACCACACTGACTCATGAGTGCCTCAGCTCCTTGTCTTAGAAATGCCTCAGATAGTTTAGCCCAGTAACAGGTGAAGAAAAACAAATGTTTCAAGACAGGAACTCACTTTGTTATAGTGGTAGCAACACTTTGTGATTCTCTAAAATCAGTGCTCATCAGTAAGTGCCGGCTCGCTTGTGGCATTTCAGTGTGCATGTTAGTGACAGCAGCCACTTAGAAGTAATTCAGGTTTGATAGAGATGGCAGACTGATGGCTTGTTTTGATTTTCCTCTGAGGAGAAAAATCGCACAAACAGATGTGAGACAGTAATTCACATGTTCTCACTCTGTTTGGAGGTTTCCCAGATGCTGAAGAGAAATTTTCTTTTTTTTTTTTTTTATTTACTACTGTCACAACAGAGATATGCAACTGGAATATAGTCAACTTGAAACATTGTAGATTTTTGCTTAAACATTTGTTTCTGAATTGATAATGGGGTCCATTCTGCCCATTTGGTCCAGCATACTGTTGAATTTAATTCATTTTCCATCATATGTATCCATTCCAACATGGCAAGTAAAGCCAATTTCACACGTGCAGTGAATTTTTACATTACCTGAGGTGCAAATTTTTTATGATGTCCAGGAGTCAATGTGAGAATAGTGCTGGTAATAGGCTGGTGAATTCACAGACAGTGAAAGGGCATCATGTGTAGTTCCTCCTGCATGATTTACCCGTGCAGTTCCATCACCTAAGCCAAATGAAGTATTTCCATCTGAGTTGCACTATTTCCTATTGTGTGCTATGTGTGAGATATATGTCATTCTCTTAACATCGTCTGGAGTTTATTTATGAAAACAAGTAACCATTTATATGAACAACACATGTGCCTAATTTGTTATTCATAATGGTTTCACAACTGTTTTATGATGAAGAAAATCTAAAAACAAAGAAAAAAAGTACCAGTGAATGCAAGCTTGTGTTAGTTGTTCCTTTAGTTAATTGCAGATCTAACTGATCATTTTCATGTTAAACTTTTGTGTAGCCTTACAGCAGGAGTCTCATTTAATTGTCCATTTAAGAGGAGGCAAGAAGGATGATGGTGTCAGACAGGAATATCATTATTTACAATGCACAAGGCCTCCAGCAGCCACTTGCCTGACCAGTAGGCAAGTGGTTGCTGGAGGTTGCTGGCTGTCTCTAGAGGAAATTGGTTACTAAGAAGGATGCTGCCCCAAAAACCTTCCTGCTTTGGCCGCTAACAGATTGCGGTGATAGTTTGCATGGAAGATGCCAACAACTGTAGTTTGAAAATGCTGGACTTGCCAACTGACTGAGTGGTAGTGAAACCTGAAAAGTGTTATGGAAACCAGAAACACAGAATTCTTGCTTTCAAAATAAAGGTTGTCAACATGTTTCAAAAGCCACAACTTTTACTTTGAAAGCAAACAGTCTCACACTTTTCACAGTTTTGCTTCCACTCAGCGAGTTATTGGAGAGTGTTTGGAGACAAGTTGGCACCTTCCATGCACACTATGAGTGAAAACAATTCCAAGATTTTTGGTGTCACACCACATTTTCTGTGGCCAAGTTCATCTATCTAGTGATTACCTGCAACCTCCAGCAGGTGCCCAGGGAGTCCTTGACTGGTCTCTTGGGCTTTAGCAGTTGATTTCACAGACAGCCAGCAACCACTTATGAACCAGTTTGGGACTGCACCTTTTTCTTTAGAGACCTGTGGTAGCAAGTGGGTAACTGAGCCTTTGTGACAGAGGCCTGAGGAGCTTCATTTTTTATACTTGATTTTTTTTTTTTTAATCCTTGCTGATTTGTTTCTCTTGACATTCACTTTTTACTTTTGGTTTCCCTTGCTCTGTAAATAAATTAGCCACTTGGCAAGCACAGTGACTGAATCTGCCCACTGGGCTGCTGCCCATGGAGCCCCTGCTGTATAGTTTCCAAACAAACATAAAGGACATTTCACACTTGCTGGTAAAGTTTGGCCCTGAAAACTACTTGGTTAGGCTTATAAAAGGGTGTGTTTTGGGGTGAAATACACCCCCTTACGACAGTAAAACTGCCCTTTGATGACTTGGGACTGACAGTGTCACTAAAGCCATGACCCAATGCGACAGGACCCAGATGCCAAAGGACACCTTGAGCATAAATGGGCCATGCCATTGGGTTTGACAATAGCATAAACTGACACCCAAAGAATGAGAACAGGTTGGTACAATATGGCCACTTTACATAGATACATAATTAACATTGTAGACTGAGACATTGATAATGTTACCCAGATTGCTCATAATTTACTCTAAGGTATATTTTATTGTTGCAGTTTAAGATGCCCATGAGCATTTTTGCATAACCAAAGAAATATAAAATACTTAATTATACAATAATATACAACATATTTAGGATTCAAATAAAAATAAATTATCCTTTGAATAAACCTTTAATGTGTTAAAATGTGTTATTTCTCTGCTGATTTAATAACCAAAGAGAGTTACATACACTGTTAGCTTCACTTAATTTCATCACTCAAGCTGATATGTTTTGTTTTGAATCAGAGGGATAAGAAAATGAAATGAATATGTGACAGTTACTCCTCAAACATTTTTTAGAGTGAATTAAATCCCTGACATTTAGAGAACATTTTAATTCTTCTAGCACTCTGATATTTTCATGTAATTTCATCATGCTTTTATGTATGAGCTCATTATAAATTTTCTTATCAAAAACAACAAAATGCATAGCACAAACGTGTTAAATTAGACATTTCAAATTATGATTTAATATATTTTTCTGGTTTCCACTTCTGTACACTGGACTGTTGAAGGGCAACCAAAAAAAAAAATATCATAATGAAGCAAAAATTTTGCAGTGTCCTATCATTATTTTGACACAGCAGAAGTGTATTGCCAGCATCCAACTGCGAGAGCGGAGCACTTTGCCAAAACACAGCAATGACTGACGAGCTTACAATGGAAGCTTGATTTGTGCCCCCTGAAGAACGCAACATGCAACATCTACTGCACCTTCTCATCAGTCCAGCAAATGCTAAATACATACTTCTTCAAAACACAGGTAGAAATGTAAAATAATATTATTTGAAAACAATTTTAAGTATTAGGGGTTTATTTTAAGTAAACCCCACTACTTTTTAATGGATTTTCTTTACATCACCATTTAGCTTTAATGTTGTCCAGTGGCATGAGTGCTTTAAATGTCTAAGGCAATGTCAGATCTTTCACTTTCTTTTTAGGATTTAAAAAAAAAATTTTTTTTTTAATACATACTTCTCACTAGCACTTACTGTGCAGTGTATTGGTTTACCCATGCTACATGTAATGCTAGATACATCAGTCATGATTCTCTTCTAAACTGTATTCATGTTGCTTGCAGAAAGATAATCATCCACCAGAGTGGAAGCTTGAAAGCATGTTTTTAACATCATGCTAATTCTGTAGCGTACCATTGAGATTCATTGACTTTTTTTGCTTCATTTATTTATGACATTGTCAGTGAAAAGCTTCACTCCTACTGCTCCTCTCTTTGATGCAATAACAGAGATATTCCACATGTACTGTGCATGTGCAGAGTTTAGATCTCCTCTGCATCTTATGATAAACTGTTTACAATGTGGATAGCCCATTAGATGTAGATTGTGCCAGGGAGTGATTAATTATGCCAGACTGTAAGACTTCTGTTTGTGTCAAGTTGATGTATATTCTGTTTTGTTTTTTTTTATTCTAATGAACAGAAGAATTGCAAGCTCTGCTCTCACATCAACAACTGTGATTATGCCTCATCTCAAAGCTGGCACCATTTCTTTAGAGTTCACATTATTTTCCAGAAGCCCGTGTGCCATCACACAGGGGAGACATCCTTGATTTGTAGCCGCAAAGAAAAACATTATGTGTGTGAGGGACACACACATAAAAAGAAAAAAACAGCAGAAACTCAAAATTTGTGACTAACCATGAATTATACCCTTAAACTATTTTTTTGTCTTACAGTTGTAACCTCTGAGACTGAATGTACAGTTTAATAGAGCACTAAACACTCACTGAGCAGCTGTTATTTATTTATTTTTTTGTTTTAATACAACAGAGCAACAGAGTGTATCTGGTTAAAGTGAAGCAACATAAACTCATGTTTATTTATTTTTTTTCTATTAAAGAAGCCAGCTGGAAATAATTGCAACTGTGTTCTGATTTCATGCTACACACAAAGTAAGCAGTTTTGAACATGACAGTAGGGAACACTTAAGTGTGTTTCCTTGCTCATGGTTTGGAAGTTTGCATCCTGTCGCCTGCAGCTATTCCTCTGACAGCCCACTGTGGCTGCTTCTTCTTCATTTACTCCTCTGCATAATTTAAAATAATTCACTGATGACAAAAAAAAAAAAAAAAAGTCCAATGGTAAGACTCAGCATTGCTTTTTAACAAGTATGCACAAAAGTACTGGGGCACCTGCACATTACACCTAGAGGAGCTGCTCAGCCGTGGAAACTCATGCCATGAAACTCCCAGCGCACAGTTTATGTGCTGATGTTAATGACAGAGGAAGCGTGGAACTCTACAGTTACCGAGTCTGCAGAGCTTTAATGACTTTCACACACTATGCACCTCAGCACTTAGTGATCCCCCGCTCTGTACCTTTACATGGTTTGTCATTTTGTGGCTGAGTTGCTGTGATTCCTAAACCACTTTGGAATAACACCACTTACAGTCTGGGAGGGAAGAAATTTCACAAACTTTCTAAAAATGTAGATATTGGTTGTAAACCATACCTGTAAAAACAAGTTGTTTTTTGGTTGTTTGGATTATTTGCACAGATTTAAAGTAAATTCTCCCAGGGTGACAGGATTGGATTATCCCTATTTACGGTTAGTTTCCTCAAGCCAAGTAACCCCAGTCCCACCATAGCAAGTAGATGTTTCTGCTAGAAGACAGTGCTTACAATCTTAGAAATTATTTTCATTTTGTCTGCGTTTGTCACTCAAGACATTAAGTTTAAATGTTACTAATTCCAAAGACTAGAAAACAAGTAGGACAAAGTCAGAACTATGGCAACATTAATAATTATGATACAGCCAACAGAGCATTTAGCACACCTTTGCTATCACTTGAATTAAACAGCAGTAGTGAATAATTTATCTCTAATATTTAAAAATTTAATTGCCATATATTGTAGTACATTTAGTTACATTTGCTGAAATAAATGATATGGAGCACTGCATTGACTTTCCACCATCATTAATGATAGGTTGCGCTCATTAAGAATTTAATTTGTTGCTGTTGTGTTTTGTAGTTAGTGAGCAGGCACTGACAGCATGCCAAGTTATTGATGAGGCAGTTCCAGGAGGATCCCTGTGGACAGACAGATAGTTCTCTGCCCAGGGTTAGAAGGGGAAGGCAGTATGCAAAAAAAGAAAAAGTATCCAAATTTTTATGATTACATTTAAAGAACGGATAAGGGTAAATAACAGTTTAATGGTAAGTGGAAAAGTAAGTAACGATAATTAATAAAACAGCGCAATACATGAATTGATCAGTTTGACAGAGATGTGATGAAACTGACCTGGTGTTGCACATGGATTTAACAGGAAATATTCTACTCATGAAAACAGGTTTCCAAGCAGGAATTAGGTTTCTGCTGCTCAATATTTAATAACAGGAAGGAGTGGAGCCACCCAAAACACAAGAGCTATTGCAATTTTATATTCTTTGTGAGCTGCATTGGTATGTAGCAGGTGTGTTGTACTTTCCTGTGAATGTGAGAAAAGCATTTCTTTTTTTTGAAAAGATGTTAAAATAGACTTGCAATCCTCAGATGTTAAGATGATAAAAATAAATTGATCACCAGTGATTAGCTTCATGCTAAGTATAAAAAATAGGAAGAAAGCAGCATGCAATTTATTTTTGATTCAAAGGAAAGTCTTTCTCATGTGATACAACTCAATAAGGATAATTTTCAGAAGATCAGGCAAAAGATGCAAATGCAGGAGAAAAAAAAGGGCTTCACTAGCCCAAAGCTAGCTAAATTAGTAAATATTGTTAACTTATAGGATTAACAATATCAGTTTTAATAGGACTGTATCAAATAATTTATTTTAGATCAAGCACAAACTGAACTATTAATATTGTACTATATTTTATATTCAACAAAGGAAACTACCACATGGGACAAAAACAACACTTTGATATAACTAATAAACCACAATAAAGCCTTCTGAAGCAGGAGAAACGCAGTGCTGTACAGTGTTGATTTCAAAGTGTCAGCGTAGTGTTAAGGGTCCAGTCATGAAGCTTACACTGCGATGTTCATGCTCTGCCTGAAGAAGATGAAGTACATTTATTATGTGCAGGATCATGTATTTAAGATATGTGTAAAGGAACTCACTCAAAGATATGGTGAAAAGCAAATGCAGAGTATGACATGTAACCACACAATAAAACAAACAAAAAAAATGTGACAGCTCAAGCTTGCCAGACAGATAATTTGAAACCCTGCGTGTCATGATGGCAAAGGCCGTCAACAGTGCCCTGTTCTGACCTTGGACCAGACGAGTGCTTTCCCTGTGGCTCTGATGTCAACACAAGGTCAATGATGTTGGCTTGGGCTAAACCGAAGGGGGACTGAGAGGCCACACAAAAAAGTGACTTTCTAAATGTTGTTTGTCATAAACCTTCAGGCTGCATTTTGACTCCAATACTGATCAGGTGCTGTTATTGTTGATACTGTATTTAAAAAAAAAAGAAAAAAAAATTGGAATTTTTTTTCTGGTATTGTATGAGGCTTAAGCTTAGCCTAAATAAGTTACTTCATTTTAATAAACTCCCCAGCCACTTCATTAGGTACACCCCAATTTGCAAATATCTAATCATCCAATCACGTGGCTGCAACCAATGCATTTAGGCATGTAAACATCATCAATGCGACCTGATGAAGTTCAAACTGCTGTTTGAGAAAATGCCTTGCTGATGCCAGAGGCAGACTGGTAGAAGTAGGTTGATAGGAAAGCAACAGTAACTTAAATAACCACCTATTACAACCGAGATATGCAAAAGAGCATCTCTGTATGTACAAAATGCTGAACCTTGAGTAGACTCCTGTCAGCTAAGAACAGGAATCTGAGGGTATGATTCTCACAGGCTCACCAAAATTCGACAACAGAAGATTGGAGAAATGCTGCATGCTCTGCTGAGTCTGATTTCTGCTGTGACATTCAGATGGTAGGGTCAGAATTTGGCATAAACAACATGAAAGCATGGATCCGTGCTGTGTTGTATCAGTGATTTAGGCTGCTGCTGGTGGAGTAATGGTGTGAGGGATATTTTCTTGGCACACTTTGGCCTCCTTATTACCAGCTGAGCATAATTTAAATACCACAGCCTGACCATACCCATTCCTTTAATGACCACAGTGTACCCATCTTCTGATGGCTGCTTCCAGCAGGATAACATGCCATGTCACAAATCATCTCAAACTGGCTTCTTGAACATGGCAGCGAGTTCACTGTACTCAAATGGCCCCCACAGTCACCAGATCTCAATCCAAGCCTTTGGATGCCATATAATGGGAGATTTTCTTCATGAACGTGCAAATATGCAGCAATTGTGTGACGCTGTCATGTTAGTACGAATCAAAATCTCTCAGGAATGTTTCCAGCACCTTGTTAAATCTATGCCATGAAGAATTAAGGCAGCTTTGAAAGCAAAGGGGGAATGTACCAGTCACTTTTTAGGTTCACCTAAAAAGATACTGGTGAGTGTATTTCTGCTTTATACTGTAGTTTAATCATAATCCACACAAGAAACATACAGTGACACATTCTCTGGCTGTGTCTGGTTAAAGGCCACTGTCTCCAGCTTGCTTCCATTGTCTTTAAAGAAGTACAGTCTGAAAGCTCACTAGATTTTGCACTAGGACACTGATGTGTGTTTAGGAACTATGTGGCCAGTTAGAGCTACACTATATTGGCTAAAGTATTCACTCACCTATCCAAATCATTGAATTCAGGTGTTCTAATCACTTCCATGACCATAGGTGTATAAAATCAAGCACCTAGGCATGCTTCTACAAACATTTGTGAAAGAATGGGTCGCTCTCAGGAGCTCAGTGAATTCCAGTGTGGTATCATGATAAGATGTCTCCTGTGCAACAAGTCCAGTTGCAAAATTTCCTCACTACTAAATTATTCCACAGTCAGCTGTTAGTCATATTATAAGAAAGTAGAAGCGACTGGGAATGACAGCAACTCAGCCATGAAGTGGAAGACTACGTAAAATCACAGCGTGGGGTCAGCGGATCCTGAGGCACATAGTGCACAGAGGTTGCCAACTTCTTGTAGCCTTCAGATTAATTCAAGAACAGTGTGTAGAGAGCTTCATGACATGGGTTTCCATGGCCGAGCAGCTGCATCCAAGCCTTACATCACCAAACACAATGCAAAGTGTCGGATCCATTGGTGCTCACCACCACTGGACTCTAGAGAAGGGGAGACGTGTTCTCTGGAGTGACAAATCGTGCTTTTCCATCTGGCAATCTGATGGATTAGTCTGGGTTTGGTGGTTGCCAGGAGAACAGCACTTGTCTGACTGCATTCTGCCAAGTGTAAAGTCTGGCGGACTTTACACTAGCACCACGCTATGAATTATGGCGTGGTGCTGTTTTTTGAGAGTGAAAGGAACTTTAATGTTTCAGCATACCAAGACATTTTGGACAATTTCATGCTCCCAACTTTGTGGGAACAGTTTGGGGATGGGCCCTTCCTGTTCCAACATGACTGCACACCAGTGCACAAAGCGATTCAATTCAATTTTATTTATATAGCACCAAATCACAACAAGCAGTCACCTCAAGGCCCTTTATATTGCAAGGTAAAGACCCTACAATAATTACAGAGAAAACCCAACAGTCAAAACGACCCCCTATGAGCAAGCACTTGGTGACAGTGGGAAGGAAAAACTCCCTTTTAACAGGAAGAAACCTCTGGCAGAACCAGGCTCAGGGAGGGGCAGCCATCTGCCTCGACCAGTTAGGGCTGAGGGGAGAGAGACAGGACAAAAGACACACTGTGGAAGAGAGCAAGAGTTTATTGATAAGTAGTGACTGAATGCAGAGTGGGATATAAGCAGAGTAAAAAGAGATAAATGAAAAGAAACACTCAGTGCATCCTGGGAACCGCCAAGCAGCCAAGGCCTACTGCAGGCCTAAAGCAAGGTCCATAAAGACATGGATGAGTAAGTTTGGTGTGGAAG
Source organism: Archocentrus centrarchus (assembly GCF_007364275.1). Classification (NCBI taxonomy): domain Eukaryota; kingdom Metazoa; phylum Chordata; class Actinopteri; order Cichliformes; family Cichlidae; genus Archocentrus; species Archocentrus centrarchus. Next base: position 24,922,085 of record NC_044353.1, on the reverse strand, counting down.
AACTTGATTGGCCTGCACAGAGTCCTGACCTCAACCTGATAGAACACCTTTGGGATGAATTAGAGTGGAGACTATGAGCCAGGCCTTCTTGTCCAGCGTCAGTGTCTAACCTCACAAATGTGCTTCTGGAAGAATGGCCAAAAATTCCCATAAACACACTCCTAAACCTTGTGGAAAGCCTTCCCGGAAGAGTTGAAGCTACAAAATGTATTCTGACAACATACTAAACCTTATAGATTTCACTCAAGTTCATATGTGTGTAAAAGCAGATGAGCGAATACTTTTGGCAATACAGTGTACATACAGAGATAAAACAGCTGTTCTAGAAATGGACCCCTGAGGCACATTGTTGGCTAATTTGAGCCAGTGAGGACACTGAACAGTCTAGACTGAGAGAAAAGAAAACTAATGAAAAAAGAAGCAGTTCCCCTTACAGCCCTTTCTGTTTTCTGTTGGCCATTAAAAACAATACTATTACCAAGAGCAGCTACAATTGAGGAGAGTCAAGGGAAAAAGACTCATAAAAAGTAATGTCCAGAATTCTTTGCGTACAATTCTGTTAACAAAACTATAAGCAGAAATCATATTGAAAAACCATGGTGGGAAATTCTGGAACAACTGGAAGTGATGTTTGATTAGTTTTATTCATTTTTTAAAATTTAGTTTGGTATCAGTTTTCACAGCGACTTTGCTCATTTCCCTTTAGTTTTGATTGTTTTAAAATGTTCAGTTCCAGTTTAGTTTTTATTTGTTTCAGTGATACTCTAGTTTCTTTTAGTGGTAGTATTTATCAGGGGTAGATTTAAGGATTTTGGAGAGGTATTAAAATTGATATATAACAGTTGATATATGTTCACATGGATATGCAACTACAGACTTCAACTAAGATTAGAACTAAGGATATTATACATTTATTTTTATTTCACTTTTTAAAAAAATTTCACATAACCTTTCATTTAGCCATTCACCTTAGTTAAATATAATAACCTTGATTTATGCAACACTAACATTTCCTATGAAGATTTCACTGTGACTGATCATTTGAAGATTATGGTAGCAGTGAAATGCTAAGAGAATGAATGCGACTGTGCAAAAGTGTCAATACATGGACTGGCAGAAACAATGTAGAGATGATTAGCTGTGTACACAGTCAAAGACATGCAGTTAGTGGAGTTAGGTTAACTGGTGATTCTAAACTGCCCATAGGTGTGAATGTGAGTGTGAATGGTTGTCTCGCTGTGTTAGCCGTGCAGCAGACTGGTGACCTTTCCATGATGTACCTCGCCTTTCACCCTATGGCAGCTAGGATAGGCTCCAGCCCCCCCCCCCCCATTACCCTGAATTGGATAAGCAGAAAAGAATAGATGAATGGATGGGTTTGTTTTAAGCACAACCTTAATTTGTAATCACATGCAGCGATGTATTTCACCTTCTCTGCCACTGAGCATTGTATTGACAAGAAAAGAAATGAGGGTGTGACTGTGGACGAGGAGCATCATTTAACAGCGCCTCAGGCACAGTTTTCTCTTCTCTTCCAGTAAGATGCCTTTTCTGCAACTCTGACTGCTTGCTGTTTCATTATGATGAGGCTATGGGCTAAATGTAGCCAAGCATATCAAATATCCTGGAAGCACATACTAAATAAATCATTTTATTCATTCCATTAGTGGTGGATGTGCTTCCCTTGTAAACCATCTTGTGACCTGGCAAACAAAAAGCTGTTATGCCTCTGCCTGTCAGCTCTGCTGCAGAGATCAAGACAAAATCACACTGAGCCTTACTTCTGCAAATTGCAACTGTTCCATTCATTTAAGTTTCATCTCCTTCTTGGCATGTAATGCCCACGGACAGTATATGCGCCCTGTGTGTCCCTCTAATGTTGTCACACTTTTCTGACTTTGGTGGTGCTAACATTGGAGTGAAAACACTGTAACTGATCAATGTGCTGAACACAGCAGGTGTAGAGTTATAGTTGAAACATGAGGCTGTGCACATGTTCTGTCTTTTTTTTTTTCCTTCCTCGTGCCTTGAAAATCTACTAAATTTGGATTTGTGTCTTTTTATGGAAGAAGCAAAAGTGAAGGGAAAGTCATGAAAGTGTCACTGAGTGAAAGGGTCAGATAGACTGAGATGAGGCCTAATCCTAAAGCAGTCTGAGGTGAATCAGCTGCTGAGTTATCTGTTGCTATATTATCAGGACAGCACAGCAAGGGAACATTACCAGCAGAGAGGACACACTCTTTAACTAGGAGTCACCTATAAAGAGGTCAAGCAGCAGATGTTACAGGTGACATGCCAAGTCTGGTAGCAGATGGTATACACTGCTGTGGCTGGGCGGGATTACAGGAGTGAACCATGTAGGTGGTGATTTACTAAACTGCCTTGTTTATATCAACCAGAACACTCGAGCAGTAGTGAGTTGAACTTTGTGATGTGCAGCATTTTTTTTTCACAACTTCAGTGGTGAAAACTTACAAAATTTCTGTCAGTTACTCATTACAAATAACTTGTACTATATAGAGCTTATTGCTCATTAGTTTGGCTGGCAGTAGCTTCCAGTTTAAACAAAGAGGCCTGAGCTGAAATAAAATTCATCCATGAGTTTGTGGTCTTAATTATTAGAACAGGAGTTTGTAAACACACCAACACACACCAATCCCTCTGAAAGCCATTAGCTTCCTTTTATACTCTACTTGCCTCAAGTGAATGTCTGGAATGATTCAAGTCTGGGTGTAACGAAACCAAATGAAAAACTAAATATAAAAATTTATATAAATTATTTAATAACAAACACTTTTATATATAAAAATTCTTACATATAAATACTTACTGACTAAACTCCCTTGACCTATCACTTTAGTTTGCCCCAGGGGCTCTTAAGCAGGTAATTGGGCTCTTTTGATCCACATCCTGCTGAGAAGACAACCAGGAAAAGGTGACTGCTAACATCGATATTAACACACGCACATGCACTTTTAATAAACTATGCAACTCAAAAATTAAGTTTACAACACAAATTATTCTAAGTTGTGTACAGTTCTGCTTCAAAGATTTCCTTTCGACACAGGTAGGATGGCCAGTCCCCCTAAGTTATTTCACCTTCCATAAACATCCACTTAAATAATAATGCCGAAATATCAACCTATTCACTCAATAAAGAAACCCTCCCCAACAATGAATATATTGGCCTTTTCATTAAACTTCTAGTATCAATCTTTCATAAAATGGTAAATGTGATGGAACACCTGATCTCCATTATTCAATAGCAACATAGTAAAGTTACATCACTTCTGTTACTCAGTAACATCTGTCAAACATTTCTGCATTTCTCTATGTGATAGTTCCCATCTGCAAGAAAACCGTAAGAAGCTACTTGTTTTACGTGATTACTTTGGTTATAGCTCACTGAACTAGCCTGTTGGCAGTTCAACCTTTGGAACGCCCAATCCCATCATCAGGCCTCAGTCACACAGGCTTAGAGACTGGTTGGTGACCCTGTGGCAACCACTGGTTGCGAGGGAAAAATATGGATTCCTCAACTGTTGCAAGTGGTTGCTGGAAGTTGCTGGCAGTCACTGTGAAATCAGTTGCTGGGACCCAGTCCTGGAGGTCTAAAGACTGATCAGTGAACTCCTGGTAACCACAGTCGTGAGGAAAAATATATATCCCCCCAACTGGTGGCTGAGTGGTTGCTGGAGGTTGCTTGCTGTCACTATGTTAAATCAATTGCAAAGAGATATACAGTGCTGCACTGAAAACCACCTTGTGATTGCTTTTGTCACTAGCAGATTGCTGTGGTCACTGAACATTTGTATGGAAGATCCAGACTGCAGGCAAACTACTCACTAAATGGTTGTGAAATTGTGAAGAGTACAACTCAAACCACAAACAGAGACTGTTCACCTTTAAAAAGTGTTTGTTTCAGTAGTAGGACACGGCTTTTATTTTGAAGGTGAGTGGTCCCCATTTCCAGTTTGTGGCACATTTATTTTTAGATGGTAGTTTTACTACCATTGATGAGCAGTTAGGGAGTGTTTGCAGAGAAGTCAACATCTTTCATGCAAACTATGGGCATCCATGACCAAAGCAATCACAAGTAGATTTCTGGTGTAGCACCCTGTTTGCAACTGATTTCACCAAGCAGTTCCAGCAACCACTTGCCAACTGGTTGCGGAATACACATTAATGTCCTTGCGACTGGAGGTTGACTTGAAGATGCCAATTGGGGTTGGCGACTAGACTGAGACCTTAGATGAACTCCTGGTAATCACGGTCGCTAGGACTTTGCAAACTTTCTTTGTGTGCTTGGCTCTGTCTTTCAGTAGTCTGATTTGTTTTAAAGTATTATTTATGTGCTTGTTTTTAATATTTTCTATTGATGTATTAAGTAATATTTCACCTTTAACATTGTCATAGTTTTGTGACTGCAAACTCCATGGTAGCTCACAACAAGTTGCTTGCAAAAAGTTATTGCAAAAGGCATCTCACCATTTCTGTCTTTGCTTAGAGAAACGTCATAACAAGAGGGCTGTGTCACTTTAATTTAAACACATCTGTGTCATAATGTGTAGTTGCTGAAACACGCAAAGCTTGACAAGAGTGTCTTATTTTTGTCTGTAATTCTTATTACACTTTTTTGTTGCTGGAGGTTTATCCACATTTTAAACATGTTACTGTATTACATCTGAGAGAGAATGAATATTTCCCATGACATGATCTTAATGTAATTTTTATATAAAGAAAAATCACTATAACAGTGACAAAACTGATCAAACATTTGCATCCTGCTACTGGTGACTGAACTACAAGTATCTGCTGTACTCGAGACAGCCTTGCCTGCATAATCTGAAATGTTTAGTTTTCTTTTTTGTTTGTTTGTTTGAGTTTGTAGTTGATGAATTATTAGATCATCTGTGCTTCCTTTATCATCATGATTTTTATGATTAAAGGTGGGCTGATCTACATATTGTGAAGACACTTTCTTTGTTGGTTTGTGTGCTTCTTAACAGTGAAAACACTGAACTCTGTCAAAGAGTTGATGTGAATGTTTGTTAGAAAAAGGAGAAGCACAAAGTAACTGAACACAGAAAAAAGTTTTTAAAGCTACTTTAAAATTCAAATGGTGCTCTAAAATTTTGGGTCCTCTTGCTGTGACACTCATCTTCCATCCCCGGATGGTGTTGCCACACAGAGGGTCACTGTTGACACTGTAAATTCATGTAAGTCAGTCTCTCTCTCTCTCTTTTTTTTTTTTTTTAACAATTTGAATTTTAATTAGAATTTGTTAACAGCACCATTTTGCACTAATTATTTATCACAGATGCAATTACACAGTCCATCACATTATCCACTAGCCATCTTGAATAATGAACTTTGAAGAAGAAAAAAAAAGGTTCAAGGACATCAGTTCAAGACACGAATCAAGGAACTGTCTTTTTTTTTTAAAATCTTTTCTTTGATATTAAAATGAGTTTCTGGTTCACTTATCAGAAGGCAATATGAAAGATAAATGTGACTGGATAAAACACATTATTTCTCCCTGTCTTAGAAGAAAAGCATTTATAGGATAAGTCTGGTGTTTGTTCATTTAAAAAAAAAAAAATTATCCTACTTATAAGTATTGCCTGTGGATTCATAGCCTGATTTAGCTTACTTCCATGTGGCACAGAACTCCCAACTGTTGTCCAAAATCTATTAAAAACTCATCACTCGGCCACACTTTTGGTCTGGGTGAAGGGTATCCTTTAAAAACAGTCTATCACCTTATATACACCTTAATAAAAATTTTATGTGGCTATAATGCATGTTTAAAATACATTTTTAATTAACTTTATAAATTGATTTCCACATGCAACATATTTTTACACCGGTTTTTATGTTTTTATGTTTTGTAGAAGTAGTCTACACTTTTATTGAACTGCAGCAGCTTTTTGCAGCCCCATATGTATATACCGCATTTATAAAGAGCTAAAAAAAAAAAAAAAAATGAAAAGAAGCATAAAATGTCTTTTTTACCCCTTTGTTCTTTCCTTGAGCCGGGTACTATAGTCATTAACACTGTTGACTGAGCAAAAAGGTTTTGAGTGTGAACCTGGGTAGGAACAGTCTGTGTGGAGTTTTGATGTTTTCCCTGGAAGTGTTTAGGAACCACACCAACACAACCACGGAGTCACAGACCACGTAAAGTTACATAACCAAGTGCTGGGGCGCATGGAGTGAAAAAGTCTACAATGTTCTGTGCTGCCTCAATAACTGCAGAGTTCTAAACCTCCTCCGGCATTAACATCAGCACAGAAGCTGTGTGCTGGCAGCTTCATGGCTTCCTGGGTTTCTACGGGGCTGCTGTGGGTCAGGAAACAGAGTGGGTTGGCTACCCATCGGAAGGTCAGTGGGTCAGTCACCCACTGCTCCAGTCGGCATGTCAAAGTACCATTTACCATGGTCGAGCAGCTCCTTTAGGTGTAACATCTAGGTGACTCAGTACTCTTGTCCATATAGTGTACGTGAAAGCCATTTATCTAAGCCATACATACTATTGCAAAGGAGATTGCTAATCCCAGGAATTTCCCTGCTTCATTAAATAAAGTGCCTCCCTGTTATTCTCTCCCTGCCTCTCTCTTTTCAAATAATTCCTGTTTTATTTTAAAGTTATTTATATTGTGTGTCTTGTTTTTCCATTAAACCAGTGCTCAACATGTCTGTACTGAGTATAGTTCTTTGTCTTGCCACGTCAGTGGTCAGTTTTTTTTTCTGTTTATTCCAAGTCCTCCTTATCTTAGTTACATTCACCATGCATTCAGGTGAAAAAGCTGTTATACCTTGAATTATTATTGCAGTCATGTCTCTTTAAATGAATATACACCTGCTATATGCCTGTTAAAAATCAGCTGGAAAGGATTAGATAAATCCTGTTTTATTACATTTGATTAGGCAAAAAAAAAAAAAATCTTGTTTCCAGACTGGCAATGCTTTATGAAAAGGCACCAAAGACAGCAGATAAAAAAAAAACATGTGTGTGATATAGAGATACAGTCCATCAAAACCATTCTCCCTAGTGTTTTTTTTTTCATATTGTGCAGAATGGGAAGGTTTTCTTTTATGCAGGTGTTAAATAGAGCGGGGCATGCGCAGGTATTTGTCTACTCTCTGGCAGGGCCAAGGGATTAGAGAGGCAAGCACAGTGTTGCCATGGTTTCCAGTTCAGCTCTGCCTGCCTCAAACACCAAGGATAGTTGTTCTTTGTTGGCCTTCAGTATCACACCAATCGTAAGTGGGAGAGCTGAAGATAAACAAAAAGATTGTTATACAACAGAGGTTGAGTCATTATATACTGTATATTTGGTCCTCTTGTAGACCAATTGTAGACCAGTATCTTTAATTGCAAAAATGTGTGACCAGAACATTTGGGCTATACTTGGTGTTTATAAGAAGCCATCTGTCCTGTTGGCTGAGATTTAATGTAAGAGTAATGCCATGTATACCTCCACTGGACTTAAATTCCCTTTTTAAGACATCACTCAATTGTTGCCCAAGGCAGTGCCTTATTTGAAAGCAAAAGATTTGGTTTTGACATACTGTATGACAGAACTCTACTTTGTCACAAACATTTTCTTGCAAAATGCATGCTCCATTCATGCCACAGAAATACACTGTACCACATGTGCTGCTTAAGCACACACTAGTAAAAGCACCACACCACCCACCTTAGTGCAAGCAGGTAAGAGCCAGGAAAATACCAGGAAAATGAGCACTGCTTTTCCATTTGTGAAATAGGCAGATCTTTCCACTTTCTTTATTCTTTGTGTATGCACCCTGTCCATTCTGACTATGCATTCACATGAAAGACTACAAAACCATAGAAAACCTCCAAGCTGCTGCCACCATTTCAGCTATGTTTCTGATATCTGATGTTATCAGCATGGATGCTGAGTTTAATCACAAGACTTAGAATTCATTTAAATAAATAAAAACATTTTAAATGTTGGCTGGAATTCATGACACACACACACACACACACACACACACACACACACACACACACACACACGCAAACCTCTGGATTTTTGTTTGCTCTTGAATTTAAAGATTAGTAACGGATCATAAGATCACATGATAGCATCAGTTACATGTAGAACTGGGTGAGAGTAATTATCATGACCCTCTTAACTGAAACAGTGGCGCATGACAAAGTCAACAACACAAAACACACACAGCCTTTGTTGTTCTTACATCTTTATAGTGGGTAGAGGGGTTGGAGGAAAACATTATCAGTGAGTATGATAGGAGTATTCTTCTCACTGAAGTACCAACAGCCTTTTAATGGATAGGTCATTGTCTCCTCCAACAGGAAACCATTACACACTTGTCCGGGAGGTGAGAATCACATGGACTAAATAAGCTGCCAAGAGCAGATGGTGTTCCTTTTAAAATTAATTTCACATTTGTAGAGATACTGAGCTGTCTGTCACCATGCAATGCACTCATAATGAGGCACTGTACAATTTTGCATCGAACATCTTTAATTCACAAAATGACCTATGTTGATACCACTGAGTGAAAAACATCTGATCACCCAAGTAATGCACTCTTATTCATTTAATTTACAAAACAGCTTCATTATCTTTCTAATTCTTATATTAGCTTACCCAAGGGGACCTGGAGTCAGTGCTCCTGCCTGCTTTTCTCCTCCAGAGACATAAAACATGACGTTTTGTACATGTTTGCAGACAAAAAGAAAAACGCTCTGTCTATAATCAGGCAACACACTGAGAAATACATATACTCTGCCTTTTTAAACAACGCTCAGTGAAATGGACCACTAGGTATGAGCATGTTATGGATATTGTTGGTATCTCCCCCCTATTTTAATATCTGAATGATCTAACTGCTTAACTCTGTTTGATGCTTGAGCAAATGTCTGTTATTTTGCTAGCTAAGTCCTAGCATGGGTCACCACTCTTGCAGTGAGCCTGGCTGAACTCATTACAGAGCAGACAAACCTGCAGGAGGCTGAGGTTAAACTGAAACCGAGCTGCTGTCAAACCCTAAATCTGCGGTATGGCGGAATTTCGGATTTCCGACAGTTGAAGAAAAAGGCAACAAGACAACTGACAAGAAAATTGCAGATTGTAAGAAAGCCCTGTCTTGGGGGAAACACTAGCAACACCCCTTAAAGCAAAGTGAAAAAGGTTGCTCCAGGCATCAAAATATATATATATACAGTCAGTCCTAAATATACTGCAAGTTTCTTGCTTTCTTTCTTTTTTTTTTTTAATACTACCTCATATACCCCTTGGTATAGGCTTATTTGTACAGGGGAAGTGTCTTTAGTTTAGCTGTACACCCATAATCAATAAGTAGATTGATATTTTGGGAACAATAGCTACCCCTTTAGTATTTCTCAGTTCAATATGAAGCTGCAACTAGCAGTTGGCTTAGATTCGCAGAAAGACTGAAATGGGAAAATGGATAGTTTGGCTCTGTTTAAAGTGGTAGTGGGTTATTTGCTGAAAGATTTCTTGGCTGAGAACAGTGACTTCCTGGAGTCTCAGCTGATTGCTGCACAATCTCACAGCAAGAAAAAAAAAGAGGAAAAAAAAAAAGACTAATACTTACAAAACGTTCCATGACCATCAACGTGTCATTTATCTACTTCTGTTTTGTAAGATTTGATAATAGATTTAGTAATAGTGAGATAATTTGTTACCCTTGGACAAACATGACTGCAGACTCACATTTACTCTGCAGGATGCTCAACCTTCTCATCTATTTCTTGGTTAGAATTGTTCCTCTCAGTGCAACATAAAGATTGCTGAGGCTTTGTGCAGTTATCACACAATACTAAACTGCAAAACCTATATAATGCTCCAAACAAGCTGTTATAGAGAACAAAGTGCATAAACATTCTCAGACTTGGGCAACAACAGCAATCATTAAAGTTAACAGAAATAAAAAGGCTAATTGGAATTTAATCACAGCAGTCAAGGGTTAACTGTTTAATACTACATAAAAGAGTAAAATCATCTTAGATAATCTGTCAAAGCAGTGCCTCAGGTAGTGTTAAGAGTGAACTGATGTTGTGCCAAGTGGAGTTCTGCTTGGCTGCATCTGCATCACACTACCCCTGCAGCCACTAGAGCTCTGCTGAACTTTAAAAAATGTCAACTGTAGTAGTGCATAAGGGCTGCTAGATTTAAACCTCCTCTTTGTGTAGAGGGTGCTCTTTACCCTCACACTATCATTTTAAAGTTGACAAAATGAGTAGAACTTAAAACGAGAAGTATATTAAATAGAGTTCTTGAGAAAACTTGTGACTGATGTGATGACTCATCTAGTGCCGGATAAGCAAACCCCGGGGATAGCTTGTTTTTGCAGTTAAAGGTACTTCTTACGGCATTATAAACTTTGTGGGATGACTGACTGAAGACACTCTCATCAATATTTGTCTATTGAGAAGTTAGGGGGAGAATAAGGTGAAACAGAAGAAATGTTAATATTTTACGAGACTGGCAGGAAGCCAGTTCTTCCAAAGCAAAACTGATGGCTCAAATATACTTTTCAAACACAGAAAAAACCAGACAACAGAAAAAAGATAGATTTTCTTGGGGATAGTCGTTTAAAAGTAACTTGAGCTCAAAAATATTTCCCTCAATCCCTGGATTGATTTACATTCATAAAAACAATCCAACTGTGAACTAGTGAGAGATAAAGTTCAATGCAGCTGCTATAACTGTGGGGGCTAAAATTATTTATGTAATGCACTTCCAACTCATCCTTTACAGATGCTCAGTCATCAGGAACCCTTAGTGCCACATTTCAGTGTGCTTTGTTTAGCAAATTTTTATTTTATTATTTTTTTTTATGGCTAAATGAGGAAGTTTAAAATGCAAGTTTACAGAAGACAGGTGAGGTGGCAGTAGCGTGACCCATAGGTTTTCCACCCACAAAACAGAATGTAATGACTTATTTCAGCTGTGGTTAATTTAGGTTTAGTCACCAAAACTCTTTGCTCAGCTTAAGGAAAATATTGTGGTTTGGGTTTTAAAAATAGGGAATCAAAAGGCTGGTGGCACCTATTACAGGCATGTAAGCTGGATTGTTAACCTGTTGGAAACAGTTCAGGAATGATCTTAGATGAACTTCAAGTATAAATCTAGAACTTAAATGAGGTCCACCGGCTGGTCAATTACAGGAAGAATTCATAATTTTAAAATCAATTTTGCACAATCTGTTTTACATCACTGACCCACACTGCTTGTCGCTGCACTGTGTTTCTATATTCATAAGGTAAGGTGGGAGCTCAAAGCACTCAAGCCTGTGCCAAAGAAATGAACTAAATTTCATATAATGCTGACACTATGTGTTTATAAAAAATATCCTAAATATCCAGTCAAGGACACATTTTAATTTACATTTGGCAGCAAAAAAAGAATCAAAGGACTGGAGGCTTTACCGACCATGTTTCACCAGCTAATGCAGTGCCAGGTAAACAAGATAAGAAATAAATGAAAAACTCCAGGGAAATATGATCATGTTTGTCTTTATGAATCACTGTTAAAGGCATAAAACAAAAAGAAGGTGTCAAAACCTCTTATATTGTTCTTGCATTACTTTCCAGACAGACATCTCTGTTAGGCATTTCATGTCCTCATTTAATTCCTCCAACATTCAACAGATGACAGCATAACCAGCAATTTGAAGGGGTCTCCCTAGTGTCTAATGTCCTGATGAGTTCATGCTGCACAGAATCATTAGGGTTCAAATGTTAATGTCCACATTAAGATGCTTTCATAAAACCAAGCACCGGGCACAAATTATTAGTCACAAGAACACTAATTCCCCAGCAGACTTCAGGAAAACACACATTTGAATTAGTTTCAGTAGTTTGCTTGTGTTGGCGCGCTTGATTTATTGTAACTAGACACTAAGGTAAGGTGAGGAAAAAAAAAATCAAGAAAAGCAATATATTGTGGGGATTCATCAGGCTGCACGTCTTGACCGCATGACCACATGACTTAAAAGGGAAGTAAATAGCAAGTATATTTGCAATGTAAGAGGGACAAAGTTCAAAGTGATAAAAATATCTCAAAACTTGGATCATGCCTCCAAATGTGACTTGCAAAGCTGCTGGTGCACCACAGGCTGCTAATATTATTTTCACAAAGGCTTTTATTCTTGCGCTTAATCGTCAGAGTTGCAATGCAGAAACACTCCTAAACAGGCTAAAATATCATACGCAACTTGCTTAGCGACATTTAAATAAATATTAATGGGAGTGTATGTATATATTTGAGCCTGTATGTATACTTTGGACCCTGTGTGGGTCATCTTTAATCATTAAAGATTTACTGTATGCTGTACAATCATTTCACCATAGGAAAAAAAAAAAGAGTTCAAAGAAATCATTAAAAGCCCCAAATTACCACGGCCTTTATGGCCACAACTGTATGATTTAGTGGATGCGTTAGTTCAGTTGTGTCATTTATATGGAGTAAACAACAAAAACAATAAGAAACAATTTACTTATTTTAGTCCATTTTTCTTCCTCAGGGACACCATAAGCTCTACCTGTTCCTGTACCTGAGTGTTGCTGTGCACACAGACATTACTGACTTTTGTTAAATCCTCCTTCACGTGACAGTAGCTGCGTTTCACAAGAGAGCCTGTATGTAAATTAGGTTTTTACCAAAACATCATGTCAATCAACAGTCGTGTGCAGTGCCATACATGAATAAAATATGGTGAATAATACAATATCTCTTTCTAATCATGCCTCTGGAAAAAAAACCTACAAAATGGAAGCATTAACATACCAAAAATTGTTAAAATTGCAATTCATTCAGTATTCTTAATATCTGTCAGTGTCGAATGAGGTTGAGATGTAGAAAACCCCCAAAATCAGGACAGCAGTTTTATTCCGTTATTCCAGTAATTTATTCCATTAAATTTATTGTGCTTTTGCATTTGGAAGAACTCTTTTCTCCCTCAGGTCACACAAAACATGAATAACAGACCAAGCTCTCTTCAAATACTAAGATGAGGCAGCCTCAGTCAAACAAACAGTTTGACGAGTGTGCGCGCTTAAACAACTGCCTTTGTGAGAACCACTTGGCTTTTAGACCACAGAGGTGAAGACATTTGGAGAAGGTTAGGACAGTTTAGATGATGCTCAACTTCTGGCATTCATTCATAGAGTTGGTTTAGGGTTAAGGCTTGGTTTTAGGGTAAGAATCAGGTCTCTGATTAGGTTCATTTACATGTGATTGATATGATTAAAGTAAGGTCTTACAGAATGTAAGTGTCTTCAGTCAAGTGTATAGATGTGCTTGCAAAGAGAAAGTTATTACAGCCGTAACATTCAGAGTCAATGCACAGGGTATTGTAATGTAATACAGGTAACATGACTTTTTAGAAATAGAAACAGCAGAGTAGAATAAAATCTAGCAGTCAATTGATGCAGTAGCTCATTAGCGGCAAAGCTGCTTATGCGAGCTGACACAAAATGTCTGGGTCAGTGTAATATTGGAAAAAAGCAGAGGACAATCAATAAACCTGCACCTAATGGACACAAGAAATAGAGAAATTCACAGACTCCATTCATACGCAGCAAGAAAATATGCAGGTAAAGCGATGGTGATGTTCCAAATTCACAACTCAGACTTGATGCTTGTTTTGATCCTTTAACATTTGACAGCTTTGCAGACAGATTTCACCACCCTGTTGTGTGGTAGGATGTGGATGCAAGAGTGCGTGAATTTATTATGACTATTAGTAGTAATAAATTAACATTCTATACTTGGTTGATTGTTTTTTTTTTTTTTTATCACTAAAGAAATTGCTCACGCCTGCTCTTACTCTTGCTCTAAAGCTCAGAAAGATTCATTGTCTGCTCGGTTAAAAGTAGAGCCTGTTATGTATTTAGGAGTCAAATGAGAAACTGCTCAAGAGAAAGAAATGCTTTATATCAACAGATTTAAGTTATATTAGATTTAACTGCTAAATTTGTTTATCTGTTAGAAGGATCCTGTGTCTATCAATTGCTTTAGGGGTTGCCACAGCGGATCATCTATCTTCATCTCACCCTATCACTTGCATCCTCTTCTGTCACACCAAACCTCTGCACGTCAACTGAAAAGTAAACAAACAAACAAAACACCAGTTCTTTTGTCTGTGGCGTCTGCAGTTAGAACTGTTATCACCCTTTCCTATGTCCTTAAACTCAGTTTGATCCAAATGTCCAATTTTCTAATCTTACCTTTTGTCTCGCTGTGTGTTTTCACTAATTATAATGCTAACGAAGGCAGATAAACGTATTAAAATGTACAACAACAACAAATAAATGATTCCCTGTCAGTTAACCAGACAAAACACACATGAACAGGCATGAGGAGATGGTGAAACCTCTCACTGCTGTAAGACTGCTTCATGAACCGTCTTGTAAATTATAAAATGTACAGTTATATCCCCATCAGTTTCAGTTCATTCGGCTTTATGAAAGGTCATTGAAGCGGCTGCTTGGTGGAATAAAATCATCAACACCTTTCACCCTTTTCCTTGTCGGAAGATGAATACAACTTTGCAACCACATAGATTATAAATAAATAATAAAAGAAAACAAACAAACAAAAAGGTTTTGTTGCTGTGGTCTCCAGGGAACAGGGTTGAGCAGTTTCTCAGTTCACTTCCACCACAGGCTGACTCCAGTAACTATCTGTGACTCAGTGTTTAGTGCTTAGACGCGTGCATTACGACAATAAGACATATTTTCAAAGCAATGAATGCCTAACAATATCTTTTAGCACTATCAACAGAAAACATTGTTTAAACAAGTAAAAAATAAGCATCCCCTACATTTAAACAACAGCTGCTTCCAGATGCATGCAATTAAAATAAATTCATAGAGCACCTTTTAGGAACACCTGTAGGAGCAGTGCAGTCCATAAAATCTTGTGGATACAAGTCAGGAGCTTTCACTGATCATAACGTGAAATATCAGAAAAAAAGTACAAACAAAAAAACATGATTTTTGAAACTGTCAACTTTTTTGATTTTCAACACAACAATGTGTAGAGTTTACCCAGAACACTGCAAGGAAAAAAAAAATATGGAACATGACTACAGAGCAAAGTGCTGTGTTGATGGGTGGGGTCAGAGAAGAATGATCGTGGATACCCACACATAACTGTAGTGAGTGGAACAATCTCAGAATGCACTAATTTGGTACGAATCCTGTCATCAGAGAGCAAAAATCTGAGCCTGCAGACTCACTACAGCTGAAGAGTCGCAAAACTCTTGATTTCTGCTCAGACGCACAAATCCATGAATCTGTGGACCTGACTTTTGTCAGCAGTCTAGGCATGAGGTGATGAGGGGTTTGTCTTGACACACTGTGAATGTTGCTGCTGACCATGTGCACCCTTTTAGACACAATTTACCATCTTCTAATGGCTATTATTTTAATAATGCACATAAACAAAACCAAAAAATTAGACCAAACATTGTATCAAGCAGGTTTCATTGAAACTACAATGAGTTCAGTGGCCTCTCTATTCCCTGGATGTGAATGAAATATAACACTTTTGGGATGTGATGAATAAGAAAGTCTCAGCATTAATATGCTGCTAAGAAATCTGCAGAAATAATTCAATAATCTCAATATGGACCTGCATTAAATATTTCACTATATTTCAATCAAAGCATGAAAACACCACTAATGCTGTAACAATAGTCACAAATATGAATGAAAATGGATTTTAAAAGCACATTCAAGCAACATCTGACAAAAAGACACTGGAGATTTTTTTATACAATGAATGAAACAAAGTCTGTGGTTTTCTATATGTACATTTGTGTTCTATCCTGGCAAGGATACCACTAATGTAGTGTACCAGTGTACTAACTTGTACGGTTGCACACATGCAATGTAGACAACAGACACATTTGAGAATAAATTAAGCGTAAATTGATTTCCTGACTTCAACCTTGGCTCAGTATTTTCACCTCACGTTTCCATTTCCATGTCCATTTTTAGGGGTCCAAGAAAAAGCAAAGCTGCATAAAATGAATGCATAAAACTTCATGACATGGTACCAGATTAATTTAGTACTCTGCTTTGGTGGTGGTGGGTACACCCTGGACAGATCGCCAATCTGTTGCAGGAGTGTGTTTTTGTAATTATCTACAAAATGGCACAGCCTGGATTCAAAGTTCTTTCATCATTTTAGTGTTTCAGTTCATCTACATCTGTGCTCCATCTTGTGCTTTAAAAAAGTCACACTTTGCTACTTTTTCCTTTTTTACCTGGTACAAAAAAAAACAAAAAAAAAAACCCTCCCAAATTATTTTAACAATTACTTTAGCAAAGGTCACTGTGCCTGAAAATTCTGACACAGCCCTATAAACATACAAACAACACATTTTAACATCATCGTATCACATCATCATCACATTACTGAGAGTGTAAATATTGAAAGTGGAAGTGAAATATTGTCTTGGCATAAATTTGAAAGCTGTGAGAACACATCTATTTAACAAGTCAAAAACAAAGTCCTCAAAAGGTGATGTGACAAAGTGATGAAAGAATGGACACCAACAGGAATGTTAACAGTTAAGCGACTCATCACGTCTAAATGTTTTAGTAAGTTCTTTTTGAGTTATTATTTTAAAATATGTCTCATTATGATTAATAAAAAATCCTGGAATATATGCAAATTAAACTCTTGACAGTATACAGCATGCCTCAGCTTAACTATTCCTGAGCAGAACAGCCAAAATCCAGGAGTCAGCTTACAGCCAATGAAGAAGGTGACACATCATACTGCAAGCTGCACCTATGATTAATTTAATGTACTTTTTCTTCATAGCTCCCTCCGCATTGCCCCCTTTCACCCAAAGACCTTGCTTTTCCTGAGACACAGCTTTAGTACACCTGGCTGTGGATGCATTTGACCTACTGTAATTTTTCCTCTTCCCAGTGTTGGTGCTGCCTCACTCCACAATCCATCCCCTTTTCCAGGCCTAAGCCCCATCACACCTGCCCCGCTGTAAATAAACACTGTTTTGCTGATAGTGCACATGTATGTGTGTGCGTTTTTTTTTTTTTTTTTTTTTTTTTTTTACAAGTAAACAAATTAATCTTGACTGGTAAACCTGTCCTTTCTTCCTCCCGCTGTCCTTTATTGCACTTACTGCATAATAATCTTCCCTTAATGAGCAATAAAATTTGGGTTGTTTATAAACTATGCCTAGTTTATAAAATAGATGGAATTTTCTTTCACCTCCATCCATTTTGTTCAGTTAGTAATCTCCGAACAGGCTGATTCATTTCTATTTTTATGTTTATAAGAACATATCCAGTATACAGTGGTAGGACTGTGCCAAAAATATACATCAATAGTGTGCACTCCATAGGGCTAGACCAATATATCTCACCTTCCCCCACCTTTTCCATTTTTATATATTACAAAAGTTACAACAATCCAATTAAATGGAAGAATTGCAGCCTAAAATGTGTTGAAAACTCACTAGCGCGACAAGAGGCAAGAAGGCAGTCCCCTCGGGTGCTGTGTGCACTCGCTGCAAAGACAGTACTGCAAATCGTATGCTTGACTTGCCTCAGTTGATGTTGATACCAGCTCTCATACATACTAGTTGCCTTTTACACCTCTTGAACATGCTGAGCTGTAGTTTATATGCTGAAAAATATTGAACAGAACAAGAGTTTCAAGGTACACTGGACAGTAGTTCTGTGGACATTTGTCATTCCTGCTCCCAGGTAACATTGTAGCATTTTAGTGCTCCAAATTGCTCCAAATTACATTATTTAACTTTTAATGCCATTTAGAGTTTATAACTTTATCATCTGATTATTTATTATTTCTGTTCTCTCAACATACAACATAAAGAAGATGTAGGCAAAAGATTAATATTTTTGTAGGATAATGAAACACAGTGTTTTACTTCCATTTGTTCAGGATGTTGTTGCCCTGCTTGTGGGTAAAATGTATGCAAAATTCTGAAAACATAAAACTTAAAAAATATAAAACTCCAACATATCCTCAGGAATTTGCATTCACACCATTCAAATCATCTGGTCTCTAATGATGGCTAACCCTTTGCCCCCTGTGCCACGACCGGATTGTGACATTTATAAAATGTTACCTCAGCCATTTCATTCAGGGGCAGGACAGCCAAAAGAAGAGGCATGGCTTGGTTCTGGAACTTCCCAGCACTTCCATACTTAAAAATGGAATGCATAAAGCAGGAAAAGCAAATATCCACACCCTTCCATTTACACACTTTGAAATCCAGAGGAAGGGAAAACAGCATGTTACAAAGAGTTGGCGTGGAAGTGGGTTAAAAACCAGCTTGCAGATGTGCAACGGGCTAAAGTAGCTTAAGTAACATGCCTGATATGAGATAGTAGCTTGGATTTGTTGAAGTGTATCAGCTGATTCGTCAGCTTATGTGGGGTTAGTGTTGCGATCAGCTGATCTACCAGAACTGGCAGATTTTGACTGAGCTAAAGTTTTTTTGGTTTTGTTTTTTTCTGGTGGCAGGTTCAGTGAGGAGGCTGCTTATTACAGTACCACTGTGGCTAAAATGTAGCTTTGTTTTGCTCTTTTGTAAAGTTCCAAATGTAATTTTACAACAAGTTTAGCAAGTTCACTGTCACTGAATGAATGAAGTAGATGTTTTTAGACCAAACAGTTCTCTGGATTACCCGGAGGTAGGTACTCAATGGGAATGTTCATTTGGGATCTACAAACTTTCTGAGCATTTTTGCTGCTTGCATTTACAAGGCTAATTGCAACTCTGAAGTGATGTAATAACCAGCCAGCTGCAGATAGTACAACATAATCTGTTATTTGTAGACTTTTATTTGCTTGTAATCCTATTTCTGCCTCTCTTCATCTTTGTTTTGCTGTGTGCTCAATGCCAAGGAGCAAGCTGAAGGGAACTAGTAGCAAATTTTTTTCTGTATTTTGCGCAGACGAGTCAAAATTAAATTGAATTTCTGGAATTCCTCCATTGCATATAGGCTCATTTCTGATTAATTTTGTGGTGTTTGTTCTATTTTAATTAACATTAAGACGTGTTGTTTTCATGGCTATCTTATTGCCAGTGTTTAGATTTTTGTTCTCATTTGTTCAGCCAATCAATACATGATCACATCTGGGCCAATCACAGTACACCAATGGCAGTGAAGATTCCCCTTGCGCTGTGAAAGCACCTTCTCACGTAAGAGCTAAAAAGAGTGCGAACTTTATGATTCTTGCTCTCACTTTGTATTTACAGGTTATCGCCCTCGCAGACATCCTTTTGTTTGAAGTAGTCTTGAAAGTGAAAAAAAAAACATTTAAAAAACACATTTCAAAGAAAAATTATATTCTTGGCAATTCTCCATATTCAGGTCATGATGCAAACACATGTTCAGCCCCTGATTGTTTGTTATTGGTGAGCCATCTGGTCCCTTCTTGTCAAGGTCATGAACTACATCAACCGTATCATGCAACTTCAGCTGTAATCCTTGTGCCAGTTCCTTGGGATGCTAATGATGTTTTGTGTTCATCATGTGGAAGCATGTTCGCGGTTTCTGAGGGAACATGAAGGAGCGGAGAGTGTCAGAAAAATTTATATCTCATTTAGTATCATAAGTATTGTGACCTTTAGAGCCATAGAAAGTCTCATGTCTCATAGAAGCATTAACTGGTTGGGAAAGTCAATCTGACCTTAACCACTGAGGTGACAGATCAGAAAGAAAGAAAGAGAAAAAAATCACAGGGCATCAGAATCAAGGGTTGATCTAATAATTGGTCTATTTTCAGAGTGCTGCACAGAGTGGTGCGCAGTTGACACACCTAACAATTTCCCTAGAATCATAAGTGAGAGTATCAGTCCTTATAGTAGCTTTTATCCCACATTTGATGCAGTCAGCTTATTCTTACCTGCATGTCATGCACATTTTCAACTGCTGGGATAAAAAAGTTCATCTACAAAGATATCATTAAAAAAAAAGGGAGAAAAGAAAACAAACAAACAAAAACCTTTAATTACTGATTATTGAACAAGAACAGGAAACATTGTCACACATCACATTTTTGTTATATAAAAATGTGAAGGTCTTCACTCCTGAAGACCTTCTGAAGACCTCCTGAAGACCTTCTATGACTCTGTGGTGGCATCAGCCATCTTCTATGCAGCAGTATGTTGGAGCAGCAGCTTGTCTACAGCTGAGAGGAAGAGGATAGACAAGCTCATCAGGAAAGCCCGCTCTGTCCTAGGATGTCCTCTCGACTCAGTGCAGGTGGTGGGAGACAGAAGGACTCTGACCAAAATAACATCACTGATGGACAAGGTCTCCCATCCCATGCATGAAACTGTTGCTGAGCTGGAGAGCTCCTTCAGTGACAGACTGCTGCATCCTAAATGCACAAAGGAGCGTTACCGCAGATCCTTCCTCCCAGCAGCTGTAAGACTTTATAACCATCACTGCTCCCAACAAAAACCACAATAGCCTACACAATGTAGGATAATATATAATATACTGTAAATAGTCCGGCACATCATGCACATTGTATATAGTGTTATTATTATTAGTAGTATTAAGGTTAATATTGTTTGTTGATTTTATATATATTCTTTTCTTAATAGTGTGAATTATTATATCTTTATTTATATTTATAATAACTGCGGCTGCTGTTACACCCAAATTTCCCCTCTGTGGGACAATAAAGGCTGTTTCTTCTTCTTCTTCTTAAAGCTTTACTCAGTGGTTGAAAAAATGTCTGCCATGGTGTAAAGTGGGTGAAACAGAGTGTCGTATGGTCTCTTAATGACACCTGTCAGTGCTTATATTTAAAACTCAAAGTAGACATGAAGATATTTTCACATTATATGATACATTTTCCCCTGTTTTCCTTCCTTACTGGAAATTTCAGAACAAGATTGCAGATCATATAGAGAATATACTACAGTGAAGTATATTTTCACATGTCCATTTTGTAGTCTATTACTTTATATATTGCTCACACGGTGGAGGTATAAAAGGACTCCTAGAGACATTTATATGGAGCCATGATGGCTTTATTGTGTGTTCCAGAATTTTGTGGCACCAGTCACATGACTGCCAAGATTAATGCACCCACATGTGAGGTAATGATAAGAAACCTTCTGTATAAATGCATGTGTAGATTTGATAGATATAAAACTGCATAATTTTTACTGAAAGATGAACTTCAGACTAAATCTCTGGTTGAGGTTCTTTGTACATTTAAAGAAATCAAACTTTTGTAATTGCAAAACAGGTACTGTGACTCTGAGTATGTAGGCATGCGAAATGTGTACCTGTAACCTTTTAATACTGTATTTACATAGAAAGCTTTTCAGTTGCATTTTCAGTCATCCATTACCTGCATGCATGACAACAGAAACAGTTCGGCTGTCTACACAGGCAGCATTAGTGATAGCTTGTTGTTCGTGCTATTAAGAAGAAAACATGACTTGGAGCATTTTTATTTCTTACATCAAGTTTGTTTTCCTGCATTTTGTTAGCACTAGAGTGACTTAGAGTTACAATCTCAACACTTTCAAAATATGGGTCAGAAATTAGTATTGTGCCTAACTTAAACACCTCCTGTTTAGATACAGATGAAGTGCAACACACACACACACACACACACACACACACACACACACACACACACACACACACACACACACACACACACACACACACACACACACACACACACATATAATATATATGCCAGCTCGCCCTGCGGGCGGTCTTTGTCCTCCAAGCTCGAGTCCTCTACCAGAGGCCTGGGACCTTGAGGGTCCTATGCAGTATCTTAGCTGTTCCCAAGACTGCACGCTTCTGGACAGAGATCTCGGATGTCGTCCGTGGAATCTGCTGGAGCCATTATCCCAGTCTGGAGATCAGAGCTTGTTCCTGTGGTGCCATGATTAGTGCCTCTGTGCTATCTGTCAGTCCAGCTTTGTCCAGCCATTGGTAGGATTTTTCTATATCAGCCACTTCTTCTATCGTGTGCGCAGCACTGAGTCATAGGCTTTCTTGTAATCAATCCAGGTGATGCACAGGTTAGCCAGCCTGGTCTTACAGTCCAGAGTGACTGCTCTATCTATCAGCAGCTGGTGTTTTGCTCCCCTGGCATCTCTGCCAATTCCTTTCTGGGCCTCACTCATGTATTGTACCACATGCTGACTCATCTTAGCTGCTATAATGCCTGACAGGAGTCTCCATGTTGTACTGAGGCAGGTTATTTGCCGGTAGTTGGACTGGTCCCTTCTGGAGGTCCTCGGGAATCAGGACTGTCCGGCCTTCAGTCAGCCATTCTGGGTGTGTCTTAGCCTTTAGCAGCTGGTTTATTTGTGGTGCCAGGTTCTCATGGAGTGCAGTTAGCTTCTTTAGCCAGTAGGTGCGAATCATGCCAGGGCCTGGTGCTGTTCAGCTCTTCATATATGAGACTCTTTCTTGGATGTCTGCCACTGTGATGGTCATTGGAGCCTGTTCAGGGAGGTTGCTGTAGTCTGCTCTTAGATCCACTAGCCACTGAATACTGGTGTTGTGTGTTGTATCCTTCTCCCGTATTGCTCCATCTCCAACCTTGGTGGGGGTGCTGTTCTCATATGTTCCCCTGCCACTGATAGCCCTTTTCCACTGACATGGTGCTAGTGCAAAGTGCTCAAACCATTCAGCGCTTTTTCCACAGCAAACTCAGTCCAAGGACTGGTCTGGAACCAAGGAATGAATGACGCAAGTGGCAGAGGGGCATAGCTCTGCCATCTTGACTTAAAGTTTTCTAACGCCATTTGCCATTTGGCAGTGAATTAGGTTCAGCCCCAAGGTTGAACTTAGAACCCAATGCTGCTTAGTAGCAGTTCTTAACAGATAAAAGGAAGCAAACCACATACACGTTGTCTTGCTCATAATTGCTGTTTGTGTATACCTCTGTGCCACACACAGATATTGAGGTAGTTTTGTTTGGATGGTAAAATATGTTGGCGGACGAGGAACTGCCCACACCCACATATGTAAAGGATAAGCTTTCAAAGCAGTGGAAACACAGGCTCATTCTTAAGCTGTTCACCGGTTCCTTGGAACCGGCACCAGCACTGGCACGAGCACCGGCACATTGTCAGTGGAAACGTGGTATGAGAGTACACCTTGGATGGTTCAGTGTAGAACCTCAGATTTATTCTCCTTATATCTCTCTGGTATTCCACTTCAGGCAGTTAGCCAAGGCTTTGAGTCCTTGGTTGGCAGTATCTAAGGCCTCAGGTATGGACAGCTTGCTGTACTCCTTTCTTCATTACACCTTTCTGCAGTTCTGATAGGTGGCTAATTTCCTTATGTGCTGCCTTGATCTTAGCCTCTAGCAGTCTTTTCCATGGACAGTACTGCACCTTGTGGCTGTTCATCTTATAGCCAAGTATCTCAAGGATCATCATTGCCGTGGTATACGTCAACTGACTGGTTTCAGTGATGTCAAAGTAAGGATTGTCTGTACTGCTGCATTCACATTGTCTAGTAGATTTTCAGATGGCACTTCATGTAGTCTTGGTAATCAAATCAAATCAAGGTTTATTTGTCACATACCTGGTCATACACAGTACAACTGGCAATGAAATGCTTTTGTGACTGCTCCGCCACCCTGATTACAAAACTACAGAATAGTTAAAAAAAAAAAAATATTATACAGAAATAGAATGTATTTAAAAGTATAAGTATATAAACATTAGAAAAATGAACAATATAATTAAAAAGAACAAATTAAATTAAGTAAACATTAACAATATAATTACAAAGGGCAATTTAAAGTGAACCAGTGTGTAAAGCGACAGTAGTGCAGATGCTACATATTTCTATACAGATGTGATAATAATAAATACACAAGTACTAATCTATACATATACACATAAAAACAGTATACATGCATATACTTACTGTATATACACATACATATGTCCACATATATACACATACGTATACATATAAGTCTGACGTTGTGTAAATTAGTCCTAAGTGCTATGTTCGTTGAGGAATCGAATAGCTTATGGGAAAAAGCTTCTTCTCATCCTCCCTGTTTTGGCTTTTAGAGTACGAAACCGCTTCCCAGATCGTAACAGAGAAAACAGTCCGTTACTGGGATGACTGGGGTCCTTTACTATCCTCCTGGCCCTTGTCCAGCACCGTTTCCTGTATATGGACTGCAGGTCAGGAAGCTCAGTCTGGATTATGCGCTCAGCTGAACGTACCACCCTTTGTAGAGCCTGCCCATCCTGCTAGGTGCTGTTTCTGAACCAGGTTGTGATGTTTCCCGTAATGATTGATTAAATGGTGCAGGTGTAGAAGTTACAAAGCACCTTGGATGGTAGTTTGAAGTCCCTTAAGCGTCTAAGGTGATAAAGACGCTGACGGGCTTTCTTTGCCAATGCAGTGGTGTAGCAAGACCATGACAGATCCTCAGAGATGTGAACTCCAAGGTACTTGAAATTGTCTAGTCTTTCTAGCTATGTGCAGGGCATGCATGGAACGGCATAACCAAGTGGCTGGTATAGTATACAGGAACATCTGTGCCATGTAGGACCTGAGGTCAAAATGGGATATGCCCCCACAGGTGCTCGAGATTGACCGACCTAAGATCCTGTGGGACTTCCAGATACAGAGAAACTTGTTATGGCTAAACAACCGGACATAATAGCACCAAGAGTATTTTCCAGTGATAAACTCACGAAGAAGACCAACTTCCTGTGGAGATCCAGAATAGAGTTGAGGTATGGCGGCACCCTCTTGCCTGCAGCCAGGTCCCTCTCCATAATAGTGGTGGACAAGCAGAGGAAGAAGGCCGCAGTGATAAACTTTGCAATACCAAGTAATGGCAACATTTTGACTTCATTTTTATTAATGATACTGTTGTGGTTCTGGGTTAGTTTGCCCAGCATTTTGAGTTGATTTTATTATTTTATTATATTTTATTTTATGAGCCCAAGCCTGAGTCCAAGGGTCCAGTACTGCTTGAACCAGACCTGTCATGTTGTGTTCATCGATGTCAACCTCCAGAGAGCTTCCTTTGCTGCCAGCCCCAGGACAAGCCACCAGAGGTATTCCATCACCTCTGCCAACGTCAGCCCCCAGGGAGTCTCCTTTGCTGGTGGCCTCCAGCCAAGCCACCAGAGAGGTTCTGTCTCCTCCATCAAAAGCTGGATTCATTATCACCAGTCGCCTCCTTGGCCACTGGGGGGATTCCATTGCTGGCCTCCTGGCAGATTCCCCAAGAGGCTTTGTGGATCTGCATCCTAGGGAGTTTCTCCTCAAATATTAGTGCCCTCCTGCCAAGTCGCTGGGCAGGTCACATCTCCTTCTTTGACATATGCCCCCAGAATTGCTTTGTCTGTGTTGCAGGACTCCCGGTCGGCCCTCTGAGATGCTTTACTTCCGTCACTGTCCTCCTGATGGCCCCCCTGAGTTGCTCTGCTTCCATTACTGGACTCTCTCTTCAGGTCTTGTTCCGCAGTCTGGGCAGACCCCCAGACCAGTCTTCTTGTTAGAGACTTATGCTTTCTTTTCTTCTGTTGTGTTCCAGAACAAAACATAACTCTCCTTGCACTCAACACATAACAGATACCATGTAATATGTTATGTTTTGTTGTTGATCTGTTTTGCTGTTCATATATATATATATATATATATATATATATATATATAAAATGTAAGTAATGTTGTAATATATGCTGTTACCACAGGGCAAACTTTTGTCACTGTGACATAAAACAAATTGTCCTTATCCATTGTATGATTTTTGCTTAAATATATTGAAATTGCAAGGACCAGCCTCATCTCAGTTATTTGACCAAAATAAAACATCATCACAGTCTACTGTCTAAAAATACAAGTAAAATTATTTAAAATGTGTTATGATCACTCAGCATAGTGTTAAAATACATTTGCCAGTGCCACTGACATTTTACATCACGCTCATCTTATGCCTGCAATGAACCATGGAATCATCAAACGATGAGTGTTAAATGATGCATATGGTGTTATTAACTGACTGTAAACAGTTACTCTAAGAACTGAGCTATAAGTAAACAAGGGGAATTCTCGGAGCAAATGGGGTAGCTATGAGGACACTTTCTGCATGGCACATATGGATGTAATCTGCTTGACCACCCAGCTGCATATGCAGAATGTCCCTGAGTGCTGTTTGGGAGGAGCAAAGTAAACATGACTGATACCACCATGAGGCAATACATTTTTCATCTCAGTCCACACTGTTTCTCTATTATTGTTGACGGATGCCTGCTTTAGGGCCTGAGAGTCATTTCTTTGCCACTGAACTTCACTCATTTAGTTAATTTCTAGTGTACTGCAGTTTAATAATGCTCACGTCAATATGGTTCTTTGCTACAATGTTGACAATATAGATTAGATTATAATTTGAATATGAAACTTTAATCCTAAATTGCAGCAGTAATTACAACAAGCATGACAACATGATACTGCTTTTTTCCATCATGCTCATCATCAGTGCATGTGGTGAAAATTGCAGAACATCTGCAAAAAAAAGTGCCCCTGTCCACATTATCCCCTCATTACTACTGTAGCTCTCCAGGAGGTTACACAAATGAACAGAAGCATTAAGCTGTCTAGTAAGTCTTCATACAATTCATTAGTCTGATAGAGTCATCTGAGTTCGCATTTATTGTTAATGTGGATTAAATATAATTTAGATGGATTTTTGAAAATGTGATAATATATTTAGCATTAGCAAAATATATGACTTCTGTAAGCAGAGCCTTATTAAGTAGCCCAGAGCAAAAAGAGAATTTGCAGACATTCTTTCTGGCTGAAGCTGGGGCCAGTGGGGCAGGAAGCTCTGTACAGTCTGAAGTGTGATGGCTGTCGGCACACAACAGCGCCTGAGGTACTCTGTGCAGCATCTGCGAAGACGGTGCTTTGTAGATGGTCAGTGCACACTGCAAGGGGTGGCAGGTTTGTTATATGGTGTGAAACAAGTGGATGTGGATTCAGCAGTGATGACACACACTTCCCTCTGTGTACCTCTTGGCAGACTTTAAATAACACACACAAAAACCCCTGGCATATCTGACATCAACATATTGGCCTAACCTGGCCCTAAGCAGGAGTCTTAATGTAGAAGTGACACGAGTTGGAATGGATTCCATAGTGAACTGGGATTTGTAAGTACAACGTACTCACTTAACCTCTTTGGCTTATTCTCAGTTTCATTTCTCACAATGAATACAGTATGTGTAGGGTGTTTTCATTTTCTGGTGACCTAGTTTGTCTTGTTCAACACTAGATTCTGTCTCTCAGTCCACGTGAACCTGGCCGTACTGTCTTATAAGAAATATCAGGAGCTGGTAATGCTTAATTAAATGATTACACTGGTGAATTACTGACAGGATATAAAAAGAACCAACAATGAACACACTAACAGAAACTGTCTGTACTGTAGAGCTCCCCTGTTGCAAAACTATTAAAATAAAATAAAGTAAAATAAAATGAAAATAACACCTTCAGTGACCCATATGAGTCCAGTGAATGAATCCTTATAATATAAACAAACACTGGAATTTATTCTGAGTAAATTGTACATGTACCATTCTGTTGCTCCAAATATGTATTATTCCACAGCTGAAAAGGTTCCCAATAAATGCACCATTTACTCTTGTTTGAGTCATTTACTAAAAATTTCAGTGCCCATGTCTTTTAAGAGAAAAAAACATGATTAGGCATAAAAAGATATAGTGGTGACCAGTTTTTAAATCATAACCATGTTCATATAAAATGTACAAAAATGCACTCTGTCTTAAAACACAAATTGATTTTTAAGCAATAAAAATTACGTACCACAACCACCCACACAACAATCCATTTCTCTAAAGTGCTCAAATATGAAGACTTTCATGATGAGCAAGCTGAAAGAATCTTCTTCCCATACAACAAGGTCCAACGGCTCTGAAAGAAAAACAATATGTGGCAGCCACCATAAACATAAAAAGAACAAGAGAGAGGGAGACTGAGCACAAGAAGAAGGGGGAAAAAACCTGATGGGGAAAATGCAACAGCTACCATGTAAGAATAAAAAAGTACAATCTGCAGAGCGATAACAGTCTCAACAGAAAAAAAAATAAACAAAGCAACTTATTATCACATCTGCTTTGCTCAGCCAGTAATGCAGCTTTTACTTCCATGATGCATTGGTTACTGTTTAGGTGGCAGTTTAATAAAGAATTACATTTTAGCCATGATTCACAATCTCTGAACAATTATTAGGATCAAAGTCCTTTTAGAATTAATCTAATAGCACAGGTTACGCAATTTTACACAACCTATCTAGTTAGTCCGTTATGAATGGGTTTATTTTGTCATAATATATTGTGTTGCCATACATATTCCAGTTTTTCTGGTCTCATTTGGTAAATTCTTGTTCCTTGGTAGTTGCATCATATCAGCCACAGTGTGTGAAGATTATGTTTTTTTGTCATTTCAATGAAATCTTCACATGTTGGGTTACTCAATGACTTTTACTGCTAATTACTGTATTTTGACATTTCCTAGGGTATTAAAAAGTAAAACAGGAGGCAAAGCCTTCAGCTTTCGGGCCCCTGTTCTGTGGAACCATCTTCCAGTTTGGATTCGAGAGACAGACTGTCATAGAACGGATGTGTGGCAGGCAGGAACGCAGGACTTGGAAGACAGGAGTGGCGTCATTGCTGGATCACACAAAGTAAACATAGTAAATAGACACAGGGCTGGACAGGAGCCAGAACT
This sequence comes from Archocentrus centrarchus, assembly GCF_007364275.1. Lineage (NCBI taxonomy): Eukaryota > Metazoa > Chordata > Actinopteri > Cichliformes > Cichlidae > Archocentrus > Archocentrus centrarchus. The sequence goes on along the minus strand of NC_044353.1, from coordinate 24,893,263 downwards.
AGGAAACTAGGAAACAACGTGAGAAAACACAGAGCAAGGGAACACACAGTGCAAGGGGAGAAAAAGATCAGAGGAGAGGAGGACTCAGATAATGTATGAGCACAAGGTAATCAGGGATATGAGACACACCTGGGAACACAGCTGAAGAAAACAGGACACAGGTGAACAGAATCTAACTAATGAGACAAGGGAAGCAAAACCGAAAACAAAGCACACGATGCAAGGGACAGGCAAAGTAAAACAGGAAGTAAACATGAAAACAGAAATGCAGACTTTACAACACTGGGAGGCAGGCACACTGAGGAACGACAATAACACAGTATACAGGAATGGATATAACAGGGAAGTCAGACATACTGTACCGAGGAATGGACCATCTACACTCGAAGGAACATGACTGGACATGAGAAACACAAAGATGTGGACTTGGAGAACAAGTACCGCAATAGATATACCCCAATATACCCCAATAGATTTTAACCAAGAACAGAACTCAGAAAACCAAACCAATAATGCCTGAGGACATAAACAAAGAAACTAACCAGGGATCACTACAAAAAGGTACAAAACTCAAAACTGCAAAAATCACAAAAAAAACCCAAAAAACAGAGACATTAATGGAATTTCTACCATAAGACCCTGGGTAGTACTGATAGAAGTTAGCCCTATAATGTATAAATGGTTTTTAGTTAGCAGGAATGAAAATAATTTTCAATGGAACAGTAATAGTATGAAATTGTTTTGTCAGCCACATATTTAGCGTGTGTAGCATTCAGTGCACCATCCCTTGTTCAGCTTAACATGTTTTCAATTTCAGTAAATGCAATGGGTAGGGTCTCTGTAGGTATGAAAAGAGGCCCATGCTCCCTTGCTTCTGTGAAAGGCGCCTAGTCAGTACAAAGGACATAATGCATTCAAATAACATGTGGCCTTTGAATTATAATTCTATTCAGAAAACTGTTATAATGCAATTTCACACCAAAATATTTGTACCTTTTATTTTATCCCAATTTAGTGCATGTTCTGGCTTTCAAATCCTTTTCTTGCATTAATTACACATAATACCAATCATTAGAATATAGCAGGGACATAAATAGTGAAAATTTGCAGCTATTACAAAGTAAAGTAAGCTACTGTACAGTTTTAAAAGAAACATGAAGTAAAGAAAGGCTGAGCAGCCTTTCAGGCAAGTACTCTGAAATAATCCCTAGTTATTAATGTAGATGGATATATATAAACTAAGCACAAAAAAGTAAGAAAATTTGTGTTTGAAGGATTGTTTCTTTGTTGTAATAATGGTTCTTGGCAATAAATCTTATACTGTTGGAAAGTCTGTTCATTTCCCCCTAAATGGATCCACATTTGCAAGGAAAATGTATTTGTGGGTTGAGCAGCAGAGTTGAGTATGTGGGTTACGCTCACGAAAATTTCCCGTATCTCCACAGTCTGGGATCAAACTCTATCCTCCAAGATGACAACACTCACCCCCACAGAGTGGAGTTTATCAGAGACTACCTTCAGAATTTGGGAGCAAAGAGGATGTCTTGCCTCAACTCCACTGTTTGTCCTAGAGTGACCAACACAACCACACTGGCTGACTTATGACAAATGCTGGTTAACAGTGGAATGCCATCCTACAGCAGTGTGTGACCAAGCTGGTGACCAGTCTGAGGAGGAGGTGCTAGGCTGTTGTGACTGTGGTTCTTCCACATGCTACTGCTGTCCCTGTTTGTTAAATGAATAAATTGTTAAATCACCAGTATAGCGTGTTTCTTCACACTTCAATCTTCCAATCCAATAAACGACACCAAACAAGAGTCATTAGCAGAATAAGCTGTTTGGCACCGGCAAAGAAGATTTGATAAATTTTCATGAGCGTAACCCTCTGCTGCTCAACCCACAATTGCGTTTTCCTTACAAATGTAGCGCCATTTAAGGGGGAAATAAACAGGCTTTCCAACACTATAAGAATTATTTCCAAGAAGCATTGTTACAACAAAGAAATAATCAACAAAACACAAATTTCCTTACTTTTTGTACTATGTTTAGTATATTTAAGGACAAGACAAAACAAATGGAAACAGGTGTGGCTGGAGAGGTACCACTGTATGCGAGGACCACTGATATCTTGAAGTGGTCCTGATTCTTCAGACTGATGAATGGGCATTGTCTGTTATTATCGGTCCCATACTTATCGTCAGCAGCTTATAGGTGACCGAGGTAAGGTAGACATTAACTTCATTCAGACGTGCTCATGCTGCAGGAAGTAATAGATGTTTGCATCCAAATCAAAACAAAAAAAAATCCCCAAAGAACTCTCCATTAAAACCTGAAGTAGTAATCTGACTCTGACTGACTCTTAGTTAAGTTGAATAACTCTCTTTTAAATTCCCCAGACAGACTTTTAAAAATATTATTATTATTTGGTGCTTAACTTCCTGCTCAGATGCTTTTAGGTATGGTTTATGGAAAAAAAAAAAAAAAAAAACTTGTTGGACATAGGTCTAGGCACTGAAAGTGCTTGTTTAGATTTAGCTAGTAAACCTACTTGGTTAAGTTTAGTAAATGACCGTACTAGTTTGTTCAAAGACACCCTCAACCAAAGTAAAGCACATGTTGTAAAACTTAATTTTCTAGTTTATGATTCTACTGAGTCAGGTGGTATGTAGTGAAGGGGCCTAGTGGGACAACCGATATTGGCCATTCCATCGATTGATAAAGTCCAAATCATTTGTCTTCTCACCAGGAGTTAATAGTTGCAGTAATATTGGAGAAATTGTGTAGCAATAAAAATAAATCCCATCACGGCATTAAACAGTGGATAATCACACAAACATTGGTTTTGATAGCAGTAGCAGTTTGTGGGCACAACTGCACAACATTAAAATTCAGGGAATTTGATTTGACAAACTTTCCTCCAGCTGCTGCAGCTGCAGATCACGTGAGCTGCGCCTTAATTATCCAATGATCCACTGTTCTCCACTAAAGCCTCCTCACAACTTACTGTGGGTGCAGCAGATGAGCCCCAACTTTTGTTCTTGTCAGTCTGTGGAAAGGTTTGTATAGTATTCTTACCAAACATTGCTGCTTCTTCTATAAGAGGCTTTGTGGTGAATCTGAACATAGTACTATATACTGGACATTTGTCTCTCTCACAAATCTAAAGAACTCATTACTTTTACTTATCGGTTAGGTTATTTTAATTAAAAATGATGTGGAATGTGTAGACACAAACAGATTAGTTGATATATATCAGACTAATCACTACCAGAATGTGCTCAGCCTTGCCTTGCCTTTTAAGCATGCTGGTCTGTGGGTCGTGATAGTTTTTTAATGCCTAAGTGAACAATTCAGCAGATACACTAACACTAAATATTGAGTATATGGCATCAATAAAATTTTTTCCAGCCTCCTTGTGAATATCCTTAGTATTAAATACCCCCCTTTTGTTTTGTTTTACATAGAGCACATGTTTTTCTAGTCCCTTTTTTTGATTTTAATATCTGTTACCTGAACATATTCTGTTCAGGGTTTACTACATACGTAACCTTTAAAGGTGAATGCTACAAAACTGCCTGAAGATAATTTCAGCAATTAAATCGATGACTTTGAATGCACCGTATAGTATACTATCTTTAGGGAAATTAACACCAGAGTTTTTAATTACACTGTCATTCTCATTTATTCTTACATTGAGCCAATTAATACATGTAATTGTACTTGTGATGATTCTCATTTAAAAAAAAGAAAAAAGAAAAGCTTTTAAATGTTGATTTGTGTGTAAAAGAGCTCCTTATATTAGCTGTAATTATATAGTCCTGATGTTTCCAAAATACATACATCCTCAATTAAACTTTGAAAAAAAAAAAAAAAGCCCTCTGTGAAAGTCAAAAATGTCACAGTAAGAGTGTAACTGAACACTTTTTTACCTGAGGACTGTGTTGTTATCAAATTTGTATTTTTAGACAATATTTGGAATGGCTGCGTTTACTGTTATTGATACGTTTAGTGCTTTGAATTCCTTCCAGCCTGCAACATTGTCCTATAAGGGAAAATGGTCTCACTCACTACATATCACCATTAGAACCTATAACTAATTTGTACTCTGCCAAATTGTAAATTTGTATTTTTATTCTATTATGCCCACTTCTTTCTCCACATGCTCTTTGCATTTTTAATTTCATCACGTTCTTTCACTTTTTCCGTCTTTACATAACTGAATAAAGAGAAAACTCACTTTCAGTTGATGGATGAGTTAATGCTGTAGGTTTGCTTGATGAAATGTAGTTTGTTTTCCTACAATGCCAGAGAGGGGTTACTTTTTCTTTTAAATCATTCCTCCTGTGTTGATTTCACAGATTAGAGAGGAATCCAGCAGCGATGGATCCTGCAGCCCCCCCACTCCTCCAGGAAGTAATTTGGAGCAGAGAAGAGGAGTACTGAAACAGCAGAGAGGAGGCAACATGGGAAACTCAAGGCCATTTGGCACAGTGGATTGTCTACTCCATCATTAAACATGGACTTCTGTTATTTATGAAATGACCCAATCATAACTCATGCAGCCTAAGACCAAAACACCCTGCATAGTTAATCATATCTGAATTTACTCATAGTTTTGACACACATTCATAGGTTGACCCCTTTCCTCATCCTGCAGTATACTGAGCTGCATTTCTCTGTGGTAACCCAAGCCCAGTGTTGCAGCTAATGCCACTTTTCCACTATTACCTACTGAGGTTTTTAGGGTTTTCCATTGGGTGGTAGTCTCTGGTACCAGGTACTTTTTAGTACCTACTCAGCTGGGGTTCTAAGTGTGCCTAGTTGATCCAAAAATGTGCTGCCAACAGAATGCATACCACTGATTGGCCGGGCAGTGATATCACTAGATGAGTCATGAGAGCGACTCCTTCACAAGAATCAAACCTGTTGTTTTTGAAACACAGCAATGAGGGAAATGGCTACACGCTAACCAACAAAGATGTTTTTGTGTTTGGTGGCTCACAACAGAATCCAGAGGAAGCGAGAGGGAGTGACTGTGTTTGTGTTGCATACAAATGGAGTCACTGGACTTTCGGGTGGGCTTGCAGAGGGGCTACTCAACTGTAATGGAAAATGAACAAAACTGAGTTGAGTCAAGTAGGTACTAGTGGGAAAAAGACATAACATTGCAACTGTGGGCTTGGATCCATTTTGAGCTGAGCATAACCAGCTCAAAATTGATTAGGTAGGTAGCATGGTTAGCTTGTCACTGTAGTATGTTTACAGCAGTATTTGATCGCTACTAACTTTGTTGCTTGCTTGCATTTCTTTGCTTGCAAGCAGGAGCCCCCTGCTGGCCATAAAAAGACTGTAGGTTCAGTGCACTTTGACATATTAGGTCTGTTGTAACATTGCAGCATGAAGGAAAGGTCAGGCATAATAATAATATAATAATATTTATTTGGCAGCACAGCACTGTTGTTGAACTAACACCCTCTTTCACATGAATACATGGGAAGCGTGACGTGAGGAGAGAAGTAGCAAGATAGCAAGATTTATCACAGGACAGAGCAGACATCAGTGACAACAGATATGATCCCAGTTGAGATACAGCATGAAAGGAAGTGGGTAGAGGTGAGTTGCAAAGTGGTTTGCAAGTGTGCTGCATCTGTAGGCACACTGGCCTACACTACATTTGCCATCAAGGATCTATAGAATGGTATTGGCTGTGCCATCAGATGATGTGGGGCTAACTCTGAGACTACCAGGACTGAGGCTGAGCTCAATTGTACGTCACAATATTGAATCACATTATGGAAGCCATGTGACACTTTGCAATATTCTTTTGAGCTTTTTTCTTTCCCCTTAAAGGTCCTTACTTTTACAGAAAACTGTGTATTTTATGTCCTTTATATTCTAGAAAACCTGCATGTGAATATAAACAGAGACCACACAGAACACAAGCTGTGGTATCCTCACCAGAAATGTCCTTGTGAATGTATGTACACTAAATATAAGTACACTGACAGCCATTAAGTGCAGGGAAAATACAAAGCATAAAAATTCCTGCCAGCTCTTTCAAAAATAATGGAACTATCAGCTGTAATGACATGGCCTCTGCAGTGGGAGACTCAGGGAATATTCAATCTGAAGGCTATAAAAGAGCATTGTCAACCCTGTTAACAGCCGACCCCTAAAAGCAATGTCTGGTTACATGTTAGGACTTAACTGGTGGAAGCACTTCCTCTGTGCACTCCATCTACCCCAAGGAGATTGAGTGTGAAGATAATGCACCAAGAAAGATGTCATAGTTACAGCTTAGGCCTCCCCTCCCATACGAATGTAGTTGTACTCTGGAGGCATCAAGAAGGTGTAGGGACAAGAAAGTGATAAATCTAATACACGCTGACTGAAAGCTCGCAGAGTTGAATGCTGTTCGGAGAGATTTTTCTTTTTTTTTTTTCTTTTTGTACATGAGTTGAATAAGTGGGGCATACTTACTTAGACTTAAACAGAAATAGATTTCTATTTTCCATCTATTTCTCCCTGAACATGATAAAATGGTGCCTGGAAACTGAGGTCACTATTAATGATTGTAGGCGTCATTAAAGTTGCGTCAAAGGCATCTCACCTCAGAGTATGTTTAGAGCCTCACCCCAATGACCTTGCACAACTGAAGAGAGCAAAATGTCATAAGTATGGATTGCAATATATTTTTGACAGGGTTATTTCGTGTGGTCACATGGGAAATGGAGATGTCAGCATACTGTTGTCAACTTATAATGTAAACAGATATTTTATATGCCTGTCAGACTGCCGCTGATGTCAAAGGACTGCAAGAGAGGCGTTGCCTCAGGATCATATTTCTACTACAATCATATTTCCAAGAAACACACCGATGTTTTGTACAAAAGAACAGTTACAAAACAGGAAACGCATTGGGAGAATAAATATAGAGTTTAAATGAAGTCAAAATACCGAATCATAAATTATATAAACATTTGCTATGTAGTTGTGTAGTGCTTACATTCTAACACTAGCAGTCAGGGCTATGTACTTTTAGCCTGACTGTTTTGAATTACTTGTTTTTTTACAGACAGCAGGGCACCCAGATAAGTGATGCTTTCCCCAGTAATTATCCCGTGGCACCAGCAAACTCCTGCTGATTAACAGTAACCAGTGGTTACATATAATGCTTCTGTAAGAATATTATTAATGCAGTACTATCTGGTAAAGCAGGTGAAGTTTAAAAGCATCATATCACAATATCACTGCTATAGCAATGCCATGCATTTCTGTTGCCTAATGCACACAGCAACAAGACAAGGCCGGGCATGTCTGAGAGCAAGAGCAACATGTCAGCCTCTGATGACAATTTAGTACCTAAAAAGGAAGCTTCTTCAACAACCTCTAACAAAGCACAATGCAAGAAAATTGTTTCACCGCTATTGGTAAAAATGCACATTCGAATAAAACAAGGCCATGAATGAAGTGATGCTAGCAGCTGGTGAAGTGTGACCCAAATGTGAACAAATAACTCCACCAAACAAAGAGAGCAAATGATGGAAGTGAAATTACTAATGGAATTATATTTTAAAATCTCAACCCAAGCAACAACATCCCAGGTAGAGAATATTTTTCAGTTTTATTATGCAACAATATTGTGCAGCTCCCAAAGAGTTACGTATTTAAGTTACTTCAGTTATTATTAAATTTTAAGGGGTAAGCACTTATTTTATACTTAGAAATTCCAGGGAAAACACTACCTAGGCTTTGTGCTTACATTTGACTTAAACTGTGTCAGACATGTAGTCAGGCATGTATAATGCCGTGTCACTTACTTTTGCACTTTAAGGCTGCTGCTACTGGCACCTTGTTTCAATAGAGTCACACTTCAAATTTGAAAGTGTCTCATCAATACTCATTTGAAAAGAAGGTTTCACGCTTTGGTTCTGGTTTTATTGAAAAGTGGGGAATGGTTAGCAAACAGGTGGCGGGGTGTAAGGAAAGGCTTCAACTTGGAGGGAATCACAGGAGCTCTGCCAGAGGAGTGAGTGAGAGTTAGCAAAGCATCCAACAGGTAGACATTGTAGTGGTGAGCTGTAGATGAATCTAATTTTATCTTACTTGTTATAGCAGGGAGGAAGTGCATGGAGAGAGCTTAAAATCGGCAGGCGAATTCAAAACAGTTAACAAGTGGAGGGGAGGTGGAGAGCGGGCAGGCAGGCAGGTTGTGAACAGGTATGCAAGTGCTTTTGCAGAAGCAGTGGTGCCAGAGGGTAGCAGACTTTCAGGAGACGTCCACAGGGTGCAGCTAAGAGACTTCCCAAACAGACAAGTTCTAAGCGAGGCTTCCAGATGAGTAACTGCGAGGGACACAGATATTACAGAGAAGCAAGCAGCGACTTTCTAATCAGATTCTAGACATATAGTAGAGTATGGTAGGGTGAGAATTTTGCACTAACAACATGACAGTATGGATCCCTTCTTGTATTGACAGTTCAGTTTGCTGCTGGTGGTGTAATGGTGTGGGGGATATTGTCTTGGCACACTTTGAACCCCTTAGTACCATATGAGCATTGCTTCCATTTTACAGCCTGCCTGAGTACCGTTGCTGACTATGTCCATCCTTTTATGACCACAATGTACCCATCTTCTGATGGCTGCTTCTCGGAGGATAACATACCGTGTCATAATGGCACATGTATAGTGATAATCTCAAACTGGCTTCTTGAACATGACATGAGTTCACTATACTAAAATGGTCTCCACAGACACCAGAACCTCAATCCAGTACAGTTACACTGGGGTGTAGTGGAAGAAGCAATTTGCTCAATATTGACCAAAAATCCCTGAGGGATGTTCTCAGCACCTTGTTCACCTTGCCATGAAGAATCAAGGCAATTCTGTAGGCAAAAGGGGGTCCAACCCAAATTTGAAAAATGTTCCTAATAAAGTGTCAGGTGAGTACACACAGACACACACATAGTATGTAACATCTTTGACAAATTACCTATGGGACTGTTTTCTAGGGAAGGACAGATTTCTAAGATTGTGGAAAAGAAGTACAACAGATGCCACTTCAACTGTCCTGAACAAGTTGAAGCTATAAAGCTTTTATACTCAACTGTAACTATAATAATACCCTCAACACTTTCACCACCTCTGGAACTACACTTAAGAGACACTCTCAGTACACACCCCACTATGATGGTTTCAACCTTGGAGTCACACTCGGGAATATGCAGCCTCCTTAAAGATACACACTTGATGGCTTGAATATGAAAATCAAGGCCACCTTTCAGGTTTGACGTGTTTATATAAACTGTGATAATTTTACACTCCTCTATAATTTACCCAAAACTCCACAACATCTGATTTTTCACAGGTGTTATTTCCCAATGTCCAGATGGAAATTTGTAATATGATAAATGCTGGAGACACTATATAGAATTAATATTTTGAATAAAATACAAACAAATAAATCTAATAGCCTTAAAATTAGTGAAAATTTCATGGATTTCACCTTCAAACATTCACCATTCACCATTTTTAATCCCATTGTGGTGGATAAAATTGTTTTATGACTGTAAATCCTCACAGCTTCTTGATACACAGAAGTCTGTTGAATTATACCCATCAAACAGCAACATCAGGGATGAGACAGTGAGCCAAAAAAAAATTTTAATGCGCCAAATGTAACATTCACCGGATCCATTGTACATAGATACGGCACGGTTCACTGAGGTGTGTTGCCATGCTTCCTCTAAGCCAGTGGGGTCCAGTCCTGCACCCTGGAAGATATGCAGGTTTCAATTCTAGCCAAATTCAACACCAGCTGATTTGTTGCTCTCTGTCTGGTTGAAGGCATGCTGATTAGTAAAATTAGTGGGTGAGGCTTGATTTGATTGAAAGCCTGCACACTCTACCACTGGCAGGGAACATTTGTGTGAATGATGTCCTGCAGAGCCAGACAGGAGACACTCTCCCATCAGCCAAACAGGTTGTCCAGGAATGTTGTAACACTAAACACGTCTGTCTGTCTGTCTGTCTATCTTTCTATCTATCAGAAAAATTGTATAAAGACTACCAAGCCGAATTTCATGAAACTTGATGAAAGCTGGAATGGAGGCAAATGAAGAACCCATTCAGTTTTGATGCAGTGTTTTTACAATTGTAAAACGGCACTGGCCTTGGCCTTGGCAGAGGATGCGCTCTCAGAGTGCCCTTCTGCTTTGTTACAGTTTTAATCCAGTTAAAGCCCAAAGAAGATAATGCAAACTGGATCTCTAAGCACTTCCAACAACAGTAGTCAGGCATGTACTAACAGTGTATAGACCTTGCCTTATGTGATCTGCAGACTGAATAATTTAGTGTTTTTTATACTGAAGCTTCTCCTCTCAGAAATTGTCAGTTAGTCTGTGATGTAATAGCATTTAAAGACTGACAGAATTTGATGGATTATCTTTAATTGAGACTTTATCTGTCACCTCGTTGGCACAACAGAATGTCCAAGAAATGACAACCGCTTTCACTTCAACTGGCCTGCTCGAACCTTGGAAAACTTCTTAAAAGCACATTTTATTTAATGACTTTAGTTAAGTTACCCTTCAGTGTGATGTTAGGACTTTCTGTCACTGTGTATCCATGGGGACCACAAGGTGTTCTTTTTTAAATACTCCTTTGGACAGCTGTTCTTCTCACTTCGTAAGATCAATATGTTATCTTATACACAGAACACAAATGACAATAATCATTTTGTAACATTATTATTATTAATATAATAATAATAATAATAATAATAATAATAATAAGCACTCTGAGAGCGCAAACCTCCTCCAAGGCAACTCACTCTTAAGGTAATAGTATTGTATTTTGTATTCATATTGTTTTCTTTGTTCTTTGTACATGTACTTTAAGATGTTTGTAGTGCAATAAAATCCAATGACATGACAGATGTTTACTTTGATTACACAAATATGATGTATGAGTAGGAAAGGATAATAGGTATTGATTTGTAAATAACCGGACATGAATAATTGGAGCTTATTATATAATATTATACTGCAGTATATTTCTAATTAACTGGCTCATTCTCTTTCTCTTGATATTACTTTCTTTTAAAATATAACGCATTTTGGGGTCAACTTGAAAGAAAGGCAGACCTGAAATGTAAAAGTGAGATCAGAGGCCAAATGTGATATTTGGATGCAAACTGTAACGTGATATTTAGAATCCCCAAATACCAGTATCATTTCCTAAATGTTGCCAATACAAAAAAAAAAGCAGTATAATTTTAAGCATAGTTTTAAGGCTAAAATACATTTTATGAAAGTCTGACCTTAGCTGACCTTGAAGAAAAGGTCAGCGATCCAAAGTAACATATTTAGAATCCCCATATTTCATTGCCTATATGTTGTATGCCTATATATGTCCCCCTCCCCACGCTACACCCCTACAAAGTTTCATCAGAATTCACTGAAAACTTTTCACGCTATCGTGTTTCCAAACAGAATGCTGACATGCACGCATGCAAATGCTACCAAAATCATAACCTCCTTAATTTGTTGTTGTTATTTGTTTGTAGGCTGTGTGATGTTTTGGTAAGGTTTGCATAAAGCTGAAACAGATTTTACAAACTGCTATAACTGTGCATGCTTTATCCTAATTAGTATAACACATAAAGCATGCAACAAGCAATGGATATTTTCCAAACATCTGTGTATGTTTGTAGTTTCATAATGGAGGCTTTAACTTTTTACTGTCTTTTCTGGGAATGATATTTTTATGTCTTCAGTTTTGCCCATTATCTTGAACCACTGGTATTTTGCTCTCCAGTGAAAGCCTGCAGGCCATGCAGTGTACATTAATTTGTAAATGTGACACAAAAGGTTAAGACAAGAAAGGTTCTGTCTTCTTTTTTTTTTTTTTTTTTAACTGGGTGCACAAGTGAAAGTCACATCTTATTAATTTGCAATTCGTTGTTTTGGTCATCTCATTTGGATTCACAGGGTACTGTTGTTGTGATTCCAAGAAAGAAAACTAAAGAAAAAACATAATCTATATTTCTGCTCAGATCCTTGGAGTTGGGATTTCAATTGCTATGCATAACTTGATTTTCAAAGTCTGGGGTCTTTCTTGAATGAACGCTTGGAATCTGGCTCTGGGGGTTAACAAGGAGGCTCCATATACTGTTTAACAATTCAGCCCATGCTTGCCCCACGTGACAGTGCATGCAATAGGGCCTGCACTTGTTTATATCTCTGGATAAAGCATCCCACTGGCCGCAAATTAAGCATTCAGGCTAGGCAGCCTTGTTGTGCTCCAGTATGACGTGTTTGGAGTACTAAATCTGACTGCGCCATAGGTACACCACAATCTTGTTTATGAGCTTCATGCATAAGTTCTAAAGCTGTCATATCCTTTGAAATGACTTCAATACACATGAATTGCACTTAAAATAAGCATAGAAGGATCCCTTTCTTTAAATGTAAAGCCTTTATTTACTGTTTGGGAGTGAATACAAACAGGAGGCACAGGTTTGTCACACATTAAGATAAGATTTGAAAAATGTTGAGAAATTCAATTTCTCCTAGATTATGAATAAATCATGAAAACCAGCATTTGTGGTAAAATGTTTTTATGTGGAAAAAAAAAAGGAAAAAATACAATTGGCACATGTTACAGGTGCTCTGACACTCATTGGTAATTGCAATCCTACCACACCCCACTTCTAACATTAATTCAGTTCAAAATATTAAAGGCAGCCTCATACATTGTTCATATTTGCCTGAAAGAAAGTTAAATTAACTGTAGCTGAGATAAATTCTCAGAATTACCACTTATTCATTTTGAGCCTGAGAATTTAGCTTGCTAAGACAGAAATGTCAGCAGAGGAATACAGATCAATGAAATGAAAGGATCCTCTCAAATTAATTTCTGATATTTTCTTCATTCGCAAAACCGAGCAGAATGAAATCATCTCGCATCAATCAAAAGCAAAATTTAACAGCTTTTGAGTAACTTTAAAATCTTATAGAGCTAATTTATTCCAGCTTTACATCTTAAAATAACTGCTTTATTGAGAAAAAGGATTATTCACATTTATATTAGACCTTTTACTAGATATTTGACCGTTTAAAAAAAAAAAAAAATCTGAATGTGTCATATCAAAATACTCATTTATTAGAGCGAATACTCCTCCATGTACGACAGAGGTTGTTTTAGAATAATTAATAGATCTTATGTTGCACTGACGACAGGGGAAAAGCTAGATCATACACTTTGGAGATGACTCCTCTGACAACATTTTACATGCATAATTAAGCACAAGATCTCAGTTAAACTCTGAGAGATGAGTCTCTGAGGATGACACATACAACAAGAGACATATGTCCTTGTTTTATACTTTTAACACTTCTCTCTCCTGTGCGTTTGGCACTTCTAGGCAATGAAAACAGAGAGACAAACTTAAATGTGAACTGCCTTTCCTTTTATTGCAACTTCATTCTCCAATTAAACACTCTACATTTCATACAGATCAATACCAAGGAGTCCATAAATATGTCAATACCTGAAGCATAGACTGCAGCTCCAGAGAAGTTAGAGATAATACAGTATCCCCCATGTGTGTTTGCCTAACAAGTTTCCCCCTTTGAACTTAATGCAGGCTTCCTTTGTGAGCTACCAAAGCATTGATTAATCCATCTGTACAGATCTGGATTTTCTCTGAGTTTTGTTGCATCCCTTTGAAATATTCAAAGCAGCTCTCTTGGAATAAACCATTATATGGACCTCTGCTCTGCTAGGGGCAAGCAATGAAAGTGGCTGCATACAAATTAAGTATCAGCAAAGCAAAGGGGGAACAGAGTGATTGAAACCACACTTGCATAATCATGCTTTTAGATAGAAAAAAAGAAAAACAAGTCATTCATTAGAGAGATGTTGTAGACAGAGTTCATTGCTTAATTAAGAGCTATACAGGTATATCTGTATATGTGAAAGATGTGAAAGATTGATGGTTGATATAGCATGGCATATCTATACAGTGAAAATTACACAGAGATCATTATTATTTTTTCCAAATAGAAAAGATTAAGGGTTTAAATCTTCTGCTATGGGATTAAGAATTGTATCAGAAAAAATGTTTAAAGTGAAAAAATCAATGAAAAGTTGACATTTTGGAGAAAGACACTGTGCATTTTGTTCCTCACACATCGCTCCTTGATTTCAGAGTGCAGTTTGCTCTTGAAATCCAAGATTAGTTGTTAAATACGGGTAAAGTCCAAAAGGAAGACATTTAAGTTTAGTGATACTTGTAATATATAATCAAGCTCAATACAAAACTATCAATCAGTTCTCACATTTGCTGTTTTCAACATCAACTCTGTGATTCAGAAGAAAATAAGTCTGACCTGCGACAGTGCTATAAAAAGTATTTGTCCCCTTCCTTCTTACTTTTTTGTCACACTTAAAAATTTTACACTCCTTAAACAAATTTTGATATCAGACAAAGATAACACAAGTACAGTGGCTTGCAAAAGTATTCATACCCCTTGAACTTTTCCATATTTTGTCACATTACAACCACAAACATAAATATATTTCACTGGAATTTAATGTGAAAGATCAACACAAAGTGGTATACAGTTATAAAGTGGGAAGAAAATTATACATTATCCAAAACATTTTTTACAAATAAAAAACTGAAAAGTGCGATGGTATGAATTCAAGGGGTATGAATACTTTTGCAAGCCACTGTAAATACAAAATGCACTTATTAAATGAGGATTTCATTTATCAAGGGGAAAAGCTATCCAAACCTACCTAGTCCTATATGAAAAAGTAATTGTTAAATCATGAATTAACTGTGAATTAACCACACTGTTTGGAAAGCTGAACTCAATTTCATTAGTCACACTGAGGCCTGACTACTGCCAGAACTGCTGAATCATGAAATCACTTAAATTAGAGCCTGTCTGATAAAGTGAAGTAGGCTAAAAGATCTAAAAATGAAACACATCATGCCATGAGCTAAAGCAACTCAAGAACAGATGAGAAACAAAGTCACTGACATCAGTCTGGAAAGGGTTGCAAAGCCATTTCTAAGGCTTTGGGACTCCAGTGAACCATGATGAGAGCCATTACCCACAAATAGAGAAAACTTGGAACAGTGGTGAATTTTCCCAGGAGTGGCCGCCGGCCTACCAAAATTACTCCAAGAGCGCAACGACGACTCTTCCAGGGGGGTCACAAAAGAACCCAGAACTACATCTTAGGAACTGCAGGCCTCACTTGCCACAGTTAAATCAGTGTTCACGAATCAGGGGGAATCCATGGGAGAGTTCAAAGCAAAAAGCCAAAAGAACATAAAGACTTGTTTCACATTTGCCAAAAAGCATTCTGATGATCTTCAAGACTTTTGGGAAAATATACTATTGACTGACTGGACAAAAGTTGAACTTTTTGGAAAGTTTGAGTCTTGTCACATCTGGCATTAAGCTAACAGCATTTCATTAAAAGAGCATCATACCAACAATCAAAAATGGTGGTGGTAGTTTGATGGTCTGAGGCTGCTTTGCTGCTTCAGGACCAGGATGACTTGCCATAACTGATGGAACCATGAATTCCCCTCTCTACCAGAAAATCCTGAAGGAGAAGGACATCAGTTTGTGCCCTGAAGTTCAAGTGCATTTGGGTTATGCAGCAGGGCAGTGATACGAAACACACTAACAAGTCTGCCTCTGAATGGCAAAAAAAAAAAAAAAAAAAAAAAATCAAAATCAAAACAGAAACCCACCAGTGTGAGAGACTTAAAACAATTCTGCAAAGAAGAGTAGGTCAATCACAACATTTTGAAAGACTCATTGCCAGTTATTGGACACACTTGATTGCAGTTCTTGCTACCAAGGGTGACACAACCAGGTATTAGCCTTAGGGGGCAATTACCTTTTTAGGTTTGAATAGTTTTTTTTTCTTAATACATTAAATCATCATTTAAAAACTGTTTCGTATTCATCTGGGTTATCCTTGTCTAACATAAAAATTTGTTTGATCTGAAACATTCAAGTGGGACCAATACCCCCCCCCCCCCCCCCCCCCCCCCATCAAGAAATCAGGAAGGGGGCTCTGTATTTATTAGATTTTAGCATTCTGGGCATACTTTCACATCAGATGGCATAATGTGGATTGAGAAAAAAAAAAATATTAATCTCTAAACCTTAAGTTAGTGTTAAGTGTTAAGTTTTCTCTTTTAAAATCAGTACATTACTGCAGTCCATTTATATACCTAGTTAGATCATCTGTAGCCCTTTAAGCAAAGTTCCTGGATGTAGAGACAAACCACAGGCAGACTCTGCCCTTAGCACCCAGGTGTCTGCATGCCTCAGCTGCTTTATTCTCTAATTTTGCCACAGAATATGCAACAGTGTTAAGGTCTCAGCTGTTATCAGCATGATTGGCTGTCTTTGTGCAAAAATGTAGGGTTTAACTTTTCTTAAGAGATTCTGCAACAGGGGTAAGCGTCTCAGCTGCCCTCACTGTGTTATCTCTGGCTCACTGCCAGTTTGATACAGTGTTCTGCACTCGGCTGGTTTCATCACATTAGAGGCCGACACACTCGTGGCACGATAGGGGAAATTAGCGGTTACAGCCAGCCGCTGACTGTCTCACAGGAGACTACCCTCATGTTAGCAGTGGACGCAATGTTGCTCAGTGTAACTTTCAGTAAACTACTGCCTTCACAGCAACTTCTATCACTGTACTTTTTGGATTAGTTTATTTCCCTCAATAAACCCATTGGGTAGACAGTCACTATCCATTTGGTGCTACTTAACAGTGTTATGAAAAAAGTATTTGCCCCCTTCATGACTTCTTATTTTTGTCCCATTTTACCCCCCTTATGAAATAAGGGGGGAAATACTTTTTCACAGCACCGAGCTCACTTATATGCCTCTGTACTTATGCATGGTTACGTACATAGGTTCATACAAGAATTACAGTGGCTCAACATGTCACACTGTACGGTGTTGACCCTTAAAATTAATACAATGCAGTTAATAGGATTTTGTAAAGCAGAAGCATAATTGCACTGGTCCCAAAACAGACAAGAAATATGATTTAAACGCAGATGCCCGCACTTTTTGTGCTTGTGCAATTTTAGTCAGTTTCATCTGTAACTATTTGACACAGATAAAAATAGTATTTCTTCAGCATTCTTATTGTTAAAACAGTTATTTTGCAGTTTATTTTTGACTGTACATGTATATCTTTCATTAGTAGGCTATCATCTTTGTGTGTATCAGGTATTGAGAGCTCCTACTCTGATGACATGTTAGCACAAAGTTAAGTGAAAATGATTATTAAAGTGATAATGTAAAACTATAATCCAAGTATTATAATTAAAATCTATAATTAGATTTTTAATGAAGTCTCAGCTGACAAAGAGCAAATAATATCAGCCTCTACCTGAAGGGGCAGCATTGGTTGGAGTTTAAAGGGCTAATGAACACCTCGTTCAAAGCAGTCTGCAGGAGTGAAAGAATAAAAGGAAGGAGCGTTTAAGTGCAGTTCTTTAAAGAGATTAGAAAATGACAGACTAATGTCCACAAAAGGCATTATTTTTCTTTAATGAAAAACAAAACAAAACATAAAGATCTGGGTGGGTCTGACAGTATTTAGCAGCTGACAGTAGCCTGACATTCGGAGAATTAACCATTCACTCAGAAACATCAGATTCTCTCCAGGTTCAATTTTGTGATTTAGGAAGAGACTTAACTGTCCCAGACAAACAGAATAAAATCAATTCTTCTATTTACTGCAGCAGTTATTTGCAGCTGTACACAGAAGTCGGGGTTTTATAGTGTCATTCATTTAATAGTGTAATTTTTATTTCTACCGAGCCCACATAAACATAATCTAAACACTAAAATCTGACAAAAGCAGTGGGTGCTCTGCCCACTCTTTTGGACTGCTGCTAGAGCTCTGATCTCATGTAGCATTTACAAGGAAGTTTACCAGCTAAAAAAGTCCAGTCATGTTTCTTCAAGGAAGGCTGTGTAGAGGAAAATCTTTTCTTCCCTTGGGGCCAAGTGTTTTCAAAAGAGATTTGCTTTTGCTGCAATGCCAGCAGCATGACCATATCTGGCACTAATTGTTTTACTCATTTATATGTTCATATTTTTTTGTCTCTTCTATATTACTACAATCCACCTACGATTATTGACTGATTATTTTTCAGTACCTTCAGTGTACCTTCTTTGTGTATTACAGTGCTTTCATGAAAATGAATATCTTGTTTAGTGTTATAGGTGTTTTCTTCTTGGTTCTTGCTATTGTTTTATATTATATTCTATTCTCTCCATGCCATGTTTGTTTTGACCACACTTGTGTTGTACAGTATAATCCTAGTCTTGCTCCGATCCATTTCACACTTTTTTTTTATCTTGGGCTTTATATAAAACCTAGCATGCCATTTTCTTGCATAGAATTAATTTACATTTTTATGCACACCTATATACAATTACAAAAAGAGATTTTTATATTCATTTGCTGTATTTTTTTTGAAAAAAAAGTCTTGTAGGAGAAACTATTTTTCCAAACGCTCCTCTGACCTCAGCTCTGCTTGATAAAACCTGAGCTTGGCACAACTTTGTTGTAGCGAGATCACATAAAGGCCACCACTTTTTTTTTTCCTGAAACAGCAAATGTTATCTTACAGGACCCCCGCCTATTTACATATGAACACCTTCATTTTTTAATGGTGCAAATATCTTGGAACTGCATTAGCATCATCCTTATAACATATACTTACAAATGCATGGATAATATATACAGAGTACAAAAAGGAAAAACAGGATTGAAGAGACAGAAAAGACTTTGGAATGATCATACATTCAAACACTGTTCTTTAGGTGTTAATATTGCTATCATGTCAGACTCAAATACGAAAAGATCTTAAGCCATCTGGCAATATATTTGCATAACAAAGTGTTATTCTAAATGGTATTCAAGTGGTATAGTGATTGCTGGCAGTGTGGAGGATTCAGCATCTGCAAGCGTGCATCATTTCCAAAAATGTGGAGCTAACAGCAATACGGATAAGTCATTTTAAAAGAGTCAGTCTGAGGCCAGACTGAATAAATAATTTCTGTGATAAAACTAGAAGTAAGACACTACATTCAGCTGCCGTGCGGCATGTGATGACAATAAGACAACCATTATGTCCTTCTTCTCATTATAGGAGCGTCTCTTACAGAGGAGTCTAGGATATGATGGCCTACAGTCTCGAGACTACATTTTGCTGATAGATGTCAAAGTAAAATATTTAATTGAACACTCGCCTGCTTCACTGATCAAAGCAACAAATCAAAATGATCTCGTCTTTATCGTGCTTCTTCTGCCATACAGAACAATCTTGCACCTCATGACATCTGGGATGTAAAAGCTTCTTCTTTTGTACTCATTTAGACTTATATATGTGATCAAATTGGAATAAAAGAGTTGCCTCAGGACCACTAGGCATTTCAGCTATTGCAAGTACAACACTCTACTGAAAATGAATTATCATAATTCGACATAATTTAGACAGAATGCTAACGTGTGTACATTTTAGGGTTTGAACAAGTATACCATAAGTATACCACATAAAATATGCCACAGCTCCTATTATGAGAGTGTATAAAACAGTTATTTATAGAATCTTAACAAGAGCCATGCAAATTAAATATGGTAAGTGAAGCCATGTAATACCACACTGTACTGGAAAGACAGCATAACAGGTTGTAGATTGGTGCACTATGAATCTAAAACCTACTGTAATAATTATCCTTGAGTTTCATTATTGCACATAGCAACGCAAGGCACTGATTTACCTGTGAAGTTAGAGCTGAAATATTTTGCCTGAAGGAAAATTCAAGAGAATAAAAAGAATGCCACATTTTGAGTTTGGGCTTCATGATAGAGGATGTTAACTAAACCTTTTTGTTTAAAAATAATAAAGGAAAAAAAATGTTTTGAACTTAAATTTACATGTTTTGGGGCTTTGTATTCATGTAAAGGTCATATTGTTATGCAATCTCTTTTGTTCAACAATGTTTTCAACAGGATAAGAGTACCTTATCTTACTACTGTACACGGTATTCTTACTAAAAGAATATGCTTCCTTTAAAGGCACCAGAAAGCTGCTTTTAATCTTTGTCACGTTAAACTCATTTCAGTCTTTTTTAAATGGTAAAGGGACTGGTTCTTAAATAGTGCTTTTCTACTCGAGCAAAGTGCTTTATACTGTACACCATGTCTTCATTCAGCCATTCACACACACTCAGACAAGCACATCTAAATCACATCAAGTGCTTTCTATCTAACACACATTCACACTCTGATGAACACATTGGGAGAAACTCAGAGTGCAGCATCTTGCCCAAGGATACTTTATCATTCAGACTGGAGCAGTTAGGGATCGAACCACCAACCTTCCCATTAGTAAGTAACCTGATCCACAACTACCCTGTCCCCAAACTGATGGGTGGAGAGTGAGCTACTGCTTCAAAATGTTTGAATCTTTGGGCAATTAGCTGTCAATACAACAAGCAGGACGGCTGACACAATTTTGTTGGCGAGTGGTTAAAAAAAGAAAAAAAAAAAAAAAAAAATTGCAAAAGTCAACCATACAGAACTTCACCAACATGACATCTTGCATATTGATATAAATTATAGTTTGCTGGCAACAGTGTCTTAATTATTTGCTAAACATTTGGCTTCCCGACAGAAGCATAAAACAGTGTTTCCAACTGAATCAAAATTGTTGCCAGCATATTTTTTGTTGCATAAAAAAAAAATAAAAAATCATAAATAAAACAACAAGAAAACAATTCCAATTTCAAACAGTCATTTGGTCAGTTTTAAGAAATATTGTGAAAGATTACTGCAGCTCATTGTTTGGGATAAAAAGATGCAGGGGTGTTTTTTTAGACGCAAGGAGCTACCTGCATGCATTTCAAGTTTCAAAACCTTTTAGGTCCTCTCATTAGGGTCTGGTTGTCCTGAGGACACGGTTATAATCCAGAGGGGACTGTCTGTCTGTGTGCCGTCTGCATTCACCAACCCTTTGCAACATCCTCCCCCTTGATATCACACTGAATAAACAAGCACTACCTTTTCTATTCTATTTGATAATAGTGACTCAACTATATAAAACTGTTTTGTTTTTCATGTATCGTATGTTTTTCTTTTACTTGCTTACATACCATTTATGCTGAATCACTTTGTAATGTAAGCGGCCAGAAACTGTGGTTGCAAATAAATAAATAATAAATAAATAAAACAAATTGTTGAGAGGCCAATAATTGCAGTGGAGATGGACACGGTAAAACAATATATCATCAAAAGACACTGCAGGATACTGAACGTGGGTGAAATAAAAATAGACAACACAACAGCAAATACAGAAGGTGCTTACTATGCAAGCTGTTACAGATGATGACACAGTTGCATAGTCCATAACATTATGATCTAATAAAGTAGCATGTTTCCAGTTCTTAATTGAATGCGATTGTGGAAGAAGAAAGTTTGTCTGCATTTGACAGGTTAGCGTATGCTAATGGAGCTACGTGCAGAGGCACAAACCACAATAAGTATGGTTAAGCCTAACTGAAAGAACTGAATTAATACTTGAGTTGTTTGACTTGTATCCCCTCTTTGGAGCAAAAATATCAAAGCCAATGTTGATGATTTGTGTGACATAGTCCTGGGTGCCTGACTTATGGATATCAGAAGAATCAGAATCAGAATCTTTATTGTCATTGTACACAGAAGTTGCACAACGAAATTTAAAATGCATTCCTTTCTAGGTGCCTCAGACAATAAATAATAAAATAATAAAAATATGAGTGATAAAAATGATTACTAAAATACAGTGCACAATAGTAAATTAAGACGAATCTAGCCCCAATACACACACCAACGCACGCACACAGTCAGCACTACCACCCCACATCACTGTCCAAACCACACAGAGTTCAGTTCAATGATAGCCCTGGCATAAAAGCTGTTCCTCAGTCTGTTTGTTCTGGCCTTCATTGTCCTGAAACGTCTGCCTGATGGCAGTAGCGAAAACAAGGAGTGTCCAGGGTGTGAGGGGTCCTGGAGGATGTTCTGTGCCCTCCTCTGGCAGCGGGCATTGAACAGTTCCTGGAGGGAGGGCAGGGGACAGCCTATGATCTTTTGAGCCGTGTTGATGATTCGCTGGAGTGTTTTCCTGTCTGCTGCTGTGCAGCTGTTGAACCACACGCACAGACAGTAGGTCAGGATGCTCTCTACACAGCAACGGTAGAAGGACACCAGCAGATTCTGGGTCAGATGCTCCTAAGAACCCTCAGGAAATGCAGTCTCTGTTGGGCCTTCCTGACAATGCTGGTCGTATTGATACTCCAGGTCAAATCATCCTGCAGATGTACTCCCAGGAACCTAAAATCTGAAACCAGCTCCACTTCATCCCCCTCGATGAACAGAGGTTGAATGACATGTGTTGTCCTCCTAAAGTCTACTACCATCTCCTTTGTCTTAGTGGTGTTCAGGATCAAGTTATTCTCACTGCACCACCTTGACAGCCGCTGCACCTCGTCCCGGTATGCTGACTCATCCCCGCCTGATATGAGCCCCACCACAGTGGTGTCATCTGCAAACTTAATGATGCAGTTACTGGCATGTATGGAGGTGCAGTCATGTGTGTAGAGGGTGAAGAGTAGGGGACTCAGCACACAGCCCTGTGGAGAGCCGGTGCTGAGGCTGATGGCTGAAGAGAGGTGGGGACCTACTCTTACCCTCTGGGAACGGTCTGTCAGGAAGTCCTTGATCCAAAGACAGGTGGAGCGTGGTATCCCCAGATCTGACAGTTTAGTCACCAGTCTGCCAGGAAGGATGGTGTTAAACGCCGAGCTGAAGTCCACAAAGAGCAGCCGAGCGTAGTTCCCCCCCTGCTCCAGGTGAGAGAAGGCAGAGTGGAGGGCCGTGGCAATGGCGTCCTCTGTGGACCGGTTGGCTCTGTAGGCAAACTGGTGGGGGTCTAGTCTGGGGGAGAGACTGGAGATGACGTGAGCCCGGACAAGCTTTTCAAAGCACTTCATAACAATTGGTGTGAGTGCTACTGGCCTGTAGTCATTCAAACCTCTGATAGTGTTCTTCTTGGGGATGGGGACGATAATGGAGGACTTCAGGCAGGAAGGGACAGCAGCCTGGCTCAGGGACTGGTTAAAAATGCTGGTAAAAATACCAGCCAGCTGAGCCGCACAGACCTTCAGTATCCGTCCAGAGACACCATCGGGCCCCACAGCTTTCCTGGGGTTCACAGTTTCCAGCATACGCCTCACCTCTTGCTCTTGCAGCCTGAGGATGCTGCTGCTGCCTGCTGATGGATGTTGGATGGCTGTCTCTGATTGCTGTACCTCAAAGCGTGCAAAGAAGCTGTTCAGCTCCTCTGCCAGATTGATGTTACGCTGATCAACTAACAGGCTGGGTTTGTAGTTCAAAATATGCCGAACCCCTTGCCACACCTGCCTGAAGTCGTGGCTCTGGAAACAGTCCTCAATCCTCCTCTTATACACAGCCTTGGCCTCCCTGATGCCCCTCTTCAGGTTGGCTCTGGCAGCGCTGTAAAGCGCCCCATCACCAGCTCTGAAGGCGATGTTCCTTTCTCTGAGTAAGCTCTGCACCTTTCCATTCATCCATGGCTTTCTATTTGGAAAAACCCGGATATTCTTGTCCACAGTTACAGTGTCGGTGCAGAACTTGATGTAGTCCAGAACAGCCGAGGTGTACTGCTCCAGGTCCTGGTGCTTGAATACGTCCCAGTCAGTTGTTTCAAAGCAGTCCTGCAGCTGTTGAGAGGCACCTTCAGGCCAGGTCTGAACAGTCTTAGATGTAGAAAGAGCAGTTTTGCTGAGGGGGGTGTATGCTGGAATCATAAGCAGGGACAGATGGTCTGACTGGCCCAGATGTGGCAGTGGCACAGCCCTGAAACCCAGCTTGATGTTAGAGTAGACTTTATCCAGTGTGTTGTTCCCTCTTGTAGGGCATTTAACATGCTGATGGAACTTGGGTAGAACAGTCTTTAAATCGACATGGTTAAAGTCTCCTGCAATGATGTGTACAGCCTCAGGATATCTGCTCTGTTGACTGCAAACCGTGTCATGTAAGAGACTAACAGCCGAGTTAGCATTAGCATCAGGGGGAAGATAAACAACAGTGATCAAAACAGCTGTAAACTCACGGGGCAGATAGATGGGCCTGCATTTAACAGTCATGTACTCCAGGTCCGGAGAGCAGTGGCTGTTCACAGTCATACTGTCTGTACACCAGCTGTTGTTTACATACAAGCACACACCCCCTCCTCTGCTCTTACCGGAGGTCCGCATTCTGTCATGCCGGTGCGTTGTCCTGCCGGCTAGCTCGATGGCTGCATCAGGAATGGATGAATGAAGCCAGGTCTCAGTGAAGAGCAAAACGCAGCAGTCCTTCACGGTCCTGTTTGTAGCCACCAGCAGTCTCAACTCATCCATTTTATTCGGGAGTGATCTTACATTGGCGAGGAAAACACTGGGTAACGGAGGTCTATGAGGCCGTTTACGTAGCCTCTCCAAAACGCCAGCTCTGCCGCCTCTTTTCTGCCTCCTTTCTCTGCGCCGTCTCCGTCTGCGACCCCCCCTCACAGGGATGATGAACCACAAAGAGCCAGGTGGTCTGGCGATGTCCACCGGGATGTTGTGAGAGTGGAGGAAGTCAGCCATAACCGCCTGCTCACTTTGTGCTCCTATATGTAGGAGTTCGTGCCGTCTGTATGTTATAATGTCCGCCCGACATAATGGTGATGTGTTGAGCCACAGTTGAAGCACACATAACAACATACACAATTTCACAGAGCACCGAAAAGGAGAGCACTGAGCCGCTGCGACTATGCGCGCCGCCATCTTGAAAGACCGGGATCTGTCCCTGTGTGCTAGTGTGGTTCAGAGTGTCATGGTCCTAGGTCGTTGACCCTGAATTCTGAGTTTTTTGAGACTTTGAATTCTTGTTTATTATTAGGCCTCCTGTTTGGTTCTTAGGTTGCATATTGTTATATTCTTTGCACCTTAGTTCTTTGTTCCTGTTTACTGGTATTAGTATTCTGCTTAGGACTTATTTGATATAATTTCCTGCATTTTCAGTCTTCCCTCTTGTATCTTTCTATGTCAAGTTTGTGTATGCTAGGATCCGGTCTCTTTGTGTAGTCAGTCACTTCCTGTTTAATTTTGGTAGCCTTTTGCCCCTTTTGTCTTGTATTTAGTTTTACTCCCCCGTCTCCTTATCACTGATTAGTTTCACCTGTACCTTATTTACCCTGATTAGCCCTAGTGTGTCAGTTAGTATAAATAGCTTCAGTAACCCTTTGTTCTTTGTCACAGTGTCTGTTGTACTTCCCTGTGTGCGTGCGTGTTTTGTTTTTTTTGTTTTTTGGGTCTGGATTTTGGTTGTGGTATCTTGTCTGGACTTTTCACCTGTAGGATTAAAGATGTGCTTTCTGTTTATTCTGTTTATCTAGAGAATCTGCATTTGGGTCCTCATTTATCAATTCCTGACAGTGTGGGGGCAAAGAGTCATCATACAAAGAAAAGACTGTATTACACTTACCCGAATCAGAATGCAACAGGAAAGAAGGGGAAAATGCTATCTTTTCCATACGCACTCTATTCATAAATCCAGTCTTTTCACAATCTATACAGTATAGCTGCATTTGAAATTTAGATAGCAACTCACTAAAAGTCAAATGATAAGTGTGACTATGTTGATTTAAAATCTGCATGGTGTTTGATGTAAACTCATTTTTCTTTTAAAATGAAAAAATATAGTTTTGTTTTATGGTAGAACTGCTTTTCAATCAGCTATCACCATCCCCAAAAGGAGAAACTCAATGTAGCTCGTTTAAGACTGAGGATCTGTGAGGGGTCATACAGCTCTGTGTCAGCAACAGGGAGATGGATCAGTTACAAATGAGATGGGTTACAACCATTAACTAAATGGAGAAAATAAACACCACATTTATTTTACTAAGTTCTTTCATGGTTACAACCTATGTATATGGTACAAAAATAAAAGGCTTAAATAGTCAAGTTTCAGTGTTATGTGTGCAGGATGCTGGAATGTGTTGTTCAACAAAGCCTTATTTTCCAGTGTCATGACTACAGGAGCTCTTACTGTTAGCAAACCTGCCTTTTTCCCTGGCAATTTGACCCTGTTAGTTACATAAATACACTGCACTGGATTTCTTTTTATCTTTGGCTGGGATGATAATATTCCACTTTTTGCAATTACTTCAAAAGGTGAAAATATGTGGAAATGATAGGTGGCTTACTGCCAGTGTCTCTGGCAGAGTTGACAGCCTTTCCTGTTGCTGCCAAAGATTCAGCAGCATTTGATTTGCCTGGTGGCTAGCACCTAATTTGCCACCCCATACTCTTCTCGTCAAGACAGGCAAAGCAACTAATTGCAGAGAACTCCATGTTTTGCAATCAGGAACCATGGGCCAACTTTGCTTTAATGGATGGCTCTATTTCTCAGTTTTGTTTTGTTGTCTTTTAATATGTATTTCTTATTATGGCATTTTTCTGTACTGAGCAGTACTAACAGGCACAGCTCCTGCAAACACAGAACGATAAAAGAAAAGGTTTCTCATCATTATTTTTAACAAAAGGGTGAATCCTTAGCTTACATGCTGACTGCAAATTGATAAATAAGATGAAATGTTGCACGTTTAGTAAAGTTTGTTCTCATTTTAATGTAATCTTTGTCAGCAGGTGAAAGCCTCTAATAGTTTCTGATGCACTTCATTTAACATACAAAGCATATAATTACTAAGGGGTAATTAAAGCGGTGGCCTTTTTAACCAAGACTATAACTCACTGAGCAGCAGGGTGACAATGCTCAAGTTGTATCTAAAGAACTAAAACTAACACATAAGTTGAATAGAGGTCAACAAAAAAAAACTGCTTAACAATAACAGCTCAGACTTTATCTTTAAATTAGGATTCATGGCAGTTTTGTTCTGTATTTCCTTCTCAAATGCTCCCTTATAACAACCAAATCCTAACAAGCGGTCTCTTTGGTGCATCTTAATTGGGCTCATGGATTTACAGAGGATTTGGTATTACGGCCTCTGCAGACTTTAGGCTCAGTGTCAACAAAAGCAGCTGGAATATATTCTTAGTCTTGACTTTAAAGAAGAAATCATTACAGCATGCTCAGAAAAAGATGAGGTCAGCACCTTCAGAAGACACTATCTTGGTGTACAGTATGTTAAGCTGTGAAGTCACAGTAACCTTAACCTCTGCTCTTTGATTCTTTTTAAAGTGTTCACAAGAATGAGGGAGACTTACAGACGGGTGTACAAGCTGGACAACTCTCTTTTGCCATTGTGGAGCCATAAAGATGAAATTAATCCAGATTTTGAGGATGACATGAGGTAAAAGAGAATTTTGATGGTAATTCTGATTTACTGTTTGCAGTCGCTTTTGATAGTACTGGTAAATAGTCCCCAGCAAGCAAAAAAAAAAAAGACGCTATAGCTGATAATGCTCTTCTAGTACTCATCTTAACAAATTTGTGATTAATTAATCATAATTACAGAATAACAAAAGACACAATGCACAGTACCTAGACTAAACCACTGACAATTGCTAAAAACTAGCTGAGGCTTGTACTGACCTGATCTTCTACAGGGAAACAATAATCCTATAATAAGTGTTGCAAGGCTTTTCTGCCAACCACATTTGCCGATTCCTTTAACTTGTTTTGTGTAATTGTATATTCCAGTTTAAATAACTAAAACCCACATCTTCCTTATCCTCCCTGTAAGAAATAGCTATTATCTCTGGCTACAGTTCCTTGGCACAAAGCTGCATTTTATAGAGATCAGTAGTGCAGAACAACATGGAAAACAGCACCCCAGCTGTACTGCAGAGAGTCAGGACAGAAAGCCGTCACCCGCCCCGCTCACAAGGGCAGTGAAGCAGACCTACAGGGCACTAGAATATTAAAATCTGGGCTCAGTAAAACTAAATTTGTAATCACTGTTGTAGAATATTTGATATAAAGCACAAAAGGAGAAAATTCTGTATTGACATTTGTGTAAGAAATATTTTTTTTCCTTGAAATTCACATGGATGAGAACTAAAACAATGCATTAACCAATTGCTACAGTTATATAAACATCATCTACTACACCAGTTTATTTGTCATTTGTCACTTGTGTTATGGCATTTGGAGGGAGTAGCTGTGCTAATTTTATGGATGAATTAATAAAATGCAGTACTGTTGCAGTACTGTCCATGCCATTTTGAAGTTGTAATTAGAATATTATAGTACTGTAGATCGTGTAGATGTTCATTTTGATTCACTGGACTATATGAAAATGAACTCCTCACAGAACAGAGGATTTGATATTGTTGTGAATGTGGAATGACCTCTGTCAGGTACAACTGATAGTGTTTTGTGGTATTTTTGTTGACCGCTCTTCAGCTGCCAACAATTGCAGATTCCCTCCACGCATTATATGACATCTTGAATTTAATATAACTTTTGAGACTTTTTTTCTTATTCTAATAAGACATGTTACAGTTAAAAATACCGACACATTAAAGCTGTGTAAATAAGTGCTTTAACCAACAAAAGAAAATATCTTCAATGTCAAGATAATAAAAACATTTTCAAAACGCAGGTAATGTACAGCAGTAAAGCAGTTGAAATAACTGTTTATATGTAATGTAGATACAGGCTTGGTTCTTGTATGTCTGGCCTGGGATTCCTGGAGATTTTAATCCATAATAATGTCTGAGCAGCAGAAAAAGCCTCCCTTTCATATTTCCTTACATAGCATCAAAGCATGTCTCCTCTTCAGTGTACCTGGTTGATCTTATCAAAATTCGATGATTGTACAACCTGGGACATGACAAGAAGAACCCAAATGTCTTTGCGGCTGTAACTGATTTCATCATCCGCAGATGCTGGACATAATTTCTCTAAACAAAGTACACATTTTGAATTGTAAAGCTTTTGTGCAGACTTCACTGCAGGATCATGATGAGTGTGTGGCACTCCAGTTACTTTTGTTTAGTAGATAAAGGCTTATAACTGAGGAATCCACAGCAGTTTGATTCTTGTCTTCACCCACTTGCAAATGCCAAGACATTGACAGTACAAGTTTCAGAATGTAAAATCATCTCAAAGCTAAAAACAATGAACTTCAAAGGCTATAAAACTGCCAGTTAATGACAAGGTGTATATCCATGAGAAATATCTGCAATCACTAATAAGGAACGGGGTTTTCATTCTAAACACATTTTGACAGCTTAAGAAAACTATGATCGCTTAAAGGTTCATCACCTTCAAAGCTCCAATATTGCCTTGAAATTTTAACTACTTGGTCATACTGTTTTATGGCAGGAAGACACGACTTCTTTCTGCCGTGTGGATAAAAGCCTTAATAAAAGATTGGAATAAATGTATAAAATATTTAAATGTTCCTATTTCTTTTTCAGTCTTAATAGGGTAAGTCAAGAACATCCAAACGTTACAAGAACAGCTGCATAATCCAGATATAACAAACACACACACCAGCTGTTTCAGGTGGTCCTTTTGCCGCTCTGACCACTGCAAAAATGAATCCATTCTTTTTAGGAAAGTCAATATGATGACGATTTTAGCCAGTGATGTACTCTCAGTGGTGAAACGCAGCATTTCTCAATTGTCATCACCATCTCCACTCAATAACTTTGAAAGATTGTCCTGGACAAGGTCAGTCTTCAGTCACTGTGTCCCAGTAGTTTCCAGCTGATTTTACACAAGGATCTGAAGAAGCTAATGATGCAAAAAAATAAATGGTCAAACGCATGCTTGGCATGTTATAGAAGGCAAATATGATCTGGACAAACAGAGCAGGCTTTTGCAGCATATGTAGTGATAAAGATAACGCTCATATAGAGATGGGGAAAAGTAAGCAAAAGAATGCATCCAGTAATAATGACTAACTGTAAAAATGTACCAACCCTACCCTTCATTTACAGCACCACCTACGGAGGTAATACTAAAGGGATATTAATGTGTTGTAATCTAATGCTGATTATATATTGGGAAATATAAAAGCTATACTAATGATACTAATGTATTCAGACACATTTTGCTTTGCTTTTCTCTAAAAATACATTATTTTTTTAAAGTTCTGCTTCTATCACCTGATAGGAAACTGTCACCAAATCTCCTTAAATGGGATGTGCCCCTGAATAAATGTCCTGATAAAGATTTATGCTGCTTGCATCCAGGAAGACTCAAAGAATTTCTGCTCAGGCTTACAGAAGGCTGTGGCATTTATTTGCTCCTCATGGTGCAGTATGTTTTCATAAATATTCAGCTCTGTTTCCTTTTGTTGGAGATAAAAAAAAAAAAAATGCTGTCAATTGTCAGATGTGTCAAAACATCTAGGAGACATCTAAGTGACTGTAACAAGCATTAGCTAACTTCAGTCCTATTATTGGCTGACAGTGTTACAGTGCAGTCTACTGAACCACGCAACTGAGGAGTCACTGTGGAAAAACTTGGAAACCTCAGCTTTAGCTGCTGTGTGTATCAAAAGAGCAACTGTGTACAAAAATTGAGAATTTTATTTTATTTTTTTTTACCTAATGTGATTCACTGGTGGAAGAAACTGATTCAGTGTTGCATTCAGTTATCAGTTTGCTATCAAGGATGACCGTGTACCTTGTAATATGACTATTCACTCTACAATATGCTATAGTGATCAACAGCTGCAACACTGCAGAACACAATACAGATAACAACACACGTAGCAGTGCAACACCACTGCCCATAACCGTTTAGCTCTGTCAGACAAAGAAGTGTCACTGTCAAATGGTAATCGATTATCATTAAATCAGCAAATCTGATTTCTTAGATGTAAAATGCCTGATACCAGTTTTCCTACACATGACTTGCTTAACTGCTTCTAAAACAGGAATAGCAGATGAATTCCAACAAAATAATCACTTGTGACTATCCACTAATCCATCAGCAGTGGGTGTGGTGGCAGCGGTTTTTGCATTCATTATCTTTATTTGTCTTTGTAAAAACAAAACACAAAAACTAAAGGAAAAAAACCTCCCTATTGGATCACTGGCAATGGCTTCTAGAGGCCATTGTAATTATAAAGGAGGAGATGAAATGATGAATAAAGTTATAGAAATGTAAAGGAGGATGGGGTGGACGGGTGGAACAACAAAACATCAAACTTTAATATGAGAGATTGATGGTCAGTTTCCGTTTCAGACCAAAAGTTGACATTTGTTTTAACCTTGACTTTCTATAAACTTTCCAATGTGTTTATTAGTAAAAATGATGACAGAGGTTCTTTTTTTTTAACCTTTCAAGCTAAAGAAGAAAAATATCTGTCCTATCAATCATGCACAGATCATCAAACAACACTTGCTCAGGTTAGAGAATTTCAGAAATCTAGAATTCCTTACTCTGGAGGGGATTGCTGCTGTTTTGCAAATGGACACAGTTTACATCTTAGCCTGACATCATTCAACACTGCTGCACTAACTCATATTAAAACCAGCCTGCATTTCAATAAGGACAGATAATTTGAAAGAACTGAACATGATTTATTGAGATACAGAATTCAACTAAGCTATTTGATGATTAGACTCAGATTAGACTATGCAGATCAGAATCCCAGCGGTGATAGGAATTAGGACAGGACCACCTAGAGTCTAGACGCAGTTGGTGGTGAAGATGAAGATGGATGCTTGGAAGGAGCTCAGACTGACCAGGGTGAGTCAGAGATGGGGGAGGTGGCTTGCATGAATGAGAGTCTGAAAGGCAAAATGACAGAAGAGCACTGAGATTTGCAGAATGGAGGCTGATTGGGTCAGAGAAGGCAGGCAAGAAGATGACTGGACCAGAGCAATGATGTCAGCATTGAGTTTGACAGTGTGCGAAAGCAGGCAGATGAGTGATTACAGAGCTTCCTTACTGAACTTAGGAATAAGTTTATGACAATAATAGCTTTATTTTTATTGACACAAACACAGTATCTTACAGTTGTTCATACATATATAATTCCATACAGCATTTGGTGTGAATTATATGCAAAAATTGTGGTCAAATGATTAAGAAAAAGCTATAAAGCCTTGTTTTCACCAGCTATTTAAAAGCAGACACTGATTCATCAGACCTGATGGACTGACAAAGTCTGCCCCCACGTTCAGGCAAACTCAAAAGCATGGGAGCCTTTGGATTTAAAATAAGCATGTGCAACAGTTAAATCATCTCATCAGATGATGGTAGAGGCCGAGTGCTGGAATAAGGTCCCGGCAGCTTTGCTACTCTTACGTCCATAAGTATCTGCACAATCATAATTTTTGTAATTTTAACACAAAAGAAAGAGACAGATGCAGAGTGGATAATTTGATCAAATCGTCAAAATGAGTCCCTTAGATTTTTTTTAACACAATTTTTGTTTTAAGTTATGTACACTAAAGGGTGTTGTGATTTTTACAAATAATGCTTTATAGCAGCTCCCAGTGGCAGATTTGTCATGTGATACAGGTCAAAACAAAACAAAACAAACAAACAAAAAAAAATCAACCAAAAAAAGAAGAAATGACTTGACAGTGGTGAAAACTGATGTAAATCCATGAACCAAAAGCACACTCCAACCCTGACAACACAGGTTTAGTTCTCATTTGCAATCTTCTTTCTTTTAACACATCCATCCATCCATCCATCCATTTTCTACTGCTTATCTGGGGCCAGGTCGTGGGCATAAGAGCCTGAGCAGAGAAGCCCAGAATCCCACGCACACTCGAATATCCTTGAGAGGATGAAGAGCTGGTCCAGCATTCCGCAGTCAGGACAAAATTGCATTGTTCCTCCTAAACCCAAGGTTCAACTAACAGATTCTCCTCTCCAGTACCCTGGCATAGACCTTCCCGGGGAGACTGAGGAGTGTGATCCTCCTGCAACTGGAACGCATCCTCTGGTCCCCCCTCTTAAAGTCTGCCAATCCATAGGCACCACCCCAGATCTCCACATGTTACAGATGCGTGTAAACCAAGATAGTGATGAATGAGTCATCCCCCTCATCTTCAGACTCTGCTTCCTCTAAAGAAGGCATGCCAGTGGGATTGAGGAGATCCTTGAAGTTTTTCTTCCACCAACCGACTATGTCTTCAAAGTCAGCAGTGCCTCACTTGCACTGTACACTGTGTGAGTAGAGCAGTTTTCCCCTCCTGAGTCACCTGACTGTTTGCCAGAATCACTTTAAAGCCTACCTAAATTCTTGTTCCATGGCCTCAACTTATTCCTCTCACACTTGTGTTTTTGGTTAATCTACTACTAGAGCTGCACTCTGCCTGGCCTCTCGGCTGCCTCTGTCCCACAGGCTAACCAAATCCAAAAGGACTCCTTCAACTTGATGGCTCCCTTCACCCCCTGGTTTGGGGATTACCACCATGACAGGCACCAGTGACCTTGCAGCTGCAGCTCTGTGCAGCTGCCTCAAGAATGGAGCGGCGGAACACGGTCCATTCAGGTTTAATGTCCCTAGCCTCCCTCTGAATGCTGTTGAAGTTCCCCTGCAGGTGGAGGAGGGAATTGAAGGTTTCACTGACGGAGACTCTTTCAGACATGCCCAGTGCACCCTTACTATACATTTGGGTGTTCCAGACCTGTCCAGCATGCTACCCCTCCACCTGATCCAACTCACCACCAGGTGGTGATCACTCGACAGCTCAGCTCCTGTCTTCATCTGAGTTTCAAGTACATATGGCCGCATATCTGAAGATACAATTACAAAATCAATGACCAAAAAAACCTCGTCCTTTTAATTTTCTAATTTTTTATTCGAGTCATATGAATCGCTCTTTTTCTTGGCTCCTCACCCAGGACCATTTTGCTCTGGGAGATGCTACCTTTGCCTTGGGAGACCTTACTCCTGGTAGTGTCTCCCAAGGCAAACAGTAAAGCCCCTAGGATCACTGGGACACACAAACACCTCCACCATAATAAGGTGGTGAATTACAGAGGGCTTTTGAAATAATTCAGATAATTTACATTTAAAAGATCATTGTGACTTTGTAGTTCAAAAATACCAGGGCACAGCGTTGAAGAATGGCAAGAACATGAGCAATTATGACTCCATTATCAGGGATTTTTTCTGAGGTCATATGGTGAAACACAAAACAGGCCTGTCAGTCCAGTCTGACTTTAACAAACATGAATTAGCTGCAGTACTGGGCAATGTGAGAGAGCAAGGCCTGATTGAAAAGAACACTTTTCATTGACAAGCATTAAATCAATGGGACTTTAGACATGAATAGCACACTATGCCTTCAGTACAAAGCCAAACACTCAATTTCTCAGCAGTGTCTTGATGTGACTGTTGTGTAGCACTGACTGTACTGGGGTAATGATGGTGTCTTTCACTCTATTAGAAAAATCCAGTAGAACACAGGATGTATAAAGTGATTTTCTTCCACATAAGGTATATGTTCCTGACAAATTATACTGCAAAATATCAAGTTAGTCAAAAAAGTCCATATCTCATAATGATGGCCACTGCTCCTGGACTAAAAGAAATGTTGAGATTTTTTTTAAGCCATAGTATCTTTAGTTTAAAAATGCTGATGGTTGAACCATTAACAGGTTCCTCGTTGAGACTGTGAGAGAAGTAAATCTAACCATCTGGAGTTTGTGCAATAAATTACATGTTACAAGTGTGTTTTGCTATCTTTGTGGGGAATTTCCATTGACTTCCATTCATTTCTACAGCCTAAACCTTACCTTTACCCTTTTCCTAACCCTAACCATCACATACCTAACCCTAACCCTAACCTAACCAATTCATACCTTAGCCCTAACTCTGACCCCTGACCCAAAAACAGGGTTTCCCCTTGTGGGGACAAGGTTCCAGTCCCCACAAGGAGCAATTGGTCCCCACAACGTAGTATATGTCAGGAAAATTGTCCCCACAAGGTATTATAAACATACGCACACACACACACACACACACACACACACACACACACACACACGCACACACGCACGCGCCATCTACCTCTATCTGTAAACTCGTACTGAGCTTCAGTCTTGTGATAAGGGATGGCAGGGTCTGTGATATTAGACACAGTTGTTTGGTATATTATTGTATATGTCAAACAAACATGCCTGACTACAGACTATGAAAGACTATGTTTCTAAAGATTTAATAATGTGCTGGATTTATGAGGTTGTCTTGTGGTGTGTGTGTGTGTGTGTGTGTGTGTGTGTGTGGTGATCACTTAAACTGTTGCATTTTAAGTATGTAACTGTTTTTACTTGCAAAGATAAGAACCATGCTGAAGCTATAACATACTGCAAATGTGATATACTTCTCAAAAAATTAAAGAAACACTTTGAAACCACATCATAATGCGAGGAAAAACATCATGGTGGATATCTATGCTGAAATGGATTGGGTAATGTGTTAGGAATGAAAGGATGCCACATCATTTGATGGAAATGAAAATGATCAAACTACAGCCTACTCAAAATGGTAGTTTTGATGGCCCCTATGTGCTTGTATGCATGTCTGACAATGTCAGGGCATGCTCCTAATGAGACAACGGCTGGTGTCCTGGGGGATCTCCTCTCAGATCTGTACCAAACTGGGGAAAACTGGCGCCGTTGGATGAACTGAAACATAATATCCCTGGGGTGTTCTACTGGATTTAGGTCAGTCAATGGCATCAATTCCTTCATCCTCCAGGAACTGCCTGAATACTCTTGCCACATGAGGTCAGGCATTGTCATGCACCAGGAAGAACTCAGGACCTACTGCACCCGTGTAAGGTCTGACAATGGTCCAAATCCATGGATTTCATCCCAATACCTAATGGCAGTCAGGGAGCCGCCTAGCCTGTAGAGGTCTGTGCATCCCTCCATGGATATGCCACAGGGTGAACCTGCTCTCATCTGTGAAAATCACAGGGCACCAGTGGTGGATCTGCCAACACTGGTGTTCTATGGCAAATGCCGGTTGGGCTCCATAGTGCTGGGTGATGAGCACAGAGCCCATTGGAAAACATCAAGCCCTCAGGCCACCCTCGTGAAGTCTGTTTCTGATGGTTTGCTTAGAAACATTCACACCAGTGGCCTGCTGGAGGTTATTTTGTAGAGCTCTGGCAGTGTTCATCCTGTTCCTTCTTGCACAACCAAGCAGATACCGGTCTTGCAGATGGGTGAAGGACCTTCTACAGCCTTGTCCAGCTCACCTACGGTAACTATTTTCTGTGTACAAATACAATTTTATACACAAGCAATAGTAAAAACACACCAACTAGCTGCGGCTGTTATAGGGTACAGAGAGTTAAGTAGCAGAGGGGGTTGTTAATCAGTTTCAGCTGCTCTGAAGTTCATGTTAGGTGCGCTAGAGACATCCCTCAAAACAGGAATGGTTTTATAGGATGAGACCATCTACATTTTTTCCCCATTCAAATTTTTTGAGCAATTTATGTCCACATCCTGTTGGCTCTGAGCTATAGCATCAATAGACAAAAGCTACTGTCAAAGCTGGAGATCCAGACTCTGCAGCACAACGGGAACAACAGTGAGTAGTATGGACATAATGAGTAGAAGAGGGCAGTGTTACTGACCTAGATGGTGCCCAGCCACCTGCTATGACAGATGAATCTACTAAGCTGAGGATGAAGATTGCAGCCAAACTCAAGGCAACCATACAACCAAGGACACGGCTCCCCTGGCTCACTGACAAAGTCCAGTCAGAGGAAAATCTTGTGTAACCTCTGTAATGCCCTCAGATTCACCAGTTGGACTGAAAAGCGATTGAATAGTTGACCGGAATTTAGGTTCAAGAGACAGATGCTACAATGTGTGACATTACAGTGAATAGGTGGAGGCCTTAGCTGAGTGGCAATTGCTCTATCTGAGAAAATGAAAACACAAATGAACAACTTAAAAGATTGATAATTTTTTTTTTCAGTGTATAGTAAATGCATTCTTTACTGTACCTTACAGGACCTTAATGTACCTTACCCTGGGCTAGGTGAAATCTAGAAAATGTTATAAGACACAAACAGAAAAATCACCACAATGTGGGTCTCAACAGACTTAATATTCAGGAAAATAAATGTGATAACACTAAATTTTTTTTCAGTTTTACATCCTTTACAGTTTTTGATTTCATTCAGTTCTCTTTCAGTAGTGATACATTCTGGCAACTATTAGTCAGGACTGCATCACTGCCTGTTTCTCCAGGTAGAGTATTTAGTCAGGTCTAAAGTCAGTTTGTTCTTTGTGGGTGCACCCAAAAATAATAATAGTTATCAACATTATGTGGGCTCTGTTAGTCCTACCATATTGGGCTGTTTTACACGCTCACCACCTTCTAGGTCAAGAAGGAAATCCAGGTACGAACTTCAGGGAGTTTCATAAAATATCAAAGAAAACCCAGCCTGCATAATAATAAAACTCTTATACACAGTCAAATCCACATTTCTGTTTCCTTCTAGATGTAAACATACTGACAAAACATCTCTGACATTTTTAATGGCATAAGGCTAATTATCTCATTTGATAAGCAATGTTTTAGTCCTTTTTACCTTGGTTATGAACTGTCCCATACAGCTTTAAAAACACTGAGGATTTTTTTTTTTTAGTTCTTTTCAAACCATGGATTGTAACTGTAGTCAGCTACAGTTAGCTGAAAATTCACTCAAACATTGACTTACTGAGACAGTCAGAAAGTAAAGTAGTTAGACTTTATCAAGCAGGTTGTCTGTTGCCACAGTCATTTTTACTGTTGCTTCTGAATACGTTTAATACTTTTAGCTGATACAAGAGGACTTGTTTTCACTCTGTTTTTTTTTTTTTTTTTCCCAATTTTACTTCTTCTCAGCTCTTTTGTGTCATGTGTGTTGTGTTGTCTCTGCTCTGGCTGAGTGTGTATGCTATGAAACAGCGTGGGACTTGTTTCTTCCCTCCAATAGGATTTCAGTATTTGCCATGTTATGAAAACTATACATAATAAACTTCAACAATACAAAATTTTACGAAATAATTCAAATCAGAACCCATTTTATAAACCTAAAAATAAAACTCTACTGGGCTACATTACAGATGTGAGCACAGCTCTACTCACTGTCCACACTATAAGTATTACTGAGACCAATAAACTCGTATGCCACTGCCACAGTAACCCTTGAAACACTTGGGTACAAGAGCAAGAATGCATGCAGAGAAAGCCCCCTGTGGAGAAGAAGGGTGGAAGCCAAAATCAGGGAAGCTGGCAAGGACCGGCTAACAGAGGTGCAGAAAGGAATTTGTGGATGGATAAAAGATACAAGATTTCCATAACTGAGATAATTTACATTTCCACCAACAATGTGGCATCCTTTCATTCCTAAGACATTACCCAGTCTTTGATTTTTTTTATTAGGGCCCGAGCACGAACTGTGCGAAGGCCCTATTGTAATTGCTTCGTTATTATTATTTTTTTTTTTTTTTTTTTATTATTATTATTATTATTCAGGCAAATGAATTGGCTTTTTGGGGGCTTTATCATATTCAAAAACTCATGAAACTTTGCACATGCGTCACACCTGGTGAAAATTTAAGTATTTTAATGGGCTCGGGCAAGGGCGCGCCCAAATGGCTCGCTAGCGCCCCCTAAACTGGAGCCCCACCGCTGTGTTTCACGTACATGAATGAAACTTCATACACATGTATATCATGTCCAGGCGCACAAAAAATCCTCTTGGAGCCATGCCCTAAACCCAACAGGAAGTCCGCCATTTTGAATTAATTATGCAAATTTGGCGATTTGCAGCCCTCACACTTTTTCTAATAACTCAGAGGTTTTAGACGTTATCATCTTCATATTTGGTTTGTCTAACCTACACCCCCAGGGGAATCTAAATCTCGAAAATGTTGAGTTTTTGCCAAGGGGGAGGGGTCCTTATGCCCCTTTGAACTTTGATCATTCGCCATGAAAATTTGATTGCCTCTCATTCATACCTACATGATCCAATGTGCATCAAACTTCTCCAGTAGGATGAGGGTGCCCCCCTGAACACATACATATGACAATATTTAATATCAGTCGCAGCGCCACCTAGTGGGAACAGGAAATGTCATATTTTACACTTGGAGGTCCAGCTCCAAGGTGGTTTAGCAGAACCATCTCAAATTTCACCTGGAAAGCCTTAAGAAGTTGGACTTACTGTGTTTTCAAAACTGTGACTTTTTGACAAAAGGGCGTGACCCTTATGGGACGGCAAAGTTCGATGATTCGCCATGAACACAAAAATGGCTGTAACTCAAAGCCAACTTGCCCAATCTGGCTCAAACTTCAGTGGTATGATAAGCATGCTGCCCTGAACACACTCATATGCATAAAGTCCATAAACGTTAGAGCGCCGCCTAGTGGCAGCTCGGAATATCTTAAAATAGCATGTTTTTTGAGTAGCCCCGGAGCTACGTTTTATCTACATGTATGAAAATGTACAGGCTCATGTAACATCCTAAGACGTACAAAAAAGTCTCTTGGACCCATACCCCAAACCCTACAGGAAGTCGGCCATCTTCAATTGAAGGTGTCAATTTTTGCGATTTCCACGCCTGCTATTTGAACGAACTCGTCCTAGGGCATTTCACCCACTG
Source organism: Archocentrus centrarchus (assembly GCF_007364275.1). Taxonomy (NCBI): domain Eukaryota; kingdom Metazoa; phylum Chordata; class Actinopteri; order Cichliformes; family Cichlidae; genus Archocentrus; species Archocentrus centrarchus. The sequence goes on along the minus strand of NC_044353.1, from coordinate 24,853,546 downwards.
ACACCAAATTGGCTCCAGATCATCTACACAAGTAGCCCATCAAATATTGTGGAAATCTTTACAAAATATTAAACGGCCTTGTCACACCAGGCCATTAAATTTGGCCTTTGTTTTTCTCCCTCACCACCAAAATTGTTTGTGCACTTGTTCGCACATGCTTTGTCTGATCAGGCTGAAAATTTAATCACTCATGTACACACCCAGGCTGAATCCATAACTACAGATTCAAGACTGTAGGCGCAATAGCGCCCCCTACAGAAGCAAATGAAAATTTGTATGACCGTCCACAGAATTAGTTTTGCTCTGAAATACATGAAATATCTTTCACCATTCCTTACAAAATCCTCATCTATTTGATAAGCCTCCTGCCCTGAACACATTGATATGCATAAAGTCCATAAACGTTAGAGCGCCCCCTACTGGCAGCTTTAAATATCATAATATACCATGTTTTTTAGCTAGCCCCTGAGTTACATTTTATCTACAGCTCTGAAATTTTGCACACTCATGTAACATCCTAAGACATACAAAAAAGTCTCTTGGAGCCATACTCCAAACCCTACAGGAAGTCCAGCATCTTCAATTGAACGTGTCAATTTTTGCCATTTTCAGGCCTGCTATTTGAATGAACTCCTCCTAGGGCATTTCACCCAGTGAGACCAAATTGGCTCCACATCATCTAGACAAACAGCCCATCAAAAAAGTCAATCAGACCCATGCCCTATTTTGCATGCTGGAGCCGTGACCACACCCCCAAATATTCCATTGCGTCTATGCCGAGAGCAAAAGATACCTTTTCCTATAAAAGAATTCAACTTTCTAGAGACCCATCACGATCACAAAACCTCCGAGTGCGGCACGGGTCGACGAGCGCCACAGGTCGACGCGCGCGGAGTGCGAGGGCCCGATATCACCGCTTGCGGTTTTAATTTTTTTTTTTCCCCATTGAGATCAGATTTGTTTCAAATTGTGCCTTACATTTTTTTGAGCTGTGTGTGTGTCTTTTTATTTATATATATATATATATAGAGAGAGAGAGCATCTGTAGTGAGTTTGTTACTAGCAGCTTGTTGCTAAAAATATAATTTGCTCCTACTGTATTTCTTGAATGTTAAATCTACAAAATGCCAAAGGCAACACAGTTTGACAGGCATAAAATAGAATTTTTGCACCAACAACCAATAGAATTATGACAGAAAAAGTACTGTCACATTTGATCCACCATGCAGTGTATATACTCTATATTTCCATTCATGTTTGTATATTTTAAACCGCTGCTCCAATTTCCCATTTTCTTAGCACAATATAAAGAAATGAGTGGCGGCTTATGACTTTTGCACAATACTGTAGACACACACAAGTCTCCTTATATGGTAGCATGAGTGACAACCCTCCTGGGATGTTCAGGGATGATTTCCAGCATATTGCAAGTCTTTCTTTTTTTCCCCCTCTCTTTTTTTTCTGACATTGTAGGCAAATGGAGGCGCATTCATTATTCTGTAATTAGCCTGCTGTTAGTCTTCTGGTATATTACTCATTACATGCATTTGCCACACAGTGTTGTGACAGGAAAGGTAAAATGAATGAGTGCCGTAGATAGGATCCTGCTCTCAAAGCCACTGCTAAGTGACCATCTCTCTCTCTCTCTCACTCACACACGCACACACACACATGCACACACACACAGAACTTGGCAGTCTAATACTGTAAGCATGTGAGAGCTTGTGCAATATGCACCTGTGATACAACCAAATCTCTCAAATCTTTTGTTCACAATACTGCGAGAAGATAAAATTCCAGTCCATTCTTTGAGTACAGTGGCACTTCATTCTTGGAAGTTTTTCATTTTGGTAGAGGAGAGCGCCAACAGCTGGAAAATGTAATGTTTCCGTAAATGATGCTTTGTGGTTGATGGTGAACACGATGCTTGTTGACTGATAATGTTTCAGGGGGTTGAAAACAGGCCAACTCAGAAGGATTTGGTAGGATGTAGGAGAGCGACAGGACAGTGAATCATTCTGTAGAGATCAGTGCACAAAGAGAGGCAGCTCACCTAAATGCAAGCAAAGCTGGGGGAGCTAGATTCCTGTTTAAAAGACAAGAATACATCAGCATTGTATTAATCTACAAGTTAATGCAGCAAAGAAATTACACAGTTTCATGAGAATGTGACACATTATACGTAAGGGGACAGGAAATTAGTTTTAGATGCAGTTGGGAAATGTTAAAATATACTTCTGTATACTGTACAGTATACAGTAGTATAAAATGTGATATAGCTGTAAAGTCACCAAGTATCTCACCGAGTCCTCTTCATCTTGGCTGTTTTCTCTTGTCAATAATTCTGTCCACATGTTTATCAGGCAACATTGGCCAAATACTCTTGAGTAGTTCATTGTAATATTTATACCCCCTGAGAATATACAACAACAGTAAACACTGCACTGGCAGCACATTTTTTAATGGTAAAGTATAAGCCAACATTTGTTAATTTATACATCAGGTAGACATAGAACAATAAAAGCATACATTTTGAATTGTATTACTGTCCATCCCATAAATGTAACTTTAACTCTCCTTTGGATTCTAAAAATCTATAATCCTAAAGACAGATTATAGATTCTCTGCTGTTCACCAGCTGGCTGCTAACTGTATCTGTCTACTGTTTGGTACTGGGTAGTTTCATTTTGATACTTTTTTTTTTAATTCTGAAATTACTGCGTGGGTACACATCTCAAAATTAATATCACAGAACACAACTCATCACTGTATCCTGCATGAAGGTGACCAAAGGGAAGTGGAGCTGTGCTATGTTACACAAATCAAAATTTCAGAATCTTTTTGGAAGGAAGTCTGAGCTAAAGAGGAAAAAAGGAAGATTTGGCTTGTTACAGCTCACAGCTATCACTGCAATCACAATAGAACTGTATAGAGGTGCATTAGTACACACGGCAAGCGTGAATTACACTTCTTTGAAGGCACCATTAGTGTTAAACAACATTTACAGGTTTGGTGCAATATGATGCTGTTCACCGTGTACAGACAAGCAGTAAAAAACAGGAAGTGTGGTACATGTCCTGGGGCTTTGACCCAGAGTTTTGAGCTCTGATTATTTTTTAGTGATTATATTTGCTCCTGTCAAAATGCTTATATTAAAATTCAATTTACAGTTAAAGGCTAAATTGTGGACATTCACTTTCTGGTTACTTCATTTAATGGTAAAGGTTTATCTTGCGGGATAACTGTCATTAATAGGTGTGGCTGGTAACTGTAACTGCCTAGTGGAGCTATGCAGATGCATTACTAGAGGAAGCAGGGTGGGCACTTTGAGTTAATACCTTTTGGGACCAGAGACTTGGCCTCTTAAATGGAGAGCTAGTCCAGACCTCATGTGCAAAGGTAGCTGGGATCTGACCAAAATAATACATTATTAATTTCTATTTTCATGTGCATTTTACACTATATGCTAATCTTTTCAGGAACAGGGTTAAATCAAAGTGAAATTGTGATAAATACATATTTGTGATATATATATATATATATATATATATATATATATATATATATATATATATATATATATATATATATATATATATATATATATATATATATATATATATATATATATATATAATGCATGTATATAGTTTGTTGTTTTGCTCACTTATCAATATTTAGGTTTAAATGCCTTTCCAAACTTCACTTTCACTTATTTTTTTATAAACCATAGATGATATCTTAAATTATAGAAATGATTTGTTGTAAAATACTGTAAAAATAGAGCCAAATCCTTTTTGTACACACAACATATTTTCAGACAAACATCTCAGTGATTAAATGCCATATTTCTCTTTTTTTCTTTTTTACATGTGGTATTGCTATGAATTTAATGTGAGGTGAAAATAGTATTTGCTTGAGATCTTTTGTTAAGCATATTCTGAATAAGGAAAGACCAGTTAAATGGATATCTTTGTTTGGCTGTGCCCTGTGTGTTTCAGGATAACATTAAAATTGATTTTGCCACAGGGGATCCAAAACTGTCCAAAGGAGTCCCTCACCCGTACGCTTTTCCTTGAACCTGGATTCCCACTTGGGATTTGATGCTGGCCCTGATCTTGTGCCTCGGTCTAGCAGAGTTTCTGCAACACAGCAACATTTATATTTCAACGGCTGAATATGAATTATGCACAATAAGCAGTGAGAAGGAATTTAATGATGCCTCGCTGGTACAGCCTGCCTCAACAAACGAAGAGTGATTCCCCCTGTCTTAGCTGCGGGGATGGAGGTGCTGATTTGAACAAATCTTTGACCTCCTCCTTCTTGTTGCTTAAGGTTTGCAGTCAACGCACAGGTTTGGAGAGAGAGAGATGGGAACGAGGGAAGCTCACCCTGTCAGAATATTGATCGACTCTGACATCTAATGTAATGATTCTTTGTCAGTAAAGAAATGACTGGACAGGCTGAATTTGGGTGGCATCACCAGTGACTTTTAATTAAGACTCCTCCTGCCATATCCTTTTGACCTCGTCATCTATAGCACAAAGCAGCCAGTGAGAGTTGATGTTTTGTCATTAAAACAGCGAACACTTCTTCCACAAAAATCAGATGATGAGTTATCCTCTGTCGCTCAATATAACCTTGATTTACTGAAGGTAAGACTCCCGCCGTGAATGAAAATTGTATTTTGTAACAGCAGTTTAAACGTATTCTTCCATGCCCGGGACAGTTTATTCTACAAGTCTCACAGAGCTCAGCACTTGTAACTCTAAGCCTCATAAACAGCAGAGAGACTGCTCGTGCTTCTTCCACAAACATTTGATTTAAGCTCCTGGACAAAATTAAACATTTAAACATACACGTTCAATGATTCACACTTCCATTGCTAACAGCAGTGGTTTTCCGAGACAAAAAGGTGTTATGCTGAAACATTTGCTAAATGCATCTGATTAATGGGATTTACAACCTATTGTGGAATGATTCCTGCATTCTTTAACTGATTTTTAGTAGAAGTGAAGTGAAATGCCATTACAATCAAAGCCCATTGTAATGTGGGATAGCAGGGAAATGGGTTAGCATTTTGTATTATTTCATTAAACCACATCAGGAATGGTGTATTTTACATACATTGTTATTGCATTCTATCTAATGTTTTTTTAATTTATTTTTCTGGCCTTGATAAGGATAATGTACTCATGTGTATGAAATAGCTATGTCCAAAAAGTACAAAAAGTAAACTGCTTCCTGTTTATCGAGGCATCATGGGTCTTCTCTTCCTTAGCCTTTTCATCTTTTTGTTACATGCAAAGAAATTAACACAACGTTTCTGCTTGAGCAGTTGTTGACTCTTGATATTAACAATGACCACAAATATATACGGGATCCTATTGTGGGATGTGTGTGTGCACACTAAACGGGGGTTTGATTCTGAGCCACATCACACCCTTCAGAATTAGAAGCTTGCTGCCTGCAAGTCGGTGTTAAAATAGAAAGTTGAGAGGCTGTGTGTTGGCTGTGTGTGTGTGTGTGTGTGTTTGGGGGCTGTGTTTATTTTCCCTGTGGTGCCACATAGTTAATAGTTATTAATTTCTGTATCATGACATGGAAGGCTATTATTAAAGTATATTTATTAACCATTTCCCACGAGGTGAAAACAAGCCTTTTTTTCTAGTGCATGTACATATGCTGTGGCACATATAATAACACCTTTGTCCTTGGTAGCCCAGGTAGCCACTGCCATCAAGTTGTTTTCTTTTGCCACTTTCAAAAATAGGTCAGGAAATAAGGCACATTTTCTGGTGTGATATTGAAGGGTTCTTTATTTTTTAGAAGCTGAAAGCGTTTTCAAAATGTTTTAGTTTGTGTGCGAGTGGCCGCAGGCTTCCATTTGAGTCAAGTCAAAACACTGTAAATGCCTTTGGACATTTACTCATAGTGATGAGCTATATTCAGCTCAGTGTTGACTGACTTTGTCTAGATAAAATGTTTTTCTCATTTTAAGGGCATATCCGTCGTGTTATATATCCTGTTTGCATATCAGGCAAACAACAAACAGTGTTTATGCTCAGAAGGCTTTAGCCTTGTAACCTATGCACAGCAAAAAATCCTCCACTTGAAGCAGATCAATGAAAGCTATGCATCGGCACAATAATTGCAAGGCACACTTACTGTATTAGTATAAAGTTTGTCTTCCACATATTTCATATCAAATAAATCTGCTCTAAGGGTGATTTTTTTTTTTGGATTATGGATTATAACAGCCCGTTCTTCCATATATCCTTACCTGCACTGCATTGTCTTTAGACTGTTATGGAACACGGTTGTGTCTGCATCATAGCTCCACATCTCACAATCTGCTGTGATTTCTTCTGCTGTCATTTCCCATTCATTAAATGATAAGGCTTTTTTTTTTTCCCCCACTTTTCAAATGAAGGTAGTGTCCAAACTGTTTTCAGGTATACGGGTTTTTCTGCTTCAGTTTGCGGCAAATCTTTTTTTTTTTTTTTTACTTATAACAAAAGATTTGCCTTTAAACCTCCAAACTTCCCAGTTGTTTTCACC